>NC_035446.2:171889048-172617998 GCF_002127325.2 Helianthus annuus
AGTATATGAAGGGAAAAGTGTATGGGAATTAGATGATCGTACCTTACGTATTTGTCTTTATTTATAGGTTCTCAATTAGGGTTTCCCTTATTTTAGGATGTGCTCCGATAAGGTGGAGATTTACATGATCTTCCCGAAAAGTGGGAGATTTAGTTATGCACCTTCCTTATAGATATGGAAGGTTCTAGAATAATTCTGGGTATTTATGTAAATATAAAAGGTTGTAACCGGGTCGGGTGAGCGACGCGGGTCACACCTCGTCATGTCCCCCCAGTCCGAGCTCATGGAGGGAGTCCATTAGGTCGGACTAAGAGAAAAAGAAAAGGGGGAAACTCGTAATGATTTGTGTGACGACCTTTGGAAATGACGGCGAAAATAGCGGATGTGACAGTTGGGTCATCTCGTCAATGACAGCTGTCTTTTCCCGTGATTGACACGTGCGTCGATTCGTACACATTTTTGAATTTGAAAAGTTTTCGTATCTTATAAAAGACGATGCCTTAAACGGATGTTCAAGAAATCACCCCCAAATTACTCTATCACCATCTTCTCTATTCAATGGCTTCAAAAACGACCGAGTCCTCTTCCGCCGCTTCCATGGACGTACTACTGTGCAAATGGGGCGTGATGTCTTTCAACAATTTGGTCCATGATTATGGCATTAGGGCTGAATGGAATCCTGTGTTGCCGTCAAAAACCGACACCGCCTTTCCCCTGAAAGTAGGTAAAATCACTTTGTTTAGTGATTTTTTCAAGTTTTGCAACTTCCGGTTACCCATCACCAAATTTTTGAAATTGGTGCTTGATTTCTACCGCATCCACATTTCTCAAATACATCCTCTTGGCCTTGTGAAACTTCGACAATTTGAGTATGCCTGCGTAGCTCTTGGTCACATCCCAGAACTGATCGTCTTTAGGGCTTTCTTCGTACTTGTGTGGAAATCCCCTTTCTTTACCTTTGATCGTCGGGATACCGAAGTATCATGTCTGAGGGAGATCCCTACAAGTTCTAGAGACAAGGATTGGAAGAAAAAATTCTTCTACCTGGATGCCAGTGCTATTCCCGGGGAAATGCATTGGCAAGATAAAGGACCGAAGGATAAAGTGAAGGATGATGCTCCCCCTGCAGATTCGTACGCGTCAAATGCGCTGTATGTAAAACTGTGTGGCCGCCCCTTTGAGTGCACTATTATTCCAGAAGGGGCGCTAGTGATGGCCGGTATGAGCCTGTTATGGCCGGATATAAGGCGTTATCCCTCATTCCAACGGGAAGATGGAGGTATGTTTACATTACCACACCTGGTTAACATATTTTTAAATCCGGTATTAATTAAATCACGTATTTTGCGCAGGGGAGTGGGGGATGTTTGACTTTGTTGATCCACCACGTCACCTGGCGTTGAAACCCAACGACCGGAGACTTGATGAAGGGGAACCAGATGTGTTGAAAGTGCATCTGGAACAATTTCTTCTACCGGCGATGCCAACGGATCCCTTGGAGTATATCGCTCCCTTGTCGGGTATGGCGGCCGCTACTTCAGCATCATCAGAGAAGAAACCTATTCGGCTAAAGCTGTCTGGGAGAAAACCTGCAGCAACCACTGTCAGCGTGCCCGTGATGGAAGAGACGCCAATCGCGAGTCGTGAAGTTTCCTTAGCTTCCGACCTGACCAGTCCTGGCCGTGCTTCAAAAAAGAGGAAAATCTTTGTGGCACCTACGCTGAGCGCGTTTCAGGCGGTGCAAGCCGCATGTGCAATTTCACCAGGTATTTTATTTTAAATAACCATATGGCATACTAGTGTCCCTGCTGATAGCGTCCGTCTGGTCTTGTGGTGCAGGTACCTTTGCGGGAATATCATCCGGGGGTGTGCCATCCACTGTTGTTTCGACTATAGCGGCGTCTTGTACTGGTAGTACCAGCATGCCTACGAGTCCACAAGTTTCAGCGTCATTCGCTCCCGCTGTGAGCTGCATCATGCCCATTCCTAGTTCTACGGTATCCATAGCCGTAACTTCCGAGCCGCTGCCCTCGCTTCGATCAGGTGGTTTTGACACAACCCTTCCTGAATCGCCCAAGGACATGTTTGCTGGTTTTGACACCAATGCTGCTGCCGCGTCGACCGCGCATGAGGCAACTAGCGTGGGTGGAGGCGATAATCGTGCGTCGAGCAGCGGCATTGCTGACGATGGTGCCCGCTTGATTGATGATTTGTTTATACCTACCGTTTGTTGGGATCCTCATGCCCAGGATAAACGTTACCAGCCTCAATGGAAGATTGCTGAATCTTCCCGACTTATCTTTCCTCCAGTTGTCCAACATTGGGTTGAGAGGGCGTACCCCCCCGCTGAAGCGGCGTATGTTGAGGGGTTAAACAATGAGGATTTGATGAATTCGTCTATATCAGATTCTGTGACCCTACCTCGCCGGTTGGTAGAGATACGGCGCCGGTGGGTGCGTGATAACACCCAACTTCATGAGGCCCGGGTCATTATCCAAGAACTGAGGGATGACAAGCATCGCCTCGAAAGTCAACTGCAGACCGCTGGGTTGAAAGAGGCCCGATTTCTGTCAGAGAAGAATAAGGCCGAGGAGGATTTACGGAGGGTAACTGAACATCTCGCTGAGGAAAGGATCTTATGGGCCCGCGATATGGCGGAAAAAGATAGGGTTTTGGCTCAAGCGAAAAATGTACAAGAGGAGTTGGAACGCAAGGCTGTGGCAGAGGCTCAGAAGGTGAGACACGAGTTATCGGCCCAATTGGAAAAATTTCGTGTTGACACTGATTTTGTGTCCCAGGTTCAGGAGCGGTACCAGGATTTGACAACCGAAGTAGAGACCTGTCATACCAAGATCCGACTGATGCAGGGAGAGTTGGAGGAGCGTGAGGCAAAATTCAAGGAGATGCAAGATCATTGTGATTCCCTTGTCACCCAAAACAATAAGCTTGCCGCATCGTCGTCTTCAAAGTTAAGGGAGGTGGAGGACGCGCTGGCACAATCCCATGCAGAGATCGATGATTTGACCAACCAGCTAGCGGCTATGCGGGGAGACAGGAATTGGTTGATAACTAATGGGCTAGTGGGGGCGTTCGAATTTCTGCGTGAGTCGTCCCACTTTACTAGCCTGATTGACCGTCTTTCCGCCGCTGCCTACCAAGCTGGTCATCATGATGGTGTACTTAAGGGCTACATGGACTGCCAGCAAGCGGAAAGAGTCCCGCCGGACTTCCAAACCCTCAAAAATAAGTTACAGGCTGATATGGCGAAGGCTCTTGAAGCTGCGTACACCGAACCTCTACCTTGCTATGGCGATCTGATGGATAAAGTTAATGAAGATGGAATAGACTCGCTACGTCTGATGCTGGACCCTGCGGACGAGTCCGAAGAAGACTGACCATTCCGTTATTCATTTGTTTTGCTCGTTGTGTACTCTTGCTGATACTGTTTAAATTGGGTTTAGTGCCCATTATCCGTTTTGATTTGACAGCCAAATTAATGCAAATGTCATGATTTCTGACACCGCCGTCGTTGAAAATATGACTCTGTGATGTGTGATGATTACTTTTAATTAATATACCTGATGTCATCACTGTCAAAACTTGTTAACTTCTGCTATAAATTCACCCTTCGTTTCCATTCTTGTTTATGTTTGTGCCATGGAAAGAAAACGATACCGGCAAAGGCTTTCCGAGATCTTTCGGGTGCTTGACGCTGCTGATGGCCTTTTGATGTTACAGCATCCGGTAACAAGATCAATGCTTAGGAGCAGACGACCAATCCCAAATGCTGCTCCGGTTCGTGCCAACCGAGCATGTCAAAGCCTTGTTATCCCGGACCCTCAACCAGAGGATCCCAGAATGCAGCTATCGGCTGATGTGTTGACTGACTTGATCCAGGTGGACCCTGAACGGCGATATCGTCTGACCTACCAGCGTCGGTTCGGTGGTCGGACGAAGGGGCAGCCGACGGATGCCTCTGGCTTGATGTTCCGAATGGTTGGTGGCTCAACTGCTCCCTTGGCCGTCAACCCTGTGGTGGTGGTGGAAGACGATGATGATGTGGGGGTGCCTACCCCTGCAGTGGTGACGGCACCCATCTTTCATCAATAGGTGTTTTATGAACATGTTCTGTATTTTGGTTCCCTTATGTTTGGTTTTTATTAAAAACAGGGACAAGTACTTGGTTTTTGATTTTTTGAGATAGGCTATGTATATGTAATGATGCCTATCTGCTTTTTGAGGCGGTTTATGTATCTATTACCAAGATACCCGCCGTAAGCGCTTGTTGTAGTTACCCTATGACTTATAATGAAAAATATTTCGTGTTTAAGGGTGTTGTTTTTGTTTCTACCGGATAATGCATTCATTGTGCGATGGTAATTTTTGTAATAGATGAACTTGCATCTTTATTAAACTTGCATTAAAAAATAAACGAAGAGTAAAAATCCCATGATGGGTTACAAATGCGAACTGGAAAAGGTAATTGACTCTTGCTGTTAGGAGCAAGGCATTACAAATAGCATTTCTTCAGCTGTGCGATGTTCCAACTGCGCGGGACCGGCGTGCCATCTAGTCGGGACAGGCGATAGGCTCCTTTGCCCAAGTCTTCCTGGATGACATAGGGACCTTCCCAGTTGGGGCCTAGTTTTCCCGTTGGTTCCGCTCGACTTGCTTCGTTGTCGCGCATGACGTAATCGCCCACCTTGAAACTTAATTTAGACACCCGCTTATTGTAATACTTTTCCAGTGCTTTTTTGTAACGTGCCTCGCTAATGGCGGCCGCCTCACGCCTCTCTTCCAATAAATCTAGGCCCTCTCTCAGCGATTGGTCATTGTTATCTTTTACTTCGAGACGGCGTAACGATGGTAACCCTACCTCAGCAGGTATCATAGCCTCCATTCCATAGGTAAGGCTAAATGGTGTTTCGTTGTTGCTGGTCTTGGGCATTGTTCGATGCGCCCAAAGGACGTGTGGCAACTCCTCCACCCACGAGCTTCCCTCGTGTCCCAGCCGTTTTTTGATACCTTCTAACAAACTTCTGTTCGTCCGCTCTACCTGCCCATTACCCTGTGGGTGTGCTACCGACGTGAAGATCTGCTGAATGTGGAGATCGGCACACCATTCTTGAAAAATTCTATCCGTGAACTGCGTCCCATTGTCACTTACCAGGTAGAGCGGTAGGCCAAACCTGCATACAATGTGTTCCCAGAGAAACTTTTTGGCGTTTTCTGCCGTTATCTTAGCCAAGGGTTTTGCTTCCACCCACTTGGTGAAGTAGTCCACCGCCACGATTAAGTATTTTAATTTCCCGGGAGCGGGCGGGAAAGGTCCCACAATATCTACAGCCCATTTCTGAAAAGGCCAAGCCGATGTCACCGGTACTAGACTATTTTTGGGCCGAATTGTTTGAGGGGCAAATTTTTGGCAGCTGAGGCATCTTCTCAGTTCTCTGACGGCGTCTTCATGCATCCCGGGCCAGTAATACCCCGCGCTATGAATTTTAGCGACCACTGCTCGAGGACCCGCGTGTATACCGCATATACCCTCATGTATTTCACTGATGAGGTATTTCGCTTCAACCGGGGAGACGCATCGTAGGAGGGGACCCAGGTAAGATTTTCGATACAGGACACCATCGCTGACCTCGTACTGCAGTGCTTTCGTTTGAATCTTTCGTGCCTCGCCCTTGGCGGGAGGCAGTTCGCCGGTTTTGAGAAAAAGCAGGATCGGGGTATACCAACAGGGTTCTTCCATTGTGACAGCGGAGACGCTACGCGGTTCAATTGAAGGTGTCTGTAATGTCTCAACCTTGACTTCCTTTTCCATGCCGGAGGTGGCAAGTTTGCTTAAGGCGTCTGCTATCTGATTTTTCCCTCTGTGCACGTGGTTGAGCGTGACTTTATCGAAAGAGTTCATGAGCTCTTTGGTTTTTGCCAGATATCTCGCCATTGCCTCGTCTTTTGCTTCATATGTTTCGTTGACTTGATTGTTGACCAGCAGTGAGTCGACGTATGCGTCGACCCTGGCTGCACCCATGGATTTTGCCATTCGTAGACCGGCCAGTAGCGCCTCGTATTCCGCCTCGTTATTGGAGCACTCGAAATCAAAACGTAAGGCGTACATTAGCCTGATTTGGTCCGGACTTATCAGCATCAAACCTGCCCCAGACCCTTTACCACTAGACGATCCATCTGTGTACAACTTCCAAGTCTGCCTCGCTGTGCTCGCTTCTGGTATGTCTTGGACAACCGGGTCCGTGACTACCTCTCCTTCTGGTATTTCGGCTAAGAAATCGGCGATAACTTGTCCCTTGACTGCTGTGCGTTTCTGATATTCGATATCCAGGGCTCCCAACTCGATAGCCCATTTAGCCAACCGACCCGAGACCTCAGGTTTGTGCAGGATCTGCTGTAGCGGGTAATTAGTTAAGATCTGTACGCGGTGTGCCTGGAAGTATCTTCTTAATCGCCTGGTGGCGTGTACTAATGCTAATACCAGCTTTTCCAGTGTAGGGTAACGTGTTTCAGGCCCCGCCAACACCCGGCTTATGTAGTATATGGGTGTTTGTTTCCCTTCTCGTTCAACCATGAGCACCGCGCTTACCGCTGTGTGGGCCGCCGCCAGATACATTTTTAGCACTTCGCCGTGTCTGGGCGCGGTCAACGTGGGTAGTTTTTCTATGAACCGCTTCATTTCCTGCAAAGCTCGTTCCGCTTCTGCCGTCCATTTAAAATTCTTTTTGTCGAGGCAATCTTTCAGCGTTTTTATAAACGGCAGTGATTTTTCAGCGTGCCTTGCAAGGAACCTGTTGATTGCTACCAGTCGTCCATTTAGGGCTTGAGCTTCCTTCAACGTTCGGGGGGATGGCATCCGCGATATGGCGGTTATTTTTTCTGGGTTGGCTTTAAAGCCGTTGTGGGTAACTACTACCCCCAGAAATTTTCCCTCTTCAACCCCAAAAGAGCACTTCTTTGGGTTTAACTTTATGTTATGCTTTCTGAGCCGCTGGAAAGTTTCTTCTATGTCTGCCAACATTTGTTTCTCTTCGCTGCTTTTTATGACCAGGTCGTCTACGTAAACTTCCAAGTTCCGCCCGATCTGTGTTTCGAAAACCTTATCCATGAGGCGCTGGTAGGTGGCTCCCGCATTCCGTAGCCCAAAAGGCATTTTGGTGTAACAAAAAATGCCGACGTCGGTGTGAAAGGCTGTTTTTTCTTCGTCTTCTTTGGCCATCTTGATCTGGTGGTATCCCTTATATGCGTCTAGAAAACACTTGTATCGATACGGTACCAGGGAGTCAACTTTTAAATCAATTTCCGGCAACGGGTATGCGTCTTTCGGGCACGCCTTGTTCAGATCCTTGAAGTCAATGCACATCCGCCATGTGCCATCTGGCTTTTTAACCATGACCGGGTTAGACACCCAGGTATGATACTGTGTTTCTCTGAGGATTCCAGCCTCCACTAACTTGCGTACTTCCTTAACGACCGCTGCCCGGCGATCCGGGGCCATACTGCGTTTACCCTGGGCGACTGGCTTAATGCCAGGGAGCGTGGAGAGCTTATGTTCTGCTTTATCGCGAGGGACTCCGGTCATATCGGCGTGCTCGAAAGCGAATATGTCTACGTTTCTTTTTAGCAATTGTTTCAAATTGCTCTTTACCTCTGGGGACAGAGTATCGCCGATGGTGACCATTTGATCCGGGTGGCGTGTGCTCAGTACCCACCTCTCTGGCCCTGTAACCCCTGCGGGGCCTTGACGGCATCGTTTGGTGTCCAATACTTCTCCAACTCTATCTCGAAACACCGTGGCAATACCTTGCGGTGTTGGGAACTTCATAAAACCTCTTGCCGTGGAGACTATGGCGTCTAACTTCCCCAAAGTGAACCTTCCGATGATTACATTGTGATATGACTCGGCGCGGACCACGAGGAAAGTTAGTAGTATTGTTCTTTCCTTGGGTGCTTGCCCGAAGGTTACCGGGAAGGTGATTTGACCAATGGGATCCACCTTTTCCCCTGTAAAACCCTTAATGGGAGCATGTACCGATTCGAGCAGCTTTTTATCCTCCGGTTGCATTCTATCGAAACAGTGCTCGTATATGATATCCTCTGAGCTTCCGGTGTCAACCAAAATTCGCCTCATTCGGTAATCTCCTACTGCCACGGAAACGATCAGGGCGTCCGTGGTAAGATGCAAATCTTCCATTCGTGGTTCGATGGTCATTGTTGCCAACATCCAAGGCTCGAGGGTGGAGAAACTCCGTTTAGCCCCTCTTCCTATACCAGCATGGACCATGTTTAACTCTCGCGGCCTTTTTCCTGCCGCCTTGTCATTTTCCTCCTTGACCACCGGCGGACCCTGCTTGATATCTCGCACCAGATGTGCCAACTTTCCTGACTTTACGAAGTACTCGATTTGTTTTTTAAGCTGGAAACAATCGTTGGTGTCGTGTCCACTTCCCTTGTGGTATTCGCAGTACTTGCTCGTATCCTTGTTCGGGTTATCTTTCAGCGGCTTTGGTGGGTTGAGCCTGAGGTTTTCCGAGGCCAGAATTTCTGCCGGGGTCTTGCTTAGATTGGGATATTCAGAACGGGGTTTTGACGTTTCATTTCTTGAGTATGAGCTCCGATGCTTATCGTAACGCGAGTCTCTGTCGTTCCGCTGATATCGGTCTCCCCTGTGTTTACTTTTAGACCCCCGATTGTCTTTTTCTTCTTGGTTCTTCAAGGCTTCTTTCTTTCTGTTAGCCGCGTGGCTGGCCGCTACCGCTTTTTCTTGTATAACGTATACTTTGGCAATCCGCAGTATCTCGTCTATGGTCGGGGGTACCCCGTCCCTTCCATGCAACGTTCTTAATAATTCGTCATCATTAACCCCCTGGAGGAAAGCTCCGCATGCCAAATCGTTAGTGACACCTGGTATCGCCAGGCTTTCTTTATTGAACCTGATGATAAAATTCTCTACCGTTTCGTTGTCTCGACGACGGATATGGAGTAATTCATTCCTATCTTTCGTATGTCGGCGCTGTTGACTGAACTGTAGGATAAACTTTGATTCCAGATCCTCGAAACTGTCTATCTCGCCTGTGGGTAAGCTGTCCCACCACACTCGCGCTGCTCCTACTAAGGTTTGTACGAACATTTTGCACCAAAGGGGCATGGGCCAACAAGCCACCTCACCCGCACTCTTAAATAGATTAAGGTGATCATCCGGGTCGGTGAGGCCGTCGTACTTGCCGACTGTTTGGGGCATCTTTGGTTTTTCCTTAATAGGGGCTTCGGCGATACGGCGTGTAAATTTAGATCGGAATGTTGCATCTACTGGCTTGTATGGCTTGGTTAACTCGTCCTCTTCTAAGTTCACTGTTTGTGCCGGTGGGTTGTTTGCACCCGGGGCGGGACCTGTTCCTGGACCGGAGTTTTCAAAAGGAGTAAACCGGGGTCGGACCGCGTTTTCCCTGTCGTGTACGGGTTCAGTTGACGCCTGAGTATACATTGGTTGTGGACTCGGAAAGTTCCACCACGGCGGCATGTAAGCCGCGTAGGGCGACTGTGACATCCCTTGTGTCATTCCCTGAGGGGGATAGGCTGTTCCCCCGTATGAGGGTAAGTACCCGAAAGGGGGCGCGTAGCAATATCCCGGGAAATACATCTGATTGCCTGGCGTGACAGGGGCATTCATTACTCCCGTTGGCATGATGACCGGCTGATGAGGCGGGGTGGACAATGCTGACGTGAGTGCGGCTGAATACAACGGTGGCATTGGGCTGGAGATCAACGGTTGGTAGTATTGGGGAGTGTTGGTTCCTGGTGCTAAGATGCTAGGACTCGCCGAGGTGATGACTGGGGTGGAGAAAAGACGCGAAGTCTGTGAAGAAATAGCAGCCCCTAGGGCTGAGGTGCCGCTGCCTGCTCCCTCCACCCTTCCGGGTTGTGCTTGTGAGGGCATGTAAAAGTAAGGGTTTGTAACCACGGCCTGGGAAGAGACGGTGGTAACGTTACCAAACCCTGGTGGTGGCCCCTCCGCCTCGAACTCCAAATCTAACGATCTGGTAACGGCCGGTGATGATACTGGGGCGGTTACGCCTCCCGCCCCTAGCGTCAGATTATCATTCGTCGCTCTTTGACCAGCCATGTTCTGATCACTTGCCATGAAGCTCTTTGTTGTTCTTGCTTGGTCCCACGGATGGCGCCAATGAAGAAACACTGACCTTAACAACTCTGGAAACTTCAACGATCAATGACCCGAACGTGTGGCTGCAAAACAGAAACACCGTTAGGACTCGTTACAGGAATGGGGTTATTCCTGTAACCACCCTCCGGCGTGAGAATAAGTATTCGTTCTTTTGGAGAAGTATATGAAGGGAAAAGTGTATGGGAATTAGATGATCGTACCTTACGTATTTGTCTTTATTTATAGGTTCTCAATTAGGGTTTCCCTTATTTTAGGATGTGCTCCGATAAGGTGGAGATTTACATGATCTTCCCGAAAAGTGGGAGATTTAGTTATGCACCTTCCTTATAGATATGGAAGGTTCTAGAATAATTCTGGGTATTTATGTAAATATAAAAGGTTGTAACCGGGTCGGGTGAGCGACGCGGGTCACACCTCGTCACTACGAAATGGCATATGGACCCTCTATGCATTGCCCCCTTTTGACTTGATTGTTTTGAATTTGTTTTGGTTCTCTTTCATTTGTAGATATATTTGAAATGAAATGGTGAAATGTTTGTGATTGGTCTATTTATGTACGTGAATGATTAAACAAATGTTCCTTATCTCCGGATGCTATTGATATTAAATTAAAAGTATATATTTTAAAGTTCTTAATAGAACTATTAATAGTAGGGGACAAAATAAAATGAAAGAGAATACTGTTACTACACAATATAAGAGAAAGTATATCTTATTAAGAATATTTCTCTTGTGCCATTCTGTATATTCTCTTAATAAAATTTCGCCTTTACTATCAACCAAAGTTCACAACGTGGAACAAAGTTAAGGGTCTCTTCTCTTGTTGCACCATTGCTAGGTTTGTCGTCGAGAAGCTTTTGATTGCTCACACAGATTAGACATTTAGGCTCGTGTGTTTAATAATTGATTTATGTACAATTATATATCTAACTCAACATGAACAAGTAATGCTAAATCAAAACTTAATAATCAATGTTATATGATTAGCTTCAACATATTACAAATATACAGTGCATCCTAACTCGCCTATGTTTATAATCCAGAATTCAAGTTACTCAATAGTCAAATCACATGTTTTTTTTTTTTTTTTTTTTTTTTTTTTTTTTTTTTTTTTTTTTTAAATTGCATAGCCATGCTTCCTTTAATTCCAAAACAAGTACAATAATTGTGCTTTTAGGAAAAGAAAAAAGATTGCATAAATGAACAAACCAATTAATGAAAAAATGTATTAAAGTAAATTTCATTGATGATCAATGAAAACAAATTCCCCATTATCTGTTCCTAACCTATATTGAATTGTAGTATACCCGGAATGTTATTATTATTGTTGTTGTTGTTATGTAACGTGCAAGAGGTTAGAGGTATTCATCATAAATATAATCGATTAACCTACATGGAAGTTTCGCTTAGATTAATCGATTATATTGATTCAATTATTCTAACTAAAACCTAATTAACAAGTTTTGTTTGATTCCTGGGACACAAAGACACTTACAAGCTAAGTTTTGTGTGGTTGGTGCTTGTAAAATCAGAAAATTTAAAACAAAAAAAAAATCTTTTATTTGCCAGTTTTTTTTTTTTTTTTATTTCCTAAACAAGCAACTTCATTTATTTTATCATAAGCGAAACTTCTATTAGGCCACCTGCTATACTCTAACATCCATTGGTGTTAATCCTAGTTGGCATTCGTTAACACTTGTTAAACCGCTCCTGAAGTGTGTTAAGAGGTATTAAAAACTTCACATGTTAAATGTTAACTAGGAGAGAGAGGGAGAGAATCAAACATTCCAAAATTTGTACACACACAACAACATGCTATATATATGTATTTTAATTAATTTTAAGGGGAGTTAACGGGGTTAAATCATTTCCTTGGTGTATTGTGAAGGTGAAAGAGGGTCAAGTAGGTGATGTGATGCCTACGTGTAGTTAAGGGGCGTGTGAAAGTATACTCAATAGCCTGAGATTCAAGTTTTTTCAATGCAATTTTCAACTTTATTTTATCATAAGCGAAACTTTTATTTCAATACAACTTACTCGCTTATAAAGTATAACCAAAAAATAGGGCCCAACCGGGTTCGAACCGGTGACCTCTTGATCTGCAGTCAAATGCTCTACCACTGAGCTATGGACCCAACTATGCTGATATCGCTAGAGCTATATATCTGAATGGAGGTTGGTTAATTGAAACTATTTCGTTCTTATATTCCCGCTTCTCTTCTTTCTACCGTCCTATGGCGAACGTGTTGAACAACTTCAGTGTTTGAGACGGCGGACCCACATTGAATGGGTCGGGTCTCCGGACCCCAATGTTTTTTAAAAAATTAATAGATACAGTATATTAAATTTTCTAAGGACCCCATGAATACAATTAGGTGGACACCATAGAACGAAAAGGAAAGCTGGTGTAGTGGTAAACCTCCCTCTTTAACAACAAGAGATCACACGAACGAGGACCGACCCGAAAATTTTAACGTTTTGTTATGAAAATTTTGAACACCGAAAAAATGGACCCCATTGGAAAAAAATCTTGGGTCCGCCAGAGTAGTACTTGATTGATTTAATTCTCATGGTAATTCGAGTTTTCGATTTAACCAATATAAATGTAAGTTAAAGTATGGTCAATAGAAGCCTCGAGGTAATGAATTAGAGTTTTTCAATAGTTTAAAGTATCCAGATATAATCTACTCTAACAATCAAATGGTAATCTGAGTTAATGAAGGTTTAGGCACTGATCAGATAAATATGTACCAGATTAACATCATTAGATTCAAAGGGACAATAAGTGATGAATATTAGAATTATAAACCAACCTTTTATAAAGTCCACACATGTCACACTAGTGACATAATTAGGATGTCCAATTACGTATCATGTATCAGTTTATTACTTCCCATCAATGAAGGTATCGGGCTAAAAATAAGGAATTCGAGTTGTTTCTGATTTAACTTAGTCGATCAATGAATTAACTAATGCCCGGTGACATAAATAGTTAAATTAGATGATTTAGATTAGCATTTGGGTATTGGGTTAAATAGGAATTAATATAGATACTAGTTTCTTTTGACGTCGCGCGTTGCGGCGAAACCGAGCAAATGATAATGTAAAACAAACGTGTTGTAAAAATAAAGCATGTTGTTTATAAAGACAAACCATTAGAGCGGTTTAGTTTATCATCATACCGTTATGACACCAAATAAATACTTTATTTTGAGTACAACTTCATTTTTAACAAATCTTATAACGGAATGTCAGGGAAAAAATCAAGCACAACTATGTAGTTAAGTTTTTAGAAAAAGGTTATAAGCGTAAATTATCAAAGAAGTATCAAATTAATCGATAAATTAATACATGTTCTAAAAAAAGGAAAAAGAATTATAAAAAATGGTAAATGAAATATATGATTTTACAAAAGGAAAAAAATTAAAATAGGCTATTAAAAGTAAATATAATAATAAACTATTATATTAAATAAAGAATAATAAAAACATATATATTATTATAAAAATAAAATTACTATTCATGTCTTTCATCAACAATATATATAATATATATAATTGGGCTGAATATAAAACATGGGCTAAAAACACAAGGGATGTCCAGAAAGACTAAGGCTAATTGATGAATGTGAAAAATACCACAAGTACATATAGTCATAAGCATATCGCCTGGTATGAGAGCGTAAACAATTTCAAAAAGAATATGTTATTCAACTGTTTGCAACTGAATCCAATGATGTAAAGTAACACATATATATGTATACATCGAAGAATGAATGATAGGGACACATTTGTGTGTCCTAATTAGTAATTAACTAACTAATTACTATATAATCTGTATCTGTCTGCAGCTAACCTTTTTCCAGCAACAGGAGAGTTCCCAAGTTCTTTTTTTGTATATAATTTTTATTTTGTTAGATGAGTATATATGCTACGCGGCTCCTATGAGATTGTGGCACGTGGTGTCACATGGATAACGGCAATCAACCTTTTTAGAAACATTTCTGCTAAAGTACCAGTCGCCAACTGATTCTGCAATCGTCTGTATAATGGTTGAAAATTGGATTAACGTACTCATGCCTTCACCAATGTTGTAAAAGGCGCTAGGCGCTAGTCGGGCGGTGAGGTACCGCCTAGGGATTAATCAGGATTAATAGGGATTAATCGGATTGGACTTTTTAAGTATAATTTACAAATTTATATATATATATAGATAACTTTATACTTTTTATTAATAAACTTACAAGTTTAGAAGATAACTTTATACTTTTTATTAATAAATTTAAAAGTTTAGGAACCATATGTAAACTAGTGAAATATAGAGGGGGTTAAATGTTAAAATACTTAAACTTAAATGTTAAAATAGGTTTATAACTAAAATTTGGCTTCAAACCATGGGGCAGGTTTCAAAAATTGGGTTTTTTGGGTCAAAAAACATGGGGTCAAAAAACATGGGCCCGATTAGTCCGATTTTTACGGATTTTGTCCAACTTTGACCGATTTTTTGACCGACTAACTTAAATTTAGGCAGTAACCCACCGACTAGCGCCTAGGCGCCGATTAATCGGCCGCCTAGGCCGATTTCTACAACATTGAGTAGAAGCATAATCACTAGCGATGGCAAAATGGCCAGTTCGGGTTTGGGTAACCGGTCCAAACAAGTTCTGGTCAATGAGTAAGGGTACAAACCTCATTAAGTAGCAGTGGAGAATCTGGTGCAAACCAGGTGTCTTGTGACTCGCTTTGGCAGTGAGCAAAACATGAATTTATAAAAACGCCTCCGCTTGATGAATTAAACAAGAATGACCTCACGGCTGTAAGCATTTCAAACCTGAAAGCTAAACACATTTAAATAGAGATATTAGCAAAGTAAGTAGATGTTAATAATACATTAATATTAATCATAAAACAAAGGTATCAAAGATCATGAACCATGTAAACGGCTTATTTGGTCAGCACTGCAGGCTTTCGGATTCAATTTGCATCTATTCCAATGTCCATGTGGATCAGCTGATGGTGGAACTAATATGTGGTGGAACTGTAAAAATGGAAGACAAAAAAAAAAAAAGATTATATAAAATGCAAACAGTCTGAATAGGCCTGTAAATGAACCGAACGAACACGAACATAGGCATGTTCGTGTTCGTTCATTTAACTTTAACCGAACACGAACACGAACACGAACATATAATCGAACACATTTTTTTGTTCGTGTTTGTTCATTAAGAAATCGAGCATGTTCGTGTTCGTTTATGTGCGTTCGTTTAAAGCCTAAACGAACAGTTCACGAACATAAACGAACACAAACGAACATAAAAAAATTACTAAACATATTTGAATAAACATAAATTAACTTGATTGAAGAAAAAAGTCTAATATATTACATTTCATCCGAAAACACATCTAAATAAGGGTTCATAGATATACTAATTAGTTATATTTATATAACTAGTTAGAAAACCTAATATTTATATAAATATAACTATTTATGTATTTAATAAAATTTAAATGAACGTAAATAAATGAATGTTCACGAACATAAATGAACGAACATAAAAGAATGTTCACGAACATAAATGAACGAACACAAGGTGTGTTCATGTTCGTTCATTTAATTAAACGAACAATTTTTTTTGTTCGTGTTCGTTCGTTTATTAAATAAACGAACATAAACGAACTTCCTGCCGAACAAGTTTATGAACAGTTCATGAACGTACGGTTCGTTTACAGGCCTAAGTCTGAAAGTCACTAGATTCGGGAAATGATATATATCTTACTTGGTATACATCATATGCGGAGTTTAATATGAAAAGCGGTGGTGTTATGTGTTTCAACAAGTACTGTGGGAAGATGCACTGTGAAACAGTTAACAATTGTCACAATATTTTTCAAAATGTCAAGGGAATTCAAACGGAAGTGAGTGAAGACGCGCGTTACTTGTTTTGGGTCGCTGATAGAACTTGTGCAGTTCTCATCCAGGTTCGGCTCTATTCCCTGTTAAAAGTTTGTGTTAATTCCACTTGTGAAGACGCTATAGAATGTAGGAAATTAGGAATGCAAAGTGCTTCTGTATTGATCATTGCTAGTGTACCTGTAACGTGACAAGTTGTTGAAAGAAAGTTCTCTGGGTATGTAATATACTGATGTCTGGTCTGCAACTCGAAAATCCAAAAAGAAAGTTAGTGGTAGTAAACCTTATTAAATTCTCGTAAGAATTAGAGCTGGCGATATAAGAAACATAGCTAAAAGTGGTACTGTGATCAAATGGGTCAAATGTGTCAAACTGATTATGATGCATACAAGATACAATCTTGTGAGTTATTTTATTCAGAATTAAGATTTATATTATTTTAATTCTTATTAGCATATTAGTTATTAAAAAAACAAAATGGACAAAACAAGTTGCGGGCAGTGGCGGAGCCAGAAATTTTTTCTTATGGTGTCATTTTTTGTGGATACCCCCAAATTATAGTTACCTGGAGTCAAACTTTTTGGATCGGTTTGGATCTAGTCGGGTCGGGTCAAATCACATAATAAAAGCAATTCAGTAAAAATACAATGTCATTGAATAAAATCACATAATAAAATAACAAAGTCAGTTGAAATATATAAAAAATGCATTTAATAGTTGCTCTGTACGCATTTTCATGTTTTTAAAACGATTCATAATGTTTTCAATGGCAACTTGCAAAAAAAAAAAAAAAAAAAAAAAAACCCTCTTTTTCATTATAACAAATAAGTGCATGCATCATTCAAATGATCATCAAACATCCTGTTAGGTTAAACAATTGAAACAAAACAAATTAGGCATGGAGCTATAATGCTTACTGGATTAGAAAAAATAAAAATTAAGCATAGACCTTTAATGATTTAAAGTGAACTAATTAAATTCAAATAATTAGGCTTAATTTTTTAAATATAAATTTGTTTATTATGTAATTCTTTTAGAAGAAAACAAAACAATGGTGTCGTTTGTCAAAAGACAATGGTGTCGCTCGTAAAAAAACAATGGTGTCGTTCGAATTTTTCCTATTATACATTGTATTTGCTACATAAAATTCAATGGTGTCGGATGACACCGTTGTTCAAAGTGTAGCTCCGCCACTGGTTGCGGGTCAACCCAAGTTACCCAATCCCAGCCAACTAGTTACCCGACCCACCCATCTTGCCACCTTGAATGTATAGGAAGTTTATAGCATACGCGTCCATAAAGAATCCAGCATCCCCCAAACATTTTACTGCTGTAGTATCCGGTAGATAATTGCTAAAGTTGTTGCAATGCAAGTAGGACGCCAAACCCCCAGCAGAACACCCAGAAAGCAATGCCTGTAAAATGTCTTATAAGTTGATAAAAGTTCAACTTAACTAATGTCTGCAGATTTTGACAAGAGTCGCGCGCGCGCAAGGGGGGGGGGGGGGCGACCCCGGGCTTAATCTTCCCGAGGGCCTGAAATTTGTGACATATTTTTTATATTATATATGTGTGTGTATATACACACACACATTTATTAAGAAAAGAAAAATCTATATACCTTGTTAAACACTTTAACAGTTTACCCATTAACATTTATAATTATTTAAAGTCTATTAAACACTAAAACCCATTTTAAATTAGCTCATTACTCTTGCACTTATCGACACTCATTAGTAAAGTTTAAACCCATTTAAAATTGGCTCAACAGGGACCCTATTTTAAGTTGCCCCGAGCCCAAAAATTTTCGAGAATTCTCGGGGACTGTCCTGGATTTTGTATTGAAGTTAACTTTAAATTAATTATACCTTGTCAGCCGACCCCAAACCTTTTGGTTGAAGATCTTCAATGATGGCTTGCCAAATCCGTTGGCCGCGGAAATAAAGTAGTAACGTCTGATATGCATATTCCATATAGAAATTTTAAAAATTTGAATTAGCAGAAAGATTACGGGCTATAATTCAGTGATTTATGTTTCTTAATGATGACAATTATGTACCCCGTTGTCGAACTTAGAATCCCCAGCAAAAGATCCTCCGTCGCAGTATCTCAACTTCACACGATTCCAGTTGTAAAAATCTGTTCAGTTTAGTTAAGTCTCCTGTTAGGATTAGTTTTTGTTTTTCTTGAACAACAATATTTTACACCTTAATATCGCTTAACCTTACCTTGCAAGGATTTAAACTCATACCAAGCACCATATGTTTGACAGTATGGATATTATAATTAGTTACTTAGTTGTATAAACAGATATAAATAGTAAAAAGGTAATTATGTTTGAAATCCCAGTTCCCATAATATTCTCTTAAAAAAAAGTATTGGCAATCATGCCAGATTACAAATGACTATGAGCAGTGCATGCATAGTCCAGTACACTGATAAAGTTGCAGTTGACCATTGTCAATTAGATTCTTGATAAACATGATATGGAAGTTTGTCATTTTGACAAATGACATTTTTACCCTCCCATTTTTTACTGTACAGGGTTATTATTACTGACTTTTCAAGGGAATTAATTAAGCAAGGGTGAAAGGGAAATAAGACATGAAGCTGTAAACAATAATTGAAGATTTGAACACGTGAAAACGACAATAAAAATTTGGGCAGGAGCACATAATGGTTACCAGATCTACAACAATGAATTATTTTTAAATTTGTTGACACTTGGAATTCAATCATCATATTGTATACAATTAAAAAATGAATTGTTATTTACTTAAAAAAATGATGTTAAAAGAGTTAATAATGAATTGTTATTTGCTTAAAAAATGATATGGTGTTTTTTAGCAATAACTATTCACATATCAGTTAACGAACCTACTTCAATTCAGTGAATTAATACAATTAAAAAAGAATATAGATGAAATATTTTACATTAAAGTAGTAAAAATAACAAAGTTGAAAACTAATTAATGCATCATACAATATTAAATTGTTGTCTTTATTGAAAATTAAGTTATTATAAAAAAAGAATATTGATGAAATATTTTACATTAAAGTAATAAAATAACAAAGTTGAAAAACTAATTAATGCATGCAATATTAAATTGTTGTCTTTGTTGAAAATTAAGTTATTATAATAATACAATTAAATATAATCATACCTAATATATGAATTTTTAAAAAGTAGAAAAAGAATAATAGGTAAGTTAGTTAACAAGTCTCATCAATGCAGGAAAAGGAAAAGAAAAACAATAATACATTACCAGGGTTACGAGACGCGTTATTACTAAGAATGCCTGAGAAGGTCTCTAACTTGGTCATTAGACACGTAGATCCACGACGAGTTTGGGCTCTCTCTGCACATGATTCAATATCATTACACCACCCGCCACCCTATTATTACCATTACAAGTTAGTATATTATGTAGATATCATATATAGACCCCACAGTTATATTTCAATCAACTTCATAAAATAGCTAGCTTAATTTAATACACAATTAGTTAATTATACGTGCAAGTTATTAGCTTGAGGACCATTAACCCAAACGCTAATAATTAAAAAACGTATTTAATTAGTATAAGTAGATACAACATTTTTCAAACAAGCAGGGGAAAAAAACTCTGAATTAAACTTGATTAAAATTAAAAAAAAACTTCAGATCATTGTTAATCATATGTTCTTGTTAAACTGATTAGTTTTATTTGTTTGGTACCCATGGCATTATAGCCTAGTGGTATCTTGGTGGTGGCATAAGGCTTATGACCATAAGGTCATGGGTTCGATTCCCACAAAGGGGGTTTATCCCAGATTTATTGGGTTTCCTCCTGAATTGGTGTATAAGCATTATTGCCTAGTGGAGATGGATATGATCGGGTGGTTCTGCTGGTGGCAATGTTTTAAAAACCGGTAAATACCGGCCGGTTATACCGGTATTACCGTTTCCAGATGTAAATCCGGTACGAAACACCCCGGTAAATAAGTGAAACAGCATAAGTTTTGTACCGGCGGTAAAATCCGGTATACCGGTTTGAAACATAATACCGGTACCGGCCCAGGGTTATTTTAGTTTGGGTTGTTACTTATTTTTATTATATATGTTACTTATCTTACGTAATTTTTATATATTATGATTATTCGTAACTAAAAGTTCTTATTTAATATTGTATGGAACGAAAATAGTTGATATATTCAACATCCAAATATAAATATATCGTACACTTTCATTTAAAAGAGCTTGTTGGAAAACTTTTCGATTATCTTTTGGATTATTTTTTATTATGGATTTACTTTTGGATCATCTTTTAATATGTAATCATGCATTTTAAGATTAACTTTTGAGTTAATGTTGTAAATTATGAAATTATAGAGTTAGCTAGGAAACCCGGTTGAACTGCTCGGTACAACCTGGTTCAACCGGTTGAACCATTTTTTAGCCTAATCCGGTTTGATTAAAAAACCGGTTTTTAAAACATTGGCTGATGGCACGATGATACTCCAATGATACGTCAGTGATCCAAAATTTGCCGTTCAAAAAAAAAAAAAAAGTTTTATTTGTTTGGTGGCATGTATGTACGTCTTAGGAATTTTAAAAACAATGAAATACCTAAATAAATTAAATAATTAGGTACATCATGTCGGTTTAATTTTTTTGCCCTACCTATGTGTAGGCTGAAAGCATGTTACAATGGTTGTTGGACTCATTCTATAATTAATAATAAAAATTTAAATAAATAACAATAAAATGGAAATATGATGCTAAGCGTATGGAAAAGTCGTTTCGTATAATCGTATGTATGGGGAAAATATTTTTCTTTTTTTGTTAGACACTTGACAAAGCACCCACCAAGGGATGTGCATTAATATTGTCCTTAGAATTAAAAAAAAAAAAAAAAGACTAAACATGGCCAGCCGTTTTTAATTGGCTTTATTCTCTTTAAACAAACATAAAATGATAGAATTGTAACATCACATTCCTGATTCAGAATTCAAGTATTTTGACCTTACTTTGCTACTGTAAAGTAAAAGTCAAAAACTGTAAAGTTAATTCGGTAAAAAGACAACAAAAAAGACAACAATGAAACCTCATCATATTCAAAACAAAAAGAATAGGTTAAAAAAATGATTTTCAAAAATGTGTTTAGACTTTAGAATATGTGGAAGTGTAAAGTACCTCAAATTGCAAAAGCCAGTTGTTTGCCCCGGCTCCGAATCCGAGATGTATATGATATGCTGGTAAACTACCGTCCAAGCAATCTGTATATATATAAACCAAATACGTAAACCTGATTCAAAATTATAAAATAAATTTTGAACATCACGTGTGTGTGTATATATCTATATATCTAGTTACATACAAGCTCCAAGCGAACCAGCGTTGCGGACTAGGGTCATGTTCACCAGAAGACGGTCGTCGGATGCGGACATACAAGCACATGTTAGCAAGGCGGTAACAACGAACACGATCGTCATAACAACGTGCCCCATTGCTGCTTGTAAGCTACTCACCTCGATCTCTTCTTTCTAATGTAAATTTATATAAATCGTAAATAAATTCTTATAAGAAAGTTGAAAATGGGTGCATGAGAAAGAAGAAGACAAGAGAGGTTGCGTTAGGAATGTGGATACGGGGAGAGTGATGGCAAATAGGGAGGTTGATATGACGAGTCCACTAATGGAGTGGAAGGCCCACATTAGGATGGACCCAGAGCCCAGTTGGTAAGGGAAAGTCAAAATTGGGTCCCTTGTTCAGTTGTAATGCGGTTGGTTTTGCCTAACAAAGTTGTGAGATATATAATACAAGTTTTATGTCAAATTATTGTCAATACATATATGATAACAATAAATAACAAATTCATAAGGGTATAACATGTCCTGAGTACATGTCATCTTCATTTCTCAACAAGTCAACAGGTAATACTATAAAAAATAAAATAAAAAGGGAAACATAAGTAATTTAACGAAAACAAGTGTATCATCAACTAACCGGTAAAAGCTTTGAAAGGGGCAAGCCAGTCATGAACATGCATTTTTCTTGATAAAATGATGTTCATGTTTGAGTCCTATGACTTGAATAGTTGATTGATACCTTTCTAATCTTTGGGCAACACCAAGATGCATCATCCCAAATTATTAAATACCGAATTATTTTACATCATCGCAGATTAGCGAATGATTTTTTTTAGTCATGTTACTAGTAAAGTAGTAAGTACGGCAAAATATGATTTTTTTATGAGTCATGTTACTAGTAAAGTAGTAAGTATGGCAAAACGGGTCGGGTTGAAAACGCTTTAAGTTAAAGCAGACCACTCTTAAAAGTAATAATTTGTTCTGTCAAAACGAACCCTAACTTGTAATCAAAGTGGGCTCATATTTTATATTCTTTATACGTTAGCTAGCGATGACAGGTGGAGATAGTAGCTACAAAGCTGGATGAAGATCATGAGTTTTTTCTTTTTTTTTAAAAACTTGCATTATCCCTATATTAATTTTCAAATTTTGCTCCACTCACTAATTTACTGTTCAATTTCTCTCTCTCTACTCCCTCTCTCTCTCTATTTCTCTCATTCTTTGGTTTAGTTTTTGTCTATCCCCCACCCTAGCTCAGTTGGTCAGTTGGGCTGGTGTTCTCCTTGTTTATTTTAAAAAACAACTTCGAGGCTAAATGAGGAGCATTGTGATATGCTCCACAAGATCCGCTCGAAGGTTGTGAGTTTTTTTAGTATCACATCTTAGAATAATGTCCTCATCAACTTCTTCATTTGTTGGAGGATCGATTTCGTGTTAGGAAGATATAGTTGCGTCTTCTTTTTTAGAATCATATAATGTAAAATAATACAAATATATATCATATTTCGGATTCTTGAAGGATGTGTTTGTCGTGCCAGTTGTTCAATTATATGCCAACGAGCTTTTAACGCTCTACAAACTTGTTCAACATCCTTTCGTGCCGCTTCTTGTGCTGACTTAAACCACTTATGTTTATCGCCAAGGGGATACAAAAACAATTTAACCACAATCTCCCAAATAAGGTAAACCCCATAAGCCCGATAATAACCATATCTATATATTCAACTCCGCTTATTTGAAATGGATACTTTGGTGCTTTCCCATGCATACGGTCATTGACTAGTGGCAATTGTTGGAGTAGGTTGATGTGGAGACTCTTAAAGACTCATGTCAAATTCATAACTCTTGCCAGCAACCGCTTCTAGCATAATAGTAAGATATTTCTGATAACCCTATTGCCCTCGCCATGATGGTAAACAATCTAGGTTGCCTAGCATCGTTTGAAAACCATGTATTCGTTAATGTGGAACATATAATAGTTGTGAATAATAAAAATATATATTATTAAAAAAACTAAAAGATGCATTTATAATAAAAAAAAATGTTTTAGGGGTTGGTTTTGGGACCGGGCCAAGCTCTTGTTCCTAGTAACCCAGGCGGCCAGGCCCACGAATTGGTTTTGAGAGGCGGCAGCCAGCCCTCTAGTCTAGCAGGTGGTGGTTAAATTTTGATCAGAGATCTGTAGCGTTTTAGCCTCTAGGCACGACGACAGCAATCTCGCGATCCGTTGATGTAAAAAAGAACCAACAATGATGCGGATTGCTCAAATCCTGAATAATAAAAGTTACTTACTGATTGATTCTTGAAGCAATTTTCACTCCTCTGTTAAAACCATGGCGACAAAGCTCTCATTTCTTCTTCCTGTCTTGGCGTTTACGTTTTGTTTCTCCACAGAAAGGTAACAACCCATTTCAGCTTCTTCTACAATATTCATTTTGGGGCTTACCTACCCGCTGCAGTTTATGTATGATGTCTACTGTTTTGACCTATTTCTGAATTGATTATCACTTTGCATATGACCCTAATAATGAAATTAGCATTTCCATGTGTGTGTGTGCCTCCCATTCTAATGTTCTGCAATTATATATTCAAGTGTTGAACGAGATATTATGTCTAAAACAGTATGTTTACATACATTGGATGATCGAAAACGAGTGACCTAATGTTATAACTATGAAGTTTGGATTGTGTGGGGATTAGGAAATGATTTTACTTGTATCATGATGCCTTAGTTTGGTACCCGGGTTGTTTTAATCAGTGTTGTAAGAATCGCTAGGCGATAGTCGGGCGGTGCGGTACCGACTAGTGATTAATCGGGTTTAATAGGGATTAATCAGAATTAATCGGATCGAGATTTTTATATGGAATTGTTAGTTATATATACACACACACATTTTTATATGTAATTGGAAGGAATTTATAAGGTTTGGTCGAAATTTGGCCGGCGTCTGGCCAAAATTTGGCCAGAATAGAACCGCCATTGACCGCCTGGTGATTAATCGGCCATTAATCAGTGAACCTCTGATTAGTGATTAATCGGCGACTAATCGAAGACTAGTCGGGATTTTTACAACCATGGTTTTAATGTTTAATATGGTCTATTTCAATTGTTGTCATAGCCGCAAGGAACTGAGGACCAAAGAGATAAACCGAGATAATGTTATACAGTTGGGGCGTGCAGTTCCTTCTAACACAATTGATCCGTCACGAGTTACCGAGCTCTCTTGGCGACCAAGGTCAAGTACTCCGATCCATAAAATAATGCTTTTTTGTTTCGGGTGTAGAAAATATTGAATTCGTTAATCTATACTAAACTTTTGAATGCTTTTTATCAACGTAAAAGATATTTGTGTGTGAAAGAAATGGTTTACATTATTAACATACAGAGATCGTCTTTTCAGAGATGTTGTTGACAAACATGATGCTTCTATTCTATGGACAGGGTATTTTTGTACAACGGTTTCCTATCTGGTGAAGAGTGTGAGCACCTGATATCTTTGGTAAGACCCTATTCTATACACCTACTTGGAATTTATATTTGTGTGGAAATTATCACTATGTTTATCTCCCATCCTACCGAAAATGAAAGTGAAAATCCGTCTCATATAAGTAAGAGTTTTCCTTCTTTAAAATGTAAGTTCTTAGTAATGCGCTATTTGTAACTTGTATCATGGTTATTAGTTAATTTGTTGGTTACTGGGACTGTGAAATAAATAAATTTATGGGTGAAAGCATTATATGGTAACCAACATGAGTCGAGTTTATGTTGTGGGTAACCGACGGCTGTTTAGCAACGTCTGAATGGTTAAGTGCTGAACCGGTAAGAGGTCTGAACCATTAAGTGCTGAACCAGTAAGAGGTCTGAACCATTAAGTGCTGAACCAGTAAGAGGTCTGAACCATTAAGAGCCTGTATAATGCTTAACCGTTCAGAGGCAAATGTCTGACCAATCCAAATTAGAGGTCTTAACCATTTAGACTCTGTATAAATCTTAACGATTCAGAGGCAAATGTCTAAACCATTCAGACATCTGCTCGTGAAACAAACAGTCTGAACCATTAAGTGCTGAACCATTAAGAGGTCTGAACCATTAAGAGCCTCATTAAGAGGTAAACAAACAGCCCCTTACTTAAGAATGAAGCAATAAAGCTTCAAAACTTTCCATAAGCGGTTTCCAGGTGCCACACCAGATAACAAAACCAAACTTGGTTTAAAGATACCAACACATCAGCTTACATCATCATTTTGACTGTGTAACCAATATAGTATGAAGCTTTGGAGGTTGCTTACTTTAAATAAATATTTGAAACCTTTTTCTGGTCCAAAAAAGTTACCGAAAGTTCGTTCCTTTTTATGTGTTTAGGCGTTTAGCCCTAAAGTTTATTGTAGAATGACAGATTAATGTCAAAGCCACTCACTTTACCACCTAAATACCCACAATGGGGTTTGAACCCTCACCACTTGATTGAGGGGAATTCGCCAATGCCATTGGATCAAGGCCACTTTACCCTACTTAATTCTCTACATTTACCATTTGCATGTTACAAACTGTATTTCTTTGATCATAGGGAAATGACATGGACAAATCCAGCAGCAACGATTCAGCCAAGTTTGTGGATCTCTCCTTAAAAACTGAAGTAATTTTATCTTTCTTTAATTTTCTTTTTTCGCCCTTTACAAATATTCAAGATACAAAGGCTTGGTGTATCACATTAGGTTTGATCACTATTGGAAATTGTTGTTTGTAATCTTTTCTTTTTAAAAGTACCCAAGAAACCATACTTGATGGGCTGAAATTTTTGCAGCCCTTAATGTGATATGTATTTTGTATCCAGCAGGCAAAACATGTAAAAAAAGTTAGCTAAAAAGAAAACGGTTGGAACAGTTTGAAAGTCCCACAAAGTATCAACTGTTTTTAGAGAAAAATGGATTGCTGTTTAAAATTAGAGTAAAATGTCATTTTAGTCCCTGTGGTTTGGGTTATTTTGCCAGTTTGGTCCAAAGGTTGAAACGTTGCCTTTTAGTCCAAATAGTTTCAAACGTTGCCATTTTAGTCCACCGGGTTGGCGGGTTAACTTCATCCATTTTTTCTGTTAACTAGAAGGGCAATTCGGTCATTTCTTATTTTCTTATGTAATTCTGCTAACTAGAAGGGCAATTCGGCCATATAAAATGACCAAATTGCCCTTCTCGTTAACAGAAAAATTGGATGAAGCTAACCCAGTGGACTAAAATGGCAACGTTTAAAACTATTTGGACTGAAATAGCAACGTTTCAAACCTTTGGACTAAACTGGCAAAATGACCCAAACCACGGGGACTAAAATGGCATTTAACTCTTAAAATTATATAATTCAATAAAAATGTTGGCGAGTCAAGCCAACCCGTATAGACTTGAATTGATTTTGCCTCTTCATGTCTATTTAGGATGAAGTGGTTGCAAGGATTGAGGAACGGATTTCCGCATGGACTTTTCTTCCGAAAGGTTTTCTACCTTTATAATCGTTCTTCCTTTTTTCATGTTTATAATCATGCCCTAGTTTTACATTTTTTAATAAAAATATTACGGGCAATAACTTACAGGAAATGGAAAACCGTTTCATGTACTTCATTCTGGGACTGACGAGACTAAACAGAACCTCAATTACCTGGGCAACAAGTCCATGAGCCTCCCCGGTGAAAGTGTATTGGCAACCGTTGTAATTTATCTTTCAAATGTCACACAAGGCGGTCAAATCCTCTTCCCTGGAGCTGAGGTTAGACAAAAACCATCTTAGTCGGTACATAATTCAGTTAAAAAGGTCGAACCTTTTGCTGACAGAAATACAAGGAAAAAAACTATAAGATGATATGTTAGTTAAGATTATAATAAGAGTAAAATGCCATATTCGTCCCTGAGGTTTGGTTAGTTTTGTGACTTTCGTCTAAAGGTTTGTTTTTTCGCATCTAGATCCAAAAGGTTTGGAATCTTGCCATTTTCATCCGACTCGTTAACTCCATCCGTTTTTTCCGCCAAGTTAGGGATATTTCTGTTTTTTTTTTTGTTAACATAAAGGGCAATTCGGTCTAATGGATTCAGTTAGGGGAAATTTTAAATGCTTGTACATAAAGTGAAAAAGGCCAAATTGCCCTTTAAGTTAACATAAAAGACAAAAATACCCCTGATTTAACGGAGAAAATGGATGAAGTTAACGAGCCGGATGAAAATGGCAAAATTTCAAACCTTTTGGATCCAGATGCGAAAAAACAAACCTTTAGACGAAAGTATCAAAACAAACCAAACCTCAGGGACGAAAACGGCATTTTACTCTTATAATAATACTATTGCTTTAGTTGTTTTTGGGAAGTAGAAAATTATATTTATTGAATGTAATGACTAATGAAAATCAACAAGCATTCCTTGAGAAGTTATTTAATTTCATCCTTTTTGGTAATATTATTTTGTGTATAATCGCTAATCCAAACTGTTATTAATCCTTCTTACTGTAATTATCGTTGTTATCATCGATTGCAGTCAGGAAGCTTGAGATCAAAGAACAAGATATGGTCCGACTGTACAAAAAGTAGTCAAATAACGAAACCTATAAAAGGCAATGCAATTTTGCTGTTCAATCTCCATCCAAATACTAGTTTAGACCCAAGCAGTTCTCACGCCAGGTGTCCAATAACCGAGGGTGACTTGTGGTGGGCCGCAAAGATTTTTGTGTTGAAACCTGTCATCCGACTGAACAAAGTAACATCAGAAACCGGCGATGATGATGATCTGTGCACAGACGAGGATGACAACTGTCCACAATGGGCTGCGGCTGGTGAGTGTGAAAGGAACCCGATATATATGGTGGGCACTGCTGATTATTACGGGACGTGTAGAAAGAGTTGTAACGTATGCTGATATTGTGGTACAGTTGATGTAGTTTCTAAACTCACTCTTTATGGACACACTTTGTAAAGAAATTTATTGAAAAATTAATAAAAAAAAGTCTCAATTAAGAAAGAAATTCCAGCCAAGCATTGGGTGCTGGGTGGGTGAAAACAGTTGGCAAACTGAGATGTGAGTTTGACCTGCAGTAGTCAATAAGGAGACCAACTTGTTATCAATGGATTGGATGCTTTGACATTTATAGCAAATGATTGGATAAATGATACTTGGATGAACTATTTTTAGGTGCTTTTAGAAATGTTAGGTGTCTTAGCTGTTTTGATAATTTATCTGATAGAGAAGGAAAATTGAAAGCAGGAATAATAAAGATCGTTATGTGTAGGGGTGTTCAAAACCGGATATCCGAAAATTCGGATATCCGAATTTCGGATATCCGAAATTTTCGGATACCAGATTTCACTATCCGAATCCGTATCCGAAATTTCGGATATCCGAAATTTCGGATACGGATTCGGATAGTGAGTCGGATATCCGAAAATCCAACTTTTTATTTAATTTTTATTTTTTGATTATTTTTTTCATATTTGGAAACGGATATTTTGGATAGTTTCGGATATTTTTCGGATATTTTTCAGATATTTCGGATATTTTCGGATACTTCGGATATTCGGATATCCGAAAAAAAATGAAAATTAAATTTTCGGATATTTCGGATATTTCGGATATCCGAAATATCCGAAAATTTTGAAAATCACTATCCGAATCCGAAAAATTCGGATATCCTTATTTTGTATATCCGAAATTTCGGATATCCGATTTTTTGGATATTTCGGATTCGGATATCGGATATTTCGGATCGGATTTTCGGATACGGATACTTTTGAACACCCCTAGTTATGTGATCTGAAAACAATCGAAAGAAAGTAGCATTTACTTTATAAGACGTCGATTGTTTAAAAAAATGTTAAATGCATCATTTGTAACATACTTTCATTGCTAAAAGTTTACATATTTCAGTATTTTCCGAAACTAGTGTTTTTCAATGACGCGCGTTGCGCGAAAGGCATTGGTGTTTTCGACCGACATCATTCTTCACACGATTCGAGATAAACAATGCGTAACCAGCCATATCCGACATCGTGGAGTGTATTAAAAAGGGAGCAATTGGACGATTGGATGCTGGGCTAGGTGTTCCTTGGAATGCCCACGGATTGTTCAGGTCAAAACCGCGATTATGAGGATTCATTTTTCGTATTGTGGTTGGATGAGAATTTTTTTTAAAAATAAGATAGAGATGATTATAGAAAAGGTGGAGTAGTTGTGGTAAAAAATGAATAGAAGTGTGAGTATTTATAGTGAATAATTTTTTTTAAACACATAGCCGTTGGCCAACGACTAGTTGTCTTGGCCAATGAGATCCCACCATGTCATCTTGATAGCCTCGTCCAACGCCCGGACTGAAACCCCCGCCCAAGGGGCCACGCCAAAACCCAAGCCCACCCAGGATGGTGACTTGAGCGTTTGTACCCAACCCACGCCACAACCCCTGCCCCCGGGCTGAAACCCCCGCCCAAGGGGCCACGCCGAAACCCAAGCCCACCCGGGGTGGTGACTTGGGCGTTTGTACCCAACCCACGCCACAACCAGTGGCGGACTTAGAGTGTAAATAGGGGTAGCACGGGCTACCCCTCAACCCTGTCTCCGTTGTGTAAAAATACCCCTTAACTCCATTTTCGTAGTGTAAAAATAGCTCTCAACTCCGTTTCTGCTATATAAAGGATACCCCTGATCCTAAAAAAAAGTTTAGGATACCCCTAACTTTTTGGGCTAATTCCGCCACTGGCCACAACCCCGCCCCATACCCCATATTCTAATATACCATAAATTCACTGTTCATTTAGTTTGATTTTTATCATACACTGTTCATTTAGTTTGATTTTTATCATATATGAATGAATTGTCTCCCCTATTCTTTTAGGGTGGACTCAGTAGTAGAAGCGGGTGAGATGAGCTAAGGTGGAATCAGGGCTGGGTGGTGAATCGGTGCCGGAGGGAGAAGAAACAAAGAAGGAAGAAGAGAAGCGGGAGGGCAATGCGGGGTGGTTGGCTGACGTGGCAGGACGCGGTGTCACTACGGAAAATCACACCTTGGAGCAATGCGCGACATCACTCCCTTCACCTTTAATAGCATTATAAGCAATTCACATATTGAGACCCTTGAGTTGCACTGTATTTAACTTTTAAGTCTTAAAATAGAGTGTTTCTCGCTTCAACTAAAAATATAAATAGTTGTATTCAATTCTAGCAATAATTTAGAATTATTCACATTTTAGTTTTAAAAAATATAGTAAATAATACACAAAGCAGCTAATAAAATACGGAAGAAGCAACAATAATTATGTTTACACATTGTAGAGTACAAGAAGGTCAATCTACACATGAAGAATTTACAAACAATATAGGCACTAAATCCAATGGACACTTTGCACATGAAAAATATAACCAAACTGTCCACATGAACAAACAAATTTAAAAAAAAAATAACAAGTTCTACTTTGACTTTGCTACTAGAGAACCTGTTACAAATAATCACAATTTCACAATGTCCATGCAATTCATAATAATATTACCTGTATTTATAATCATGCACCAGATATATATATGATCAGGGGCGGACCTACCCTTTGGCCAGGGTGGGCGGCCGCACCCCTTGAAAAAAAAATTAGTGTATTTTAGGCAAAAGAACCCGACCGCACCCCTTGAAAATATGCTTGAACATCTCATCTGCACCCCCAACAAATAATTTCTGGGTCCGTATATGATGAGTGTGTCAAGTACTTACACATATTCAGTACTTGCAAAATCTTTAACAGTGAACCCAACTTTCTCAAACTTCCCTTTCTCACTGTTTTCTCTAAATTTCATGTAATCACCACACAAGAATGGTCTATAGCCTCTCAAACCTTTCTCACCCACAACTTCATCAGGAGCAAAAACAACCTTATTATCCTCAAAACACCAAAAGAAAGCAAGCGAAAACCGGTTTTTCCGTTCTTTTAAAACAACCCTATGCTCAGATGACCTTAACTTCCCATTACTCCAAGCTTGCATCAAGTCTCCAATATTTACAACTAGTGTCTCCGCACACGGCTCAATATCCATCCATTTTCCTTGTTTGGATCTCACTTGAAGCCCGCCAATTTCATCCTGATAAACAATTGTTATACAGCTCATGTCAGTGTGCATACCGAGCCCTTCAACGTCTTTTTCAATGATCTCGGGTGGGGAGTAATTATTAATCCTCAAATACCCTTCGGAGCTAGAAAACTCGGGTTCGAACTTCTTTTCAAAATCATTCCCCAAAGACATCAACAACATCTCAATGATTTTATTAGATAGACTCCTCATTTTCATCCCATATTCTCTCAACACCTCACTGCAAACACCAAAAAAAAAATGTAAATCACAAATATATAAATAAAATTATTTTGAGTTCATTTCAGAACTCTAAATAACTACAGAACTTTCAGAACTCCTAATAAACAATCATTTTATATATAAGTTTTTGTATTTAGGATCTTTTTATCATCTGTTATATATATTTCTTTGATTACATACATGTTAAAAGTAGTTTACATATGTTTAATTGCCAAAATTATATATATGTGTCATAACTAATTACATATATGTAAAAAAAAACTAGTTTACATATGTGTAATTATAAAATTACATATAAAAAATGATAAAATTACTCTTAGCATGTATGTAATCGTAAAAATACACATAATAAATGATAAAATTATCCTAAACATAAAAATATATAAATAAAAAGATTGTTTATTAGGAGTTCTACGAGTTCTGTAAATATTTATGGTTCTGAAATGATCCTGACCCATTTTCTTTATTCATTCTATCAATTACTAATGTGCTAATTACGTTGAATTACCTGAATTCCGACGTTGGCTGGTTCAACAGCACTTCAGCGGAGCTACGGGCTGATGCAAAGAAATCAGGCCCGGAAACACGAATGGACTCAAAAAAAGGGGAGGCAATGAAATGAGGAGTGTAGGTTTTTATGTTTGATGATGGGCCTGCTTTGAGTTTTTGTTCATACGGTAGATCAAAAAGCTGATTCGATAGGAAACGAAGGTTGTTGTAAAGCTCTTTGGAGATTCCATGGTTGATTATGTGAAAGAAACCCCATTCTTCACAGGCTAATGATAGGGAGGAAAGGCTAGATGGGGTTAAGGGTTTAGATACATCAAAAACAGGAAGTTCTATGGAAGTTTTTGATGCAGGCATGGTGAACTTTAATGTACAAGAGAGTTGGTTTGCATGAAACTTATAAACCCATTTGCAGTTTGTAAGAGACAGTTTATAACTATAATAATAACTGTAGTTATATTTAATACACCATTGTACCTACTTTTGGGACCCTAGATCATAAGCTTCACATGATTTGGTATTAAATAAATGTAGAATATGAGTTCTAATAAAGACGGTTCTTGGGTTGACCCGTTAACATTTTTGTTCTACTTTTGATTTATAAATTAATTATGTTATTAAAGTGGTGATTTTTTTTTTATAAAAACAGATTAAGAGGCCGTAAGCATTCGAATACACTTTGGGTGATCTTCCAAACCGGTTAGCTATTTGATCCATCTCTTTTTGCTCCAAGTTTTTTTCATTATCAAGTAGAGGTAGCAAAAGGATGGCCCGCATTGATTAACAGGTCAAAACAGGTTCGGTTATAAAACAGGTCAGTTGATCAACAAAATCGTTCATTCTTTAAACTCTATTTATTTTTGTGTTAAGTATGATTCCATCATATATACTATTATAACGATAACCCTAATTTTTATTAATATATATGTTATATAACATGTTTTACTTAATTAGACATATAACTTTCGACCCACTTGACCTCTTTATTGGTTTACTTTTCTAGCTAATATATTTGTATTAACCAAATTATAGGTAAATGGGACAAAATTGACGTCTTTATGATTTACTATTTATTTATTTACACGTATATCTAAAGGGTAACTTACAAAGGGATTATGGGACATTTGTGGTCACTCAAGAGCCATTTTATAAAATAGCTTCATTTGTTTATAAGTCAGCATACCAAGTTTGGGGGACAAGCATCTAGTTGTAAGTACAACCGTTATAGAGGCAAAGAATGTGAAAGCTTTGACTTACAGTTTGGCTGTTCTTTGCAAGATTCTTTTTTGTTTGGATTTTTCTGCAATGGCAAGAAGGTCAATGATGAATGGGATTGTAAACTAGTTAAGACTTTCAAACAGATGGGAAGCACAAGGCAAGAAAGGTGGAGGTTTCAAGGTAAAGTCTTACTTTGTTAAATCAAATAGATAAACTAAAAAAATTAAAGAAGATATCAAATTAGCTATAAATTTAATATCAAATTGACAAACCCATTTTCCATTATACTTATGATTCTATCTAAAACTACTAAAGCATCTACAACGTTATAGACGCAATTTCGTTTATAACACTGTCATGTAAGCTTTTAAACATCATTACTTTCTATGCACAAACTCCTTCAGTATATCTATGGTATAATTGTTATATATTTTTAACCAAGGTCCCGCTTGTTCGTAACACTGTCATGTAAGCTTTTAAACATCATTACTTTCTATGCACGAACTCCTACAGTATATTTATAGTATAACTGTTACATATTTTTAACCAGGTCCCGCTTTTTATAATAAAAATAGCATTTTGCATGAATGTATATTTTTTTATATATGGAGGGCACGTCCAATGCGGCTTCTTTCATCGACACTAGGCATTGCGGATGGTAAGAAGACACGCATATTGAACATGAACTCCTTGGTTTTCCCCAAGTCAATGCAAGAGACAAGAGGGCATAAGTAACAATTGATGATACTCAACTAATAATTATTATTATCAACTAGCATGGTAGACTAATTAATTAGCTCATTATATATAATTCATCCATAAGTCTAAAGTGTACCAATTCAATGTATATAAGAAGCTGAAGCTACTGTTGTAATGTAAAAAAGCAGGGTTCACATGCTTCATGCCCCATTCTTAAAGAATCTATCACTTAGCTGGAAACTTGAAGAAGTTGGTTGAACATGGGAACATAAAAATGCATGTGCACTTTTTGAGGTTTAGCTTAGCTTAGCTGGAATATATATATAGTCACCAAATATTAATCTTCTTTAAAAACAGACCACAATTGCTTCAGAATGAATTTACTGTAATTAGGAACCATTGGGTCTTAACCATAGCTTAAGCCCAAAAGTAAACGGGCCGTTGTTGGAACTTCTGTGGGCTGAGAAATCATGTGAACAGAGCCCCATAACAAAAAGGCTTGAGTTTTGGAAGGACTAAAGTAGACATTCAACTCCCGATATTTGTTTGTTTTTATTTAAATTTAATTTCCTCAAATGTTAATCATATATCATGTAGTAATAATGACACAACTATCATGCATACATATTTGTTTTCAATATTCATTTTAAAATTTTATTTCTTATCTACTGAGTGACTTAATCTATGAAATATAAAGGAGATATTATCGTTAAACTAGTTATACATTACATAGTTGAAATAACTCCAACAATACATTATACATTATTGATGTTTACTTTTTTTCTTCACATAATTAAAAAAAATGTAATTAATGTTTTTTTCATATACATGGGGGTAGCATAGTGGGGGGCGGGGGGCGCCCGACTCCCCGAACTTTTCGCTCATTAGTGTCCGGTATGTAGTTTTCGTAGAGAAATTTTTAGATATATACGTTTTTAATCCTCCGGTTTTATAATTTTTTAGGTATAATTTTAGGTCCGGTGACTTCCGACTTCCCGGTCGAAAATCTCAAGCTTCACCACTAGTCATATACACCTTTCATCGTGTACTAATTACAGAAACATAATCTTTACACTAATATCCATTTTTATTTTACCATTATTCATTTATGCTTTTCATAAATTTCCATAATTCTTTATGCTTTTCATAAATGTCAATATTATATCACATTAAATGAAAAATATTTTTCTTAGCCTTGAAAGAAAAGCCCAACTGTTTGTATTGGGCTTCAAATCAGACAGGAGCGTGGAGCGTATAGAGCAATTTCAAATACACAACGGTTAGTCCGTCTTCCACACGCTTCTTCTCCATCTCAAATTCTCAATTTCTAACGGTTACCTTTCTCAATTCTCACTCATCTTCCGCACGCTACTTCTCGCACCTCAATTTCTAACACTCAGGTATGTTAAACTCTCCGATTAATCAAGGTTTTCAGTATCAGCTCTTAGAAATTAGGGCTTTGCATCAAAAATTGTTCGTTCCAACAATTTTACATGCTTATGTGCTTTCTTTATCTGCAATCTGTATCAATTTGTGACGAATTTAAAGGATAATATGAGGCAATTCCAAAATTAGGGTTACCACATCTTCTAATTTGAAAATATTTGTCATATTCCCTTACTTGACATTGCAATTTGTGTGAGAATTTAGAGTAATATGGCTATGGCTTCTTCCTCAAGAACTCAAACTAAACCTAGCTCAGTTAGCGGAAAAGTCCGGGTTGTTGCGAGAATTCGAGGCCTTAGGGATCAGGAACTGACGTCTTCGTTGTCTATAACGTCTGTTTGTAAAGCCGGTGATGGTGAACGTCCTGAGAGGGTTACGGTTTCGTTTGATGATCCAACATCTAGGTATGTTTTATGATGAAGTTTTGGTTGATTTTCTTATCGTAAGCTATGAAACTTTACGGATGTCTAGGTTTTCATTGTAGTTTATGTTTTTATAATTAGCAAGTCTTTTTGTGATATTCTTTCAGCCGTAAAAACGAGTTTGACGTGGACCATTGTTATCATCAGAATGATGATAATACTGTTGTATTCTCAAAGGAGATTAAGCCTCAAATTGCAAGGGTTTTTGATGGTGAAAGCTCAACTTTTATTGCATTCGGAGCCCGAGGCAGTGGAAAGACATCCATGATCCAGGTAAACTTAGTCTTGTTTTTTATTTTGTTTATGTTTACTTACAGTTAGCTATAATTGGTACTTATTTTCTAACTAATATATAAGTGACAATGAAGTGAAGTAGGGTTTTCTTAGTTTTGCAAGTATTGCAGTGCTCTAATTACTATCAAATAATAATCTTAAGTTCTCTTTTTCTGTTCATTAAGGGTTCTGAAGATAATCCAGGTTTGGGAATGGTGGCAATGAGTGAAATTCTCAAAACTCTGGGAGAAAGGCATGCAGTTGCAGTATCAATTTATGAAGTTTTTCACAATCATGTTTATGATGTATTAGATCCTAAGAATCCCGTGGTTCAAGTACTAGAAGATGCTCAAGGAAAAATAATGCTTAAAGGGCTTTCAAAGGTGAGTTAAATGTTACAATAGTGGATCAACAACGTTGATTAATCTTTAATATGTATAGGTTTGGTGCAGTGTATTAACATCGTTAACATCTAAAACTTGTGACAGGTACGAGTGAAATCCATACAAGAATTTCAAAAGTTATATATATGTGGGTCAACTTCAAACAAATCAACACAAAATATGACATTTGAGTTGTCACAAAGAAGTCATAAAGCTCTAATGATACACATTTTAGCTTGTAATGAAGGAGGAAACTCAACATGCATCGGAAAGATGAACTTTATTGACTTAGCAGGTACAGAACAACTTTTTTTATCAAGACATTTGATCCCATTTTTATTCTATTTTCATGTGTGTAACAATGTCAGGTTATGAAAATGCAAGGAGAAATAGCATAGATACAACAAACTTTATTGAGGCTACACATATCAACAAGTCTTTGAACGCATTGCTTAACGTTATTCATGCTGTCAATGCCAATGAGACACGTGTCCCTTATCGAGAAAGCAAACTTGCCAGAGTGCTACAAGATTCTCTTGGAGGAAATAATCATATCTCCGTGATCGTTTGCTTGGTAGCGTGTCTTACACTCACATTGTTTCTCGTTTTTGTGATTAAGTATTGATATGTTTAAAGTTTAAACTAACTGATTTCTTTTTGATTGCAGAACCCATATCATTGCCCAGATACTCTTCATGCGATTACTTTAGCTTCACGGTTGAAAAATATAAAACCTGTATCCGTGTTATCCTCTTCTAAAAAGAAATGTTCAAGCTCTCGTGTCCCGTTATCCGCAAATAAAGCCAATTCTAGTGTGTCTGTGTTCTCTACGACAAAAAAACAAACCAACTCTCGGTTGCCTTTGTCTGCAAAGAAAACCAATGTTATGCTAAAGGGAAGGTAAAATGACTTCAATGCTTCTGATTTATAAGACATGTTTTGTGATTTTATTGAGTTTGTTTTATGTTTGAACTTTAAGGAATCTTTTTGATGGCACGGAAGAAGCAAATGGTATTACGGAGCAACCATTGAGCAAGGTATTAGCCTGTTAATCATCTCGTATAATTCCACATATTCTACTATTTTTGCATGTGGAAGCCAATGTTTATCTGTTACATATAAGATTTTAGAATGGACACACTTTAATTCAGTTTAACTAATACCCTTATATTAAGCATATAACCATTGGGTGTCAGCCCGGTGGCCACCGACCCCCACCTTAAACCGGCCCGAGGACACTCGAGGTCACGGGTTCGAAACATGTTTCAGCCCCTCGGGTTGGCAGGGGTTTCACCGCCAGGCGGCGTTGTCGGGTCGCTAGCTTGGGAAGGGGGATCCCTTCCGCGGTCAGGGGTACTGTGCATCTACCCCTTTTTTTATATTAAGCATATGATTTCGTATATATTTTGGTCTACTTTAATTCAGTTTAACTGATACCCTTATATATGCACATGCATATACACGCATACTACACATCTATATACATATAAAAATCATAATAAATATTTCATTTCCCTTGACCAGCTGGATATTTAAGTTGAAGAAATGCCTATCAAAATCCTCAAGGAGTATTGTGGATAAAAAAGACACCATGAAAATGCAATTTTTAATAGTAATTTCAGGAAAAGTTTACTTGTTGATTAAAGAATCTATATCAGGAAAAAATGGTAATTTCATGTTTTATCATACTACTAATGGAGTGCAGGAAAAATGCACATCAGATGGTGCTTTATTGTGCTTAGATGTGAAAGACACTCCTTCAACCATTTTGGCTTCTTCACAAGAGGAGGTATACAAACAAGACGTACAGCTATTTGCATTGCTACAATGATTATTCATAGTTATTTTACCATATTTATCCGATGGATGGAAATAACATGTTCCTCTTATGTTGAGCAGATTCCTGAATTAGATGCTAAACAAGAGATGGTGTCACTTGAATTGAAAAATGAGGTAATTACATTATTGATGTTTTACATTTGAGTTCTAATGAATTTAGGGGTGCAAACGAGCCGAGCCGAGCCCGAGCTCGGCCAGGCTCGAGGTCGAGCTCGATGAACTTATGAGAGCTCGGGCTCGAGCTCGGCTCGATTCGAGCGTTGTTTTCAAAGCTTGAGCTCGGCTCGTTTGTATTTTATCAAGCTCAAGCTCGGCTCGGGCTCGGCTCGTTTATTATCTATTAATTAGTATATTAAATAAAACTAATATAAATAATTGACTTTTTAGGCTTGCGAGCTCGATAAGTAAAGCTCGGGCTCGTTTACTAAATAAGCTTATTTTTTAGGTTCGAGGTCGGCTTGTAAAGCGGTTGAAATAAGCTCGGCTCGTTTACACTAAGCTTTTTTTTTTTTTTGCACCCCTACTAATGATGCCCGTTAATTGTTGATTTTTTTTTTTTTATTATTTTTTAGGATGTTTCAGTAAAGTCACAAAGCAATTGTGGAGAAATTCTTGATCCTGTTAATGGTAAGAATTTTTGAAGTCGTTTGTGGAAACATCAAACTTTTGGCTTGACATTTTATTTTATTTTTATATAATTTATGATTTACTTGAATCATAGGTGATAACACAGAGAAGGAGACTAAGCACTTGCCTGTGAATGAAAGTCAATCACCATCACTAACTGCCCGTTTGAAAGAATTGCGTCAGAATTTAGTTAGCTGTTCAACTCCTTTGTCTGTAATCATGCCCCATGATCCTGAACCAAAAACACCCATAACTACACATAAATTGGAACTTTCGAATTGTCAATCTGGAACATTTAGCAAGCATAACTCAGGGATGAAGGTTAGTTGACCACACACACACATGTATCCTCTTAAAATAATTTAATCTGACTTGATGTGTTGCTAATCATATAATATAATGTTATGGCTCCAGCAATCACTTGTTCAGGATTATTTGCAATTCTTGAATTCAGCTAGCAAGTTAGTATTTCTTTTTCTATATGATGTTTATTGTGTCGTCCTTTCTGCCCTCATCATTTTCTCCTTTCTATGCGTTTATACGAACTTAACACATGAGAAACTGATATCATTCATTTTTTGTGTCGTTGACAGGGATGATTTGAAAGGAATACCGGTAAATATTTGCTAAAAGTCAAAATTTTATATGCGGTTTATACTATTTAAGTCCTTAAACTAGTAGTTATTGTAGGGCATTGGAGAGAAAAGAGCTGCGTACATTCTTGAACTTCGTGAAGATTCTCCGGAACCTTTTAAAAGCGTAAGAAACAAATTATGCGCTACAAAAACCTTTTTTTCCCATTTGTGTTCGCTTTCATATAGTGCTAGTCATATATACTTGACTCGTATATTTCATTTTTCAGCTTGATGACTTACAGGACATTGGTCTTTCAGCAAAACAGGTAAACAATCCTACTTGGGTCCCGTTAACTATAGATAGTATTTACTACCATAGTTGCAAAAGTTGCAAGGCGGTCCCTAGTCGGATTTGAGAGTACTCGGGAAGTACTCGCCTAGACGGAGATTACTCGGGGAGTAATCGGCCTAGGCAAACAGTACTTAGGCCTCGGCAGCCTACCTTGTAGCGACTACTCGGGGAGTACTCGGAGCCTAGGCGAGACTTTTACAACCATGTTTACTACTCTTATTAATCCTTGAACACTTAAAATAAGATAATAAAGGATAGAAACACTTTATGTACAACCTAATGAAGCTTGTTTCTTTGTCCCAAACCTAGCCGCTTGTTTCTTAATCGCAAATTCAGTTTAATTTGAAAAATCCAAGTTCATTCCTATGATTACTTGCTCACCCAACATGTGCGCTTTTGAAAACCAAACACATTCCTATGTTTTGCCTATGTCAAAGTAACAAAGGTTAAATGAAATTGTTTTTGTAATTCCGATATGCATGGTTTAACTATGATGTATAGGTCAAGACCATGATGAAAAAGGCTGCTGCTCATCTTTTTAGCTAGGTGGTGTGTTGTCAACAATATATCTCATATTCGGTATTCCTATATATAGAGCGAAATGTTAAAACCTGTTTGTGTCCCATGGTGTTTGGTGCATTGTTTGATGTGCACCCCTGAGATGGTCTACTTAATCTTATTGTCGGTATATGCATGTTCATATGTCTGTTTGAATCAACATTTAACGGTATACAAACTTTTAAGTGTAATTTTGGTTATTCATATATGTCTCAAATGGTGGGAACTTTGTTGTGGATGTATATAAAATGTGACATTATAGAACTCTACTTGGTCTTATTTTCAGTATATGAGTCGATTGCATTCAAAATTTAGGTAATCGAATTAGCTTTTATTTATATACTTGAACTACTCCTAGCTATCAATTTAATTACATTTTAACAGAATTAAAATTTATTTATCTTTCTCAAGTTTAGTTCAAGTAAAATTAAAGCTTGATTCGAGAATTTGGATATATCAAAATGTTGATAAAAACCATGCACATATAAGTTGAAGATCAAATTCATCAAAATATCTACGGCCTGATCTATGGTCATTTGGTCAACTCTTTATATTTTCATATATATACATGTAGCTCGAAAAGATCAACAAGTAGTCAATAGGTTTTTGTAATACTTGATCATATTTCAAACTATGTTTTTGTGTTATTATCTAATAACCTATAATTCACCTCTAAAGTGAATTCTATTTTATATACTTGTGTACATAATTTCAACTCGTTTACACCTCTAATATAAAGATTCTAGATTGATTGAAATTCTAATACATTGTATAGCTACACAAGAAAGGAAAAGCGTTGCAGATTGTTGACAACATTCCCCTTGTTATCAAGGAGATGACGTTTGGTCTATAAGATAATAAGTTGTTTGAAATTTAGTACTGATGTGAAGAATATGATGATAGCGTGTTTCCTTAGGTCTTATGTTCAGATACATTTTTTATCGATTTTCTATCTTTATCTCTTGATGGCTATGTGATCAGCGTAAGTTACATTTCTAGTTAGCAAAACAATGATGTTTTGTCTAACGGGTTATATGGTTACACAAGAATATGTGGGTAGACAAAATATATAAAAACTTTTAAAGGACAAGTTTGTTTTTGATAAAGACTAGTCAAAATTGATACATGATTAATAATTAACATAAACAAGAGAGAAAGAAAGGAAAAGACATCAACCTCACCACGTTTTTCCCTATACCTTTTCTTCTGGATGTTGTACCCAAATCACATAATATATAGTCATACACATCTAAATTACAATTTTATTTTTTTTATTTCTTTAACTCATAAACTCAATTCTAAAACTTAAAACAAACACGCCACTAAATTCATAAACATCAAAGGTCTTATAATATAACGTTATCAAATAATGTATTAAAATATTATTTCACTTATGTGGTTGAGATTCTAATCTGACAATAAACTACTGGATTTAGAAATGTATCGGGTGTGTGAGTTAATTAGAAAGAAAAAACAAATAAATAAAAAACAAATTCAGAAACCAGTTCTAGAAAGATGTTATTTTCTTGCATATGAGGTGCTTTTATGACCTTCAACATAGTCAAAATCATCAAATTACTTTTTCCTTTGTTATCTTAATTGTTATATATAGATAATATTAGTCTTTTCATGTATTTACTATGAAATTTTAATTTTAATGGTTATTATGGCTACATAGTTTTCAACATAAGCCCATGATATTATGGAAAATGAATGTATGTTCTTATCTTGCATAACACCAACCACTACAAATATATTATTGTATTATGATCAAACTTTTAATGAGGTTTGGTGTATATAATAATAACGTATGTTGTGTTGTATCAATCTTATTATTTGGTTTCAAATAATGTAATTTTGTATATAAATAATATATGTATTTCTTTGTATTCATATACATTGATATTTCACCCGTGTATTATATGAGGTTGGATCAATGAAATATTAAATAGTTATTAAAAACGAAAAATAAAAATAAAAGAAATTGTTTAGAAATTATATATTAAATAAATGAAATGTTAGTGAAGAAAGTAATACATAGTTGAAAAATGATAAGATGATTTTGTTTTTGAGTTATCTATTTATTAGTTATAGCTTGGGCTCACATAAAAAAATAAGTAGAAAATTTTTCAAACGGTTACAAAAATCTTGATCATACAGAATTGTGACACGTAACGCAACAAATTACTTATTTATTAGGTATATCTTAGTGTCAAATATGAGTGAAAATTATATTATTCTGATTACAATATAACAATCTAATGTTATTTATTTGTATTAAACTTAAACATAGCAGGGACGTTTAAAAAACACGGGGATGGAATGGGATTGAAGGGGGCGTTTAAAAAAAAATAAATAAACAATTAAAGTCCAAAAACCAATCAAAACAAACCCAAACAACAACCAACCAGACATCGCCACTTCACCACCTTTCTCTCCCCACGCCGGGGGGGTGGGGGGGGGGGTGGGGACACCATGCAGGTTGGCCCATGCGGCTTGTTTGCTGCCACCCCCTAGGGTTGGTCTTAGAGTTTGCCTCTAGGCAACATGATGTTTGAAGATTTTAAGGTTTGAGGATGTGGGGTCCATCTCTTTAGGATGTGTGTGATTGATGGGGGGAGTAAAAGGGTGAGGTCTATGATTCTAGGAGCTTGTGGGTAGGCGTCACCAGTGTTTTGATGCTAGGGTAATTCTCTTTAGGATGTGTGTGATTGATGGGGGGAGTAAAAGGGTGAGGTCTATGATTCTAGGAGATTGTGGGTAGGCGTCACCAGTGTTTTGGTGCTAGGGTAATTCTCTTGGGTGCCCCTTCCACCCTTAGCCCCACGCCACCTCACGGGGCGGTGTTCCGACGTGAAAGGGACTTTGACGTCAATTTCAAGCCGCACACCGTATGGTCTAAGATGAATGATAAGTGCACATATATCAAATATTAAGGGTGTTTATAAATCATTGAGATCTATCCAACCATTCAAATCTAAGCAAGTCGCTTTGTTCGATATCCAAACTATTTGATTTACAGTTTGGTATGTGGGGTTAACAGTTCAATTTGGAACTTGAAACCCATCATGCATACCAAACCAGCCGTCTATCTTTTATTATTTATACATACATTATTCACATATGAAATACGTAGTTATCTATATCTGCTTATACTTTATAATCATGGAACACTATTATCATTTTAATTTTTCAATACAAGTGAAGGATTTTAAAAACTAAAATATAAAAACCGGTTCACCCCGTCAAACCAACAAGTTTGGTTGACCCAACTGGTTTAGTTTTTGTTTCTTTCAATCGTAATTTGTGGTTTGACATAGAATTTTCATTAAAACAAGTGAATCCGGACCCTGAACACCTTGTTTCTAATATAATAACTATTGATCCCAAATACATGTTATTTGATGAGTTTAATATAATTTTTCACATAATTAAATAATTAAATGGCTGTAAACAAAAAGGTGTAAAATAATAAACAGTAACATACTTAACAACAATATTAATATTATTATTAAGCAATGTATTATCATATATATTTTATAATCTATACTATATAATAAAAGAAACCTGTTTTGGGACACTTGTCATTCTCTCATTTAATTGATTAAAATTATTAATAATACTAAAAATAATAATATTTAATCTATATTAATACAAATTCTTATTATTATTAATAATATTTAATCAAATTTAAAATCTAATCTAATACAATATAACCATTAAATCTTATTATTTTTTGTTTTTTAATATGTTGACAAACACCAATTTTAAAGTTAATGAAACTTTTAAGTAAAAAAGTTGATGAAACTTTCAAGTAAAAAATTAATAATTAGTTTCATATTAAATTTGTTTGTAAAGTTAATGATTAAGATTTTCGAAACTTAAAAACTCCAAACTTTCAAAAACAAAACATTAAGAGTGTATTTAAAATTTCCACACTTTCTAAAAAAATTAAGAGTTCGGCTAGCATGGAAACATATAAATACTTCAACTTATTTAAAATCGTTTAAATTCAAGATATTTATAATCGTTTGGATAAATGTTTTTGAAAAAAAAAAGACATTTATCTCAAGTATTATCTTTAATAAAAAATAAGTATTTATATTTAAGTAGGTTAAAATTTAATAGTAATTACTATTTAATTAATTTCTTGCTTAACAAATAATTTATTTATTTAATATATTTAAAATACAAGAAGAATAATAACTACGTTTATCATACTAATAAATTTATTAAAAACGACCATCCTTTTAAGATGCTACTCAAGTCTATATATTTAAATTTTAAAGTTATATAACTTAATAATTACCGATAATTTATACTTATCTAATTAATTAAATATTATTTTGTAGCTATAAGTTTATCTAATTGGCTAATTGTTATATGCCTAATCTAAATATTTCAACAATATTTTTAGAACTAATAAATTAAGACCACTGTTATTTAAATAAAAGTTGGGTTCACGTCGTAAGAAAGTCGATGATACAATTTGTTTTCTAATCGATGGTTCAAATGCTTTCGTATTTATAAACTTGACAAACAAATTTTTGTTCGGATATCAGAAAAGTGTCTTAAAATATCGTTTTATAATTGTTAAATCTTTGTTATTAACTATTTGATATTTTATTTACTTAACCCGTGTAATACACGGGGTTATAACCTAGTTATAATTATAAATCAGGCTTTTTAATACTGGAAAGGGTTCCCTGTTCTCCTTTTATATTTATTATTATTATTATTTTCTCTGTTTTTACATCTCGTTTCAATTCACCCTCTCTCAAGATTTCGCCGACTGCTTCTCTCCTTCTTCACAAGAAAGAAGCTATACATACACACACACACACACATACATACACCTTTCTCAATTTCTTCTTCGCCGCCTTTATAGCCTCTGCAAATCTCTCAGATCGCCGGCGATCTCTCACCACCTGCACCCCTAACACTGGTACGTTAAACTCTCCGCTACGTTCACGTGCTCATCACAGATCACGTTTTTCTTATTTCTAACCCTAACACATGTTCGCTATTTGATGACGTCACTTCTAGTTTGATCTGTGTTCAGAGTATCCGAATTATACTTTATTTGTTTTCTGTATGATCTGATCAATGCTTTAGCATTCTCGATTGTTTTATTCTATCGTTCTCTGTTATTATTGTCTGTGGTTTTCATAATCTTATGCGAAATTTGGAATGTGATAGATGTTTTAATTCTTTTTTGAAATGTTTTGATTATTTGAATTAGTTTATTGTAATGAGATGCCCTATTAATCTGCACCGAATTAAGTAGAAATGTAGGATCCGTCGTCGGTTAGGTTAGCGATTGGTGGTTTGGTTCAGCATTGTAATTAGGGTGTTTTTTTATTGGTTAACAATCGAAGTTGCAATATGTGCAATTGGATACGTTTACAGCTTCATCGGATGTGCATAAAACGATGTTTGGCGTGAAAGTGGTACGGAAATGATTATCTGCTTCTAGATGTAGATGGAAGGCACTTGTTTTGGGACGGTTAACGTTTTTTTTTCTTTGTAGACCACCCATTGTAGGAACTTGTCCTGCCTGCTGGTTTATGACTGTTCGGTTTTTTGACGGATGACAGTTGGGAATTTCCATTTATTTTGAGAGACGTTTCTCTTGTTATGGTTTCGTCTGTTTTGATTCTGCTCTATATTTATTCATGTTGAGTATGGAGACTTATTTAAATGTGAAAGTACTTTAGTATGCCATATCATAGTTGTTAAAAGCCATTGCCTCTTGCGCCTAGGCCCAATTTCCTAGCAAGGCGAGGCAATTGCGCCTTAAGTCAAGGCAATTGCGCTTTAATTCTCCAAGTGATGGTTCATGCGCAGGTTCCGGCGAGATTCCTAGATTCTTGAGAGTTTTCGGCCAAATTCTCTAAATTCTTGCAAGATTCTAGCTAGATTTCTACTTTTATCTAATAAAACTACTTTTCTACACTAATAAACTAGCGTTTTTATAACTTTATTTTATTTTATTTGAAGAATAGTATAATTTTCTATTATATAAAAATATTTTAAGTTTTTTTTTGTTGTACGCTTTTTTTTCTCGGGCCCGCGCTTTTTTTGCGCCTTGCGCCTAGGCCCCAGGCGAGGCCTATGCGCCTTGAGTGCGCTTAACGCCTTTAATAACTATGTGCCATATGTTAAGGTCGTTTGATGACTCGGATTTTCGAAAACGTTTCAGTGATATACTTGAACTGGTTTAGACGCTCAGGTTTCTGGACATCCGTTATTTAGTAATAGCGTTAGGTACATAGGACTTATCATTGTCAGGTTTTCTTTGTGTAAACGGCATGTATGTATATATGATGTATGTGTTACATGGAATTGTTTTGACGTATACAGGTACTGTGTTTCTGTTTTCAGGAAATATAGAAATTCATTACTGTAGAAAGTAGAAACCTTATATCACCGGCATTGCGTTTGGACTTTATTCTTGTAATTATTTAGCATATATGTAAAATGAGCCTAATTTTCTCATTTCCACCTATACTATCTGAACAGTAAATGTGCATTTATTTCATTTGGCCTTTTGGTATTGGTGTTTCTGATCATGACATGACAGGAGGATTTATTACTTCAAGAAGAAGTTAACTCCACTTTCTCTATTTATCCGCTATTTGAGTAGCTTAATCAAACTACAAAGTTAGTGAAATATAGTTAAACACTTGATACAGAAATTTAATGTTCAGTTTATCTTTTTTGTCAAGTGCATTTATGATTGACATTGCTCATGTATGATCTTGTTATTCTCTCATGCAGTCACAGTGTGGAGAAGAGTTTCTTTTAGCATAAATGCCTGTTGCGAAACTTTTGGGCACCAGTACGCCAGATGCCATGAAGTCAGATGAGGGTACCGATTCATTGGATACTTTCATCAGGCAAGCTGTTGGGAAAGAGCCTTTATTTTCGTTTTCAAGGACCGGTGACAGCCCAACCCAGTGGATACAGTTGCTTCATACCTTTGATCAGCCAGGTATTATTAATATATTCTAGAAAGAAGGATTAATTTCATATATACCCAACCAAAACCAAAACCAAAACTAAAAATATCATATATGCCCTTACAAAATAGTTAAAATATCAAATATACCCAATTTATTAAAAATAATCTTATAAATAATCATTTTACCCTTATTTTTTAACTTCAAGTTTTCATATATGCTCATCTTTCACCTTCATATTTTTACATAACACATTTTAAGCTTAAATTTATTTTTACCCATTTTTATTTTTTCCCATAAACAATAGTATTTTGTATATATAATATTTAAGCTTATTTTCCCTCTTAATAAATTAAGCTAGAAATGAGTAAATATAATGTTTGAAGTTGAAGATCATATATGATTTCAAAATTAATTATTTTGCATGGGTATATATGATATTTTGCAAGTTTGTAGGGGTATATATGAAATGAGAAAGTGTTCTGTACAAATGCCCTTATCGTACATTACGTACGCTACAATCTCAGCCGTCAGATCATCTTCCCGCATTTAAAATCGCATGTTGTTTTTTTTGTAACAATTTCACATGTGATAAATTTTGATGAAATCGCATGTTGTTTTTTGTAACAATTTCGCATGTGATAATTTTGATGAAATAGCATGTTGGTTTTTTGTAACAATTTCGCATGTGATAATTTTGATGAAATAGCATGTTGGTTTTTTGTAACAATTTCGCATGTGGTAATTTTGATGAAATCGCATGTTAAAAAACCAACATGCGAAATTGTTACAAAAAAACAACATGCGATTTTCAATGCGGGAAGATGATCTGACGGCTGAGATTGTAGCGTACGTAATGTACAATAAGTGCATTTGTACGTTAACCTAACCCTATATGAAATTGCCCCTAAAAAGAAATTTTGTCATAAGCTGACGACGGGTCCCTCTTTATGTACAGATCTCCCTGGTTGGCCTTTGCTGGCTCCTATGAAGGTTCAGTTGCAGAAGTGTGATAAGTGTTCACGTGAGTTCTGCTCAACTATCAATTATCGGAGACATATAAGAGTGCATCGCCGGTCCATGAACTTTCATAAGGTTCCATTGTCTTACTTCAATTTACGAACTAATATGTCTACTCTCTTTCTAACTAACACTTTCTTTCTTCATTGTTTAGGAGCCTCAGAAGTACAGGGATTTACTAGGAGCATTTTGGGATAAGGTAAACTTTCATTGCTGTATAAAGGCTTGAAGATGTATTTATTTTCCCGCTTTCACTTTGCTCATCGGTGCGTCTTATGCAGCTCAATGATGACGAAGCTAAGGATATCATGTCTTTCAAGGATGTTACGCTTGAGGTATTTGACTTTGAAGTTGCCCCTAGTTATAACGTTGAATATTGTAGTTTGAGCTAGAGGTGTACAAATCGGTTTTTTTCAAAAACCGGTTTCGGTTATTAACCGGTTTCGGTTTTTTCACCCAAAATAAAAACCAGTTTTTTTTATAACCGGTTCCGGTTACTAACCGGTTTTTGAGGTCCAAAACAATAACCGGTTGGGACCGGTTTTTAACCGGTTTTTCCCAAAAAAAAAAACGGGTTTTTACCGGTTTTAACCGGTTTTTTAATAACCGGTTCGGTTAATAACCGGTTTTTGAAGTCAAGAATAGTAACCGGTATAAAAACCAGCGGTTAAAAAAACCGGTTAAAAAAAAACCGGTTATGAAAAAACCGGTTTCGTTTTTTTTTCCGGTTTCGGTTCTAAAACCAGTTTTGTTTATAAGTTTTCATTAAAGTAACAGGACCATTTTGGTTTTATGAATTAACCTCTGTGTCCATTTAGGAAGTTCCAGGGTCTTCTATAGTAAAGAATATTGCAGCTAATTTACGGAAGCCAATTTTTCTATCTCTTCCACAAGTATATGTGAAGGCTGGCTCTGCACTAGTGGTAAAACGTGCTTTATGTTTTTTTCAACATCTTATTGAATGCTTTTACTCGGTTTTTATACGTTTTTAATATTGCAGGATATTATTCAAGGTAGATCATCCATGCTGCGAGTTTCATCCCAGGAATTATTCAGTGTCCTTGATGATGCTAGTGAGAGAACGTTCCTATGTGCTGGAACAGCGGAATCATTGAAAAAATACGTCTTCGACGGGGAAGCTGGGAAAATCGGGCTTGAGATGAAAAACTTAATTGCTTGCACAAGTTTTCTTGTTGAACAAAAATTGGTACGTTTTTTTCAATTCTCATTTATCAAGATATGGTCCAAAATGTTTCTTCGAATTTGTCTAGCGGGTAGATTGAGTTTTATACAAGTTTGTTTGTTTGTTTACTGCAACACGCAAAAACAGTCGTATGTCTTCACTGTAATAAACATTTCCATATGTTTGAATGTTGTTAGGTGAAGGCATGGCTTGCAGACAAAGATGCCGAAGCATTGAAATGCCAGAAGCTGCTTGTAGAGGAAGAGGAAGCTGCTCAGAGGAGGTTTGTGTATATATATATAGACTATATATATATTTGATAGAGTAAATTTCTGTTTTCGTCCCTGAGGTTTGGCCATTTTAACTAGTTTAGTCCAAAAATCTAATTTATAACAAAACCATCCCTAAGGTTTGCATTTCTTAACGCTTTTCATCCCTAAGGTTTGCATTTCTTAACGCTTTTCATCCCTAAGGTTTGCATTTCTTAACGCTTTTCATCCCTGAGAATTAAATGAAAAAGCACCCTTAGGGATGAAAAGCGTTAAGAAATGCAAACTTCAGGGCTGGATTTGTTATAAATTAGATTTTTGGACTAAATTAGTTAAAATTGACAAAACTCAGGGACGAAAACAGAAATTTACTCTATTTGATATTAAAACGACGTTACTGTATATTCTGTCATCTGTTCTTTAAAACACATTTTGATGATGTTGACGTAGGCAAGCTGAGCTGTTAGAAAGAAAAAGACAAAGAAAGATTCGGCAGAAAGAGCAGAGGGCAAGGGATCAGTCTAACGACATGAAGGTAGAGTTATCCACCGCGTCTGATCTATTTGAGAGCATCCCATCAGCAGAGAATTCCGGCCGTCAGATCTCTCCGGAGATCGATTCTCTCATCCCAGATGGAAACGGAAACGTAGCTTCTCCTTTTGATCTCATTCAGTTATCGAGCAATGAAGAAGCCCTCGATCATTTAGATTCTGCTGCCAATAAGTTGAATAACAGTTCACAGCATTTTATTGCTAGATGGCAGGTGCCAAAATCACAAAGAAATGGTCGCAATGGTCGTCATAATAATAATAATCAGAATGGAAATTATGTAAAGTGGGAACCGGCACACAAGCATAGGGAACAAAGGGGTAATAACGGTGGTAAAATTTGGACTAAGAAACCTAAACCCGAAAGTGGTGTAACTGTAAAATCCAGAGTAGATAGTGATGCAAATAATCAAACCGCGCAGAACGGCTGCCAGTTAATGATTGGTTCCATATCTGTTACTGTGAGGAACAGTACAACAAATCAGCCGCACGTCAACAGTTCGGTGGCTGAGTTTAAAGATAATGACAAAACGGAAAACAAGACAAAAAGTGGTCAAAATGTCGCCAACAGGGGTCAACCGACAGCTATTAGCAAAAGCCAAATGTTAGAAGAGGAGGTGACATCAACAAGAGGCGTTGACCAAAATTTGACTCGTGAGAGTTGTCAACAGTCGTTGGAAGTGAATGGAAGTGTCAGCGAGGATACCAACGTCTCAGATGTACAAGTGGAAGTTGGTGATAAGCTAACGCATTTTTCGGTTGATGCAGCAAAAGATTTTCTCTCTCAGAGTAAGCTTTATTTTACCAAGAGTAAATTACAAAAATCATCCTTTATGTATGTCACTTATTGCAAACTGTGTCCTTTATCTTCAATAATTACAGAAAACGTACTCGATGTTTACAAACTCTTGCAAGTTATGTCCTTTTGGCCTAACTCAGTTAATCTTTTGTGGTTAAATCTTACCAAATGGACCCCACATGAGAGTATTTTGGTCATTTTACTCTCATGTGGGGTCCATTAACCACAAAAATACCCTAATGTGGGGTCCGTTTGGTCAGATTTAACCACAAAAATTAACTGAGTTAGGGCTAAAGGACATAACTTGCAACGGTTTGCAAACATCGAGTACGTTTTCTGTAATTATTGAAGATAAAGGACACCGTTTGTAATAAGTGACATACATAAAGGACGATTTTTGTAATTTACTCTTTTACCAATTCTTCTTTCAATCATTTTTTTTGTTTGTGCTACATGCTTAGACATATACCGAATAATTACAAATGCAGGATGGAAAGAGGCAGTTGCAGGGGACCATGTGGAATTGGTTCTAACAACAGCACCTGAACCATCGGTGCAACTTGATCATGCAGAATCGGGTCCTTCAAAAGGTCAAGCTGATTCATCGGTTCATGCAAATGCTAAACCCAAGTTTAGGAACAAAAGTATGAAGACCAAGTACATTCCAAAACAGAGACCCGTTTACTAGGACTTGAATTTTTTCGTAGGTTCGTTTTTATTATTATACCCAATGAAAAATCAGTGATGTGTAGTTTGATCAACTTGAGACTGTTTGTCTACACTGTTATTAGCCAGAGGTACCTGTTTTACCGGTGGGTTTTATCTTTGAGAAAGATTTTACAAAAAAGAGGAAAAAGTGATGTTCTCATAGTTTTGATGTTTCGCTTCTGGTGTGCTCTTTTTTGTTGGTTTAGCTACTGGCTAATGCTGATTTTGGGGCACCGTCGTTGCAATAAGCTTTCGAGTCATTTTATCAGCATTTTTTTTATAGCAATGGCTGCGTTTCTTCCATCTTTAAGCCTCTATTTTTACAGATTTTGTGTTTTGTTTGCCTTGTAAGCGTTAGTTGACCGGCCAGTTGTAACTTTAAACAGGGTTTATCTATTTAAAGTGCTATTTCCTATCGACCAAAACCTAACAAGCTCGCTACCAGAACCTATTATGCAACCTCCACCTTACGACCTAGTGACTATCATTCTAAGTTGATAATCAAACAACTGAATTTGGTATTAAACTCGGGGGCTGTTTGGCAACTTCTGAATGGTTAAGTGCTGAACTAGTAATAAGTGTGAACCATTAAGAGCCAGTATAATTCTTAACCGTTTAGAAGCAAATGTCTGACCAATTCACAGATTACAGGTCTTAACTATTCTGCTTAACCATTTAAAGGCAAATGTCTGAACCATTTAGACATCTACTCGCGAAACAAACAGTCTGAACTATTAAATGATGAACCAGTAAAAGATTTGAACCGTTAAAAGCTCAATTAAGAGCTAAAAAGTCATAATACCAAAATTACAAGCCTCACTATGATTTTTTTTTTTGTGCATTTAGTAAGACTACACGGTATGGGGGTCGTCCCCCTACCGTTTTGGTCCGGCGCCCATCCACACACCGTTCCGCCCCCCTCCGTCAGCGTCGAGTCCGTCTCCTTTGAGACGTTGGGGACGATCCACAAGAAGACAAAAACCTACCCTCTCACACACACTTATAAATACAATATATACATATACATTTTAGGTCCATCCCCCATTTCCATACCTCCATCCTCTTTGCCCCATCCTCACACCCATCCTACGTGGATCCTACGTGGCGGATCATCCTCCAAGGGAGGACCATCACCATACCGCATAGCCTAATCCTTTGTCAATTCATTTGTTTATCACGAAATGAAAAACAATTTAAAAATTGAATATACTTGATTAATAATAGAAAGTAGGAATGAACGTGGTACCGGTACGACAGTACCTAAAGTAGGGATGAGTGTGGTACCGAAAGTGGTGGTACCGAAAATCACTAAAAGTGGGTACTGGTACCGAAAATGTTTGGTAGGGTACCGGTATTTGAAGGTAAAAATCGGTATTCTACCGGTACCAAAAACTCCAAAAAGTGGGTGCCGAATCAGTATTAAAATAATTAAATACGGGATATTCAGTACTGGTACACAATACCAAATGCTCATACCTAACAAGTGTAACATGCATTATTATAATAAAAATACATAATAAGTATGTTCATAAATCTTGTGAACTAGAATTACCACCCGCCACAATGCGGCGGGGATTCGTTAGTTATATATCATATTAGATGAAAGTCAAATGTTTCTTACATGACCGTGAACCTGTGTGTAAAACATAAAAAAGAACAATTAAGTTGATCTCTAACCCGTGCGTTGCGACAAACTTATCAAACATGGGAAAATAGACGCGCTGTGACAGGTCTGTCAAACTGGAAAAAATAGATGACTAAACGTTGAACCCCACACGCACGTTACGGCGTGTTAACTCAAAAATTTAGATTGGAACATTAAACGGAAAACTTGCGAAAATATTGAGGTTAAATTGCAAATGATGAAAAGCTTTGGGTTAAAAGTAAAAAAAATCAAAGGAGTTAAATTACAAAAGATAGAAACTTTTGAATTATAAGTGAAAAATCAAACTAATCAAAGGGTTTAAATTATCAAAGAATGAAACTTTAGACTCAAATTGCCAAAGATTAAAACTTTAGGGTTAGAAAGGAAAAATCCAAATTTTTTTGAAAAACTCACAAAACCAATAGTACAACTACCCTATGCACATAAATGTTGCTTATTTATAGTTTATAATTTATAATTATAATTACTTTTTAAGCTATGTTTTAATAATCCACCAAAGTTGATCAAAATTTGAAACTACAAAAATCACTCAGTTTTCCATGTATTCCCATTGTTACGAATTCTTTATAAATGTTAAAATCAAGTCAGGAAACCCGTCAAGTTGATTAATGAAGAAGCGTTCATATGGATAAAGAATAGATCCAAATTTCATGTTTTAAACTGGGACTTAATTGAAGCTGTTATGTAACGTGATGAATAAAAGTGTGTTGTTCTGTAATATAAAGTATAATATAATAAAAGTGTGTTATTCAAAGAAATGTTAAAATCAAGTGACATAATTGAAGTATTCATGTAACGCGATTACTAATAGTGATTACTCTTTAAATCTATACTATATAATAAAAGAAACCTGTTTTGGGACACTTGTCATTCTCTCATTTAATTGATTAAAATTTAATCCTCAATTCAAATAATAATAATATCTAATATTATTACTATTATTTATTTGTTTAAAAACATATAAAAGCAAATACCCTGCCTGAATATCGTAGAAGAAGAAGAATAAGGCAGTTGAATTGTTTCAAAAGTTTGGGACTTTGTCAGGAATAGTCCCTGTGATTTTAAGTAAATTTAAAACAGACATAAAACTTCACGAAGACTTATAAGAACAAGTTTATTAATGTGAGTATTAATATTATTATTATTTATCTGTTTAAAAACATATAAAATCAATCAAATATATGATTATAGATTAACTAATAAGTGATACACGTATTAGTAATTAAAAATTATATTAAAATAAAATATCTAATTTTCTATTTTCCTAAGGAAAAATTAAAAACAACTTATCTTAAATTAACAATTTTAAATTTGAAGATAATATTTTGTTAGAAGATGAAAGGCTTCTATTTCACATTCAAAGTAGCATGAGATTTAATATTAATTTATTATTTAATTAATATAAGATAACTATAAGAAAGAGACGGGAAAATAGAAAATTAGATAGTTCCAATGAATGACACATGTCACACATTGGTTTACTTATCTCTTTAGTTTCATAGTTAATCCTAAATTAAAAAAAAATAAAAAATAATCCTGAAATCTCAATAACAACTTTCCAAATCTTCAAATAATACATTTTATGTTACATCTTTTTTTGAAACATTGAGTGTCTTTGTAATTTACATCCTTTCTAACTTTTATTGATCATTAAATTTTAAAGTAATGTAATACGTAAATACAATAATACGTATTATATAATCTATAAATTTTTTTATTATTTTCAGTGACAGTTTGATTACATGTTTCTCTGATAAATTTTATAATATTATCATACATCATCTTTATATTAGTTTATTTATGTCAATTTGGTATATAAATGTCTCGCTCTTTGGTTTGCAAAAAAAAATATTTATTAAATAGTTTAAATTGTTCAACCCGTGTAACACACGGCGGGTTGAATAAATGTAATATTGTTTACCAAATAATAAAAAAAGTTATATTTTTAAAAACCCCCGTGTATTACATGAGTTGAATAAATATGATTTTATTATTTGGTATATAAAATTCATTTATTCAACCCGTGTAATACACGGGGTTATAACCTAGTTTAACATAAAATAAGAGATAGTTGTGTATAAAAAGTCACCAAGTAACAGCCTTATATTTATTAGTTTTATAACTTAAATATACTGATAATTTTTAAAAAGTCACCAAGTAACAGCCTTATATTTATTAGTTTTATAATTTAAATATACTGATAATTTTATAAAAAATCACTCAATAACATTTGACAGAACCTTAAACAATCATAAATATACTGATAATTTTATAAAAAATCACTCAATAAAACATTTGACATAACCTTAAACAATCAAATGTCCACAGCCGCCAGCCACATCCTTTGCAAACTTACTCGACACCTGCACAACACGTTAAAGCCCATCATTTCATACCAATAAAAGAAAAGGGGCAAAAAAAAAAAAAACCCTAGCTGCAATTTTAACTTCCCCAATTTTCATTATTCAAATCCTTCATCCGCATACCACCTTCTTCTCCAGATTAACCCCAAAAATCACAATTCAAGGTATGTATACATTAATTATTATAATAAAAACTCACAGCTCATCTGTTTCGAGTAATTTCAATTCACTTGTTTATGCCCTAATCGATTCACATTGTGCGATTTCGTCTGTACGTAGGGATTGTTATGATTATACGTTGATGAAAGTCGATTAAGATTCATATATTTTTTAATCACATGCTCAAGAATTGATTCTTACATTTTTTTTAATAAATTTTAGGTATAAAAAGTCTAATAGTTTGAACAGAGTGGCTAGGTCTGAAAGTGATGATGACATGGCAGCTAATGTTATCCTGTTACATTAAAACTGAAGTCAAAAGAACCAAGTTATTCACATAGTTCAGCAGAGGATTATTTCAGATAGTCAAATATGTCTTTGGTCAAACCAGAGGTATGCTCAATATGTCTTCGGTTAGGTATCGGTACGGTACGGTATCGGTATTATACCGATACCGACCCTCAAAATACGGTATTATACCGATACCTAACCGACATGTTTCGGTATCGGTATCGGTACCTAGTTTGGGTGAAATTCGGGATCGGTATTAGGCGGTATCGGTATCGGTTCGGTATCGGATACCGATATGCTCATCCCTGGTGTGTTATGTGGTTGTGAAGGTTTTTTTTTTTTTTTTGTTATGATTGTTAATGTTTTGTTTGCGGTTTTATCGATAAAGATGAAGTCTTTTGTTTGGCTCGAAACTGCGGATGGTTTAATTCAACAAGTAGAGGAAGAAGTTGCGATGTTTTGTCCGATGATATGTAGAGAAGTTATTCATAAAAGCATGGGATCATCCAAAAACCATGCTATAAAACTTCCTGAAAGAGTTACTCCTGCTGTCTTAGGTTTAATACTTGATTATTGTCGGTTTCATCAAGTAGCGGGGCGCTCCAATAAGGTATGTTCAACCTCTGGTTTCTCTCATTAGTAGGGCTGCAAACGAACCAAACGTTCGGCGAACAGTTCGTGAACCGTTCGGCGGGAAGTTCGTTTGTGTTCGTTCGTTTACTAAACAAACGAACACGAACAAGAAATTTCGTTCGTTTAGTTAAATGAACAAACATGAACAGAGGTCGTGTTCGTGAACGTTCGGTAACATGTTCGTTTGTGTTTGATACTTCATTAGTGTTTTTAGTTTTTATATTTATTTAAATATCTAATAAGCGTCGGTGTATTATATATTCTGTTCATGAACGATTGTTTGTGTTCATTTGTTTCCATTTGTGTTCATGAACATTAGTTTGTGCTCATTTGTGTTCGTCAACGTTCGTTGCCTAAAATTAACAAACAAACTCAAACGAACACGAACAAGTTCATTTCCTTAACAAACGAACACGAACATTCGAGCCTGATTATCCCTAAACCCAATGTGAGTTTTTCATTTTGATTTGCTACCCAGTGTTCGTGAACGGTTCGCGAACACATATATTTCTTAACAAACGAACACGAACAAGGTGTTGTTCGTGTTCGTTCGGTTCGTTTGCAGCCCTACTCTTTAGTATTTTTTTTGCTAGTTCTACCTATTTTAGCTCATTAGTAGTATAATTAATAATGTGACATTTACTGTCGCACAGTAGTGGGTAGAATTTGCCGTTCTAACAAAAACACGTGCTTGCAACGGAGGAAATTTGTCTTTTAGTTTTTTAATATTACATTCTCATTTCTTTGCGCTTTTTAATAATTAAAGGTTAAATGTTGACAATGGGTAATACGGCAAACATGTTTCTACAGGAACGTAAAACTTTCGATGAAAAGTTCATACGGCTGGATGCGAACAAGTTATGCGACTTAGTATCTGCTGCGGATAGTCTCCAGCTAAGGCCATTGGTTGATCTTACTAGCTGTGCAATTGCTAGGATGATTTCAGGCAAAACTGCAGAGGAAATACGTGAGACATTTCATATTGCCGATGATCTTACAGAGGTATGTGTATTTGATAAAATTATGTTCCGACAGAAATGATAACATACAGTTTTACCAAGTTTAATAGGGATTTGTTTATTGCAGGAAGAGAAGTTGGAACCTATAAAAATTAAAACCGATGATTCACGTGTCCGTCTTTTGAATAGGTTGTATGCAAGAAAGAGAAAACAGTTGAAAGCAAGAGAAAAATCAAAGGTGAAATGATTACTTTTGACGTTCTCTTGTCTCTAATGTACATGTATTAATACAATAGTATGTTACAGGATGTTGAAGTTGAAGAGGAGCGCGTTGAAGATCGGTCTGTTGATGATCTCTTGTCATTCATAAACAGTGGGGATGAAGGTTGGTTGTTTTTACATGCATCTTCTGTTCAGTTTTCCATCTGATATTATTACTTAATTTCAACCAATTGTGGTTAAATCCTCTTCTGTATGAAACGTAGTTGTTAAAAGCCATCGCCTCTTGCGCCTAGGCCCATTTTTCAGGCGAGGCGAGGCGAGTCAGTTGCGCTTTAAGTCGAAGAAATTGCGCTTTAATTCTCCAGGTGATGGTTTAGGCGCACATTCCGGAGAGATTCCTAGATTCCAGAGAGTTTCCGGCCAAATTCTCTAAATTCCGACAAGATTCTAGCCAGATTTCTTTTTTTATCTAAGGAAAACTACTTTTTTACACTAAAACACTAATATTTTAGAACTTTTTGACTAAATAGATGATATAAAGTGTTATATAATAGATTTTGGTTATTTTATTTAAAGAATAGTATTCTTTTTCTAATACATAATATATTTTAATTTTTTTTCATTATGCGCCTTATTTTTCTCAGGCCCTCGCTTTTTTTGCGCTTTGCGCCTAGGCCGCAGGCAAGACCTATGCGCCTTGAGTACGCCTAGCGCCTTTAGTAACTATGGTATGAAATACCTACAAATAAATCTTCTGTTGCTTTCAGATTCCAAAGGCGTTAAGCTTGCCAAGAACAAAAAAAAAAATCGTAGGAAAAAGAACCTTCGCAAGGACCCTTCTCCCAACATTGAGAACAAGAATCCGTCGTATAAGGTTGATTGCTAGTTCTGAATTTGGATGTACATAGATTTTAGACTTCAATAATTTTTTTTTTTTTTTACTTTTTATTTGATACAATCTAGGAAATGGATAGTCTTTCTTCTTCCCATAATAGTGAGATTGAAGATCTGCCTAATCAAAGTATAAGCTTAAAGTTTCTTGGATATGTTTCTACCGAGTCTGATTTTGATGACGGATTGGATCCTGCACTTAAGGAACAACTTGATAGGTTTGTTTACGTATTTATAAAATAAGGGGCTGTTTGTTTACCTCTTAATGAGGCTCTTAATGGTTCATCACTTAATGGTTCAGACTGTTTGGTTCACGAGCAGATGTCTGAATGGTTCAGACATTTGCCTCTGAATGGTTAAGATTTATACAGAGTCTGAATGGTTAAGACCTCTAATTTGAATTGGTCAGACATTTGCCTTTAAACGGTTAATCATTATACAGGCTCTTAATGGTTCAGACCTCTTACTGGTTCAGCACTTAACCATTCAGATGTTGTCAAACAGCCTCTAAATGAATGAATATTTATGGAAAAGCTCATTTTTGTTTCAATTCTTTTAAAATACCTTGTGAAATTGATTTCTGGTGCAGGGAAGTAGAGGATTTTGCTCAAAGACTAAACTCTGTTTGGTCAAAATAGGATCATTACACCATTATCTAGGGATATATAAACAGGTATATATATTTATTCAACTCACATTATGGTATATATATAAAGTTTTACTTAGTTTAATATCCAAACTTGAAACTAGAGCGTTAACGTTAACATTACTTAACCATCCAATTTTATCTTGTGACAGGCGTGGACGAGAAGTGGGGCCCGTCATTTCTCATAATGCAGCATGGTCTTCTACTATTGTAGGGATGCTCTTATTAGGTGACATAGCAAGTTAAGAGGCTAGATTATGTAGGCATGTAAGCAAAAGTTATATGCCTTATTGAACTCAGTAGAGGATAGTTGGAGCTCTAATATAACTTTTGAACTTTCATGATTTTTGCCTTGTTCATTATATGACTTTTGGTTTATTTTTATTCGTTTATTTTTATTGACTTACATTTATTTCGGTTGTGGATGGGTGACCGCTGGCTATTTGGCACAAGCAAAATGCGTTTTGAGACGTGTGGCAGGGCCTAATACTAAGTTCAAAAACTATAATGAAAATGAGGCAGGAGCTATTTGCTAGACCACATATATTGTTAATGATTTATAAATTCATAAAATTATATAGAAGATTACATACAGTCAAATTGAAAATCATAAAATTATATAGAAGATTATATACAGTCAAATGGTCTTGTTTTGAAATATGATCATTTTGCCATCTCTTCACAAAATCATATCTAGGTCTTTGTTAACATGTGCAGCAGTGGATAGAGATGTTTGAAAGTTTATGTAAACTATGAACTTATGGACCATTTTTCAACAGGATGTCCATGTGTTGAGGTTACGGATGGCATATGAACCTGAACCTGACATGCGAACGACAAAAAAGGTTAAAGATTGAAATTATTGTAACTCAATGGGGTGAAGGTTTAGAAATTAGAATAAACTATTTAAAATGACCAGACACATGGACGAATGCCGAACTTAATTCTTAAAATAATATTTATCTTTCAAAAGTTTTGAGTGGAATTAGTAATAGTTCTATTTACTTTAACTCATAATATAACTTAATAAATTATGAACCAAAGAATGGTAGTACCAAAATAAAGTACGAAAATAGCTTAACATATGGAAAGCGGAGATGGATAGGATTCCTAGGTTATCGGCTTTGAGTAGGAGGAACGTGAGTGTGGGTTCTGTGACTTGTAGGCTTTGTGCCAAACACGACGAAGCCACCGGCCACATGCTCACATCATGATATTTTGCATCAGGTATATGGCACCTCGTACGCAATTAGAGTGGTGTTAAGCTGATATTCTTATTTTTTAGTTCGTGACCTCTTACAGTCTTACTGCATAAGCAACCTAATTTGGGACGGCGGAAGAACAAATTATTTCAAAGTATTATTTTCATGACTTGGTGTATCTGGAAGGCTAGAATGATCATGTATTCTCCAACAACACGGGTTTATTTTGAAGGCCACAAAGGACTTTAAATTGCCTATGTATTTTTGGATAAAAAATAAATCTCCGTGTAAGGCTGTCATAGAAAAATTGGTATAATTTCTCGTAATCTTTGTTTGCTGTTTTGTTCTAGCCACTTGATAGTTTGCGTTAATGAAATTTGCCACTATAAAAAAGGAAAAAAAAAAAAAAAAAGCTTAACATTAAATCAAATAATAGAAGAGATAATTTGAATACAAACTTAACCACACACTAAAACTAATATAAAACTAAAAAAACATAGTTCATCCCCAAACAAGCAAACACAACCTACATACACAACCAAAACAACACACCAAATAGCTTTAGTACTATAATCAAACCAAACCAAACCAACTTATTATTATTATTATTATTATTATTCATGAAATCAATCTTTGATTCCAATTTACTCTTCAATTACTAGAAACTCCTTATCCTTCTCAAGATTTTCCATTGCACCTGCCTCCAAACTAATCTCCACATCAATCCCCCTTCCACCCTCCTTAGCCGGATACAAATAAACCATCCCATCAAACCGGTTATTCGCCCCGCTCCGAACACTTTCCGGTTTACCAAACCCGAAATCCACATCATACACTTTAAACCTAGGGGAACTTCCAACCGCCACACAGTTCACACCGGCATCCTTATACTGAAATATGATCGGATTACTCTCCCACTCCTTGTTTCGCGCCTCAATCGCCTGAGCATCGTGCGACTCAATCGCTTTCTGGATCAACGCCGCCGCGAATTCCGGCGGATTTGCTTGCAACAGTCCGGCAGCGGTAACGGTGAAAATCGCCTGAATTAGGTTACCGAAGTAGCTTTCCGGCATCGGAGGATCCACTCGTTTCCGGCAATCGGCGAACACGGTGAACACAGTGTAGTCCTCCGGTGCCAGCTGGCGAGCGCGTGTAACCGCGTGCCAGATGTGTGTGGATAACGATTGGAAAGTGGAGAACGGTTTGGTGGATTCGTTTGCTGGATTGGCGTTGACTTCAGCTTTGATTTTGTCGATTGAGGATTCTGAGAATTTGAAGATTTTTTCTTTTAGTGGTGGTGGCTTTGTGGCGGTTGCTCCGTCGCCGTTTTGTTGCTCCGGTGGGGTTAGGTCGAGCTTCACGCGCGTGTTACGCGCTTGGGTCCGGTCTAGGAAAGGTTGAATGGATATGGATTTGGATCCGGTGCAAATTTCGGCCCATGAACTCATGAAGTGCCACGTGGATGTACCGTCTAAGATTGCGTGGTTGAACGCGCAGCCCATTGCAAGCCCATCTTTGAGCTTTGTTAGCTGTATAGTAATTAAAGCCGAAAATGTTAGTAGAAGAAAGTAGTTGTAAATTAATACTTACAATAATAATATATCAGTAGTTAGTAGAAGAAAGTAGTTGTAAATTAATACTTGCAATAATAATATATTAATAGAAAAACATAGATAAATGTATAGTTAGTAAACAGATTCATAATTTGTAAAAATATTGATTTTTTTTTGAAAAAAAATTACAAAACTAGTCATTGATACACCCTCTTTCAAAACTAATCACCTCATTTGTCTTTGGAACAACCTTTCAAGCACGGAATGCGTCTTTAAAGTTCTTTCCCATACGTCTGGGGCTTCTCCCATGTGTCTTTCACGCCACGTGTCCGTTTTTTATTGGGTTTCAGTGACGTCGCTCCGAAGATGCATTCCGTGCTTAAAAGGTCGCTCCAAAGACGCGTAAGGTGGCTAGTTTTGAAAGAGGGTATGATCAATGGCTAGTTTTGCAATTTACCTCTTTTTTTACATTAAAGATTAACTATTTGTGCATTCTCATTAAAATGCAAAAACAACAAATTACAAAAAAAAAATTGGGAGGTAAATGGGCAAAAAGTCGTGTCGCAACACCCTTTTGAATTGCAAAACCGATCCTACTAAAGACGAATCAACTCTTAAGGGTCGAGAAATTACTACTTATTAAATTAACAAATAAATAATATTAAAATAAAATAAAATAGTTTTTTAGTAATTAAAGGTTGTTACAATTAATTTAAGGCATAGTTTGTATGTGTCAGAGGTCAAAATACTCATTTATTGCAATATATTTGTATTTAATGAAAATAAATCTAATTGTTTAGGAATTTTATAACTGGTAACCAGAAATCCTAATCATTGTAAGCTTTTATAGATAGAATTCAGAAATCCAAATCATTCACTTTTTCTTAAGTTTTCAGGGATATTACACGTAAAAACGAAAAAAAAAAAAAAAACTATACAACTGGATAGATATATTTTAGCAAACAGTAGAATGATTTTCTGAAATTTTTAATTGTCTAATGTGCGTGATTAGTAACAGATTAAAAAGGTACCCAAAATGAAGGGTTTTATTATATTTCATATGTTGATTTTTTCAAAAACAAGGACTAAAAGTAAGAGGCAAATTTGTTTCTTTTTAACAAAAAAATGACTATGCCATTCATATAGGATTGCAGGGAACTAGCAAAATACCCGAACAAGAAACTAATTAAAAAAACCTACAATAATCCTTACCGATATAAAAACAAATTTTATGACAGGAATACATATATTTGGACCATATGAGACTATTCATTGCAAACCGGTTTATATTTAATGAGCCACATTTAATATGCATCTTTCACTCCCACCAACCTTCATTAAAAAACAAATACTAATAATACAAAAAGAAATGCATTCAATTTCTTTTAATGAAATTTAATCGAGTATTTAATATAATGGTTGTTTATGTTGATAACTTGATATCATGTTGACCACATGTGTGTTCAATTAAAAGATAAATAGACACGGGACAGGATAATTTTTATATATATCTATGAAAATTTATAAATATTATTTACTCAACTCAAAAACTAATAATGTTAAAAAATAACTAAAAAAATAATATATAAATTTTAAATACTTAAAACTTTCATATTTATCTTATTCATTGAAATATAATTTTGTATGTGATCATTTCACCCTTTACACTATATCATCTTATCATAATATATTTTATTATATTATTCTCTTTTACAATTTACACTAAACACTTTTGTAAAATAATGATCACCCAACGATTTCTTTTCTCATTTATGTTTTTTTTAAATAAAACTTTTAAAACAACCTCCGACTCAAACGGTTAAAAGATCAAACAAAAACAACACCCCCGATCCAAACGTGCAAAGAAAATAGAAAGTACCTGAATTGACAAAAGCGGACGATGAAGGCCTTCAAAGTTCAAAACTTCATTATAAGGTAACAACTCCTTGAGCTTTGCGGTTCCTTCTTCTTTCAACAAATCGGCGGTTTCGGCGTCTTCTACGGTGGCAGTCACCACCTCCACCCCGTCCATATCATCATCATACACCACCTTAAACACTCCATCATTATCTTTATCTAACTTTCCGGCCAATTGATAAAACTCTTCCAATACAACCTTCAACCCATCTTTCAATTTCTCCACAATGCTCTCAAACTCCTCCACTCCACCTTTATAGATCAACAACTTTTGGTTGTAGTAGAAGGCTATGTAAGGAAGATCAAATGTCACCAATTGACATTCTTTTCTTCCTAGTGGCTTTTGAGGCTTCACATGAGTTTTGCTTAGGATTTCTACTTTCAAATGCTTCTCCTCCGTTGCCATTCTTTGATCAACGATAGAGAGCAAGGTTTTTTTTTAGAAAAAAAAGAAAGTTGTGTGTTGAAAAGGGTTTTGAGTGAGGTGGTACTTATAACTCATTTGGGTGTGGTTGAAATTGCATTAATGACCTTCATAGGTGTAGTTGTGACCATTTATTACCCTCTACCATTGCAACTACGGTATGGATGGAAGTTATGAGTAAAAGAAGGATGGTTCTTTTATATCAATTAATTAAAAATCCATTTTTCATTAGAGAGAAAACAACCTAAACAATGTAAAAGAACCGGGTGATATCATAAAATCAAAATAGTCATGAAACAAATTCTTCAATTATACTAAATTATTAAACTTGTTTAAAGGGTCATGCATATTAATGTTATGGCCCCGAGATCTATGAACGTGATTTTTTTAAAAAACTTAGTTTTGTTGTTTAAAAAAAAGGTAACGACTTACGACGCAGCTTGTTGCCCATTTACCATCTATCTCGATGGAAATTAATGAGATATAAGTCGATTACTATCACAATATATAACTTCCTACGTGAATGCTATGTGCATAATGTTTTGTTATTGTGGTGTTCTTTTATGATTTGGAACACTGGCAACTTTATCAAATTTGAACGTTTAAAATACAATTATATACTCTCTTATACAACAACAACAACAATAATATACGTGTTAATATTATTTTTCATTAAAACATCATTCGTCATATGTTGACCAAATTTAGAGGTAAAAGTTATATCATTAAAACATCATTCATCATATGTTGACCAAATTCAGAGGTAAAAGTTATATTTAAAGAAAAAAAATACAATAGTAAAGGATCATATGCAAGGCATAAGATTTGTACAAAGCGTACGCGATCAAGAGAGGAGGACAAGTGTTCTTTGCCTTTAAGGGCAATTTAGTCATTTCTTACATAAACAATTTTTCCAATTGATTTTCAAACGGTTATAACTCTTTCATACATTAAGATTTTTTTTCAAAAAAAAAAAAAAAACACCGTATTAACGGGCACTTTATTCTCTTTAATTCAAACACCTCATTGCTATAGTTTAATTAAAAAAATTACAGGATTTTGAATACCCATTAGTTCATTATGTGATTTTGTGATTACGTAATTTTGAATACTCATCTCATGACTACGTGATTTTGAATACACATTACGTGATTACACATTCAACATACTCACATATGCTTTACCTTATTTGAGGCTGGCTTCTGTACAAGACAAGAGTCTTGTACGAAGCATACGTGAGTATGTGAGCCATTTATCTTCCAAGATCAATGGCTCAAAGCAATCCAGTGACATTTTTGTAAATATGGGATTCAAACCATTGAAGAAACAAATAGCAAAAGGGTATTCTGGTCATTTATCACTTGAACTCTTTCCCCCCTTAATTTTCAAACAGCTATAACTTTTTCATACGTTAGTATTTTTTTAACAAAATTACACCATATTAACGAGAATTTCATCCTCTTTAATTAGAGCGGTATATTGTTATGGTTTTCTTAATTGTTTTTACATGATTTTGAATACTCATCACGTGAATTTGAAAACCCAACATGACTACGTGATTACGTGATTTTATTATATTATGTGAAACTCACTAAGTGATTACGTAATTACGTAACAATAGCTGACTATGTATTATTACGTCACTACGTGATTTTGAATACTCATTTTGTGATTACGTGATTTCATTATAGTATTTTATATGAGACTACACCGAGTGATTACGTATAAACAAAAACATCTAATTCATAATATTTCATATGAAATACCAAATATTTCAAGTCCAGTCATGTATTAAGGATAAATTATATACAAAAGAATAACCAAATCAGCTATAATAACCACATAATGTCGTATATTAGAGATTTAATCACGTAATAAAAACATAAACAATCAAGTTCTTATTATTAAATGTGTAATTACGTAATAAGCATAATTGTAATAACATCAGTTATAACAAATCATGTTGAATTTATACTGAACGTGTAATCACGTAATGATTTATGTTGAATTTGTAATCACGTAATAGGTATTCAAAATCACGTAGTCATATGCCGGGTATTCAAAATCACGTGATGAACTAACGGGTATTCAAAATCCTGTAAATTTTTTCTAAGAAAACTATAGCAATTGAGTGCTCGAATTAAAGAAAATGAAATGTTCGTTAATACGGTGTGATTTAAAAAAAAAAAGAAATATTAACGTATGAAAGAGTTATAGTCGTTTAAAAGTCAAAGAGAAAAGTTGTTTATGCGAGAAATAACTAAATTGCTCTTCAAAGCACTTTTTATAAATCTTATGTCTTGTATATGATCTTTACCTATTAGTATAAGTTTCGTTGCTTTAAAATGCATTTGAATCATTAAAATATAAAAAAGTAACAATATTGTTATCCATTTTTTATTTAATCATGCACTTGCACACAAATGGAGTATCGCTTGTTCTTATCTTGACTTTACGTTCTTTTTCACTAATTTTGGTCACTTGTAAAGTCGTGGGGTTTTTAATTAAAAGCGACACATAAACACTGAAAATTAATTGCTTGAAAAAGTGGTTAAATCTTCCTTTTAAGTTTCTTGCCGTTGCTATTCTTCTCCAACTAGTTTACTCTCGTACCTATTTATTTAACCGGAAAGAAACTCATGTGTAAAATCACTCTGTACGGGGTATGCCCAAGGTCGACTCCTCGATCACCGTGAGACCATACCCCCTGATGCGCGGGAACCGGATGAAATCCGTAAACCCTCACCTCCTTCAGGTTTGAACCCGAGATATAAAACCTAGATTCGTGCCTTCACCCAGATGTCCGTCGAAAATGACCCAGTGGGAATCGTAAATTTATTATCCTATTAAAGCCAAGGTTCGAACCCGGGATTAAACCATCTCATACCTATTGAAATCGTTAATTTATTATTGGGTAAAATTATCCTACAGAGTCTCCTAAATCTAAGAAGTTTACAAAAACACAATGAATCACAAAATATTACACAATGTCGAGCAAATATAACACAATGCCGGAAAATATAACACAATGTTGAGAAAAAAAACAATGAGTCGCAAAAAAGACGCAGTGATACAAATATAGAAAAGACACAATGGTGTAAACAAAAATTAAAAAATCTACAAGCTATAAATCAAAAGGTAAAAACCTAAAATCTCATATCGTAGAGTTCGATAAGACAGTTCTAATGTCGCTTAAATGAGGTCAATCGGTGTAAATTTGATACCCTTCTTACGACTTCTTATTTTTAGGAGACTTTATATTTGATACTAACCCATTTATTAGGTTAAAGTTATCCTACGAACTCTTCTAAATCTTACAAGTGTACAAAGACACAATGAATCCTAATATTATATAGTATAATGTATTTTATAATTTGGTTGAGTTTTTAAAAAGTATGCTGTCATGTTTTAAGAGACAAAATGGTAAAATTATCTAAAGATAAAAAGAATTGAGTGAATTTTAAGAATAACAAGAATTTTGGCTCGTCGTGGGTTGCGGCGGCGTTGAAAGTTAAAGTAACTCGAATATGTACCATCAAATATAAACACGAAAACGTATTATATTTAACTTGACTCATTGCCAAGAAAAATTTACATCAAAACGTAAACCAACTTAGATTTATACCAAAACATACTTAAAAAAAAGCACGAAAGAAAATAGATTTTTTTAAGTTAAAGAATGGTACGGCGCGTTGCGGCAGCGTTGAAACGTAAATCAACTCGAACTTATATACTACCTAGTGAAAACGGATTATATTTAACCCGACTCATTTTCGAACAAAAATTGAGACAAAAGGTAGACCATTTACGTCAAAACAAAGACCATTTACGTCAAAACAAAGACCATTTACGTCAAAACGTAAACCAACTTGATATATACCGACACGTACTTAAAAAAAGCACGTAAGAAAATGATGTTTTTTATGTTAAAAATGTACCGCGCGTGGTAACGATGAAACTTAAAGTAACTCGAATTTATACCACCTAGTGAAAACGTATTATATATGAAAATTGAAACACTGAAAACTCTTTGTCCTTTTATATATGTATGCTTATTTACTATTTGAGTTCAAGCATGTGATACTTATCATCCACTGACACTATTGAAGTATAGACCATGCCATTTTTCAAGTACACACATGCTATCCCCGATGTGTCTGACTCACCTGCAACATCTAAAAATGTCACGTATTCATTTTTTAGGGAAAATTACCAAAATAGCCGCTTGACCAACCTTTTTACGAAAATAGTCATTTGACCAGGCTTAATGGACCTTCCCATCCAAGTGAACCCCCATTTTTATGCACCTTCAATCCAGCCACAACCAAGCGGACACGTGTCCCTCTTACCTGACCAGGCTTTATGCACCTTCAATGTCAGCCGAGCCGCTACAAGTACAAGCCGAGCCGCTTCATGGCCAAGCCGAGCCGCTTTGCCCCATTCCAAGCCGCTACACCCTGGATCTAAGCCTCTTCAGCATGCCACCTACCCCCAAGCCTTTACATTTGAATTTATGAGCTTTCAACCCATGCCCAAGCCACTACACCCTGGATCTAAGCCGCTTCAGCATGCCACCTACCCCCAAGCCGTTTCATTTGAATTTATGGGCTTTCAACACATGCCCAAGCCTTTACATGTGTTTTTTATGTATAATTTCGTAAGTATATATAACATCTGGATTTTGCACACATGTGTTTTTTGTCTTCTCGTTATCTTTGTTTGAATACATACTTTGGTCACGTTTAGTTTAATTTTTTTTTTCTTTTTTTTTCGAACAATTACTTTAAAAAAATATGCACACATCCATAAGACTATATATATTTCGAAACAAATAAAAAAATATTTATTTTCAAACCTATGAATATTAATTTTAACTTACGAACAAGACATTACATTTTTATAAAAAAATAATAGTTTTACATCTTGTGCAGGTTATATTATAAAAAAGTGAGTTTTTTTATAATTTTAACCTATGAATTAAAAAATAATAGTTTTTTTTTATAATTTTAATAAAATGTATATCAAGACATTCAGGAAAAAAAACTAAAAAATATCGTTTATATAATTTTTTAAATAACTAATCATGATATATATCGGTAATTTATATCGGAAATTTATATATATTTTTATCGGTAATTTATGTATATTTTTTAAAATATTATCTAACTTACATATAAATGTACAGGTTATATTAAAAGTCACCGAACTTATTTGTTGTCTACCATTTTTTGAACCTTTACATATACACTAACATAACTTATACATATATAGCAATCAAATTGATTTGTTCACATATTTCTTTATTTCAATAAGAGATGAATTAGAAACAATAAACATTATACTTATATCAATATTACACAAAACGGTCTTATAAATCCTAAAAATATTACAATATTAAATAATTTTGATACCTGCAAATTAATAAAAAGATAAGTAATTTTGAGTAATGTTTATTTGGCCTGAAAACAATAAAAAAAATATGGCTAGAAAAAGAAACACTGTCCACATCAATATTTAAAAACGATATTTCTTAGTTAAAAGATATAAGCTAGTATGTGTATAAATTTTTTTATATTTTTCTTAGACGGCCTTCATAAAAAAAATGGAGAAAAGAGTATTTTGATATTTTTTGATGTATTTTGATATTTTTTTGATGTTTTTTGAAATTTAAAAAAAAATACTACTGAAGCGGCTCGGCTTGTACTTGTAGCGGCTCGGCTTGTACTTGTAGCGGCTCGGCTTGTACTTGTGGGGCAGGGGGCGAAGCGGCTCGGCTTGTACTTGTAGCGGCTCGGCTGACATTGAAGGTGCATAAAGCCTGGTCAGGTAAGAGGGACACGTGTCCGCTTGTTTGTGGCTGGATTGAAGGTGCATAAAAATGAGAGTTCACTTCGATGGGAAGGTCCATTAAGCCCGGTCAAATGGCTATTTTCGTAAAATGGCTGGTCAAGCGGCTAGTCTGGTAATTTTCCCCATTTTTTATTAGGTGCTTAAATATGGATGCATGAGGTGTTTGAGGGGTCTGTCCAAGGACCCATAACGTGGCCATTTTTGAAAGTCATGGTGATCAACGTCTTTTTTCGTAATTTCCCCATTTTATAAAGTGCCAATAAAAGATGACATTTAAACTATTTAATAGAATTAATTCTAGTCGTAGTTTCATCAGATTTTGTGAAGTACTCGAAGTACATGTAGTCAATACTATAATTTGATAACAAAAGTACCAAACGAGACCTTAGAGAGGTATCATGATATTTTACTTGAACGAAAGATCGAAATTAATTTGAAGGATATGATCGATATATGTAATTTTAAAAAAACAATAAATAGAAATGTCATTGTGAGACTCGTAATGTATATCTGGACTATTCTTAACTTTCTACCCAACATCATAACTCTTAACTACATTTTTCTTGTTCAATTCATTAATGATACAATGTGGGTGTGATCTTGGATTGTTGGGGGTCCATATGTTAACCGATAATTGTGCCATACAATTTCGGTTCTATATTTTGTAATTAATTGTATTGATTGTAATTGATCATTTCCGTATTTATCTGTTTCCTTTGTAACTATATATGTACAGTTCATGTTAATGAAATTCCCAAGGGATTACAGTTTCTTACATGGTATCACCCTTCTAGGGTTCCTGATTTCGATCACCCTACTGCCGTCCTCCTCTGATTTCGATCAGCCTTCACTTTCTTCGGCCCCATGCCAGACACCGAAACCTCTGCAGACAAGGAAATCCTTGCTGCCACCACCGATAACACCCACAAACCCCTTCATCCGGTATACACCGTTAGCAACATCCAGAATAAAGTTCGTATCCTCGATGGTACCAAGGTTTCTTATGCATCATGGGTTAAGCTCTTTATGCTTCACGCAAAAGGCTACCAAGTGCTTTCTCACATTGACGGTTCGCCGTCCCCCGCTAAAGACTCTCCCGAATACGCGACATGGGAGAACATCGATTCCATTGTGTTGCAATGGATTTATAGCACCCTTTCCGATGATCTGCTTGTTCGGGTTCTCGCCGATCAGTCCACTGCTGCTGAAGCCTGGCAACGGGTCAAACGACTCTTTGTGAATAACAAAGGACCCCGTTCTCAGGCTATCCAACATGAGCTTGCCAATCTCACCCTCGCTTCCATGTCTAGCCTGGACGCGTATTGTCAGAAAATACGCGATCTCACCGACCAACTCCATGCCTTGGATTTCCCTATGAACGACCAACAACGTATTTTACACCTTGTTAAGGGGCTGCCAAAAGAGTATGACACTATCTCAGCCATTCTCAACCAGTCTCTCCCGGCGTGGGAAGATGCTATCGACCAACTCCACTCCGAGTCCGGTCGCTTAAAAACCCGAGATGCGGTTGTTAACTCTCCCGCCTTGGTTGCTGCCATTCCACCCTCGCCAACACCATCCAACCACCAACCGGCCCCACCCCCTCATCCTCATTCGGCCCAGTCCAACCCACCAGCCCACTACACCCACCGTAACCCCAACCCACGTAACAATACCCGCTCCAACTCCCGCTCCCACAACAGTACTCGCGGCCCCAGTCACAACTCCAACCGAAACCACAATGCCCCACCCCAACACTCTTACAACAGAACTTTCAACCACCCTTCCCAGCAGCCATATTACCCACCCTATTGGGCCCCACCCTATTGGACACCTCCACCATGCCCTTACCCAACTCAAAATTGGTCCAACCCATGGCAGCCCCCACCCGCTCCACACACCCAGTCCAGCCAAGGCAATCACAGGTCGGCACAGGCTCATTTAGCAGAAGTGGATCCTCTCGAACCCACCCAGCTTGCGGATGCAGTTCATGCTCTGTCTATGGAGTCCGCTACAATGGATGACCAATGGAATTTCGACACAGGTGCTTCTTCCCATGTTTCTTTTGATAAAACTAATATTGACACGTTTTCCACGTTTGTACCAATAGCGTCAATAATTGTCGGTAATGGCAACAAAGTTCCGGTTTTGGGCTCGGGACACTCCACCCTAAACTTTGCCTCTAAACCTCTTCACCTCAAAAATATCCTGTTTAACCCCAATATTGTTAAAAATCTTATCTCTGTTCGCCAATTCAATATCGATAATTACACTTCTATTGAGTTTGACCCATATGGTTTTTCTGTGAAGGATTTCAAGGATGGCACGATCCTGAGTCGCCACAACAGTTCGAGTGACTTGTACCCGCTCACACCAAACGCTTCCGCCACTGCTTGTTTTGCTTCCTCTCAAGAATCTGCATTTTGGCATAACCGACTCGGTCATCCGGGTCAACCCGTTATGGATTTTCTTCGTTTGAATAATTTTATTTCTTGTAATAAACACAAGAGTTCGTCTCTTTGTCATGCGTGTCAATTGTCGAAACACAAACGCTTACCATTTTCCGATTCTATCACATCTACTTTATGTCCGTTTTCATTATTGCATTGTGACCTGTGGACATCACCTTTAACAAGCCATGCAGGGTACAAGTACTATCTAGTCATCATCGATGACTTTACTCAATATACGTGGGTTTACCCCCTTCGTTTTAAATCGGAAACTTATTCAAAAATAATTCAATTTCACCAATTTGTCACCACACAATTTCGACTACCCATACAAGCAATCCAATGCGATATGGGCGGTGAATTTGACAACACCAGCCTCCACACGTTCACTACTCAAAACGGCATACAACTTCGTTTTTCATGCCCTCACACCTCTCAACAAAATGGAAAGGCGGAACGCATGATTCGTCGTATTAACGAAATCATGTTTACCCTCCTCACTCATGCCTCCCTCCCATCAACATTTTGGGTTGAGGCTCTTCACACCGCCTCGTATCTCCACAACATCCTCCCCACTAAACTACACCAAAACCGTACGCCCTTGTCCCTCCTTTATCTTCGTGAACCGTCCTATGACCACCTCCGCGTCTTCGGATGCATCTGCTACCCCAACACCACCGCCACCCGCCCCAACAAACTCACCCACCGATCCACGACGTGCCTCTTTCTCGGGTACCCGGCCAACTACCGAGGTTACCGTTGCTTTGACCTCACATCGGGCAAAACCATCTTCTCCCGCCATGTAACATTTGACGAACAAGTGTTTCCCATGGCCACTCCTAACACACCACCTCCATCGCATGACTTTCTCGACCCCAACCCCCTTCTCTTTGACCCTGCCCTCTTCGCTTCCCCTTCACAGCCCACGGCCCATACCCCCCGACCCAGTTTACCTCGTCCACAGCCCACCACATCTACAGCCCAAAACATTCCCATACCCACAGCTCTACCAGCCCACAGCCCATACCCCCCTTCACAGCCCACGGCCCATATGCCAACACCCAACAATCCCATACCCACACCTTTACCAGCCCAACACATTCCCTCGGCCCAAGACATCCCCTCGGCTCAGACATTCCCACCGGCCCACCCGCCTCCGCCCCACACTCAACCCGAACCCGAACCCACACCTGCACCGTCTCATCACATGCAGACCCGCTCTCGTTCGGGCATTTTCAAACCGAAACTTCCCTACTCTCTCCATACACACACTGCTCCCACCATGTCCCCCCTTCCAAAGTCTCACTTAACCGCCCTCTCCGACCCAAACTGGAAAGTTGCCATGACTGATGAATATGAAGCTCTATTGGCCAACAACACGTGGGAACTTGTCCCTCGCCCACCCGATGTTCCGATTATACGATGCATGTGGCTCTTTAAGCACAAGTTCCATGCTGACGGCTCTCTAGAACGGCATAAGGCACGTTTGGTTGTTAACGGAAAGAGCCAAACCGTGGGCGTTGACTGTGATGAAACGTTCAGCCCAGTAGTCAAACCCACTACCATTCGTACTGTCCTGAGTCTCGCTATATCACGCGGATGGTCGACTCACCAGCTCGACGTCAAAAATGCGTTTTTACACGGACACTTAAAAGAGACTGTATACATGTTTCAGCCACCCGGTTTCACTTGCTCAGCTAACCCCAAATATGTGTGCAAACTTAACAAATCCTTATACGGTTTAAAGCAAGCTCCTAGAGCCTGGTATGAACGTTTTGCAGGTTACTTAATCAAGTGCGGATTTTGGAGCAGCGTGTGCGATACATCTCTTTTCATTTACCATCACGGAGATCAGATGGCCTATCTTTTGCTCTATGTGGACGATATTATACTAACGGCCTCCAGTGATGATCTGCTCCGGAAAATAATCGGGTCCCTTACAACTGAATTCAAAATGACTGACTTGGGGACTTTGCATCACTTCTTGGGCATTGCTGTAACCAAACATGCTAACGGGTTATTCTTATCTCAGTCTACCTATGCAGCGGACATTCTCACTCGTGCCAACATGTCTAATTGTAAACCCGCTAGCACCCCTGTCGAGCCTGGCTCTAAACTTAGTGCCGACAGTGGTTCACCCTTTGACGATGGTTCTCTCTACAGGAGTTTAGCCGGGGCTCTTCAGTATCTCACGATCACCAGACCTGACCTCGCCTATGCCGTTCAACAGGTCTGTCTTTTTATGCATGCCCCTAGAGAACCGCATTTTCAGTTTCTCAAACGGATCCTACGCTACCTCAAGGGCACCTTAGAGCACGGGTTACTGATTTCTAAGTCATCCAGCACAGAATTGACTGCCTATTCCGATGCTGATTGGGGTGGGTGCCCCGATTCTCGACGTTCAACATCCGGCTATTGCGTTTATTTGGGATCCAACTTGATCTCTTGGTCTTCTAAACGTCAGTCCACCATTTCAAGGTCAAGTGCAGAAGCTGAATACCGCGCCGTGGCAAACACCGTTGCTGAACTCAGCTGGGTTCGCAACCTTCTACTCGAGTTACATGTCCCTGTCCGTCACGCGTCGCTCATCTACTGTGATAACATCTCGGCTGTCTACCTCTCCGATAATCCGGTTCAACATCAGCGCACCAAACATATAGAACTGGATATTCATTTCGTCCGAGAAAAGGTCCGCCTTGGCTCAGTCAAGGTCCTTCACGTCCCTGCCGATTACCAGTATGCAGATATCTTCACGAAAGGATTACCGAAGCATTTGTTCCTGCGTTTCAGATCCAGTTTATGCCTTCGGTCTTCTCCGGCTCAAACTGCGGGGGCGTGTTAACCGATAATTGTGCCATACAATTTCGGTTCTATATTTTGTAATTAATTGTATTGATTGTAATTGATCATTTCCGTATTTATCTGTTTCCTTTGTAACTATATATGTACAGTTCATGTTAATGAAATTCCCAAGGGATTACAGTTTCTTACACCATAATCCCTATCACAATCCTCTACGTATATCCTTTATTCTATAAATCACTCTTTACCTCTCTTTTATTATTCTATAAATCACTCTTTACCTCTTTTATATATCTATCTATACTATATATTGTCGAAGCAAACACTCCCCACATCTAAACACACGGCGAAACCATAGTCTCCATGTTGGTTATGCCATGAACAACATTACGAAAAGTGAGAGGACGGAAAGTACCGAGGACACCGTACTCTAACTGTACTTCATACAAATCCCCCCATTCAGTCATCACGACATGTGAGTCACAATTTTGATAATATGTAATGGTGCAGTGACGCGACAATGAAATACCCACGTTATAAGGATAAGCGAAAAGCTTGGTCCACGTTTCATCGGATAGCTTCCACAATTCTAGAGAATGGTTATGAATTCCAGATGAAAGAAACATACGAAGCTCATCTCGAATAGCCACCAAATTACGAGTAATTGGAAAACCAGGCACGGGAAGCCTTATTTTAGTGATCCATTGTATATTTATACACTTCTTATTGTGTTATATTTTTTTACGACCCATTGTGTTATTTTTTTTGGCCTTTGTGTTATATTTTGCGATCCATTGTTTATTTGTACACTTCTTATTTTAGGAGACTTTATATATTAACTCTACCTTTCAATAACATACTGTTTGAATGGGAAAAGGTGAAAATAGCTCTAAAGGTTTTCTATCTATTTCAATAACATAATGTTTGAATGGAAAAAAGTGAAAATAGCTCTAAAGGTTTTCTATTTATGAAACTTGTGATTAAAAAAAAGGGTAGTTGCACGGTACCCCTGACCGCGGAAGGGATCTCCCTTCCCAGTTCACCACCCGACAAGGATCCCTGGCGGCAAATACCCATAGCCATCAAAGAGGGGTAAGAAACATGTTTCGAACCCGAGACCTCGAGTGTCCTCGGTCCGGCTTTAAAGCGGGTGTCGGTGGCCACCAAAGTGGCACTAATGGGAATTGAACTTGGGTCTCCATTGGAGAACCCAAGTCACTCCACCACTAGGCCACTTGTGGTGGTTAACATAATGTTTGAATGGAAAAAAGTGAAAATAGCTCTAAAGGTTTTCTATTTATGAAACTTGTGATTAAGTAACATGATAATGGGCCAAATACATTTTAGACGGATTAAATTCGAATAAATGTTTGTATATAAATAGTGAATCATGATAAGGACATATCCTTTAATACTTGGGCTAAAAATTACATATCCTTTTATACTTGGGCTAAAAATTAGGATAACCAACCCCACATAGTACAAAGGGTATCGAATATGTAATCAAAAGGAAGCCAATGTATGTAATTTTATTATAGGTGTGTTGGCAAGTTATGTGCTAGGCTACAAAATGTTTCAATTTCCTTCCTGTTTTATAAATCAAATTTGTTAAAATAAAAACTGGTCATATAAGCAAAAAACAATTGGCGACTCTTTCCTCATCTTTCTCTTTCGGTTGTAAACCCATGCCAAGGAAGGTAAAAAGGGCAATTTGTATAGCTCGTGAATCTTCTCGATAAAATTAAAAACAAAAACAAAAAGGATACTGAGGGACGTGGTGGAAGGAGAAAATGATAAAAGCTATTTGTTAGCTAGCATAAGTTGATAGTGGTTAGAGAGTGAGTTGAGTTAATATTAAATACTCACAGTACCGCTATCTTCATTATCTTTTACTATCATAAATTAAAGAGTAAATTACAAGTTTTATCTTTTATGTTTACATCAAATTGCAGGCGCTGTCCTTTTGGCCAAAAGTTTACAGGCGGTGTCCTTAACCTTCCAAAATCTTGCACGTTTTGTCCTTTAGGCCAAACCTGGTTAGAAATATCAGTTAATTTTTGTCATATGCAATGCACATGAGGGTAAAATGGTCTTTTTCCCTCTCAACCTTTCTATTTCCCCCATTTATAACCCTTGACAAAAGAACCAAATACTTAATTAGTGATAATTAGACCAACACAAAGCCAAATACTCCTCTATAGCTTCACTCTCTCAAGTAAGCTCCATATCGTTATCTGAAAACACATCTTCACTCTGTAAATCACTTGTAATCTCATGATCCATTTCCACATCCCTTTCCATTTTCTGATCAAAGATCGGTACATCTCCATTGTTCAGAACGGTTCCACTGCCGCCATTTGATGAGCTGGCACCGCCAGAGCCGCTAGAACTCCCGACATTCTCCACCACCGGACCTGTCGGCGGCGCACTTTCCCTCGGCACGTTCTGTTCTAATAGATGATTTAAAGCGCGTTCTTCTGTTCCGTGAGCGTCAACAGCAGCCACAACTAACAAAAGTAATAAATCAATAATTAAGCAGTAGTAGGACAAAAGAACCGGTCCAGTAAATGAGCATGCTCACCTATCAACATTCTACATGATTCGTCTTCACCAAAGTTTGAGTCTTTGAACAAAGAACCAACCCTGCAAATGAATATCTCTTAGATTCCGGTGATCTAAAATTAATCATCGATCCAACATATCTTAGAATCCCTATGTTGTGAGAAAAGAATGATGAAGAAGAAGTGCATGTTTGGCTTTCCTTATTTTGCCTCAAAAAGTCCTTATTTTGAGTGTTTGGCTTTCCATTTTGAAGGACAAAAGTCCTTTTTCTCAGACAAAAGTCATGTTTTTGTGATTTTTTTTTTCCAAAAGGACTTCTGGAGAAGTTGGAAATAAGTTAAGCCAAACATGCCCTAAGAGTGAAAAGGAATACGAGGGCTGGATTTTTGATAGAGATGAATTGAGGGGTTTGTGAGGGTTACAAATGGGGGAAATAGAAAGAGTTGAGAGTGAAAAAGACGATTGTACCCTCATGTGCATTGCACATAACAAGAATTAACTGAGATTTCTAACCAGTTTTGGCTTAAAGGACAAAACGTGTAAGATTTTGGAAGGTTAAGGACACCGCCTGTAAACTTTTGGCCAAAAGGACAGCGCCTGCAATTTGATGTAAATATAAAGGACAAAACTTGTAATTTACTCTAAATTAAATTATATGTACATACAAATGTTAAAATGATTTTCGTAGCTCCCATTATAATTTTTTTCCTTTTTATTTGAACACCACTATATATGTGTAAAAATGATTAGGTGCCAGAACACTATTGTAATCCTTGACCAATAAAACAGTTGACATTTATTTATATATAATAATGGTAGTGGAAATGATTTATTTCAAATGGCAATGTACTTGGGTTGTTGAAGATGACCATATTAGGTTACGGCGATGTACATTTTATTGATGATGCATTGATTCTGGCTGGACCCCATTTTCAGTGCACAGGTGGAACGTCCACCCATTATTTAATTTTTACATTACTATTGCAAACTAAAACCAACTATCACCCCATAGCATCGAACCATGTCGTCGTATTTCATATATATTAGGGTGGGTAAGGCTTTCATAGTTTGGATCTAGTGTTGCATAATATCGGATATATATATGCTTCTACAATTTGTATATAACATAACGCCCATAATCTTAACTATACCAATCACTGGTTAACGTTATTATCGATCCTACTCTTTCAAAAAAAAAAAAAAAAAATCTTAGTCCCTAAAACAATTTTAGTGGGTTGTTTAGAGAGTTCTTGAATATATAAAAGCAGTAACGATATGAACTTTTTTGTTTATATAAATGTATATTGTATATATTGGAGTTTTACAATTGTGATCAGTAAATGGTTTTCTTTTACCGACTTAAAAACCATATAATTTGTCACACTCATCATAAACTAGTGCCACGTAACCATTTACAAGTTATAAAAGGTTAAATACAACCATTAAGAAAAATAATACTCTAAAAATGTGTACACTATTTCATTTTTTACGAAATAATAATACTCTAAAACCCTATACACTTTCTCATTTTTTACGAAATAAAATCTTCTAGTAATTTTGACATATAAAAGTCACTCCATATGTTTGATAAAAAGAAAAATAATTCCTTCAATCCAATTTTATCGGCCCATCTTATATCTCTTAAACCCATACTTATATTGAATCCATGTATTTAGAGAAAAAATATTTAAAATAGTGATTTGTCACTTCTTAAAGACCATCTTATGTCTCTAGCCCAATTCCCCAGTCCGTAAATGACAGGTCCTTTTATACAGAGATTTTTTTACAAGTTTTTTTTTCTCTATAAATCTGACTTCTCTTAAAACTTATAATTTGCTATACATGCTATGTCAATTCTAAATTTCTAATGTGTATAAATTCTACGTTAGTTTTTTTTTTTTTTTTGAACGGCAACTTTCATAAAAAAGAAAAGCTACTAGCAAGCCACTAGAGCCGCAAAACAACAACAAACGAGACAACTATAATGCAAAATTACACCACTCCTTCCATTCTATGTCTTTATATGGGAATCGATTCTTAATCCATAAAAATCACAACACCCTTATGTTTTCCTTAGTTAACCAATCATTTCATAGTTATGAGAATATATAATCTCTCTAAAAGGTTACAAATGAACTGACAATATTCTTCTCGAATTTTAAGGGTTTTTTTTTTTGGATTGTACCATATCGAGATTACTAATGAAACCAAATCATCAATGATACGCAATCTGAAGTCGAAAAGAGAGTGGGAATGGAATCCTACTACCCCCACACGTTTGTCATTAAGCACGGTAACTTTATTTAAATTTTCAGATGTATAAAAAAGTTAGGAATATTTATTACAACTAAGAGTGATGATATAAGAATACAATTAAGAAATTACATATTTGATCTCAAATGTTTATTCATATTTCGTCCTTTTTAGTCCTCAGAATGGACAGATGTTTGAATATCTGATAAGTTGAGGTAAAGTTACTAATTATTAATATCTGTTAATAAGCGAAGGGAATGAACAATTGTTTTATGCTGATTCATCATCTCATTTCTTCTCATGTTGCTACGTTACTTGAACTTTTTTCTTAATGATAAGCCATGGGAATGAACAGTTTTATGCTGATTCACCATCTCATTTCTTCTCATGTTGCCAGGGACAGGCCTAGGTAGAGGGTTGGGTGGGCGGTTGTACCCTTTGAAAAAAAAGTTAGTGTTTTTAACTTTTTATAGAGCAAAATCCCACTGCATGTTGCCACGTCACTTGAACTTTTTCCTTAATGATCGTTATTTCCGGTATCAATCTTTCAGAGAGGAGAGAGGGAGAGACCAGAGAACTATGAGAGAGAGAGAAGAGGGAGAGGCAAACCGGGGGCGGTTCTTAGAAGGGTTGTGGCAGGGCCACGGCCCGGGCAAGTTTTTCGGCCGTAGTGCTAATTTTCCGTATTTTGATCGAATTTTTTTATATATATATGTTTGGCCCGGGCTTGCCCGGGCTTTTTTTAGTGCCCGTATCTTTCGGCCCTGGCACGTTCAACGGGCAAGATCCGCCACTGAGGCAAACAATTGTAGCGGGCAAGCCACCAACAGCGACGGTAGTACCGGGGTTTTTGGTCACCATAGCGGCAGCAGTGGCTTATTAGGATGGCGGCGGCTGACCTACGGCGTAGTCTCGGCGGTGGCTGCTTTTTGTTTACCATTAAAAACCAATCTTAAGTATCATCTGGTATAATGTTTGATTATTTGGTTAATATATTATTATTATTCTATTATGAACTATATAAAATATTTGTTAAAAATTTCTTTATGTAGATGTACTCGCATATTTCTGTGCTCCTAGTTATCAAGTGTTGAATAGAAAGAAGAGAGGGTAAATAGTATCATGTTATTATTAAAAAGAAAAGTTCTGAAAATTGAAAGTGTCAACTTATATGCATCCATAAATAGAGTCAGAGAGATTATGATAATAGTCTAATACAGTTTACATATATTTTAATTGGGCCATACAGGCCCAGAAGAATAAAAGGCAAAGGAACAAGACAACAACTACCAAAACTCCAAAAGCATCCATCACCCATCTAATGCCTTTCATCCTTCCCGAACCAAACTGACCAAATTACATCACACTTTTCAAATAAAAATAATAATGGATAATTGGTTATTGGAGTATTAAAGTTAGTTTAATAAATCATCAAATAATTAATGCAAATGTGTTGTAAAACAACGGCCTAATAGCAATATCTAATATGTAAAGGATAATATAGAAAATATAGAGAGAATGAGAAGTATAGAAAATGGGAGAATTCTTATTCATTGAGTGTCAAATACCAATTACATAAAACCTTTATTTATAGAGGTTGAACATTAATACAAATGTAATCAATAGATGGTGGTTACATATAAGGTAATCAATAGATGGTGGTTACATATGTGGAGAGTCACCACATTATGGTGCATTCATAACACTCCCCCTTGACTATCCACATGATGAAATATAATAGTCTACTATTCTTTTAATACGCTAGGTGATACTGTCTCGTTAAAAACCTTGCTAGGAAAACCCAGTGGGATAAAACCATAGCTAAGGAAAAAAGAGTGCAGCGCGTATTTTCTCCCCCTGATACTTTTGGATCAGATATGTTGCCTCATTAAAAACCTTACCAAGAAAACCCAATGGGACAAACTTAGTCAAGGGAAAAAGAGTGCACTACGCATTATACATAATTAACAACATGATTTATGATGATGTTAAATTAGTACTTCGGGACTTATAAGATAAACTGATACTACTGGACCAGTTATGTTGTCTCGTTAAAAACCTTACCAAGAAAACCCAATGGGAAAAACTTAGTGAAGGGAAAAAGAGCGCAACATTTGAGATTAGAACTGTAATCTTACCAATACATCTAGTAAGAACGTAATATCAGATGTCGTCTTGTTTGCAAGATATGTCAATGCTCTGATTGCAATTAAATATGGTACTTCTTGACTAAGTAGTTCAACATCCCTTTCTTGGGGTTGATAAGAATATTTTTTCTATGTCAAGCGATCAGACAATTGTTCATGTACTCAACGAATGAGCTTTTTCTATATAACATCTTCTAGATGTAGTCAGATTGATGAGCAAAAATAGTACATATATACTCGAAACTACAGGTCGAGGATAACTACAGTTTGTAAAAGTCATTCAAACTTTTCCTCTTTAGTTTGAGAGTTCCCTCTCGATGATGTTTACATTATCACTGTAAGAGTGAAATCTTGTTAAATAGATGTAGCTCATTTTATCAAAATTATACCTCTCTTTTCAGAGTATAGTCGGCTGTACCACATACGAGTAGTTTCCTTTAAGATTCATATATATAACACCTATAGGGTTATTGTTTCATAATGCTTTGAGCATTTTTTAATCCTTCAGGGGGTTTTCATACAGATGTCATTTGCAATTATCTCATACATGTATACGGTGATGACATCCGTAAGTTGTTTTATCTGAGGTCATTCTGAGATTGCGAGGCCTCTTAAACATCTAAAGATTATCGCATCCACTACAGGGGTATACGTTTCCTCGTAATCAACTGCTGGGATTTGGGAAAAATCTTTATGTTAAAACGCGTGCCTTACATCGCAAAAACTCATTATTTACGTTTCCTTTTATTTAAAGACACCCATTTATAACCTACTGGTTTGACGTCTATGGGTGTTCGAACTGCTGGTTCGAAAACGTTTAGTTTATCAAGCGAATTTAATTGGCATTTAAGTCATCTAGCCATTTTGGCTATTTATGTGCGTACACTCTTGCATAGTTTCCATATACGTAATCTTTTTCGTCGATTACATCTATTGCTATAGCATATTCAAATATATCATTTTACACGTGTTTCATTACGGTTCCATATTGTACTTATTTTGTACATAATTCATCGCGATCTCATATTTGTTTGGTACTAGAGTTTCTTTTAGAACTCCATTAGCCTCTTTTGGGGTTTTGACAACAACCTTCTTTAAGGTTTAGTATGCAACCACTTCTGGGGTTTTTTATGCAACCACTTATGGTGTTTTATGTGCCACCTCTTTTGCGGTTACACCAGCTGCGTTACTCTGCTCTTTTTGTGTTTGTGAGTTTTATCTTTTTGGAACCGATTTATCTCTCACAATTTATTAATATGATAATCATTTTGTGAGTACTTCCATTCGAGCAGATAAGTTTAAGCGGTATATGTGACTTTGTCACCTTATTTGTGTTAGTGAATGCATCTTGTATTTCATTTGTTATTATTTGCAAATACACGCTCTTTCTTTTGGACTTCAGATTTCCATTGACCACTTCAGGGGTCGATATATAATATGATGCATTTTTTTTATGTTACCAGTCTTTCATTTTCTTGTCTCCCCCTAAGACTGGGAATACGATGTACATATCCCATTTTATATGTTATGGTGGTGGTATTGGTACATAGGCTGCACAACAAAATATATAAAAAATGGAAACTTGGTTCTCTTCAGGAGACCAGTTGTAATGGGGAGTATTTGTGATAAGCAGTTGGTTTTGAATTGATGTAATCAATCGACGAATTCCGTCTCGACTACGTATGCCTCTCACTATATTTCACATTGTGCCCAACAATGGTCCCTACAATTGGGTTGTCAAAGAACAGTGTTAAACCATTTAAAAAAAACAACGTTCCATAGTGTTGGGCATATGCTACATACGGGTAGCTAAAACTCACATGTAACCATGTATGAATGCCACAATCCACACAATTGTACATTTCAATGGTCCCATATAAGAGGGATTGTTTGTAGGAGTTTATTGTTTGGAAGGGCATAAAAATTTATTTGCCACAAAAAAAACTAACTAGACATATGATAAAGCATTTTGGGAGCAATGTTTTTAGATTACTTAGAGGTGCTAAGGTGTCGGTTAGCATGTTTGATTGTTTAGCATATCATGATGTTATCTTGATGACCTATTTGGTCATGCCATGTGGTGAACGTATAAATATTCTAGTAACTTCTGGTTACTCACCATATTTGATTTAATGGAATATTGTGGAAAATTAGTATCATTTCTAGTAACTTCTAATATAGTTTTCTGGCCATATTTGCTATACTCCTATACAATATTCATGGTGGCATCATTACAATTTTCTTAGTTATGTATATGATCATAACCTTTGAATTGATCATCATCACATTCATATTAGGGAATGGAATAGAACCAAAACAAGCTTCATAGCTTTTCATTATTTACTCACTCACATGAGTATAAAATCATTTCATTTTTTTTCATAACTCTTATAATGATTTTGCTACTTTAGGAGCATATGTCTCAAGTGTGACAAATGAAAAAAAATTTAATCGATTTTTCTTGTAAATAATGTTCTCTTTGCTTACCATCAATTGAGAAGTGGTTGAGTCGTATAAAATTTATCAATCTTATATCTTACGACCTTTATATCGATCATTGTATAGTCATCACATTATTGAAAAGGTTGATCTCACTATTAACATGAGTATCACAACAATTTCCTCATTACCATGATTGTGAACTTTACAATGATCATTATATCATTACATTCATTTCAAGGAATGGATTATAATCGGACAACTTTCATGGTGTCATAATTACAATTTCCTTAACTATGTATATAATCGTGACCTTTCACAAATCATTATATCATTACATTCACTTCTACGAATGGATTAGAACCACTCAACTTTCGTGGTGGTCGTTTCAAACTTTATATATATATTTGAGGTTTGACGAATGTGAATTGTTTTATTCAACATTTTCATATAAATAATATTCTCAGCATATAACATCAATTAAGAAGTAATTACATGTCCGAGTTATATAATATTTCTTGATTTAACACCTTACGACCTTTTATAAACTGATCATGAAAATTAGGAAATATGATAATTCAGGCGTGATATAAACCAAATTTGGTCTTTTATTGGCTTTATCCAATTATCTCTATATAAATATTTAATTAAATTTCACAAACAATGTATATGATAAAGACAAGTTATACGATACAAGCCTATAAAAACTAATTATAACATCTAGAAGACAATGTTGTAACAACTTCAGTACGTGTTGTCAAACTTGTAATATCAAAAACCCATGATCCAGAAACTCCATACACATCGATATAAAGTTTTCTTAATTCATTTTGGGGATATAACATACTCACATAACCTTATTTTGTTGTAAATTGTTGTATAATAAGTTTTAACAAAAATCAAATTATAAAAAAATTAAAGGTCGAATTTGTAAAGCATTAAAAAGAACGACCCGTAGGAAACTCAAATCACATACATAGTGAAATTTAAAACGTGGTTAACAAAGACAAGTCTAATGGAAGTCCACCAACTACTTTGAATTAAATTTAATGATTTCATCCATGGTACCCATAATTTGAAATAATTTTTCATTTTGTTAACATATACCACTCAATTTATGAAAACCAATAATACGATATGTGAGATAATGGATATCACTAACTAGTTCATTTTTTTTGAAAGAAAACTAGTTCATTTTCTAGTAACTACAGTCTACATAAAATAAATAATCATAGCATCATATAATGTATAGCATCATGTAAATGTTTACTAATTGTCAGGTCTAACAACCTGATGAATGATTAACTATTTAATTAAAAATATTCAACTAATGAGCTTTTAAAATATTAGTTACCTCATTTAAATATCTATTTGATAGGGGACTGAGACCCAAACTTTGTTTTGTTTACTATGATAAAAGTTAATTTTCAAAAACTTAAAGAAAATAGCTCACCTTATTCGATTCTTTTGAAAATTATTTAATGTTTTAACTTTTAACTTTAATCAAGCTTCAGTTACGAACTTTGAAAAATATTTAATATTTCAATCAAACTTCAGTTACGAAATCCCCAAAATAGCATTTATAGCTATATAATTGAATGCAATAAATAATATTACGGTTTCATGATAGTAAGAACAATCAATTAACTTTGTTCTTTTAGTTTCTATATTCATAAATCTCTAAACAAATATTGTATAGCATTTAAAAGACAAGCAATTGTAATTTGCAAAAGTTATTTCAATAAAAAAAACCATTAGGTATATTCTGTAGGCATCAAGTACACGAGACATCCAAAATATTGTTGTTCCCTAAATTACAATATTGATGGATAACCAATAGGGCTATGAAAATATACATTCTTAAATCATAAATCATAGGTGTATATCCATAAATATATACTACATACTTACTTTTTATGTTAAACAAAATGATTAGAACCTTAGAATCAAAATTATATAATTAATATAATAAACAAGTAAACCGAAAACTAAAGATATGGATACCATAATGCAACTTAATGTGCAAACCAGTTACTTTTTTCTAAAATAAGGGTCTATCATAAATAAGGCAAGACAAGATATGATAACAAACTAAAACTTTTAATCTTTAGGTTTGATGTGTTTATGTAGACAAATACGAGAGTGTGTGTGCACATATAGACAGGAAAAACGAATAATTAAATCTTATAAGAAATCCCAGTATGAACATACCAACGAAATCCAACATTAGAGTAGAAAATATGAACAAGCCACAATTGTTCGCAAAGAATCAGATAACCATAAGATGAGTTAAGAAACATACTGACCGATCATTTTAAATATTTGAAATCATAGTCATCTAGCAACATATTTTCTATATTACACATAATAGTTACTGTAGGGAATTTGAATTCAATATCATAACTAATATAATACTTCTAAATAAATATTGTTGCACACTTTAATCAAATTCATACTTTAATTTGTAAACGCTAGTAATTAGAATTAGAATACATACCGGATGATAAAGCGGCATTGATATCAAAGACTTGAAGTGGTCATTAGAGATGGTAACCAACTTATCCGGTAACTCCCGCATATTAATTGTGATCACAAGCGTTACACAATAGAATATATGTGCTTAAATAACTCATGATTCGAAACCGATTAAATAATAATGCTTGTTTAAATCAATTTAAAGCAATTTAAATAATGTTTAAATTAGTTATTTATTATTACGATTCAAAGGCAAAATACTTGCCTTCGTTTCCATATGTTTTATTTATTTCTTTTTGAAAATTACCAAATATGACAACCTATATTAAAATAGTCTTAAAGTAATAAAATATTAATCAATTGTATAATATAATCTTATAAAAACATATTCAGAGAAAACTCATGCATATCCATCACATATTTGTATTTAGGGAACAACAATATTTTGAAAGTCTCGTGTACTTGATGCCTACAGAATATACCTAATGTTTTTTTTTATTGAAATAACTTTTGCAAATTACAATTGCTTGTCTTTTAAATGCTATACAATATTTGTTTAGAGATTTATGAATATAGAAACTAAAAGAACAAAGCTAATTGATTGTTCTTACTATCATGAAACCGTAATATTATTTATTGCATTCAATTATATAGCTATAAATGCTATTTTGGGGATTTCGTAACTGAATTTTGATCGAAATATTAAATATTTTTCAAAGTTCGTAACTGAAGCTTGATTAAAGTTAAAAGTTAAAACATTAAATAATTTTCAAAAGAATCGAATAAGGTGAACTATTTTCTTTAAGTTTTTGAAAATTAACTTTTATCATAGTAAACAAAACAAAGTTTGGGTCTCAGTCCCCTATCCAATAGATATTTAAATGAGGTAACTAATATTTTAAAAGCTCATTAGTTGAATATTTTTAATTAAATATTTAATCATTCATCAGGTTGTTAGACCTGACAATTAGTAAACATTTACATGATGCTATACATTATATGATGCTATGATTATTTATTTTATGTAGACTGTAGTTACTAGAAAATGAACTAGTTTTCTTTCAAAAAAAAATGAACTAGTTAGTGATATCCATTATCTCAGATATCGTATTATTGGTTTTCATAAATTGAGTGGTATATGTTAACAAAATGAAAAATTATTTCAAATTATGGGTACCATGGATGAAATCATTAAAAATTTAATTCAAAGTAGTTGGTGGACTTCCATTAGACTTGTCTTTGTTAACCACGTTTTAAATTTCACTATGTATGTGATTTGAGTTTCCTACGGGTCGTTCTTTTTAATGCCTTACAAATTCGACCTTTAATTTTTTTATAATTTGATTTTTGTTAAAGCTTATTATACAACAATTTACAGCAAAATAAGGTTATGTGAGTATGTTATATCCCCAAAATGAATTAAGAAAACTTTATATCGATGTGTATGGAGTTTCTGGATCATGGGTTTTTGATATTACAAGTTTGACGCGCTGCACTCTTTTTTCCTTAGCTGTAGTTTTATCCCACTGGGTTTTCCTAGCAAGGTTTTTAACGAGACAGTATCACCTAGCGTATTAAAAGAATAGTAGACTATTATATTTCATCATGTGGATAGTCAAGGGGGAGTGTTATGAATGCACCATAATGTGGTGACTCTCCACATATGTAACCACCATCTATTGATTACCTTATATGTAACCACCATCTATTGATTACATTTGTATTAATGTTCAACCTCTATAAATAGAGGTTTTATTTAATTGGTATTTGACACTCAATGAATAAGAATTCTCCCATTTTCTATACTTCTCATTCTCTCTATATTTTCTATATTATCATTTCGATCCTATCCATATTGAAGAAACAATAACCTGGAAATCTCGCAAGACGGCATTCATGCCAACGATTATCTACTAAAAAAATCAAAAACATTCACAGACTAATAAAAAGGTCACACGTACCTTAGTTACAAAACATTCGCACCATGCCATTTCGATTGGCTGTTCTTTGTTGCGGCTTGTTGATCTTTAATATAAAATCAGAATATCGACTTTCAACTAAGCAGTTGGGAAGAAATAATTAAAGTTTCTAGAGAGCACTTTCGTGCTGATAACGTTTTGTAAAACAACGGCCTAATAGCAATATCTAATATGTAAAGGATAATATAGAAAATATAGAGAGAATGAGAAGTATAGAAAATGGGAGAATTCTTATTCATTGAGTGTCAAATAACAATTACATAAAACCTCTATTTATAGAGGTTGAACATTAATACAAATATAATCAATAGATGGTGGTTACATATAAGGTAATCAATAGATGGTGGTTACATATGTGGAGAGTCACCAATGTCACACACTGCCAGCGACCACCAACAACGCAAAAGCTTGTAAAAGTAAAATAATAAAAAAGAAAAGTAAAACCAGATGAAAAAAACGTTGAACCCTATACGCACGTTGTGGCGTGTTAACTCGCAAAATTTAAAACGAAACATAAAACGAAAAATTTGCTAGAGATGAAAACTGTGGGGGACCAAAGTTGAAAATGAAAAGTGATAGGGTTAAAATTAATAAGAATTAAACCTTTGTGTTAAAAGTAAAAAATCAATTATTTTCTATAATATAGAAAATATAGAGAGAATGAGAAGTATAGAAAATGGGAGAATTCTTATTCATTGAGTGTCAAATACCAATTACATAAAACCTCTATTTATAGAGGTTGAACATTAATACAAATATAATCAATAGATGGTGGTTACATATAAGGTAATCAATAGATGATGGTTACATATGTGGAGAGTCACCACGTTATGGTGCATTCATAACAAAATGAACATATTATTGTTCTAAACTTACGTTATATATACGTGGCTGTGCATCATGTGCATGTAATTTATGAATGTTATGTGCATCTAAAGTCACATTCTATTAGTAATAGTTTCATTGGTTTTAATACGTGACATTTCTTAGCTAAGTAAAACAATAACAAACGAGTCTAAATATTTTAACTTTTGATCTTGTAAAGATAGTTATTATCACTTTTAACTATTGTATAGCCTTTCGTTTACATATCCATTAGAGATGATACGGTTAATAGACTACGCACTGCATACCTACAATCTGATCAAATAAAAAAACTAGAATTTAACTCCAAGTAACACAAACTGGGTCCTGGAACCAAATCAAATCAAACTATAAATTTAAAAGGAATTCTGACTTTTGTTTTTTTTTTTTTTTTTTCAAATTAATCATTATGATGTTTAATCATGGATAAATAAATGATCATTAATTTATCTCTTAAATGTATACTTTTGTTAGCAACTCATTACTTCTTTTTAGAACATGATTACGTTAGTAATAAAAATAAAAAGAAGCCTGCTAAATGTTAAAATACCTTTTTGACGAGATTTTAAAATCAAGAAATATAAACAAATCCGGTGCCATACATAACACAAGGTAAATGATACTCATAAAACATAAGGGCGTTGGGGTTTCTATGGATTAAGAATCGATCCCCATACAAAGACATAAAATGGAAGGAGTGGTGTAATTTTGCCTTGTAGTTGTTTCTTTTGTTTTTTTTTTGCAGCTCTAGCGGCTTGCTAGTAGCTTGTCTTTTTTATGAAAGTTGCCGTTCAAAAAAAAAATGATACTCATCTATATCTATACTATATAATAAAAGAAACCTGTTTGGAACACTTGTCATTCTCTCATTTAATTGATTAAAATTATTAATAATACTAAAAATAATAATATTTAATCTAAATTAATACAAATTCTTATTATTAATAATATTTAATCAAATCTAAAATCTAATCTAATACAAATTTTTATTATCAATAATTTTAAAAGATCAAACGTATATCAAATGAATTACCTTTTTTTTTATTAAAAAAAGAAGTAAACTTAGCAGTTGTGTATTTTATTTCCAGCTAATTAGTAATTATCGTTTATAGAAACAAAATTCATCACAACGTGCTATATGAATATAAAATAATTAAAATTAATCCACATGGTAACTGTTAATTGCTTATTGTTATGAAATAAGAATTATATAAAGAATATAGACTGAAATACAATATAAATCTATATCTATACTTACGATATAATAAAAGAAATCTGTTTTGGGACACTTATCATTCTCTCATTTAATTGATTAAAATTATTAATAATACTAAAAATTATAATATTTAATCTAAATTAATACAAATTCCTATTATTAATAATATTTAATCAAATCTAAAATCTAATCTAATACAATTTTTTATTATCAATATTATTTAATCAAATCTAATAAGAATTCATACGAATTCCAAAGTTGATATTAACTTTCAAATAATTAAAAAAAATCCGCCTAACATCACAAATGTTTCTGTTAAATTCGATTAATTAATTTGTTCAACAATCACTATTATCTCTATCATTCAGTACGGTTAACCGATTTATTATAATACAACCTCCCACCTATTCAATCATATGATTTTTCAATCTTATATTAACTAAATAAATAAAGATTAATATTCAATCTTATCCTAATTTAAATATAAAAATCCGTTAGTTTTTTAAATATATTTTTTTATTATTTGGTATATAAAATCATATTTATTCAACCCATGTAATACACGGGGGTTTTTAAAAATATAACTTTTTTTATTATTTGGTAAACAATGTTACATTTATTCAACCCGTGTAATACAATGGTTTTAAAGATATAATTTTTTTATTATTTGGTATATAATATTACATTTATTCAACCCGTACAATACATATGGTTCTTATAAATATAACTTATTTTATTATTTAATATATAAAATTATATTTCTTCAACCCGTGCAATAAAAGAGGCTTTTAAAAAGATAATGTTTTATTATTTGGTATATAAAATTCATTTATTCAACCCGTGTAATACACGGGGTTATAATCTAGTCTATACTATGTAATAAAAGAAACTTGTTTTGGAACACTTGTCATTCTCCCATTTAATTGATTAAAATTATTAATAATACTAATACTAATAATAATAATATTTAATCTAATCTAATACAAATAATAATAATAATATTTAATGTAATCTAATACAAATTTTTATTATTAATTCAATAACTTATTGTTAAACTAAAACTGCAATAGAATCTTAAATCCTACCTAAACAAGTTTCGAAATTCATAATAATATTAATATGTTAGACTAAATATATTCTTGATATATATAAAAAATATATTATTGATATATATAATGAAAATATATTATTATCAATAATATTAATAATAGGTTTAGAATCAAATACAAAGATTCAAAAAATAAGAAGTCGTACAAATGGTATCAAATAGACTCTGATTGACATTATTCAACCGACATTAGAGCCGTCTTATCGAACTCTACGACATTAATTATTATGTACGAGTTGATGGGTTACATTTATATTAACTCATTTATGTCAATATGGTATGTAAATGTCTCTGTCTTTGTTTTGCATTTACAGGAAATATCTATACTATATAGTTTAAATTGTTTAACCCGTGTAATACACGAGGAACTAACCTAGTGATAGGGTATAAATAAAAAGTTATTTTGACAATCTAAACCCATGAAAACAATAGGAAGAACAACGACCGTTGGATTAAATGGGAGGGTTTATCGAAGCCGAACATTCCAGTATTCCACCGCATATAGAAAAGAGCGTTGATTTTGTGTGGCGGTACCCCTGCACGTATGATGCCTTTGGTGTCTGCCGATTCAGCTGGAATATAACAAGAAATCATCAATACAGTCCGTTAATTAATTTTTCTTCTTCCATATATTTATTATATGGACTAAATTTTAGAAATTGTCTATGAACAAAAAAAAAACCAGCCTCCACTTTAAAGAATATATATGTTTTAGGGGCCAAGTTATTCTACAAACTCTTCTAATTGTAAGAAGTGTAAGAAGGATTTATAGAGTGACAAGTGTCTAATAACCTAAAACTAAACCCACTACATCACCACCAAAAACCTAAACACCCACCCTCAACCCCCCCCCCCCACCACCACCCAAAAACCTAACCCCCCCCCAAACCAAAAAACCTAAACCCCCCACCCCCACCCCCCGGCAAAAAAAAAAAAAAAAAAAAAAAAAAAAAAAACTATACCTCACAAAAAAACCCCAAAAAACCTAAACCCCCCCCCCAAAAACCTAAAAAAAACCTAACCCCCCCACCCCCCCCCCTCAAAAAAAGAACCTAAAAAAACCTAACCCCCCACCCCCCCCAAAAACCTAAAAAAAAATCTAAAAAAACTAAACACCCACACCCACCCCCACCCCCACCCAAAAACCTAAACCTCCACCCCCCACCCCCTCGGCAAAAAAAAAAAATAATAATAATAAAAAAAAAAAATTTTTAGGGTGGGTGATGTGTGTGTGTGGGGGGGGGGGGGGTTAGGTTTTTGGTGGTGGTGGATGTTTAAGGTTTTTTTTTTTTTTTTTTTTTGTAGTGGGTTTTTTTGTGTAGTGGGTTTTTTTAGGTTATTGGACACTTGTCACTCTATAAATCCTTCTTACACTTCTTACAATTAGGATCCTTTGTATTTGATCCTAATCCTATGTTTTAGATATGCAACTTTTTACTATTTCACCTTTTTAACAAACCATTTTAACAACACATGTATAAAAAAGGGCTAACCTTAACAAAAGACAAAAATACATTATACAAAGAGTTATTGGATTTTATCACTCCCAACTATCGGTCTTTGGCCGTTGCCACCCCCAACTAACACTTTGACACGCGATACCTTCAACTTGACTTTTAGTTTGTGTTGGCACCACTCAGTTAAATCTTTACTAACTGAGTTTGTTTCTGATCCTACGTGGCACATACTTTATTATCTGGACAGGATTATGTGGCATATGATATGATATGATTAGGGTCCAAGTCAATATTTGTTGTTGGAAAACCCCTCGTACCCTATCCCGAGTTTCATTTCTCGCTTGCTTTAGGGTTTCATAAACAAATACAGATCTAAGAAGCATCGATCTACCAGGAGTGAGAGAGAGAGATGGCCGGAAACGGAATGTACCAGTACCATCATCCGCATCTGCAGTGGGCAGCGTCTCCACAGTCTCTGATGTCACTGGGCGGTCGTGAGGAGGTGAGGACGATCTTCATTTCCGGTCTCCCGGAGAACATGTGTAACACCTCGAATTTTTGCGTCCAATGATGTGTTAACACGTGTCATTTGTTTACACGTGGCATCTATAATAAACAAAGGACTAATTTTGACAAACCTTGAAAGTATATAAATTCGAGGGTTATAAATGTCAACAAGGGTAAATATACTGTATAGTATCCCTAAATAATGCTTAAACCTTCAAACGAATAAATTATACATCGTACAAATATAAAACGCGGAAGAAAGTGAGAGATTACAAACTACAGGGGTTAACTGCGTCAACATGTTTAATAATACCTCTGAGTGACCCTTTAACGTTCCCAAGACTATGTAACGGTATTATACCCTCACTAAAATAATATATATGAATTTCGCGAAGTTTCGATATGAAACGAGAAAGTTACGATCGAATTCGTAGAAGAAGGGTTAAAAGCGCCAACAGTGAAAGTTAAGGCTTTCCAAATAATTAATAAATAAACCGGGGACTTAATAGCGCGGGTAATTAACACGAGGCCCCTATCGGTAAATAACCGAGGGCCAAACCGCAAAGTTACCCCTTCAAATCCGAAAGGTCAGGCAAATCATTACGAAAGATTTCGTTATTAATGGCCAGATTCTGTAATTATTACAAAAAAATTTAAAAATCCTGAAATCTTAACCTTAGGCGACCCGCGTGAAGGTTAAGGATTAGTTGAGGCGGGCCGCGAGCCTCCTCACTAATTCGCCTGATTTCTTCACCTTTAGGCGACCCGCATTAAAAAGCATGGGAACTCCCATGCGGGCCGCGTAAAGTGCCCAGATGCAGAATTGTAGTAACTACTTGGCTTTTGGACCATTTGAACGATCAAACCTTAATCAAAGAGGCATGGGCACCCTACAATTGACCCATATCACTCAGGGGACATCTACCCATCATCATGATCAGTAGTAGCATGTTGTGTAATGATTTTAGGCCTTGTTTTTTGCTATAAATAGCACCATTGTGCTCATAACATTCACAACATCAAAACTCACTCCTCTGATCATTCCAAGAGCTCTAAAGCTTTCCCCTGTGTTCTTAAGTCTTCTCTTAAGCTTCTGTAAGTAATTCAACCTTTGTGGTTCCACATTTGCTTAGTATTTAGCTAAAAACCAAACCGTCGTAACTACGGTTTGACTTTACGATAAATCAGTAATGGTTCAGTCTTATGACGAATCAAAAATGGTTATGAGTTGGTATTTATGTGGGTATTAAACCTCTAAAATGGTTCCCCCTGATCACCACTCTAACTATGTCAAAAGTCGAGTCAAACTTGCGGTTAAAAAGTCAACAGAAAGCTATTTTGGCGAATTATGCATAATCTGTAATATATATGATATGGAACCTGTTTTGATAATCATAAAACATGATAATAAGTATATAAACATGTTTGCGCTCGTTTGCATCGATCATTTACTATATAGAACCGGTTCGGAGCCGAATGTCGCAAAAGTTTGACTTTTGCTTTGACTTCAGTTCTGACCCGTTTGAGTGAGGTATAAATATACCTTAGGACTCTCTTAGGACCAGGTCACATGTTGGTATACGCCTCTGTGGTCGGTTCATGAGTTATCCGAGTCTTTTACATATTTCCGTCATTCGCCTAAAAGTTGACCGTAACGGCCTTTTAAAATTAAAACGAGTATTTCGGACACGTGAACGGACCAAAACCTTGCTTATTAAATTATAAGCATGTCCTTAAAGTTTCACGTCAATCCGAGGTCTAGAATGAGAGTTATGTTAAAAGGCGCACTTTTAAGAAAGTTTTGTAATTAACGGCGCAATTAGCATAACGCCCATCTAACCCAAGTTTTCATCACCAAAACTTTTACCCACTGCGGTAAAATAATATTTTGGGAATTTTAAAGATTTTTAATAAATTTTACCTTGCTCATAACCTGCGGTTATGGCTACGGTTCGGTTAATACCGAATATGCCCTTTTTGGCCAAAACGAGAGTTCTACAAGGTCTTTTGACCCGATTCCAGTTGCCACTGGTTTTAAATAATAAATAAAGTATTTTGAGCTTTAAAAGCTGTTCGGGAAACTCAGATTTCCTGTAGAACTCGAAAATCCCTTTTAAAGTCTTTAAAATGACCGAAAAGCCCCTACGGGGCATAATATTAACTCAAACTCGTTACGGGCATTACGGAAGGTATCCTACTGATACCAAAATACTTTTAAGGCATATTGACTTAGGAAATAAGCGTAGGACTCTTATGGTTAACCGTTTCGCCTATTTGCGCACACGGTACGGCCCACGGAACTAGTTTTCGTGCAATAGCCGATATGGGTCAAATTATATTATTTGAACCCCAAAATCCAGAGTATGAACTATAAACCCATATAAAACAAGTCACTGAACTTGTCGGGTCCAAATCATACTCCATTCTCGGTTTTCGCCTTTTCGTGCGAATTAACCATATCTATATATCGGAATCAACCGGTTTAAGCTACGGCTAATACAAGGACCGTTAGGATTCTAAGAGGTTAATTAAAACCTTCGTTCCAGATTAGGAGCCCCAGTAAAAGCTATCGGTGACTTGATCTAAATTAAGGATTAATACTTGCAAAGGTAAATACTTTAACTTATTTCCCCTATATGGGCTTGGGTTACGGTATATTAATACCGCTTGATTGAGCATTATATAATTCCATCGCTTAGGTGGTTAATTGATTAAATATGATTGGCTCATTTAAACAGTTTTGTTGCTTATAAGCCTTTGGGGGGTTTAATGACCGTTGTCCCGGATATCCTAGGCATCATTTTACGAAATGGCCACGACCATCGACATCCCGGTGTAGGCGTACACCCGGTATAAAGTGTCGACATTAAAACTAAAAGACGTAGCCGTTGGTTTTCATACTACGGTTTTACGCAAACGTGGTGTGTCTATAAATCTTTAACCCGGCACGACCCGGGCTACTGAACGCATAAAAGAACATGTAAAACGTTCACAAGATCATTATGAATTTTCCCAAGTTATAAAAGAGTTTGTGCCTTGTGCATTCAAATCAATTTTAATAAACATTTTCAAATGTGTCAGTTGAACGTATTTACCAGTGTAAACTGACGTATTTTCCCCAAAAAGATTAAGTGCAGGTACCTAAACGTAATTGGCTGGTATTAGCTCCCTAGCGTCGGGATAAGCCTCGCAAGCTTGATTGCAGTATCTGATGGAACAATACTTTATCTGTATTTACGATCCACTGTGGATATTCAACTTCTGTAATACATTTTGATATTACAATCAGAGTTTGAAATTATATATTTAAATTATGCTTCCGCTGTGCATTATATAATTGTGTGGTTTGACTATATTGTTGCCAACATCGTCACGGTAATCCCCCACCGGGCCCACCGGTGACACACGTGGAAATAGGGGTGTGACAGGTTGGTATCAGAGCCAACATTGAGTGAATTAAACACTATCCTATTGTGTTTAATCTCAATGACACAATTGCACATACTTGAGTCTAGACAAGAACTTAGGACAAACTCGGATTAATACTCCTTTTTGTCTTTATTTTTCGATTTGATTTTTTTTAATAAGTTTTGGAGCAGGAAAATGCCACCTGTTATATTCTGAGGAAGAGGAAGGGGACGTAGAGGCCGAGGAGAAATCGTGACACATCACGATCAAGAAGCTGGACCATCTGGTACAAGACATCCTTCGATGACACGAAGCGAAGAGCCACAACGACGAAGAGATCTTTACGAACCCGCGAGGCATTCCACTTCGCACAGCTCGACGCCATACTACCGGCACTCCTTCGGGCCAGATTCAGAAAATAATCCCAACAACCCACAACCTTCCTTCATACCTCTACAAAGTTCGGTTTCGCACCGGAATTATGACGACCCTAGTCCATACTACGTAGCTCAGTTTAATCCGGCCGACTACATACAGGAACCTTCAGGTTTTGTTCCACTAGGGCCACAAGACCATTTTTCTGAAGATCCCATGGAGGAAGATGAGGATCCAACTGAACCAGCTCGTGGTACGCCCACGCATCCGATAGAAGTATCTGATGGATCTTCATATCATGGTCCACAATATCAAGGCCCAGACAGCTTTATGGCCTTGTTTGACCGACATGAGTGGTACAACACACCATCTCATCAGACATCGCAACCGAGACATCCACAGGATCCCTCTGAGGATTCACGCTTTGAGGCAGTTACGCCACCACCTCCGCCACCGGCACAACCGGTAATACCTGATCCGCCGAGGCGTAGGAGGACCAATGCTCGTATGTCTACACGAGGAGGAGGGGGTAACCACTTCAGCACTCCTCGACATTCTAGTAGTAGCCACTATCCGCCACTACATGAGGAAGGACCTTCAAGTCCAATACAGGAAGCGAACTCCGCACCTACTGCACGAAATTCGCCACCATTTGGGTATGACCAACCCATACCAGCTTATACGGGTCCAACGGCTTACAACCCGTTCGAACCGTCACAAGCACAATACAACTACGGCTATGAGCGCGACCCATATGTGGTGTCGGCTAGATACAATGCGCGCTACCCTGACGGAGCACATGGAAACATGGGACCACCGGACTACTCAGCTCATGGGTATCCAATACCTCCCAGACCTCCAGTTCCACATCAAGCGCCACAACCACGATTTTCTCCCCCTGAACAGGAAGAAATACTCCATCGACTAGATCGTGTGGAGAGAGAGTTCGAGGAAGAAAAGAAAAGCCACCGAGGATTTCTCAAGGGCTTGGCGAATCTACTAAAGGGCAAAAAGAAGAAACGTGACCACTAGCCCTTAATAGTAGTACGAATGTAATTTCTATTTTGAAATAAGTCCCTGTGTGGACAACTTATCGTATTTCAGTCCCTACGTGGACTTATATTTAGTCCTTGCATGGACACCTATCTTGTATTAGTCCCTGCGTGGACTTGTCACTTATTTTAAACCTCTCTGGAGGTATGTATTATTTGAAAGACCCGTTTAGGGCAATATGTAATTGTATTTGAAATTTCGGAATGTATGTTATGAGTTTGTTTTAATATATATAAAAATAAATCAAAACCATTCCTTTTATATTGATCTGCCTAATAAAGAATCTTAAGGGGGTGAAACCTAGCTTGAGGTCTTTTAAGATCAGTCAAGATGGTACGACGTAGCTGAAAAGATTCTAATTTCCTGTTAACCTCTGTACGCATGTTAACATTCATGGCAGATGTGATTCGTTATAATCACGCACGTCATTCTTATACAATAATCCTTTGAGGATTTCAAAACCCAACTAAATGATATATAGATCGTGGGTTAAATCACCAATAAAGGTGATCAATATTATAAAGACATCCATTTAGTGATGCAATGCCTACGGGCCAGTACTATAAAGACATCCATTTAGTGATGCAATGCCTACGGGCCAGTACTATAAAGACATCCATTAGTGATACAGTGCCTACGGGCCAGAATTATTAAAACATCCATTAGTGATGTAGTGCCTACGGGCCAATATTATCAAAACATCCATTAGTGATGTAGTGCCTACGGGCCAACCATATTAAAACATCCATTAGAGGTGTAGTGCCTATGGGCCATAATAATTGTCTTATCAAGACAAAAGGCAGTGGTAGTCTATGACTCCCTGTCAGAAAGAGATAAAAGAACTACGGTTCAAATCTCTATGCCTTTGATTCTATGAAATCTCGGCTAATATTATAAAACATCATCATGATTAGGCTTTATGCCGCCAATACTATTTATATAGTTAAAATAGGATATATTCAAATCCTAATAATTAATGAAATAAAAAGTTAACCAAATATGGTCTCTGTACCATGGTTGACAAATTGTCATAAAAGACAATCATATAATAATCTCCTAAATTAAAATTTTGTTATCTTCTGTAACAGATTCAAGTTACAATGGCGGATCCCAATGGAGAGAACAGCCACACGAATGAAGATGACTATGACAATGCGTCAATACATTTGACAGGCGCACAACTGAAGGCTCTGATCAACAATGCTGTCCAGGCAGCGATTGATCGTCAAAATACTGAGTCTCAAGGCAGAACTGTGTCAAAACCACCCTCTAAACCAAAGACACACTCCAAACCACCCTCTGAACCCAAGAAAGATGACGACAAGCATTCGTCTACTGAGCACAGCGTTCACCGCGATAGAGAGTATACTGATGCGTCCAGTGCTAAGGGTTGCACCTACAAATACTTTGTATCATGCAAGCCCCGTGAATTTACAGGGGAGAAAGGTGCGGTTGACTGTATCACCTGGCTAGACGAGATGGACACGATAGTGGACATCAGCGGGTGCGCAGAGAGGGACGTGGTTAAGTTTGTGTCCCAGTCATTCAAGGGCGAGGCCCTGGCGTGGTGGAGAGCTCTGGTGCAGGCTTCAGGTAAGTCTGCCTTGTACAAAATGTCATGGGGGGAGTTTATTACCCTCATAAAAGAAAACTACTGCCCTCAGCACGAGGTTGAGAAGATTGAGGCTGATTTTGTCTCACTAGTGATGACAAACCTGGATTGTCAAGCTTATCTGACAAGCTTTAACACTATGTCACGCCTGGTGCCATATCTTGTGACACCAGAACCACGAAGAATTGCCCGATTCATTGGGGGCTTAGAACCGGTGATTAAGGCCAGTGTAAAGGCCTCTAGGCCAACGACCTTCAGGTCAGTTACTGACCTCTCCTTGTCTCTTACACTTGATGCTGTCCGTCTGAGGGCACAAAGGAGCAAGGAGGCTGAGAAGCGAAAGCGTGAGGATGATACCTCACGAAAGTCCGGTAAAAAGCACCGTGGAAACGGTGAGGGCAAGAGAGGGTCGGAGGCAAAGAAGGAGGGGCAAGCTGATGGAAGACCTCACTGCAAGGTCTGCAAGAAACCTCACTCCGGGAAGTGTAGGTTTGCGTCTGGTTCACAGTCGCAACAAAGGACTCCACCTTGTGGACTATGCAAGTCCAAGGATCACAAGACAGTGGAGTGCAAAAAGATAAAGGACGCAACCTGCTTTAATTGCAATGAAAAGGGGCACATAAAGAGTAATTGCCCGAAGTATGCCAAGAAGGCGGAAGAGACTAAGAAGACGAATGCGGGAGTTTTTCGCTTGGATGCAAAGGAAGCGGTCAAGGACGACAATGTGCTTACAGGTACCTTTCTCATAAATAATATATTTGCAAGAGTACTGTTCGATTCTGGCGCTGACAAGTCCTTTGTAGACCAGAAATTTTGCCAACTACTAAATATGCCAATCAAAACCCTAGACGTAAAATACGAAGTAGAGTTAGCAGACGGCACGATAGAAACCGTCTCTACTGTTCTAGAAGGATGTGAAATATCCATTAGGAACCATTCTTTTCCTTTATCTCTACTTCCTTTCAAACTTGCGGGTTTTGACATCGTGCTAGGCATGGACTGGTTATCCCGTAATCAGGCCCAAATCATTTGCGGCAAAAGGCAAATAGTTTTAAAGACTCCGAGTGGTGAATCTCTTACCATTCGAGGGGATACGCATTACGGATTGCCCGAAGACGTATCTATGCTGAAAGCTTCAAGGTGTTTGAACAGAGGCTGTGTAATTTACATGGCTCAGGTGATAATTGAAGAACCAAAGCCGAAGATCGAGGATCTTCCTGTCATTTCTGAATACCCCGAGGTTTTTCCTGAAGAACTACCTGGTTTGCCACCAGATAGACAAGTGGAGTTCAGAATTGACATCATACCTGGAGCAGCTCCGATAGCAAGAGCGCCTTACAGATTAGCGCCAACGGAAATGAAAGAACTGAGGACCCAGTTGGATGAACTGCTGGCGAAAGGTTTTATCAGACCTAGTTCATCTCCCTGGGGAGCTCCTGTCCTATTTGTAAAGAAGAAGGACGGATCAATGCGGTTGTGCATCGACTATAGAGAGCTGAATAAAGTTACCATAAAGAATAGATATCCTTTACCAAGGATCGATGATCTATTCGATCAGCTGCAAGGAGCAAGCTACTTCTCCAAGATCGACTTAAGGTCGGGTTATCATCAACTAAGGGTCAGAGATGAAGATGTACACAAGACTGCATTTAGGACTCGCTATGGTCATTACGAGTTCCTAGTGATGCCTTTTGGGCTCACAAATGCACCGGCTGCATTCATGGATCTCATGAATCGCGTTTGCAAGCCATACTTGGACAAATTCGTCATAGTTTTCATAGACGATATCCTAATCTATTCCAAGAATCAAGCTGACCACGAGAAGCACCTCCGTTGCATTCTTGAATTACTACAGCGTGAGAAACTCTACGCCAAATTCTCGAAATGTGAATTCTGGCTACGAGAAGTCCAGTTTTTAGGACACGTTGTGAGTGAGCGTGGTATCCAAGTGGATCCCGCTAAGGTAGAGGCAGTCATGAACTGGCAAGAGCCAAAGACGCCTACCGAAATCCGTAGTTTCCTGGGATTAGCAGGATATTACCGGAGATTTATTGAGAATTTTTCAAGGATTGCTGCGCCCTTGACTTCTTTGACCAAGAAGAAAGAAAAGTACATTTGGGGCCCGAAGCAGCAAGAGTCCTTTGAAATACTGAAGCAGAAGCTAAGCAACGCACCTGTGTTGACCTTACCTGAGGGTACTGATGAATTCGTGGTTTACTGCGATGCATCACACACAGGCATGGGATGTGTGCTTATGCAGAAGGGCAAGGTGATTGCCTATGCTTCAAGGCAATTAAAGGTGCATGAAAAGAATTACACCACCCACGACTTGGAGTTGGGTGCCGTTGTATTTGCACTGAAGTTGTGGAGGCACTACCTTTATGGTATTAAATTTGTGATTTATTCAGATCACAAAAGCCTTCAGCACCTGTTCAACCAGAAGGAGTTGAACATGAGACAACGCCGTTGGATGGAAACCCTGAATGATTATGACTGTGAAATCAGGTACCATCCCGGTAAGGCGAATGTAGTCGCTGATGCATTGAGCAGGAAAGAAAGGGTAAAACCCATTCGAATCAATGCCAAGAGCATTGAAGTTAAAAATAATTTGATGGAAAGGATATTAGCTGCGCAGCGTGAGGCTGTGTTGGAAGCTAATTATCCTAAAGAAAAGCTGGGAGTAACTGAGGAGCAGTTGACTCGTAGCAAGGATGGAATTCTTAGGCTGAACGGACGTATATGGGTTCCGATTTACGGAGGACTACGTGATGTTGTTCTCCAGGAAGCCCATAGTTCCAAATACTCAGTCCATCCTGGTGCTGACAAAATGTACCAAGACTTAAAGGCAAATTATTGGTGGATAGGCTTGAAAAAGTCTGTTGCCGCCCATGTAGCAAAGTGCTTGACTTGTGCTCAAGTCAAAGCCGAGCACCAAAAGCCGTCTGGCTTGCTACAACAGCCTGAACTTCCCGAGTGGAAGTGGGAATGCGTAACTATGGATTTCATAACCAAGTTGCCCAAAACCAGGAAAGGAAACGATACAATATGAGTCATAGTTGATAGGCTGACTAAATCAGCTCACTTTCTACCCATCAAGGAGACGTATAGCTCCGATATGTTAGCCCAACTATATGTTGATAAGATTGTAGCCTTACACGGCATACCTGTGTCTATTATCTCCGACAGGGATACTAGATACACATCTCACTTCTGGAAAAGTTTCCAGCAATCTTTGGGCACGCGTTTAAACTTTAGTACGGCTTACCATCCACAGACGGACGGTCAAAGTGAGCGTACTATCCAAACGCTAGAAGACATGCTTCGTGCGTGTGCGATCGATTTAGGTGGTAACTGGGATAAAAACCTACCCCTGATCGAATTCTCCTACAATAATAGCTACCACACCAGCATAAAGGCTGCGCCTTTTGAGGCATTATATGGTAGGAAATGCAGATCGCCTGTTTGTTGGGCGGAAGTAGGAGAGGTCCAATTGTCGGGACCAGAGATTGTTTTCCAGACAACGGACAAGATTATCCAGATCCGGGAACGTCTCAAGGCTGCCCGCGATAGGCAGAAGAGCTACGCTGATCCAAAGCGTAAGGATTTTCACTTCGAAGTGGGTGAAAAAGTATTACTTAAGGTGTCACCCTGGAAGGGGGTGATGCGTTTCGGCAAGAAAGGCAAACTGAGTCCGAGATACATAGGACCTTTTGAGGTCATTGAACGAGTCGGATCAGTTGCCTATAAACTGAACTTGCCTGAAGAGCTCAATGGAATTCACAATGTGTTCCACATCTGCAATCTCAAAAAGTGCTTCGCCGACGAATCGTTGGTGATTCCACACACAGATGTGCATATAGATGAGAGCTTAAAGTTCATAGAAAAGCCTTTGTCGATTGAAGATCGACAGGTGAAGAAGCTTCGCAGAAAGCACGTACCGATTGTTAAGGTCAAATGGGATGCTCGTAGAGGTCCTGAATATACGTGGGAAGTCGAAGCTACAATGAAAGAAAAATACCCCTACTTATTTGAGTAAATCTCGGGTCGAGATTTATTTTAAGGGGGTGAGGATGTAACACCTCGAATTTTTGCGTCCAATGATGTGTTAACACGTGTCATTTGTTTACACGTGGCATCTATAATAAATAAAGGACTAATTTTGACAAACCTTGAAAGTATATAAATTCGAGGGTTATAAATGTCAACAAGGGTAAATATACTGTATAGTATCCCTAAATAATGCTTAAACCTTCAAACGAATAAATTATACATCGTACAAATATAAAACGCGGAAGAAAGTGAGAGATTACAAACTACAGGGGTTAACTGCGTCAACATGTTTAATAATACCTCTGAGTGACCCTTTAACGTTCCCAAGACTATGTAACGGTATTATACCCTCACTAAAATAATATATATGAATTTCGCGAAGTTTCGATATGAAACGAGAAAGTTACGATCGAATTCGTAGAAGAAGGGTTAAAAGCGCCAACAGTGAAAGTTAAGGCTTTCCAAATAATTAATAAATAAACCGGGGACTTAATAGCGCGGGTAATTAACACGAGGCCCCTATCGGTAAATAACCGAGGGCCAAACCGCAAAGTTACCCCTTCAAATCCGAAAGGTCAGGCAAATCATTACGAAAGATTTCGTTATTAATGGCCAGATTCTGTAATTATTACAAAAAGATTTAAAAATCCTGAAATCTTAACCTTAGGCGACCCGCGTGAAGGTTAAGGATTAGTTGAGGCGGGCCGCGAGCCTCCTCACTAATTCGCCTGATTTCTTCACCTTTAGGCGACCCGCATTAAAAAGCATGGGAACTCCCATGCGGGCCGCGTAAAGTGCCCAGATGCAGAATTGTAGTAACTACTTGGCTTTTGGACCATTTGAACGATCAAACCTTAATCAAAGAGGCATGGGCACCCTACAATTGACCCATATCACTCAGGGGACATCTACCCATCATCATGATCAGTAGTAGCATGTTGTGTAATGATTTTAGGCCTTGTTTTTGGCTATAAATAGCACCATTGTGCTCATAACATTCACAACATCAAAACTCACTCCTCTGATCATTCCAAGAGCTCTAAAGCTTTCCCATGTGTTCTTAAGTCTTCTCTTAAGCTTCTGTAAGTAATTCAACCTTTGTGGTTCCACATTTGCTTAGTATTTAGCTAAAAACCAAACCGTCGTAACTACGGTTTGACTTTACGATAAATCAGTAATGGTTCAGTCTTATGACGAATCAAAAATGGTTATGAGTTGGTATTTATGTGGGTATTAAACCTCTAAAATGGTTCCCCCTGATCACCACTCTAACTATGTCAAAAGTCGAGTCAAACTTGCGGTTAAAAAGTCAACAGAAAGCTATTTTGGCGAATTATGCATAATCTGTAATATATATGATATGGAACCTGTTTTGATAATCATAAAACATGATAATAAGTATATAAACATGTTTGCGCTCGTTTGCATCGATCATTTACTATATAGAACCGGTTCGGAGCCGAATGTCGCAAAAGTTTGACTTTTGCTTTGACTTCAGTTCTGACCCTTTTGAGTGAGGTATAAATATACCTTAGGACTCTCTTAGGACCAGGTCACATGTTGGTATACGCCTCTGTGGTCGGTTCATGAGTTATCCGAGTCTTTTACATATTTCCGTCATTCGCCTAAAAGTTGACCGTAACGGCCTTTTAAAATTAAAACGAGTATTTCGGACACGTGAACGGACCAAAACCTTGCTTATTAAATTATAAGCATGTCCTTAAAGTTTCACGTCAATCCGAGGTCTAGAATGAGAGTTATGTTAAAAGGCGCACTTTTAAGAAAGTTTTGTAATTAACGGCGCAATTAGCATAACGCCCATCTAACCCAAGTTTTCATCACCAAAACTTTTACCCACTGCGGTAAAATAATATTTTGGGAATTTTAAAGATTTTTAATAAATTTTACCTTGCTCATAACCTGCGGTTATGGCTACGGTTCGGTTAATACCGAATATGCCCTTTTTGGCCAAAACGAGAGTTCTACAAGGTCTTTTGACCCGATTCCAGTTGCCACTGGTTTTAAATAATAAATAAAGTATTTTGAGCTTTAAAAGCTGTTCGGGAAACTCAGATTTCCTGTAGAACTCGAAAATCCCTTTTAAAGTCTTTAAAATGTCCGAAAAGCCCCTACGGGGCATAATATTAACTCAAACTCGTTACGGGCATTACGGAAGGTATCCTACTGATACCAAAATACTTTTAAGGCATATTGACTTAGGAAATAAGCGTAGGACTCTTATGGTTAACCGTTTCGCCTATTTGCGCACACGGTACGGCCCACGGAACTAGTTTTCGTGCAATAGCCGATATGGGTCAAATTATATTATTTGAACCCCAAAATCCAGAGTATGAACTATAAACCCATATAAAACAAGTCACTGAACTTGTCGGGTCCAAATCATACTCCATTCTCGGTTTTCGCCTTTTCGTGCGAATTAACCATATCTATATATCGGAATCAACCGGTTTAAGCTACGGCTAATACAAGGACCGTTAGGATTCTAAGAGGTTAATTAAAACCTTCGTTCCAGATTAGGAGCCCCAGTAAAAGCTATCGGTGACTTGATCTAAATTAAGGATTAATACTTGCAAAGGTAAATACTTTAACTTATTTCCCCTATATGGGCTTGGGTTACGGTATATTAATACCGCTTGATTGAGCATTATATAATTCCATCGCTTAGGTGGTTAATTGATTAAATATGATTGGCTCATTTAAACAGTTTTGTTGCTTATAAGCCTTTGGGGGGTTTAATGACCGTTGTCCCGGATATCCTAGGCATCATTTTACGAAATGGCCACGACCATCGACATCCCGGTGTAGGCGTACACCCGGTATAAAGTGTCGACATTAAAACTAAAAGACGTAGCCGTTGGTTTTCATACTACGGTTTTACGCAAACGTGGTGTGTCTATAAATCTTTAACCCGGCACGACCCGGGCTACTGAACGCATAAAAGAACATGTAAAACGTTCACAAGATCATTATGAATTTTCCCAAGTTATAAAAGAGTTTGTGCCTTGTGCATTCAAATCAATTTTAATAAACATTTTCAAATGTGTCAGTTGAACGTATTTACCAGTGTAAACTGACGTATTTTCCCCAAAAAGATTAAGTGCAGGTACCTAAACGTAATTGGCTGGTATTAGCTCCCTAGCGTCGGGATAAGCCTCGCAAGCTTGATTGCAGTATCTGATGGAACAATACTTTATCTGTATTTACGATCCACTGTGGATATTCAACTTCTGTAATACATTTTGATATTACAATCAGAGGTTGAAATTATATATTTAAATTATGCTTCCGCTGTGCATTATATAATTGTGTGGTTTGACTATATTGTTGCCAACATCGTCACGGTAATCCCCCACCGGGCCCACCGGTGACACACGTGGAAATAGGGGTGTGACAGGTTGGTATCAGAGCCAACATTGAGTGAATTAAACACTATCCTATTGTGTTTAATCTCAATGACACAATTGCACATACTTGAGTCTAGACAAGAACTTAGGACAAACTCGGATTAATACTCCTTTTTGTCTTTATTTTTCGATTTGATTTTTTTTAATAAGTTTTGGAGCAGGAAAATGCCACCTGTTATATTCTGAGGAAGAGGAAGGGGACGTAGAGGCCGAGGAGAAATCGTGACACATCACGATCAAGAAGCTGGACCATCTGGTACAAGACATCCTTCGATGACACGAAGCGAAGAGCCACAACGACGAAGAGATCTTTACGAACCCGCGAGGCATTCCACTTCGCACAGCTCGACGCCATCCTACCGGCACTCCTTCGGGCCAGATTCAGAAAATAATCCCAACAACCCACAACCTTCCTTCATACCTCTACAAAGTTCGGTTTCGCACCGGAATTATGACGACCCTAGTCCATACTACGTAGCTCAGTTTAATCCGGCCGACTACATACAGGAACCTTCAGGTTTTGTTCCACTAGGGCCACAAGACCATTTTTCTGAAGATCCCATGGAGGAAGATGAGGATCCAACTGAACCAGCTCGTGGTACGCCCACGCATCCGATAGAAGTATCTGATGGATCTTCATATCATGGTCCACAATATCAAGGCCCAGACAGCTTTATGGCCTTGTTTGACCGACATGAGTGGTACAACACACCATCTCATCAGACATCGCAACCGAGACATCCACAGGATCCCTCTGAGGATTCACGCTTTGAGGCAGTTACGCCACCACCTCCGCCACCGGCACAACCGGTAATACCTGATCCGCCGAGGCGTAGGAGGACCAATGCTCGTATGTCTACACGAGGAGGAGGGGGTAACCACTTCAGCACTCCTCGACATTCTAGTAGTAGCCACTATCCGCCACTACATGAGGAAGGACCTTCAAGTCCAATACAGGACCATACCATCATGGCAAATGCTGGAGGTGCGGCGGTGAAGGGGTAAGGTCCCAAAAACCTCGCTTTAAGTACTTCGGACCATACCACAATCTCATCCTTCTAACTCCCTTTAGACCTTGCGCGGCCGCGCACTGCTCCTACAAAGAGAACTTAGAAGAAAAACAACAAACAACACCTGCGCGCCAAAAGGAAACTAACGAATCCCTGCGCCTCTCTCCATAACAGATAAGGATAAAATTCTTATTAAACACTCCCGCATAAATGATGCCCAGACTTGGATATTATTTACTTCACTGATGACATACAGTAAGAAGCCACACTGGATTACAGTTGTAATCTTCTAGAAGGCTCAATCGTGCACCACTATAACCGTCTGGCCACGTGTCATCATCCCAGGCTCCCTTGAAGTCACGTTGATGGCACGGAATTGAAGAGAGATCTTCACTTGCCCACTTTCCACGTGGCAATACCCCAGCCGTTGATCAAAGATCGTGATCCGTGTGCTCTCACATTCGATTAAGAGACTAACGGAGGGAAAAATAACCGCTTACGGAGTTAGCATTTTCCGTCAATATTTCAATAACAGGTTTTCCCGCCCAAACTTTGGCTATAAATAGAATGATAATTCAGGTATAATCTCTAAGTTACATTCACTTCACTTATACTTCTTCTTCTTCATATACCGATACTTATTCTCACGCCGGAGGGTGGTCACGGAGAGAACCCCCATTCTCCCCGTGGCGAGTCTAATGGTGGTTGTTTTGCAGTTGTCGAGAAGAGCAAGAATAGAAATTTTAAACCAAAAAATTATTGTGAACCTTTACCCAATGAATCTGGCAGGATTTGACATTGTATTAGGAATGGATTGGTTAATAGCCAATAAAGTCAGTATTTTATGTGATCAAAAGTCAATTCAAGTAAATTCACCAAGGGGTGAAAAGATCACAATTAAAGGAAATAAGCCGTCTAGATCCACAAAATTCATCTATGTGATGAAAACTGCAAGTTATATAAGAAAATGATCTATACTGTATTTGATTTCTATAATCACTAACACTAAAGGAAAAGAACTAAAAGACATTCCAGTAGTTTCTCAGTTTTCAGATGTATTTCCAGAAGAGTTGCCAGGGTTACCACCAGACAGAGAAGTTGAATTCAGAATCCATTTGCTACCAGGGACAACACCGATTGCCAAAGCACCTTACCGATTGGCACCCACAGAAATGCAGGAACTAAAGAAACAGTTAGACGAATTGTTAGAGAAAGGATTCATACAGCCAAGCTCATCGCCTTGGGGAGCGCCGATATTATTCGTCAAAAAGAAGGACATATCAATGCGTATGTGCATTGACTACCGTGAATTGAACAAGGTCACGATTAAGAATTGGTACCCATTACCAAGGATCGATGACCTGTTTGATCAACTTCAAGGAGCTCGATTTTTCTCAAAAATCGATTTAAGATCAGGATATCATCAATTAAAGGTACAGGAAGAGGACATTCCTAAAACCGCATTCAGAACAAGGTATGGCCATTATGAATTTACAGTCATGCCATTTGGTTTAACCAATGCCCCAGCTGCATTTATGGACATGATGAACCGAATATGTAACCCATGTTTGGATAAATTCCTAATTGTTTTTATTGATGATATTCTCATTTATTCTAAAAGTAAAGAGGATCATGCAAAGCATTTGCACGCACTTTTAAGTCTATTAAGAAAGGAAAAGCTTTACGCTAAATTTTCAAAGTGCGAGTTTTGGTTAGAACAGGTACAGTTTCTTGGACACTTAGTCAACCATGAAGGAATTCATGTGGATCCAACAAAGATCGAGGCGATCACCAAATGGAAAACCCCTGAATCACCAACCGAGGTTAGAAGTTTCTTAGCCGGTTATTATAGAAGATTTATTCGAGATTTTTCTAGAATAGTCATTCCCTTAACTAAGTTAACCTGTAAATCTGTTAAGTTTGAATGGGGACCAAAACAGGAAGAAGCCTTTAGAATTCTTGAGCAAAGACTAACCCATGCACCCATATTAGCATTACCAGAAGGAACTGAAGACTTTATAGTCTATTGTGACGCTTCTAAGTTAGGTTACGGATGTGTATTAATGCAACGTCAAAAGGTTATAGCTTACGCATCTAGTCAACTTAAGAATCATGAAGAAAATTATTCAACTCATGATTTGGAATTAGGAGCCATAATTTTTGCCCTTAAGATTTGGAGACATTACCTTTATGGTAGTAAGTTTACCATTTTTATAGATCATAAAAGTTTAAGGTATGTTTTTGAACAAAAAGAGCTGAATATGAGACAAAGACGTTGGATGGAGATTGTTAGTGATTATGATTGTAATATCCAGTATCATGCAGGGAAAGCCAATGTAGTGGCTGATGCTTTAAGCCGAAAGTATCACGAAAAGCCAAAGAGGGTACGTTCTCTTAAATTAAATCTACAAGTAGATTTAAATGAACAGATTAGAAAAGCATAAGAATCAGTAATCAAGGAAGATACTGAAAAATTAAAAGGAATGATTAAGGAATTAGAACAAGGAACAGATGGAATTTGGAGATTCCATAAGAAAAGAATGTGGATACCTAAATTAGGAAACCTGCGCCACCGTATATTAGAAGAAGCCCACAAGTGTAAGTATACAATGCATCCAGGAAGTGATAAAATGTATCAGGATTTAAGAAAGAATTTCTGGTGGATAGAAATGAAAAAGGATATAGCAGCTTACGTTTCTAAGTGTTTAACCTGTTTGCAAGTCAAAGCTGAACATCAGAAACCCTCAGGATTATTACAACAGTTAGAAATGCCAGTTTGGAAATGAGAATTGATAACAATGGATTTTGTTACCAAATTACCCAAAACAAGAAAAAGGTAATGATACAATCTGGGTAATTGTAAACATGTTAAACAAATCAGCTCATTTCCTACCAATGAAAGAAACTTTCAGTATGGAACAATTAGCTAAATTATATGTAAATGAAATCGTTTCATTACATGGAATTCCTTTATCAATTGTTTCTGATAGGGATAACCGCTTTACCTCTCATTTTTGGTCAAGTTTCCAAAAAGCAATGGGAACCAAGCTAAATCTAAGCACCGCTTATCACCCTCAAACGAACGGGCAAAGTGAAAGGACAATTCAGACAATGGAAGATATGCTTAGAGCTTGTGTAATTGATTTCGGAGGTAATTGGGACGATCACTTACCTTTAATAGAATTTTCTTATAATAACAGTTATCACACTAGTATCAAAGCTGCACCATTCGAAGCACTTTATGGACGAAAGTGCAGAACCTCAGTCTGTTGGGCAGAAATTGGGGAAAATCAACTATTTGGACCTGAAATAGTGCAGGAAACAACCGACAAGATCATTCAAGTTAAGGAACGACTAAAAGCAGCACGTGACCGACAGAAGAGCTATGCTGATAACCGACGTAAACCATTGGAATTTCAAGTAGGAGATAAAGTATTGTTAAAAGTCTCTCCCTGAAAAGGAGTAGTAAGATTCATCAAAAGAGGAAAGCTAAGTCCCAGGTATGTTGGACCTTTGGAGATTATTAGAAGAATATGACATGTAGCCTATCAGCTACAACTGCCAGAGGAAATGGTAGGAATACATGATGTATTCCATGTATCAAATCTTAAGAAATGCTTAGCTGATGAATCACTGATAGTGCCTCTTAAGGACATAGAGGTAAATGAACAATTAAAATTTGTAGAAAGGCCTCTACAAATTGAAGACAGGAAGATTAAGAATCTTTAGCACAAGAGATTAGTTCTGGTCAAGGTAAGGTGGGACTCCAACAGAGGACCAGAATACACATGGGAGCTTGAATCAGAAATGCAAGGGAAATATCCACACCTGTTCTAGTAGACCTCGAGGACGAGCTCTAAAACAAGGTGGGGAGGATATAACAACCCGAAACTGACACCCTCGTAATATTTTCCGACAACCTAAAAATATTTAAAATATCCCAATATGTCCCTAAAAACACCCCATACGAGAAAACGGACCCCGAATACCTTAAATATTATTAAAAATAATTAAAAATCAATTTTTGGGTTTGACGCGGGCCACGTAGCCCTTTGTTTACCCCTACGCGGGCCGCGACAACTTAAAGGTCTAGCAAACCCCGGTGTTGACACGTGTCATAACGCGTGTTGAACCTAGTCGATGACCCGGATCACCTAAACCCTACCGGGCTACTACGCGGGCCGCGTAAGCCCTGGTCTTGTTTTACGCGGGCCGCGACAAGGTCAAGATCAGGCCCTATATAAGAAGGGCATCGGCAGTTCAGTCGACTCGCTCAATTTCTTTTCTTAATCTCGAATTTCCACATAGTAGAAGTTATACTCGGGTCTAATACCCCCTAAATAACGAGGTTCTGCTTCGTTGTAAGTATCATAACCCCTGGAGACGTATTAGATACTCTGCCCGAATGATCTAGGGTTCCGTAACGGCTGTCGTGGTTCTGCCCGACGTAGTCGTTGAAATGCGGGGAGGGTATTACTAATGTTAAAATGGGTTATTATACTAACACGTGTGCATTTGTGTACTTTATAGATAATTCTCAAGAAACCCTTACTCTAAAATCTAAGACAGTAATGTGAGTAATCACCTTTTTGTAAATTGTTTTTACAAAACCTCACTTAATTAATTATATATTAAACAGTTATTGAGTATTTGTAAGGATACAATTATCGTCGGTATGTTGGGGTTTTGTATACAAAATTTGTTACCACCTGGTCAAGGAATAACATTTCCACAAGTCAGGTTTGACAGTACCGTGGGTGGTAATTGGTATAACTTGGAAACAAATGTAATTGCGAGACCGCCCTCAATACTGTACAATGGTTTTTATTTAAACTTGATTAAACTGGGATTCACTCACCAGTATTTCCCATTGACAAAATGTTTTTAAACGCGTTTCAGGTAACAATATGTAAAAGCCAAATAGAAGCCAGTTGGACAGCACTGAAGGCTTGGAAAAGTGGCAATAAAGTTACCTAAAATAAAAGAGATGTTTTTATTAAATAAAAATAGGATTTATTCCTATGAAAATGTATGTACTGCAAACTTGGGTTTTATCCCGTGTGTTTAATATAATGAAAGTGTGGTATTTTACTCTGATCAAATATTTCCTAACTACGGTCCTGATGAAAATTCCGCTGCCACATTAGACAATAACAAGATACTACCAAAACTGGTTGTGGCCGCCCGTTCCTATCTTTGTATAGGGGGACGGGGGTTGCGACATGGCGCATGTGTGTCGACTTCAAAGACCTCAACAAAGCATGCCCTAAGGATTGTTATGCGCTACCCGAAATAGACAAGAAAGTTGACTCTCTAGTGTCCTTCCGCTGGAAGTGTTTTCTAGACTGTTATAAGGGCTATCATCAGGTCCAGATGAAAGAGGAAGATGAAGACAAGACAGCCTTCCGTGCAGATAAAGGCATCTTTTGCTATACGAAAATGCCCTTTGGTCTCCGCAATGCAGGAGCTACCTACTAACGCTTGATGGATACAGTCTTCGGGGAAGACATTGGTAAAACGATAGAAGTTTATATGGATAACCTCTTCATCATGAGCCAAGAAGAAGAGACCATGCTCGCAAACATTCAGCGCACATTCGATTACTTGCGCAACATCAATCTAAAACTTAACCCAACAAAGTGCTCCTTCGGAATGGAAGAAGGAAAATTTTGGGGGTTCATAGTAACTAGAGATGGTTTTAAGGTCAACCTGGAGAAGGTACAGGCCATCCAGCTAATTTCATCACCTGCAACAGTGAAAGAAATGCAACGACTTGCGGGACGATTAGCAGCCCTGAACAGATTCTTGGCAAATCACGCTGCGAAAATCTTATCCTTTCATTAGCACATTGCGCAATTGTGACAAGAAAAGCCATTTTCAGTGGACTCCAGAAGCGGAGGTAGCCTTCAAGCAAATGAAGGAATGTCTAATCCAGCTACCAACATTAACAGCACCGCGAGAAAAAGAGCCGCTAATCTTGTATTTGTCCGCAGTAGAGGTAGCGGTTGGCGAAGTATTAATGGTGGAAAGAGAGGGAGTTCAGACCCTGATATACTACATTAGTAAGATGCTAACCGGCCCAGAGACGCGCTACTCGATGATATAGAAACTGGTCCTCGCGCTAGTACATGCTTCACGAAGACTACGCCGATACTTCTCTGGTCATGTTATTACAGTTCTCACTAATTATCATCTAGGACAAATTCTGTCCAAACCCGATGTTGCGGGGAGATTGGCCAAACGGGCCATCGAGCTGGGAGGCTCGACCGGCAATCAAAGGGCAAGTGTTAGCAGATTTCGGCACAGAAGTTCCCATAGACAAAGTTCAGGAATGCGAGGCGATCCAAAACCCTATTCCAGTCTTCGACGATAGGGTTTGGACGTTGCACACACACGGAGCTTCTAACGATGATGGGGCAGGCGCAGGCCTTCGACTAGTTAGCCTAGATGATCACGAGCTTACGTACGCAATACGCTTAGACTTCAAGAGTACAAACAACGAGGCAGAATATGAAGCATTTCTTGCAGGCCTCCGTTTGGCACTTAAAATGGGAGCAAAAAATCTCGAAGCTCATGTCGATTCAAAGCTAGTAGCCGAGGAAGTTAACGGTCACTACGATGCAATGGGAGCCATGGTTTTGTATCTGGAACAAGCACGAATGCTTATCAGCCAGTTTCAAACATTCAAGATAATTCATATAAACATAAGTGAAAATAAGCATGCGGATGCACTGAGCAAATTGGCTGCCACCAGCTTCAAACATCTAGCAAAGGAGGTGCGCATCGAGGTACTATCCAACCCATCCGTTCCTCTCAAACAAGTAAATATCATCGAAGTCGGCAACCCATCCTGGATGTCTCCGATCATCATGTACTTACAGCATGGCAAACTACCGGAAGGGAAAGCAGAAGATAGGAAGATCCAGAACGAAGCGCTGAATTACGAAATGGCGAATGGTATTTTATACCTGAAGTCATTTTTGGGTCCGCTTCTACGATGTGTCGATAAAATAGATGCGCAGTACTTAGTAAGGGAAATCCACGAAGGATTATGCGGGATACACGCCGGACCGCGCATGCCGCATGGTAGTAGCGAAGATAATGAATGCAGGCTATTACTGGCCAGGGATGCATGTGGACGCAGTGGAGTTATTGCGCAAATGCGCAGCATGTCAGCGTCACGTGCCAAAAACTCTACGTCCAAAAAATCCCCTAGTTCCAATCACATCGGCCTGGCCTTTTAAACAATGGGGCATCGACCTCGTTGGTCCATTCCCCGACGCGCCTGGCGCAGTTAAATTCATTGTCGTTGCAGTCGACTACTTCACCAAGTGGGTAGAGGCTAAGGCATTAGCTTCAACCACAGAGATGGTAATCTGCAAATTTATATGGGAGCATATTATCTGCAGATTCGGGTTGCCATTGCGTATCATTTCCGACAACGGCACAAATTTTGCCTCGGAGGACCTCCAGAAGTGGTTTACGGAAATGAAGATCGAGCACAACTTTGCCTCTGTGGCGCACCCACAAGCAAATGGGCAGGTCGAAAGTGTCAATAAACAAATCGTCGATGGCATCAAAGCGAGATTGGGGATGGCGCGCAGAGGATGGGTAGATGAGCTCCCTAGCATCTTATGGGCTCATCGCACCATGCCAAAGACCAGTATGGGAGAAACCCCATTTAGTCTTGTATACGGATCAGAGGCGGTAATCCCAACTGAAATCAGCCTTCCGTCACCACGCATGCTTGCCATGGAGAAGCAAGACAATGAAAAAGAACGAAGAATGGATCTAGACCTTCTCGAGGAAAGGCGCGAGAACGCTGCCATTGCAGAAGTAAGGTATAAATCCAAACTTGAAAAGTACTACAACGCGCGAGTACGCGTATGTACTTTCGTTCCAGGGGACTTCGTCTTGCACGACAACGAAGCATCCAACGTGGAAAAGCAAGGCAAATTAGCTCCTAAATGGGAAGGGCCATACATTATCCATGAAGTCCTGGGCAAAGGGGCGTACACTTTGAAAAGACTCGACGGAATAAGCGTTCACCGCACCTGGAATGCGCAGCAACTGCGTCGGTGTTACATATGATGGAACCAAGCTATTCGCTGCAAGAGGCCAAATCTTATACAGGTAATGTATTTATCTTAATTATTCTACTTTGTATCTATTGTCCCCGCGCCTTATTAATACAAAGACTATCCTTGCACATTTTACTGTTTATTACAAATTGCATGTAATTCCTTTTGATACGCGTGAAAACAACATGGTGAAACATTGAAAACCTCATAAACGGTCTAAATGGGCACAAGAGCACAGCCCAGACCTATGTGAGATCAATACAATTCTCATTCGCTTTACCTAAACAAAGTAATTATACACATGCAACATATTGTAATTCAAACATAAACTAATAGGCCAAAGCAACAAACCCAAAACATGTATGCATTGCATCAAAAAAGTTACTAGTGCAACAAAGCACTTTAACAATATTTACAAAAGCACAACAGTGCATCAAAATGTTAGCTACAAGCCAAACAAGCTACACACCAGGAAACATGTCTAAAACACCAAACGGAGTATGAAGAACTTCACCATACTCAGAAAGAGGGTGAGGATCGATAATCCAAGGGTTAGCATCTTCTCTGTCATCTTCAACAGCAACAGCCATATTCTCACCGGACGGAGCCTCGGCCGGAGGAGCACCACGGCGACGCCGCTGGTATACAATCGAGCAACTCCCCCTCCGATCAGCCGGAAATGATCGAGTTACAATATGTGCTGACAACCTAGTAACTCCACCATTGTTATCATTTACAAGATCAGAGATGATCCGATCCCTTGAAAAATCAGGAAGAATGACACCATAAAAACCTCCATCACCGGTGGTAGGATCAACCATTGAACCAGAGAGAAGAAGCAGAGCGTCAGCAGCTTCGAAGGTCTTCAAGATTTCGGAAATTCTTCAACATCGAACCCGTCGCTTAATCTTCATTTTCCCCAAATTTGGAAAATATCTGCACACTTCAGAAACATATATAGCCCAGAGAAGGATGGTGTCAGCATTGAAAGAAGGATTGTGATGATTAAGTGTCTAATAAGTTGACTCAGAAACGGCGATGCCACTACAAACGTCACATCACATTAAAAACCCTCTAACACAATCTGCACGATCTTTTAGAACTATTGTTCAACAAGAAGACGAAACGGTAATACAAAATACATTTCCATTCTCGAATGACGTGAGCAACAGTCAGCTCATGATTACAACACTCCTCAGGTAAACAGTTCAAAGAGCAAAAGCTAAAATACAAACTTCTTCACAAAGATTTCTACGTTTTGTTCAGAATCAAGATTTTCAAAATCAAAATAATAAGCAAGAGCATCTTCTCCCGGAAGATTCTCCATTTTCGCGCCAAAAAACCTCTATAGCAAAAAGCACCTCTCTCTCATAGTCCAGTGCTCCACTTATTTGCATAAGAGCAACACTAGACTGGGGGGACTTGAAGGGGTAAGGTCCCAAAAACCTCGTTTTAAGTACTTGGGACCATACCACAATCTCATCCATTTGTTCTTACATTCGATTAAGAGATTAACGGAGGGAAAAATAACCGCTTACAGAGTTAGCATCTTCCGTCAATATTTCAATAACAGGTTTTCCTACCCAAACTTCGGCTATAAATAGAAGGATAATTCAGGTATAATCTCTAAGTTACATTCACTTCACTTATACTTCTTCTTCTTCATATACCGATACTTATTCTCACGCCGGAGGGTGGTCACGGAGAGAACCCCCATTCTCCCCGTGGCAAGTCTAACGGTGGTTGTTTTGCAGTTGTCGAGAAGAGAAGAAGATTTGTTACCCCTGAACCGAATGAGGAGAAACCAAGCCTTTTATACAGAACCTAACCCCCTGGTTTATCTGATTCCGGTCATTTAACTAGTTTTTCTTCAGGCGGGGTTGTGTTACTTTGAATCTTGGAAGCTACTTGATATATAAAAGTGTGAACAAGTGAGGTTTTGTGGAACTTATTTAGATAGCCAAAGCTTTCGTAGTTCACACATAACTCATGCGTAAGACTTTCAGCATAGAAGGTTGAAGTTTGGATGGTTTTCAATCACTTAGATCATTCAGACATAATTTAAATAAGGTTTATGCTTATGTTCTTAGTGGGAATCAACCACAACACAAACCCACAACTATGAACTTAGTTGGGAGCTTGGTGGGTACAAGATTACACCAAGTTTTAGCTAAAATAAACAAGAAATAAGAATGTTAACTCAAAATAATAAGTTTTATAACTATATTGGACCTCAATGTGGTGAGGTTCCACATTAGTTTGCCAAGGCGAACTTGTGGAACCCTTCCTAGAGGTTATCCAAGAAGTTTAGTGATGTGTGTAAAATGCAACATATAAATCACATCAATTAAGGCATAAAACTAACCCTTTTTAAGTACTAATGTTGGAAAAAGAGTGTTTTTGTCTTCCTTTTGTATTTTCAGGATGAAATGAGCTCAAAATCACAAAAGAAGCAAAAAGACAACTAATTCTAGCATAAATACAAGAAAAGGAACAAAAGTAGACTGCCCGGACCCTCAACGGCACCTCCCAAGGCAAAGAAGAGAAAACAGAAGACTGAACACGCCCCGTGTCCAGCGAACACGGGGCCGTGCCCAGGAAGCAGCAGAAAAGACAAACCAGTAGAAGCTTCCATTGCCCACCACGGGGCCGTGTCCAGCGGGCACGGGGGCGTGGTGAAAGTACAGCAGGCGCATTAATTGTAATTGCGAATTACAATTAATGAAGAGAGAGAATGTCAGACGGGCACGGGGGCGTGTCCAGCGGACACGGGGCCGTGCCCAGCCTTCTGTTCAGCCTATAAATAGGGGTGCTTGGCTTCATTCCATCTCATCCCTTGGCACACCACCTCTCTCACACTTCATCCACCACCCACCACCACCATAACACCATCATCCACCACCATCATCCATTGTCCATCGTAGAGTGTGTGAGTCGTCTCGGGATCCAAGATTGATCGTAAGAGTTCTTGACAATCAAGGCCATGTTTGCCTAAGTCTCTTACATCACTTGGTGAAGACAAGTGTTTAGTATAATACTTTTTATTTTTAATCTTTTGCACTTTTTATTTGGTTTTGTATTAATGACTTTAATAACTAGTTACTTATGTTGAAGGTGATCTTTCCTTATCGTTTGTCCGTGGTGTCTTGGCATTATTTTACTGTCTATATAAAATAAAAGATTTTCACCATTCATATCTCCACGGTCTATATGGAGGTATGTTGGCTACCTGGTCGGGGGTTAAGGGAACGGTTTGGTAAGGGTCTTGCCCTTGTTCAGCGTTTAGAGGTCCTGCTTGGGACCTGGGTCAAATTTAGTAGGATCTCCTTCAATGCCCATAGGTATTGGATGGCGGGGATCCAAACTCTTTGACCCCCTCATAAGTTAACTACTATTAATACTATAACCCGGCTATTTAGGACTGTATCCCTGCTGACTCAGACTACTTAGCCGAGGGTAACGTCACCGCCGAAAGCGGGGCCTACCACAATTTGCATTAATAACTTAATTCATTATCTTTCAATAATCCGACCCTTTAGGATTGTATCCTTGCTGACTCAAACTACTGGGTTGAGGGTAACGTCGCCTTCAAAAGAGGGGCCTACTACAATAACTAAGATAATCTCTTAAACAAGTGCAAAAGTGCGAAAATAATCAAAGGTTATACTAATGCACGTGTCGGATCCAAGTGATTCATCTTGTCTATCTGTTTTTATTTTATTTTATTTTTCAGCATTTAGTTAGTTTTTATTTTTCTTAGTTTAAAACATTTTTTCTCACTTTTTGATTTGATTAGATGTTGAGGATAAACCGGTATTAAAAGCTCTTGTGTCCTTGGACGACCTCGGTATCTTACCAACACTATACTACGTCCACGATGGGTGCACTTGCCCATATGTGTGTTTAGTGTTAGTAAATATCGTGTTTTATAAATTTAAAACTTGGCTAAAAGTGTAAAAAGGGGCTTAAATACTCATCTAAAATATAACACACTTCACGCACATCAAGTTTTTGGCGCCGTTGCCGGGGACACAAGGATTTTAAGAAAGCTTAAAATCGACGGCCTAATCAGTTTTTCAAAACCTTTTTAAAAACGCGCGCATTTTTTTTTTGCATTATAGTTTAGTTTGCATTTACAGTAGCCTGAACACGGGGTCGTGCTCGCTGAACACGCCCCCATGCTGCATATTTTTAGTTAGATACCCAGATGCAGAGTCTGAACACGGGGCCGTGCTCGCTGAACACGCCCCCGTGCTCAACGTGACCAGTAACTTTAATTAAAACGCCCAGATACAGACCCTGAACACGGGGCCGTGTTCACCCAACACGGGGCGTGTCCAGCTTCTGTTTCCGTCTTTATTTTTGTTTTCTGGTCCCGAGACTCAGTTGTGGTCTGTTGAGTGATTCTTATGGATCAATACTCAAGAGGTTACAACTACACCTATGATGAGGATGATTATAAGGGTAATTATTGCACTAATTGTCGTAACGCACGCTCGGTTCAATATAATAACTTATATCAACCATCCAATTCATACAACCATTATGAGGAGCCCAGGTACGAGCCATCAACTTCATACACATCCTATGAAGACCAAAGGTATGAACCTCCCCCCTCATACTCATATTTTGAGGAACCAAGGTATGAGCCTTCATACTCATACTTTGAAGACTCAAGATATGAACCACCACCTTCATATTCTTATTATGAGGAACCATGGCGTGAACAACCCACCTCATATGAGTACTATGAAGAACAAAGTTTCGACCCTTATCCATCATATACTTACAATGAAGAACAATGGTGTGAACCATCTACTTCATATGAGTATTATGAGGAACCAAGGATCGAACAACCGGATTCAAGCTTTGAGGATCCAAATTCTTTTTCTCTCACCGAAGTGACCAATAGGATATTAGAACACATTAAAACTATCGAACGTTACATGAAAGAATCTCGCGCAAGGGAAGAGGAATCCCGCGCAAGAGAAGAATTAAATTGTAATAATAACGTAGAGATAGTTGAAAATGTAAAAATGGAAGAACAAGGAAGTGAAAAACCGACACATGAGTTAAACAACGAAAAAGGTGAGTCCGATAATGTTAAAATTCAAGAAGAGTCTAATTTTGAAGAAATTAATCTCTTGTCACCTACTTTCGAAAATCATTGTTTAGTAACCCCTCATGCCAAGTTTTTAAAAGAGTTAAACACTAATACTAAAATTGAAGACATGGTAAGTGTTAAGTTAACTAATGATCAAACCTCACTAATAAAAGAAGATCCTTTTGAAATTAGCATTACACCGGTTCCATGTCTCTTTCAAAATTCCTTTATTAGTAATATCACAATCGATAAAGATCTTTGTGTTAACATAATGCCTAACTACATTTTCGAAAAATTAAGTATTAGTGATTTTGCTCCACTTCAAATACCCATTTTTCTATCTAATCGGAAAATAATAAAATCAATCGGTGTAGTTGAGGATATCTTGGTTCAAACAAATCAAATGGTAATCCCAACCGACTTTGTCATCCTTGATGATGCTCCTCTAGTGTTGGGACGACCTTTTGTAAAAACTCATGAAGCTTTGAAAAACCGGAAGTACAACAATCTACCTCTTCAATTAGGGGTATTCAAAAGGAGCATAGATCTTGAGCGCGCAATGAAATATCCTTTTGGCAATAATGACCCCCTAATTGAAGATGAGCCAGAACCACCCGATAAGGAGGGTCTAGCCAAGGACCCTTATAAACGTGGCGCACCACGGAGGCATTCCGCGAAACTATCCTTAGTTTTAGATTAGTTTAACTTTTATGATTTCTAGTTTAGTTTTAATTTTCAGGAATAAAACACACTCGGGATGGTGAAGGATACTAAGGGAAGCTTGAACCAACACCCCATGCACAAAAACAGAGCCTCTCGACAATTTTTCTTCATTACTGCAAGTTCAGCACGGGGTCGTACTCACCCAACACGCCCCCGTGCCCAAAAATCTGCAGAAATGCCCAGTTCAGGTACCTGGACACGGGGCCGTGCTCACTGAACACGCCCCCGTGCCCAGCCTTCTGTTTACTTTTGGTACTGGCAGTCTGGACACAGGGCCGTGCTCAGCCAACACCACCCCGTGTTCAGCTACCCAGTAACATAAAATCTTGTTTTTAACCCACTTTTACACATTTTAATCAACCGAAAAACTTATTTTTGGAACACATTGAGGACAATGTGTAATTTAAGTGTGGGGGGATGCTAAAACCTTGAATTTTGCAAGTCCTAATTACAAGCCTTACACAAAACTCTATTGGAACCGCTAAACACCCCAAATTTTTTCAAAAAACTTTCTTATTTTTTTTATCATTTACTTGTCTTAGTTTAAGTTGGGAATAACAAGTTCTAAAAAGGTCATAATTTTACAAATTTACAACCGATAGCGTCGTGATAACAAAGAACCAACATAAGAAAATTATGAAACGGCATAACAAGTCTAGTTAAAAATTCGATTATATATACTTGATCACATTAAAAACCCATTCCCACAAAAGTGAGTTTTGAGCCTTTATTGAGTATAAAAATATACATATTTAGACTAAATGCTCATTTTTCGTTTCTTGTGTGAATAGCCGCTTGGTTCTTACAACTCTAGAACTTGCCACGACAATACATTCCCGGTCCTTACCAACTTAAACCCAAGTAAGTAAGTGATGGAGGCATTAGGACTAACCATATTTTTCTTTCTAAACCATTATTTTTCTTTTTTTTACCACCTACCCAAAATCCCCTTAGATAGCCCCTTTGAGCCTAAACCTTTCATTTCATTACCCCAAAACCCTTTTTACCCACCAAAAACCCTTTTTTATTTTTTTTAACCTTTATTTTAGTAACAGACTCGGTTTTTCGTAAACTCACCTTTTTATGTGAAAAAAAATGATGATGAAGTCAAAAACAAACAAAAGCTATATAAAAGCTTGTTTGGAGAAATACTTCAAAATAAAAAAAATCACTAAAAACAAGGTATGTCACGAAAACCGACGCTTTTTACGATTTTCGCCCTTTTACTAACCACTAACCTAACCACCCACCTTAACCCAAGCCTAACCCTTCACCCCAAAAGTCCTCTTGATATTTACAAAGGTAAAAAGTTAAAAAGGAGGAGGATTGATTGCTTGGCAAGCCTATGGAAGGCGTAAGTTCCATGCCGCTCTCGAGTGATTCACTAAAAATCTACACCTTCGGCCGAGTGTTGAGTGATCCCCCGCGAGGTATGTGAACTTGTATATAAATGGAATTTTAATAAGGCATGCTATGCCCAAATAAGTAATTTATCTTATGAAACGTTCAAAATAAATCATAACGAATAGGATTGTAAATAAATAAAAATAAAACTTACAAAGACCTTGGATTCCCGACACTCTAGGGCAAGCTAAAAACTTTCTCTTCTACCTATTCCATTTGGGAGTGTAAGCCACATTTAAAAGAGTTTTGCTTGAGGACAAGCAAAAGTTCAAGTGTGGGGGTATTTGATGTGTGTAAAATGCAACATATAAATCACATCAATTAAGGCATAAAACTAACCCTTTTTAAGTACTAATGTTGGAAAAAGAGTGTTTTTGTCTTCCTTTTGTATTTTCAGGATGAAATGAGCTCAAAATCACAAAAGAAGCAAAAAGACAACTAATTCTAGCATAAATACAAGAAAAGGAACAAAAGTAGACTGCCCGGACCCTCAACGGCACCTCCCAAGGCAAAGAAGAGAAAACAGAAGACTGAACACGCCCCGTGTCCAGCGAACACGGGGCCGTGCCCAGGAAGCAGCAGAAAAGACAAACCAGTAGAAGCTTCCATTGCCCACCACGGGGCCGTGTCCAGCGGGCACGGGGGCGTGGTGAAAGTACAGCAGGCGCATTAATTGTAATTGCGAATTACAATTAATGAAGAGAGAGAATGTCAGACGGGCACGGGGGCGTGTCCAGCGGACACGGGGCCGTGCCCAGCCTTCTGTTCAGCCTATAAATAGGGGTGCTTGGCTTCATTCCATCTCATCCCTTGGCACACCACCTCTCTCACACTTCATCCACCACCCACCACCACCATAACACCATCATCCACCACCATCATCCATTGTCCATCGTAGAGTGTGTGAGTCGTCTCGGGATCCAAGATTGATCGTAAGAGTTCTTGACAATCAAGGCCATGTTTGCCTAAGTCTCTTACATCACTTGGTGAAGACAAGTGTTTAGTATAATACTTTTTATTTTTAATCTTTTGCACTTTTTATTTGGTTTTGTATTAATGACTTTAATAACTAGTTACTTATGTTGAAGGTGATCTTTCCTTATCGTTTGTCCGTGGTGTCTTGGCATTATTTTACTGTCTATATAAAATAAAAGATTTTCACCATTCATATCTCCACGGTCTATATGGAGGTATGTTGGCTACCTGGTCGGGGGTTAAGGGAACGGTTTGGTAAGGGTCTTGCCCTTGTTCAGCGTTTAGAGGTCCTGCTTGGGACCTGGGTCAAATTTAGTAGGATCTCCTTCAATGCCCATAGGTATTGGATGGCGGGGATCCAAACTCTTTGACCCCCTCATAAGTTAACTACTATTAATATTATAACCCGGCTATTTAGGACTGTATCCCTGCTGACTCAGACTACTTAGCCGAGGGTAACGTCACCGCCGAAAGCGGGGCCTACCACAATTTGCATTAATAACTTAATTCATTATCTTTCAATAATCCGACCCTTTAGGATTGTATCCTTGCTGACTCAAACTACTGGGTTGAGGGTAACGTCTCCTTCAAAAGAGGGGCCTACTACAATAACTAAGATAATCTCTTAAACAAGTGCAAAAGTGCGAAAATAATCAAAGGTTATACTAATGCACGTGTCGGATCCAAGTGATTCATCTTGTCTATCTGTTTTTATTTTATTTTATTTTTCAGCATTTAGTTAGTTTTTATTTTTCTTAGTTTAAAACATTTTTTCTCACTTTTTGATTTGATTAGACGTTGAGGATAAACCGGTATTAAAAGCTCTTGTGTCCTTGGACGACCTCGGTATCTTACCAACACTATACTACGTCCACGATGGGTGCACTTGCCCATATGTGTGTTTAGTGTTAGTAAATATCGTGTTTTATAAATTTAAAACTTGGCTAAAAGTGTAAAAAGGGGCTTAAATACTCATCTAAAATATAACACACTTCACGCACATCATTTAGAGAAAACAAGACGAATAAAAAATGAAAATAGTGAGTTAGGAACTCACTGTGAACTCTTGAAGTTCACTGACGTGCTTGAATCACTTTGAGAGAAAATGAGAGTTTGAGGTGAGTGAAAAGGTTTTAGAATGAAAGGAGGCTTGTATTTATAGGCTAATATTATGGTTCAAGCATTTAATATGGTTACAGGTGGTTGACAGTTAAAATAAAGGTGAAAACAGAAGGTTTTAGAACCTTCTGTAAGTTTGCGTAAAAAGGAGCTGGTTTAGACAAGTCCACGTGAAGATATCATCTTTTACATGAAGGTCACCTCCATGTGACACGAAGGTGGGCTTCGTGTGGCATGTGACAAGAAGGCATAAAGCCTTCGTGTCTTAGTGGGCTTCGCGAAAGGGAAGGGGCTGAAGGCCCATATGAGTGGCACGAAGGCCACTAGGCCTTGTGGTTTCGTGTAGGGGAGAAATGCACGAAGTCCATTTCTTTATGTGGCACTAAGGCGATCATTTATTTTATTTTATTATTTTATTGTTATTATTATTATGTGGCACGAAGGTCACGAATGTGGCCTCTTGGGCTGCCTTCGTCTGTCTTCGGCCCGAAGATTATGGGTGGGGTTAGTTCGTGTCAGTTTTTCGTATTTAGCTTGTTTCGAGTATGTAGGAAGAGAAAAAAAAATATAATAGCGTATTGTATGAGTATAATGTGAGTACAAATTATAATTATAAGTATTTTAAGTATCGGTTGCACGTATAAATATGCATTCAAGATGATAACGTATAACCCAAGTATTGTGGCACGCATAAGTATATAAAAGAGGATGTTTATTATGATCAAAGTCTCGGATACAAGAATATAATACGATTACAAGTTTCCAAAAATAGAACTATGAATACACTTTCTAAATAAGGAAAGTACATAAATGTGAAGCGTTACAAATAGTGGCCATTGTTGTTACATTTACGCCTAACTATAATTTAACATGTAACCAAAGCTTCCTTGAATGAACTCCTCGGCAAATTTGTTATGATAGATTCTCATGATGATCAATGTTTAAAGAAATCATTGTGTTTATGGCATAACAAAAGAGATTCTCTTAATTGATATTGTGGGTGACTTGTCCTGAGTTTACCGATCGTACACGAAACGGAAGTAGATGCTTCTTCCTGTAGTGTATGCTTGTATATTGTTCGATCCGAAGACATTGGTTAGGCAACTAAATATTGGGAGAGCTTGTTAAGGCATAGGATCTTCAGGAAGATAGCATTTTTTTTAACAATCAACAAGGCACATCCCATGAATGTTTTATGTTTGTGCCACACTTATGATTAGTCAATTTGATAATAAAAACTATATCTAGTAACATTGTTACTTTAAAATTTTTACCTAAAGATTTCAATTATATCAAACCATATAGACTATTTGTTTAACTAACTCCTTTCTAATTTTCTTATCAATAAACATTATTTGTCATTCGATAAGAAACAAGCATAATGTCTATCCGAAGATAATAGATATAGAACTTAAGCACAATATATCATAGCGTCCATAAGTTCAAAGAAAATACAATCAGGAAATAGAAATATAACTTACACGTAATATCATAGCTTTATTAATAATGTATGATTAGATACTTCAAAATCTAGAGTTGTACTTCAAAAAGTATAATTTTCTCATAAACTAATCTCTATGTACTTCAAAAAGTATAATTTTCTCATAAATTAACCTCTGAAATTGGAAGACACTGAATTTGACTTAAAAATAACAATTTTGTTGTAGAGAAAATGGCATTAGGCGATATCCTTCAGTCTTCTTCACTGAACTATAGCCACGCAAACTGATAACCTGTCATTGGGGTCATGAAAAACCGAAATAACCTATATAGCTAGGGTAAGTCATGTATCAAATTCATGAGAATCATATGGTTAGTATTACACATTTCATTTGATTATTTAAACTAAAAATAAATAAATTAATTTAATACTGAATTTGTTTTTTATTGATTTTAGAAAATAACTAAATAGTGCTTAGATTGGCGTTGAAAACAATATATGAGAAAACAACCTCCTCCGGATTTTAGGTTATAAGTTTCACACAAAACTTGTTTGGTTAATTAGACACGACATAGACATAGTCTTAGGATCAATCAGTTTAAATGATGATCAGTTTAAATGATGATTGAAGACATGTATTTAATAATAACTCGTACAATCCAATTATATATGCCAAGTACCCCTAGTTACCAAATTGCTCACGGTGCAAGGAAACCAAACTGTCCGAGCGTGATGTTATGATTGATGGTATCTTATCGTGTTTTCTAAATTTAAGACTTGATTTTGTACAAAATCAGCTAAAAATAACCAATATTTATATACACTACAACTCACATCAGTCTTCCATACGAATATCACATCCACACTCTGTTGCTTGACCGAGACTAATTATATTACTAGCAAACTATGGTTATAATAAAAATCAGTCACTAATCATTGCTCCCATGTTTTACTCACTAGTAATATAGACCTTTTCCAAAATATTTAACTTTGAGACCGATCCCCGAATTTAAAGTTGCCACCAAGACTCTTATTTAAATCAGAGAAAAAAGATAAATTATTCGTCATGTTGTTGTTCGCAGCAGCATCTAAATACCACAAGTCTTTTTATTCCGAACTGTTCTCGTAATTTTTTGAAATGACCTTTTCTTCATTCAAGCAAACAACTTCTTGAACACTTTGCACCATAAATAATGACGGGTCAATTTCTTGAGAAAAAAAAATGCATTTATGAATTTAAAAAATTAATAGTAGTTCATTTTGGTTGCATTTTAAAAAACTAATGGTAGTTCATTTCGGTTGCATAACACTTTATGATCCATGTGTGATCTACTTGCCTTTAAACCTTTCATAATGATTATATATTTTGAACTGAGTCGGTGATGTGATCTTAATAGGTGGTATTTCATTCGGTTTTGGTTTGGTTTGAGTTGAATCGGTTTGTTTGATTTTGAGCAGGTGCGTAAGCGTAACTCTATAAATAGTTTGAATGATTATTTCCGAATCAGAGATCATTGTAAGCTTCTTTTTCACGCCTGGTACCTGGATGACGAGACCATTATTGGAGATGCTACTCAGGTTACCAAGGCTTTAGACATCATTAGAGTGGAGGGCCCCTCCTTGGGCCTCCTTCTCAACATTAAAAAAACTGAAGTTTTTTGGCCTACATGCGACGGGGTGAAGATTCAGGAGGGTTTATTTCCGCGGGAGATTGGTAGGCCGGTGCATGGTGTGAAACTCTTGGGTGGTGCTGTCAGTAGAGATGGGCAGTTTATTAGTGGGTTGGCCCTCAAAAGAGCCAAATGTGCGGTTGAGCTGATGGGATGCCTCAAACGCCTTAAGGACCCTCAGAGCGAACTCCTTCTACTTCGTTCGTGTATGGGGGTTGCTAAACTGTTGTTTGGGCTTAGAACGTGTCAGCCTTTTTATGTCGGGGAAGCCGTCTCTGTTTTTGATAAGGGGCTTCGGAATACGATCGAGGACATTGTTGTTTGTGGGGGTGCCTTTTTCGGGGACCTACAATGGAGGTTAGCTTCCCTCCCGACACGTTTTGGGGGGCTTGGGATTTGCTCAGCTGAGGATGCCTCTTCCTACGCTTTTGTGGCTTCAAGGGCCCAATCTTGGGTTCTTCAAGACCACATCCTTCGCGAATGTGGGGGAGGGCTGTTGGACTCTGATTACAAGGGTGCGTTGGACAATCTGCATAGTTCTCTTCCCGATCTTGATCTTGGCGGTTTCTACATTAAAGACACCGCCCCCATTAAAGCCCAGAAAATTCTGGCGAATGCCTTATATGGAGAAATCGTCAAAACAGTTGAAGAGAAGTTTGCCTTTTCCCCTCGCCAGCGAGCTGTGTTTGAGTGCTTGCGAGCCCCCCATGCTCAGGATTTCCTGTCTGTTGTTCCCATCGAAGGTTTAGGGAAATGTATGTCGGCTGTGGAATACCGGGCTATCCTCAAGTACCGTTTAATGATACCCCTTTTCCCGGATGATGACCCGTGTCCTGTATGTCGGAAGTGTTGCTTGGATTCTTTTGGGGAGCATGCAGTACATTGCAAAGAATTACCGGGCTTTAAGTATCGACATGATTTAGTTCGAGATGTGCTGTATGATGTCCTTAAGCGAGCAGGGATCTCGGCAAAAAAGGAAGCTCCGGTGAACTTCTTGACTGATCCATTAGAAGGGAGATCTACGCTACGGCCCGCTGACATTCTTGTTTTTGGATGGGAAGGAGGGAAACATGCGTGTGTCGATTTGACAGGTGTGTCCCCCCTCGTTGGGCTAAGGGACCACGGGTTTGTGGCGGGACAGGCGATAACCAAGGCAGAGGCGGGCAAAGTAGCTAAACACGAAAAAGCTTGCATCGAGAATCAGCACGTGTTCGTCCCATTCGCTTTCGATACATTTGGCGCTCTCTCCCCTGACGCGGTGCGGTTCCTAAAGCGGGTTCAACAGGTGGTAAGCAGTAACACCGCACATGTTAAGGGGCAGAATTTTGTGTTTAGCAGGGTAGGGTTTGCTATTCAGAAAGGGGTAGCGGCGCAGTTTGTTGCTCGTCTACCTACCATTAGTTTGTAATCGTATTGGATATTCATTTGTTGTAAAATTATATTTTGGGACACTAAAAAAAAATTAGTAACTAACGATGGATTATTATTTCTTTATAAAACAAGTAACATGGAAATAACATAAAGTTAGGCAAGTGGACAATTGGTGTGGTTAGATGCTTTTTTTCATAGCTTTTAAAAAAGGATATATTAATGAATTAAAGGACGTGCATTATGGTATTTTGATTTTCTACGTAACCACTATTATTACGTTAAGATTGCCCAAATTTGATAAATATCCTCACAATATCTAGATTATGATGAGAACCACTATTATTATTTATTTGATTTCACTCTAAAGTTCAATACACCTCATTTTATATTTTAAAGTTTTTACTTACATAAGTATATAAATCTCATATTTGTATTTATAGACTATAACTATTATAGTAAATGGAATCACTGAGACTCACACGAATATTTGAAGGCTTTAATCTTCAGGACTAAATCATAGATTTCCATAAGATGTTGTATTGATACATAGTTGTGCAGTTGTGCAATTTAATAGTAAAGCCAATTCAAGAGTGCTAATGATGGCTTTGTGTCATCAGGTTTTGCTAGTGAGATTTGATAAGAAATCAATCAACGTCCAAACTCCAAACTCTCACTCTTGTTCGGCCGCCTCCAGTGACGGATTCAAAATTATATTCTAATGAGTTCACTTTGATAAATTCTTTTTAATTCTCACTAATGTTTTCTAAATTTTATAAGGTTTTCAATAATTTTTTCATTTTTTTTTCAGACGCACTAAGTTCCTGAGAATCCACAAATATGATGACAATGGCAACGACCCCGATGATACCTCCGCAACCTTAAATGTATGTTTATAATTCGCACACCACAAACAACACGGTGAATGAAAAAATTATATTGATTAATTTTCGAACCGAAGTTACAAATGACTAAATGCTATGCCAAAAGGTGCTCCTTAGGATATAGAGAATGTTTCCAACACAAAAACGGAGTAGGTGGTGATGTTGAGCAACGAAGGGCAGATACACATCAATCTAAGACTATGTGTAGTGGTGAGACCACCCGTAGTGGTAAACAAGAATAATGCCCCCAACATGGGGCATTATACGCCACGTGTCATCCTAGTCATACATGGGGCATTATATCAAAATAGGCGTAGTGGGGCATTATGTCAATAACCCTCATATTATTTTTAATGAAAAAAAAAGGGTCAAGATGTCAGGTTGAATGGGCAAAAGTGATTGGTTGACTAAAGTGAATTTCTTTAAAAGTCCCCTTCATTGTCAGAAAAAGGCTGGTTCCAAACTCCCCTTTAAGCGTTATCATAAACACGCCAAATTCAAGTTTTTGAAAATTTTTTCAAAAAAAAACGCCCCATGTAATGGAGGGGTGGGCGTTTTCAGGCGTTGTTTTTGAATTTTTTTTAAAAAAAAACGCCCCACTACACATGGACTGACTGGTGAGTGAAACAAATGTCCCACCCTTGGGCATGAAGAGACACGTGGCTGCCTAGTCACCAAAAGGGCATTTGTTAAAAAGGGGTGTAGTGGTATAATGCCCCAACAATACTTACCCAATTATTATTATTTTAGAAAAATAAAACGAATAAATGAGTTGGAAATTTGTTATTGGTCAAACTTTGAAACCTTTAAACATTCGGCGTTTTAATCAAAACGCCCAACCAAAAAATGCAAAAAAAAACTAAAAGATATATTGCATTTCACTATTTTAATATTGAAAACATTACTTATGTGGACAACCCATGGATTGCCACATAAATAACTTGTAAACAAAACCTTCATTTTATTTATTGACTAGTTTAAGAACCCGCGAGGTTCGCGGGTGGATTAAAACACAAATGAATAAGTTTAATTTATTGAACTAATCGTTTGAATTAAATAACCGTTCAAGTTGATTACATGAATAAAACAATATCTTGTTACATTTGCAGTTCATGATGACACCTAACCTGTTTTAATAACCTATACACCTTTTCATAGTTGATTACATTATACAATTTAACATATAAAACTTATACACCTTTTCTTTGTGAATGGTGTTTCGATGTTACCTTGGTATCGAAAGAATGCAATTTCACCATCTGCGGATTCGCAATCAGTTTCGGATCACTCTCGGTCCAAGTGAAAGGTATCGCAACATCCATATCAGTATATGCTAACACATCAAATATACCTGCCGACAAACCATACAAAATACCTCAAAACAAAAGGAAAAAACACCTGCTTCGACCAAAATTAACAAAAAAAAAAAAAAACTCAATATGACAAACGTGTTAATCCTTACAGGGTTCATGAAGGCATGGCAAGTAAGTGATGCTGGATGCAATCTGTCTCATGATTGCTTGAATCTCCCTCATGATTTCCTTATCACTATTCTCTCTTGAAACTCTGCAAACCAACAAACATTGAATCAATACAAAAACAATGTATCTGATGTATTAATCAAAGGTTCCAACAATATCTTACTCTTTTTATCCAATTCTTTATCAGTCTCTATACTGAAATTCCACCTTTCAAGTACTTCGTTAGTGGGGCCTTGCTCATAATCACAAGAACTATTCTTTGTAACTTCCCAGCTTCCAGCCATTCTATATAAACACACAAACAAACAAAAAAAAAAAAAAAAAAAAAAAAAAAAAAAAAAAAACACTTTACCTAAATTCTATCAAGATTTGTGCATAAATTCATTAAAAATATTAATAGTTAACCAGAAAGCTCTGTGTGTTCAAATTTGCAATGAAGGTCTTAACACCCTCGTTTATATCCACAGCTAGTGAAGAAACCGAACCACTGAGAACCCTCCAATCGTTTTAAGCTGGAGAAACCAAAAACTGCATCATGTTCTTACACGACGGAAGTTCGGTTAGCTCAAGTGAACCGGAACTCGCTTTACTTACAACCCCACTAAGCGATGCGGAATTCTTTGCGCAAATTACAACCCCCGATGCACCAAAAAGCACGATGGCCTGATTATAGCACCCAAGTTTTGTGGGTCTATAACTTCATCTAACGCCAACCAAAGCACCTCTTCGTCTCTTACTCGATTCAGAAAATCGAAAAGAGTTGCATCTTTGGTGAAAATTAGTCCAGAGTTGATGTTCACTACCTTGAATATCACTTGAAGTTCCTACAAAAAAATACACATACATATTTTATATAAATACTGAAAGCAGTGTGAAGCAAAGGTAATATTTTGATATCAAGATAATATAATTACCAACCTCATCAATGGTGTTTATGATTTGATCATTGTAATACTTGACTGCTTCTAAGCAGTATAAAATACCTTTTTTGGAAGCTAAAGAACTTATTATGGATTCATTAGAAGGTGAGAAAAAGCTGTCGAATAATATAAAAATAGAAAAGGTAAAATGATTTATGACTGGATGTTGAATCCTTAATGGTCCACTGGTTGGACCGGATGTGAAAACCGGATGATATCCTAAATAATATAAAAATAGAAAAGGTAAAATGATTTTTTATTCAAAATCCAGTTCGACCCCTTAAAATCCCAGTCCCGGTTCGACCGGCCAGTTCGGGTCTGAAAACACTGCTTTTTCCTTCTTGTCTGATATAAAACGCGTGTAAATCAATAAAAAACTTTGCTTCTAACCTGCAGAGTTGAAATATGCCTCCACAAATCTCCGTCGATCCTCCAAATCTGCGTTTTTTTATAATCAAACAAAGAAACAAAGAACATACATTGCAAAACTTAGTAGAATCAAGAAACGCTTAATCAAATCTAACTTATCTCCGCCGCTGTCCACATATCTATGGCATGAACAGATAGATTCGTTATGGTAAATATGCTACCTACAGGCTCAGAGTCTAGAAAAGAAGGATACCATCATGGCTGCAGGGAAGGTTGCAGGTAATGACCTGCCATCCTTCAACCCTACCATGCCAAGGCGATATTCTCATCATCTTTAAAATCGAATATATTGCCTCATCATAGCCTATATCACAAATCCTAAATGATGAAAAATCCCCCCACCGGCAAACCGGTGACAATACCACAAGCTTCACCGTTGTAGGGAACCAAAGAAATCAACTATGTATGCGGAGTAACCAGCAAGACCACCACCAGTAAATTACCAAAATGCCCAACAAAACAGTTGAAAGCGTTTGATTATCAACATGTCAAACACCTAACAGCCGCCAATGACAACCGCCAAACACAAAGAATAACACACGAACTTGTAATAAAAAGCCGATAAAGAATCACCGGTGAATAATCAGTCCGGCGACCACATCAACGCTGCCACCACCACAAACAAATCAGAATCGCCATAGTATGAGGCCGAAAATAGAAAATCACAGCTACCATGTTGAAAGAAAGTCAAGCAACTTATCATCTTGGCTACAATACCATAAGTCTACAAATCGACCGACCAATGCTTCATCCGTCAACAAATCGACTAAAATAGGAACAAAATCAATGAAACTCATCATCATATATGAACTCTGAGGTTCAGAAATGTCAACAATATACACACACAACCTATAATCTCAAAATCATCTCAGGTTAAACACAAACAAAACCGCTTGCCATGTGAAAACAAATTAAAAGACATAAACATCTCGGCTAGAGCCTCATTTTCAAAGTAACCATACCACAAATAGTCACAAAAGCCAGGAAATCTATCATGACAACCTATAAAACAGAAACTGGAACATATAGCATAAATTGATGAACAAATAGGCGCAGACGAACACACATGCAAGTGATCACACAATTACATAGGCGACAACGATCGATGAAACTTAACATGTAATTAATAACAAAACAATAAGTGGTTAGCAATATTCAAATCAACCGGAAATCAAGTTTCCATACACATCGGAAAGCATATAGTTCAAAATCGATGAAGATAATATTCAAATTGATCGGAAATCAAGTTTCGTATAGGTTTGACCCAAACCTCGAACCCATTTTAACCCGTTACCCCACTTATTTTGCTAGATATACATACACCCAAATCTATTATACATAGACTTGACGTTCTTTTACTACCCATTTCATAACTTCTATACAAAAATAATAATATATACGGTAAGGTTTAAGTTCCCGTAAAAGAAATTTTTTGGTAAAAAGTGTAATAAGGCATACGGATTGACATATAAACAATCTTTCGTCTCCGTTGCAAGGCTACGGAGCAAGCATCAAAAGTTACACTAACAAATTTATAATACCGAAAAATAAGGCTATAAGTATGGAAAAAAACCAATAGTTTCTTGAAGTCATTTAACAAAATCATTTACCTGTTGTATTAACTTATGCACCAACCATAATTGCAAACTTTGTGGTAGATTCTCAGTGGTCCTCTATGATTCCACCAACATATAATATAGCATCCAGACTATGCAAGAAATCATTGTTACAAAATAAGGGATAATCAGTAATTGTCAAATAAAGTTATCGACTTTTAGGGCAACATATATCACCTACGCAACTTCAACCACACAGCTGAATAAAAAACCAACATAAATCAAGTTGAAAACCTACCAGATCGAAAGAAGATTGAGCTTGATTCTTCGTGTAAAACAACAAAAATGAATGTCTAAATACCATATAACTTTGAGATCACAGTTTAGGATGTCTAAACCCCACTTTTTAACCTCAAAAGCATATAAGGACATCAAGAAAGCTAATGATGTACCTTGAAAACTCACCAAATAAAAGGATTTTAGGTAGACTAAAACCGTGGCAAAACTTGGATCCATCTACCTTCAGTAGTTATAACCAAAACTAATTTTAATCACATAAACATTCTACCTTAAAAATAAGAATACAACAACTCGAACCGCAAATACACATTGCACATATCTTTAAATATTCAATACAGATTCAGTATTATCTGTAGCTAATAAGAAACACAACAACTTAAAACCAAATCTACATACATTGACATAAATGACAAACAAAAAACATATATAACAACATATTTTCTGTATTGCTTCAAGCGGAAAACATTTATCTCAGAATCACAATCTGAAATAGAAAGAACGATTCAACGAACAACATATAACAAATTGTTTTTTAAAAGATTAGGGTTACAGATTTAGAAAAACCCCCAAATCTAACTTTAGGGTTTATGAATGAATTTAAACGTAAAAATTCTACTTAACGTTTTAAGAAAATATACCTAATGAATGTGTGTTTATACCTACAGAAAACACCATCAGATTAGATATAAAGTACAACATATTGATCTTTTATCTCAAAAGGTTTTTGAATTCACCTTATGCGTAATAGAAACACATTCCAGACCCAAAAAAGAACCCTAATCTAAAATGGATGCCTAAAGAAAACCCCAATCTATAAAAAAAAATAGATGGATTCAAAAAAATAGGAAGTTAAATGATAATGAAACATACCTTACAAATGAACATTCAACATCAAATCAATTGGAGGATTCTAAAAACCCTAACCAAAAAACAAATGCATATTTAACATTAAATCGATGAAAGAAAGTTAAAACGAAGCAGGATAATTATACGAAAAACAAACCTTCGAGATGAAGAAATCGACACATGTTGGGTAAAAACGAAGCGGGAGCCAATCGACTATGTAACGCTTGCCGGAGGCCACTGTGGTCATAAGCGAGACCGCTATTCTAAACCCTTGACCACCGATGGTCATCCTCGTCGCCGGTGGCGAGTGGTGTCGCAACAACAGCCACCACCGTCTCTATCTCTAACACTCACTCCCTCTCTCTTATTGCCATATATCGACCATTTCCCTCTCTCCAAATGCCTAAATAAAGATCCATCATTCCATCAGATTGAATCAGTAACCTCGAAGAACTGGTGTAGACTCCTCTAGGGTTTACAGAGGATTATGAAAGGGGAAGACAAAAGAAAATCGATGATAATGAAAAGGGATGAACGAAGGAAAAGGAGAATTGGATGGATCTTCAAGATCTGAAAGCATGTTGAAGATGATAAAGATACCTAGATGAGAGTTTTTGTGTTTGATAGAATTAGGGTTTTTGAATGACACGGATGAGAAGTTGTGTTTGAGAAGCCGCTTATTGAGAAAATAAAATGCCGCTCAAAATCTATAGAGGAGGAATATCACATTGCCACGTGGCAGAGATTGGCTTAAGTTACTGCCATGTGGCACCAAAATGTATTGTTTTAATATACATAATAGATTAGTGCTATTCGAAATAAAATAACTAGAATCTTTCATAAGAAACTTTAATATACGCATTTTAGTATCAAACTTGGTACTTTCTTGGTAATTTTCCACTTATATAAATGAAAACACACGTTTATTATATTTAGATTGCATATATTAGATATAAAGTTGAGTTTTATGATTCAATGGCGTGGTTGTTGAAGACTATGCCATTAGCCCATTAGTTTATGTATTTTTCTCTATCTTCTTTTATATATTATATATGAACTAGAAATAAGATTCCGCGCGCGTTGCGGCGCGGGTACATCGCAAACATCGAATTGATTAGTCCAAACGTTATGTGATGCATTAACTATATGAAAACACACGTTTCGTTGTATCTGATTGAACTCAATGTAACCTATATAAGCATAGCGATTGGATCAAACATAAAGTAAATCAAATTTATACCGTACAATCATAACATATTATATGTGACCTTGAGTCATACATAGAAAACGTAACGGGTATAACGGAAAAGCTGACACGTATAATCAAAAGAGGTTAATTAGAGCTTTTAAAAAGGGGAAAAAATAAACTACAATTTGACTCCACTCAGATCAAAACGTAAAACGGGAAACTTGCGAAAGATGAAAAGTATGGGGGTACAAAGTTGAAAACAAAAAGTGTTGTGGTTAAATTGTAAAAGATGTAAAGTTTTGGGTTATTAGTATTAACTATATGAAAACACACGCTTCGTTGTGTTGTATCTGATTGAACTCAATGTAACCTATATAAGCATAGCGATTGGATCAAACATAAAGTAAATCAAATTTATACCATACAATCATAACATATTATATGTGACATCGACTCATACATAGAAAACGTAACGGGTATAACGGAAAAGCTGACACGTATAATCAAAAGAAGTTAATTATAGCTTTTAAAAAAGGGAAAAAAATAAACCACAATTTGACTCAACTCAAATCGAAACGTAAGGGAAAAAAAGTAAACCACAATTTGACTCCACTCAAATCGAAAAGTAAAACGGGAAACTTGCGAAAGATGAAAAGTATGGGGATACAAAGTTGAAAGCAAAAAAGTGTTGTGGTTAAATTGTAAATTTCATGTTCGGTTTTGAATTAGAGACGTTAAAAATGATGAATCGACGTCGACTATAACCAGATGAAAAGTTTTGGGTTATTAGTAAAAAAGTTAAGGGATTAAAATGCAAAAGATAGAAACTTGTAGGTTAAAAACGCAAAATGCAAATTTTTTTTGAAAATCCCCCAATGCACATGTTACTATAACATAAAGCAAAAACATCTTGGTAATTTATAGGTTGCAAATATCTTCATTATCTTTGAAATAAGTTATGTATAATATATGCGGATACCTTTATTCATTCACGATTCACGAATATATTTCTAAGAAATATCAATGAAAAATGTGGATGTTATTTCAATTCTCTTCTTTCTGGACTAAATCACAATTTGGATATTTCTAAGAAATATCAATGAAAAATGGGGTGGTGGTTTATTGGCAAAGACAAAACTTTTAAACACCTTAAGAGGGGATGTATTGAATTCAAGTCATACAAATGACAGAAATAAAAAAAAAATTGATGTTAAAAAAACTAATAGGGAAAAGTAGAGCGTTATTAACTAAAGTTGAAAAGTAAGTAAATAAATAATACTGTAACCAATTCCCAAGTCAAATTGACAATGTGTTTGGTGTAAAGTTTTTGGTTTGAAGTAATGACCTTGAAGTCCATTTGTTAAAATGACTTTTTTGTACAAAATCACCAAATACGATGAGTAAAGATTAATTAAACTATAATTGAAGTAATCTTCACTTTATAATTAATTAAATAAATTATAATCATAGATGCATTTTCCCTCTCTTTCTTTTTATTTCACATATTTTTATATACTGAGATACCAAATACAATCTTTAAAAAATAAAAAAAAATGAATTGCAAGGATTGTCCTTTATCTTTATATCTATTTGCAGACGTTGTCCTTTATGTTTAAAATTGACGAGTTTTGTACTTTATGTTTTCAAATCATACACGTTTTGTCCTTTACCCCTAACCCAGTTAAATTTTTCTGTCAAATATGGTCATGTGCAAGTCACATGAAGACATATCAGTCATTTCCCCACCCTTTCCATTTTCCCCCAATTAATACCAACCCAAACCCTACCCTTTCTCCCAACCGTTCACCAGCAACCATCCAACCACCCTACAAGCACCACCGTCACCATCACTAGAACCACCGTTCACCACCACCACTATCAACAAAACCTCTTTAATCACCCCACCACATACCAGCTACACCATCCCCACCCCTCTTTTCTCCTAATTCCACCATCACTTCCACCACAAATACCCATAAACACACACTTTCCTCATTTTGGAAAACCCAAAGAAAGAGTGAGATGGAGAGAGAAAACAGAAGAGAGAGAAAGAATCAAAGAGAGAGATAGAGTATGGTCGTGAGAGGTTAGAGAGAGAGAGAGAAAACGCAGAGAAAGAGAGTGGGGGAGCTGGTGGTCGACGGTTGTCCGACACGAAGCTTTAACAGCTCCGGTGGTCGACGGTTGTCTGACACGACGCTTTAGCAGCTCCGGTGGTCGACGGTTGTCTGACACGACGCTTGAACAGCTCAGCTTAGATCGACGGGGATGATGACAGATGTTGGTGTTGTTGTGGGTGTAACGACGGGGTGATGGCGGTGGTCATGTGGAGCAACGATAATGACGGAGGCGGTTGTGCTTGAAGGAGACACCAATGATGGTTTTGATTGAAAGTGATGAAGGTGGTGTCGGCTGTGGTCCACGATGACGGCGATGATGGTTAAGGATAACGACGAGGATGGTGGTGGTGGTGAACGGTGGTTCTAGTGATGGTGACGGTGGTGCTTGTATGGTGGTTGGATGGTTGCTGGTGAACGGTTGGGAGAAAGGGTAGGGGTTTGGGTTGGTATTAATTAGGGGAAAATGAAAAGGGTGTGGAAATGACTGATATGCCCTCATGTGATTTGCACATGACCATATTTGACAGAAAAATCTAACTGGGTTAGGGCTAAAGGACAAAACGTGTATGATTTGAAAACATAAAGTACAAAACTCGTCAGTTTTAAACATAAAGGACAGCGCCTGCAAATGGGTATAAAGATAAACGACAATCCTTGCAATTCACTCAATAAAAAACACATACACAAACATAGAGTAGGTTTATTGGAGACCAAAAAAAAAGCAGAGAACTAGAAAGACATGGTCAAAACATGTATATATTGGTTTAAATGTGATTGAATGTGACCATAGTGATTGAATTGTGCGAACATTTGCGGGTTGAAGTATGAATGAGCTTGGTATCGAACTGATTCTGAAAATCAACAATAGCGGTTAAATGTACTGAAAATAATCAGTACGGTACCAATATTTGAATGTAAATCAACTAAAACACCGGTATCATACCGAACGGTTACTGGTCCCTAAAAACAAAAAACAAAAATGGGTACCGTTAGCAGTACCAGAAATGATTGGTATAATACGATACCAATACCCAATATCAAATGTTCATCCCTGGGTTAAAGCGGATATTGAGATTGCACATACTAGGATTGTCGTTGATCGTACGTTTTGTGGTTGATCTTTGCTTGTTGATCGGCTTTAACCGCCTTTTTTGGTTTCCGAGAATCAATAGGTGAGAGAGAATGTATTATAGAGAGGAAAATGATAGAGCTTGGTCTGAAAATTTGTTAGATAACTGGTATGTAATAGGTTAGACATTTAGTTTAATTATTTTTAAAGTCAATTCAAATGATCGCATGACTGTTGTCATTTTAGATATCAAAGGTGAATTAATCACTTATCTTCTTGAAAAATCCAAGTACCACAACACATGGTATGATGTTTAATACCGTACCATGCGCCACATTGGTAATATGTGTGGGTACCAAACCTTAAAAAAAGATCCATACCATGTTCACTAATATCTAAAATCTACGCACTCTATTAGGTAAATTAGGTAACGCATAAAGTATCTATGGTATCCACTTATCTATTTAATAATGTCTTGTTAGCTTTATTCAACTACTTGAATTATTATATATTTAGCTAATGTTCTCGTTTACATTAATCCGATAAATTATAAATTAACATGTTTAATAATTATAGCCTTAACTTTATTTGTATATAGAGTTGGTTATTTAAAACACAACAATAAGAAAATGATCGAGTTTAAAAAAAAGATATTTGCATTCAATGTTATCTTTTTTATATATTTAACTAAGTTCACAACCATATCATAATCCTTGTTTTTTAACAACAAATTTGGATCACTAACGAACTATTGGAGTATTATCGTACCACCACTGAAACCACTCGTTCATCGAAAAACCCCTCTTGTAGGAAACGAACTCGAACTCAGAATCTATTGATCTCAAAGCATTATTCCACCCCTAACATGCCACTAGACTATTAAAATAATATGCAACCATATAATCCTACCAAACAAATTTATATATAAATTAATGCAAAACTATAAATCATAAGTTTTTAACGGTAAATATTTAAATGTATCCAACATTATTTAATTTACAATTCAATAATCAACCGTATTTTATGAGTATATTTATTGTAATACGTGGCTCCCGTCAAGAAAAAGAAAGCTTTTTATAAGCCAGTTGGGATACACAATACTTATATTTCCTCTCTATACGGAACCAACAAGATATGATCAAAAACAAGAATCAATCCAACTTTGCTTTTCGATCAAATTCACAAAACCCCTTTTGAATTTCCCTCTCCATCACTCTTTCTCCACCGTAAACATCAAAGCTTTTCATTCTAAATACATCCGGCAACAATGACGTCCGGGTTTTCCGGCGGCTATCCAGATTTCCTCAATGCCAAAAGAGGCGGCGTAAACAACGTTGTTGGGAGATCTGTGTCGTCCATGATGAATGCGAACAACGTTAACAGAAGTAGCTACATGCAACAATTAAATTACAGATCCCCGGTGATTGAGCCACAGTGTGAATTGAATCGGAAACGATCGTTGCTGGAGTTCCAACAGAACCATCAGTTCCGGCAACAAGCTTCGGTGTACTTGAGGAACGTGAAACCAAGGTACGTGATGAGTGATTTTCATAGTAATGATTATTATGGCCGGATACAAAACGACCCCGTTTCGGTGAATCTAGAAACTGACAGAAAGATGAAGAATCGTCTACAAGAACTAGAAAAGGAGCTTTTGCATGACGATGAAGAAGAACAAAACGACGGCGTTTCGGCTGTGACTGATACCGAGTTATCGGAAACGATTCAGAAGTTACTGAACCCGGTGAAGGACGAAAAACCGGAAACGACGTCGTCTTCGTCGTCATCATGTGCGTCTTCTTCGTCAACAATTCCTCCAAGACAGTTAATATCAAATGCCGCAGATGCAATATCAGACGGTAAACCAGATATCGTGGTTGAATTAATCACGCGCCTGAACCAAATTTCCAACGCGCGTGGTACTCCTGAACAACGATTAGGCTTTTACATGGCGTGTGCTCTACGCTCGCGTCTGCGCGTGAGCTCCACGGCGGAGGAACAACCGTCTTCAGCAGCTGAGTTGTACACAAAAGAACACATTTTGTCAACGCAGTTGCTCTACGACGTATCACCATGCTTCAAGCTAGCTTTCATGGCGGCTAATAATGTCATCCTGCAAACTTTATCGGGTTCGGGTCGACCCGAAAGAAATATCCATGTGGTGGACTTTGACATAGGCCATGGGATTCAATACGTGTACTTAATTCACGCGATTGCGGCGGCGCGTAAGGTTGATTATGGAGCACCCATCACGTTAAAGCTCACAACTTTTGAAGATTTTAGTAACGAAAGTGTTGAAAGATTGAAACTTGTGGGTGATGGACTCAAATCGCTTTCTAACAAGTTAAATGTTTTGTTTGATTATAACGCTTTGGATTTCAAATTATCTGAGATCAGTAAACAGGGTTTAGCGGTTGCAAACGACGACGTTTTGGTAGTAAATTTTGCTTTTAAGTTGAATAAGTTGCCAGACGAAAGCGTCACGACAGAGAATCTAAGAGACGAGGTTCTCCGTCGTGTGAAACGGTTGTCGCCGGCGGTGGTGACGATGGCGGAGCAGGAACTAAACACGAATACAGCCTCGTTCACGAGCCGTGTGAACGAGTTGTTTAGTTATTATACTAAGCTTGTAGACTCGTTTGACTCGGGTGTTTCGATGGATAACTCGAAGCGAGTTAAGATAGAGGAAGGACTGAGTCGGAGAATCGTTAACTCGGTTGCTTGTGAAGGTAGGGACCGAGTTGAAAGATGCGAGGTGTTTGGCAAATGGCGGGCCCGGATGAGGATGGCTGGGTTTGAGTCAAACCCAGTGAGTGACACCGAGTTGTTGTCAAAGTTGAAGTTTGGGACACGTGGCAACCCGGGATTCACTGTGAAAGAAGAATCCGGTGGAATTTGCATTGGATGGTTGGGGCGGACTCTCACCGTTGTGTCTGCGTGGCATTAAGTTAGTTCATTGATTAGTTATAAAGAATTGATTGTGATGATTAATGTTGTATTAGATGCATATTCGATTATTCCCACCTAAAAAACGAATAATAGTGGCGTTTAGTTAAGGTGGGGAGTATTGTAAACCGTCCATTGTATTTTAGTGTGTTTAATCGGTAGCTTAACCACATCTTAAGTCTTAACCTAATTGTTATTTTTATTGAAGCTTATAGTTTGCTTAATAAGTTAATAATGTATTGATTAAGGTGTATACGTGTTACATATGTATACCAAAACATTTACGTGTTTTATATTGTTGTTTCTTTTGTTTTTGAGGCTTGTATATGTTATGTCGAGGGGAGGCTTTATATACCCCACCCCCTCACCGCCTATTTGGCTTCCTTTCTCTCTAGTTGGTGTAGAATAGTAAACGAATTTAATTTTCATTTGACACTGAATAGAATTTATATCGTAACATCAACAAATTAAAAATGTTGCAACACTACATTCGAAATTAAAGAAAAACAAATATTTTTAAGATATAGAAAAAAGTGTTGTGTGTGTGACACGTGCCATCATATTGTTGGTTCAATAATGAAATAAAAAAAATATAGGTAAAGATGATGGGATAAAAATGTGAGTACTCTTTAAATAACCAAAAGTAGGGTAAATTTGAAGGGTCAAAAGTGTAAGTATTCTTGATTTTGGACTTGTACTTTTTAACCATTCATTTATATCATTTTGAGTTCAACTTTTTAATAATTATACTTTTAATTTTGGACTCAAGTGTTTATAACCACTAAAACACAAGGATTCAAACCGTTATAAAATGAACGGTTAGAGAATTAGAGCATTAAAATTTTTTATTTTGTACTCAAATGGTTAAAACCAATAAAAATAGGACTAAAAAAGTAATTTACTCATTTTAATATTTTACTGATTGTTGGTGGACTTTGACAACCCATAAATTTTACTAATGGTTGGTGGACTGTGATAGCCCATAAGTTTAAGTGATTGTTTGATGGGCTTTGGCACATGACAAAATGGAGAAAATGACTACATACGTTTTTAGAAATGTTTGATAAACGTATGATATGAGGGGAAACACACAAAAAGTGTGCATACACGCTTCCAAAGAAAATATGATATTTGTAATGAATTTTCAAGATTATAATAGGTTTGTTTTCACAAGAGAATCTAACAATTTGTTATCAACTTCAACCAAAAAATTTAATACTACAATCAAATAATTAAATGTGACACCAAATTAATCACACAAATGTGGGTGAGGCTAAATGGTATGGTGATGGTCCTTCATTGGAGGATGGTCCGCCACGGAAGCGACACGTAGGATAGGCATGAGGATGGGGCAAAGAGGATGAGGGTGTGGAAATGGGAGGATGGACCTAAAATGTGTATGTATATATTGTATGTATAGGAGTGTGTGAGAGGGGGAGGGAGAGTTTTTGTCCTTTTGTGGACCGTCGCAAACGGCTGGCAGACGACGGGGAGGACGAAGCCGGGAGGGGGCGGCGTGGTGTTTGGCCCGGCGCCGGACCAGGACGCTCCGGGGACGTACCCCATACCCTCTAGCCTGACAACTAACTATCTATTTATTAAATGAAAGTAAAAAATATATTGACACTCAAGTTGATATTTATTGTCTTTCTTTCACACTTGATTCGCAACGACTAGTTCCTCAATGATCGTCTTGGTCGTGTCAAGTATCTTGTTGATTTTCTTGGCCATAGCAAAGAGACCATCTAACGCAGAACACAAAGTATCAACCCCATGATTAGAGGTACACACATCGGTCTGGAACCCTAAAGTGGTTCGATTTGGTCAACAAAAAGTAAAAGTAAAAGTATGAAGTGCCACCGGTTAAATTGTCAATATGGATTATTATCGTTCAATGAGTAATTATTTAGATTATTAAAATCTTATTATTATTATTATTATTGTTGTTGTTGTTGTTGGTGGTGGTGGTGGTGGTGCTGTTGTTATTAGTATTATATTAGCTGCTTATATATATTTATAAGGGGAAATGGACTGTATCACCCTAAACTATGCAAAATTGGCCAATAGCACGCCCAACTTTCAACTTGGCTCCCACCACCCCCAACTTAATACTTTGGTTGTCCTGTCACCCCGTCGTTAACCAAACACTAACTCAGTTAGTTTTTTTATCCTACATGGCTAAATTTTGATGATGTAGCTTGTTTTTGATGACGTGTCATGCTGAGGTGGCCAATTATTTTTAAAAAAATGTATATTTTAATTATAATTAATATATAAATCTCTTTTTAAAAGTTGTGTCTGGATTTGGTAGATGTGTTTACAACCTGCCCTCTCTTCTCCTTCCCAAACACGCACAAACCTTCAAACCCTAATCCACCATGAACACACCAAAACACACCTGCTTAAAACTCAAATCCCCCAACCAATTCCTCTTCAATCTCTGCAATTTTGACCAAAGAACAGCAGTCAAACCCACGATGCCTATATAGAAAGAGAAATCGATGCTACTGACGAGATCTAGAGAGAGAAACAGACCGAGCATGATCAATTGCGATGCCTCAACGTCTCCATCTTCATCGTTTGATGATCAATCGACTCACAGATCTGCCATCACTTGATATTTCGACGTTATCACAGATCTCTAGCCATCACAGATCTGCCATCACAAATCTGCCATCACTTGATGATCAATCGGACCGAATGAACTTCTGAATTGAAGGAACTGAAGGTGAATTTGACGCGATTTGCAGGCGGAGTGACGGTTGGAGGTAAGGGATTGGTGGTTTTGAGAGAAGTGTTGTCGTCGCCGGAGGTGTTGGTAGGATTATCGAAGGTGGTGTTTGGGGTGTCGGAGGCGTCAGCGCCGGCTAGAGATTACGTCGGTTCCATGACTGATGCAAAGTGCAGACGGCGGTGAATGTATCTCCGGCTGTCGAATGTTGGGTTTAATGGAGCTGCGGTTCATGTGTGTGTAAAAAGATATGGAGGTACGAGGATTTAAGGCTTTGATGAGGGTGTTGCATATAAAGATGTGGGGTTTGAAGTGCAGGTGGCGAATGTAAAGAAGGTAAGCTGAAGTTAAAGGAAAAAGGATCGGCAGGCGGCAATGAAATGGTGGGTTACGGTGGCGTTAAGGTACAGGTGGCGGTGGTGGACAATGAGTTGAGTCTGGATTTGGTAGATGTGGGCGGCTGATGTGCAGTTGTTAAGTAGATTGATTATTTTGTACACCTAGGCATGCCAGGTCACAACTCTTTTGCCACGTAGGATAAAAAAACTAACTGAGTTAGTGTTTGGTTAACGACGGGATGACAGGACAACCAAAGTATTAAGTTGGGGGTGGTGGGAGCCAAGTTGAAAGTCGGGCGTGTTATTGGCCAATTTTGCATAGTTTAGGGTGATACAGTCTATTTCCCCTATTTATAATCATCTATAATGTTCCCTATATAATATTATTTTACAGAATTTGATGTTTGTTTTTCTAAATCGTTAACCATTTTTAGATTTGTGTTATTTCTGGTTAGCCACTTATGTAATGTTTTGTTAATGGGTCTTTGAGGGTGATATAGTTGTCTTGGCTGCTAACTTAAGTGAATAAGTTGTGCAACACGGTTGTGCACTCAACGTGCCTTTGTTATAGATTCCTATAATGGGTTGAGATGGGGGTTGACCCACATATATGTATTTTGTTCAATTATAAATAACATGTTATTAGTCACTCTTGAGCTGATCCGTTATAAATAGAAGATAATGAGAATATAAATGGGTTGGGTAAACAATGATTGAAAGCGGAAATTGTTATTGAAGATTAACATATTCTCTTTATTATGGATTATTATGCAATAATATACCCTTATATCGTTATAAAAAACAAAATGAGTATACTGTGTTTGGGGTCAGCCCAATCCAATCTAATCTGTCATGACCCGTGATAATATATAACTAGTTGTTTTGACTCATGAATACTCTTTTGTGTTTTTACATCTAACAAGTAAATGGTGTTTATGGGTGAGTGCAATCAAATTTGGTCCACTTTGACACGTGCTATAAATATTACTTGTTTTGATCTAAACCCTTTTTCGACATACTAACAGAAGGGGAATGAAATCGGAAAGATTCTACATACGTCTTTTGCTTGTTCAAGCTCATGGAGAAGGCAAAGGTTTAAGCTGAAGGCAGCATGATACATGCAACATAGAGTTTGTTATATTCAATTTCCACAACATAATCTTCAATTTTAGAGCTTTGTTTCCAAGTCTCAAACAAATTATAAGCATTTCCAAGCCTCAAACAAATTATAAGCATCAACGAAAAGATGGTCAAACACATAGGTGAGTAGAATCTTAGATTACACACCTACACACACATGTAAACCTTTTTGATCCATTTGTCAATGATCTTTTAATTGGGTTATATTATATTTCCAGCATGTACTATTAAAAAACTCATTAAAAAAGAAACGGGTGAAAAGTCTTCAAAAATGTTTTGACGATATATTTGTGTAATCACATTTAACATACTTATTAGAGTTAATTGCTCGGATGGTCCCTGTGGTTTCAACTTTTTTCACGTTTAGTCCCCACCTTTTGAAAATAGCAGGTATGCTCCCTATGGTTTGTCATTTTGTTACTCGGATAGTCCCTGAGTAGATGTCAGTTAGTTTGAAAATAGCAGGTATGCTCCCTATGGTTTGTCATTTTGTTACTCGGATAGTCCCCAGAGTAAATGTTGGGGGACTATCCGAGTAACAAAATGACAAACCATAGGGAGCATACATGCTATTTTCAAAATGTGGGGACTAAACGTGAAAAAACGTGAAACCACAGGGACCATCCGAGCAATTAACTCTACTTATTATCTAAACAAAATTAAAAGTTTTAGACAAAATTGCTTTGGGTTAACCCATCTTCACCTGTTGTCATGTATCGAAAATCATTATTTTTGATAAATGATCTAACCCACCCAATCTAGCCATTCTGTTCTCATCCTTAGGAGCTACACCTGCTACCAACTAGGGATGATCATTTAATATCGGGTACCGATACTGAACCGGTACCAAACCATAATTCTATTTTAAAATATATCTGACTATAATATTTACTTTTATTTTATATTATTATAATTTATCCTTAACATGCTCCCGCTCAAGCGTCAAGCTAGTGGATTTCAAATTGGTTAAAACTTAAAATGTCGAAACTCATTTCATAGTTACTCAAATGTGTCCAACTACTATATATACTTAACCGAAAAGGTTCAGTTATATAGTAATATTACTAATATTTAAAATATATTTAGTTTGTCTATCTGACTTGAGTCAAGGTTAGTTCGTATAAAAAATACTTTTAATGGATTTACGGCCCGATCATAATATATATGTTATATGTGCTGCTCGCAAAAAAAAAAATGGAAAAAAATGTATGATGCAAAAGATAAGGTACATGTGGCCTTGAGCAAGGCTGACCTGATCCTTTCCAATCACACACATTCGTTATCTCATCATAGGCAGCTCCACATTCTTCTCTTCCTTTTCTCCTTATCCCTATCACCTACAAGTAGATACAAAGTTAACAAATAGCAATAAAATATATGTTCAAAACAATTTGTCAAATAATGGCTTTCTAATTTATAACTATATAAACATCTCTTATTTTTTTGTCATGTTGTTGTGGTTATTTGTCGGATTTTTTCATCGGTAAATTGTCTTTGATATAATTATATTATTTGTATATTAATGTATCTATATATGACTTTTACGAAGGTTTATGTTTAAAGTTACACATTTTGACAATGGTTTGTTCATTAGATCAATAAACGAAATTGGCGGTAAGAGATTAAATAAATATATGAAATGGAGAGGAGCTTAAATGTTTAAGTCTAACCTATAATTATACGAATTAGCAATTACATTGTATGAAATGCAGAGGAGCTTAAATGTTTAAGTCTAACCTATAAGTATACGAATAAGCAATTACATTGTTATTGTCATTGACTCTGGAACATGATGTTGATAGCAAAGGGTTCGTGGCTGAGCAGTATCAAATGTGTAGGAAATGTGTTTCTTTACATGAGGTTGAGGGTTCAAGTTGCATGGTAGTTTTATATGTAGATTTAAGAGTAGAATTAGAGGATGCGTGAGTTTTCCGTTAAAAAGAAAAAAAATTTGATATTTATGACTGATTTAAATCAAGGTCTCTTAGGTATAAGTTCTATATGTGAATTGAATAATTGTGTTAGACAAAACCAAACCAAACAAATCCAAATCAAATTATATGTGGAGATCAACATTATATTTACTCACAAATCAATAATCATTATTAGTTATCCAGCATTATCAGTATTAACAAAATAATTAATCTTTCTACTTATGCAACTATATATATATATATATATATATATATATATATATATATTTCCATGTCTTTGAATTTGTATTTTTTTCATTTCTCGTTTGAAGAGTAGCTTACACAATCATTATTCTCAATTTGAAACCTTAGAACATTCACAATAAGGCATTTTTAGCCTTCATTTTTTCTCATTTTTCCACCTTATTCATTTTCACCAATTATGGACTCCATTTTTTGGATTCATTTTTCACATACATATTTCCTCACAAACATGAAAAAATTAAGAAAAAGTGGGGTATGTGGCAGATGGTGGGGCCGGGAAGACGTTTTTGATGTAAAATGTGATAGTGATATGGCAACGTTTTTGGTTTTCCTTATTGGGTGGGTTTTTGATTTTTTTTAAGAATTAGTGTTTTCTGATTTGGCAGTTGACTAGGCATGTTTTTAGGTGTTTTTGATTTACCGTATCATGGATGGTCTTATATTATTGGAACTTGATAGAGATCGGTAATTGAGAGAAAATGACTAAAATACCCTTTTGAATTAAATTAATTATGAGTGATGTTTTAAAATTATATTGGATGGGGGGAGTTTCATGGTTCTCGCAACTGGTAGTGGTTCCTCCTTGAACCGAACCATATATATATATATATATATATATATATATATAGAGAGAGAGAGAGAGATAGAGTGGGGATCCTGCGGAAAGTGTGTTTTTCCTAGAAAGTTTAGGAAGCGATATGGTCCATCCAATGGGTGTGTTTAAGGGTTGAGATTAAATCAATGACAATCTTGTAATATTTGAGTTTAATTAATTGATTGTTTTAAATGAGTAGGGGCAATTTTGTCAATGACCGGATTTTAAATCAATCAAAAAACTGTCAGGCAATCACAACTCCTATTTTCACGCGAATTTCCCTCTCTCTAAAACCCACATTTGGAAACCCCCAAAATCATACCAAATATACCTAAAATCATGGATGAAGATAAGAAAATTTCCTTGTTCTATATACGTAAGATCAAACTGTCATTATACTACGTGTTTTACAAAGCGATTATGGGTGTTAACACACTGACTTCAGAGTGTTAAAACACACTGACTTCAACCTCTCTGACTGGTAAAACACATCACCAAGAACATGCTGACTTCAGAGTGTTAAAACACACTGACTTCAGAGTGTTAAAACACACTGACTTCAACCTCTCTTACTGGTAAATCATTAAAACACATCACCAAGAACCTGATTATATATTGACTTTAGAGTGTTAAAACACACTGACTTCAACCTCTCTGACTAGTAAAACACATCACCAAGAACATGCTGATAGTTTTCCAGATAAACACATTGACTTCCAGATTTGAATTCGAAAACAACAAAAATTCCGAAAATCATGGAATGTTAGTTAATGAAAAATAAACTCCAAAAATAGAATTAAAATGTGAAATTACATAGCTGTCCTTTTAGTTAAAATAACTCAATGTCACATGTCCAATTCTCATTGCTTCCTAGACTTTGTAGGAAAAATATACTTTCTACCCAACTCCTACTCTATAATTCTATATATATATATATATGTATGTATGTATGTATGTATTTAGGGGGTGTTTGGGATTCCTTCTCAAAAAGGATTTATTGACTTATATAAGTCATAAGTGAGAAGTTAGAATTCTAACTTCTCAACACACAAAATCTTCTTAAATAAGTTGATCTAAACACTACAAAAACATATGAACTTTTATAAGTCAATAAGTCATAAGTTGCTCTAAAATAAGCTAACCCAAACACCCCCTTAGTTCATTGTTTTTTTTTTTGGAATGGCGAACACCCCCGCCCTCTCTTAATGTGTAATCATACTTCTAAATCTATACCCTTGTTCACAGCAGGACTCAAACCCCCACCTGTTAACATTTGAATTTAGGTTCCAATTCTAATGAATTATACGTACTTAACTTGTTATGAATGTTTTGGAACGGTAACACTCTTGGTAGTTATTTCGTGGGGATTTTGGGTGACGGGTCTACAATTAATTTTTGGGTGGACTCTTGGATTAGAAATTGATGTGCGTGAAGTGTATTATATTTTAGATGTATATTTTAAGCCCTTTTTACACTTTTAGCCAAGTTTTAAATTTATAAAACACGATATTCACTAACACTAAACACACATATAGGCAAGTGCACCCATCGTGGACGTAGTATAGTGTTGGTAAGATACCGAGGTCGTCCAAGCACACAAGAGCTTTTAGTACCGGTTTATCCTCAACGTCTAATCAAATCAAAAATGTTAGAAAAGATTTTTAAACTAAGAAAATAAAAACTAACTAAATGCTGAAAAACAAAATAAAAATAAAAACAGATAGACAAGATGAATCACTTGGATCCGACTCGTGTATTAGTATAACCTTTGATTATTTTCGCACTTTTGCACTTGTTTAAGAGATTATCTTAGTTATTGTAGTAGGCCCCTATTTTGAAGGCGACGTTACCCTCAACCCAGTAGTTTGAGTCAGCAAGGATACAATCCTAAAGGGTCGGATTATTGAAAGATAATGAATTAAGTTATTAATGCAAATTATGGTAGGCCCCTCTTCTGGAGGTGACGTTACCCTCGACTAAGTAGTCTGAGTCAGCAGGGATACAGTCCTAAATAGCTGGGTTATAGTATTAATAGTAGTTAACTTATGAGGGGGTCAAAGAGTTTGGATCCCCGCCATCCAATACCTATGGTTATTGAAGGAGATCCTACTAAATTTGACCCAGGTCCCTTGCAGGACCTCTAAACGCTGAACAAGGGCAAGACCCTTACCAAACCGTTCCCTTAACCCCCGACCAGGTAGCCAACATACCTCCATATAGACCGTGGAGATATGAATGGTGAAAATCTTTTATTTTATATAGACAGTAAAATAATGCCAAGACACCACGGACAAACGATAAGGAAAGATCACTGATGTGTGTAAAATGCAACATATAAAACACATCAATTAAGGCATAAAACTAACCCTTTTTAAGTACTAATGTTGGAAAAAGAGTGTTTTTGTCTTCCTTTTGTATTTTCAGGATGAAATGAGCTCAAAATCACAAAAGAAGCAAAAAGACCACTAATTCTACCATAAATACAAGAAAAGGAACAAAAGTAAACTGCCCGGACCCTCAACGGCACCTCCCAAGACAAAGAGAAGAGAACAGAGTCTGAACACGCCCCGTGTCCAGCGAACACGGGGGCGTGCCCAGGAAGCAGCAGAAAAGACAAACCAGTAGAAGCTTCCATTGCTCACCACGGGGCCGTGCCCAGCGGGCACGGGGGCGTGTTGAAAGTACAGCAGGCGCATTAATTGTAATTCGCAATTACAATTAATGAAGAGAGAGAATGTCAGACGGGCACGGGGCCGTGTCCAGCGGACACGGGGCCGTGTCCAGCGTTCTGTTCAGCCTATAAATAGAGGAGCTTGGTTTCATTCTCTCTCATCCATTGGCACACCACCTCTCTCACACTTCATCCACCACCCACCACCACCATAACACCATCATCCACCACCATCATCCATTGTCCATCATAGAGTGTGTGAGTCGTCTCGGGATCCAAGATTGATCGTAAGAGTTCTTGACAATCAAGGCCATGGTTGCCTAAGTCTCTTACATCACTTGGTGAAGACAAGTGTTTAGTATAATACTTTTTATTTTTAATCTTTTGCACTTTTTATTTGGTTTTGTATTAATGACTTTAATAACTAGTTACTTATGTTGAAGGTGATCTTTCCTTATCGTTTGTCCGTGGTGTCTTGGCGTTATTTTAATGTCTATATAAAATAAAAGATTTTCACCATTCATATCTCCACGGTCTATATGGAGGTATGTTGGCTACCTGGTCGGGGGTTAAGGGAACGGTTTGGTAAGGGTCTTGCCCTTGTTCAGCGTTTAGAGGTCCTGCTTGGGACCTGGGTCAAATTTAGTAGGATCTCCCTCAATGCCCATAGGTATTGGATGGCGGGGATCCAAACTCTTTGACCCCCTCATAAGCTAACTACTATTAATACTATAACCCGGCTATTTAGGACTGTATCCCTGCTGACTCAGACTACTTAGCCGAGGGTAACGTCACCGCCAAAAGCGGGGCCTACCATAATTTGCATTAATAACTTAATTCATTATCTTTCAATAATCCGACCCTTTAGGATTGTATCCTTGCTGACTCAAACTACTGGGTTGAGGGTAACGTCGCCTTCAAAAGAGGGGCCTACTACAATAACTAAGATAATCTCTTAAACAAGTGCAAAAGTGCGAAAATAATCAAAGGTTATACTAATACACGTGTCGGATCCAAGTGATTCATCTTGTCTATCTGTTTTTATTTTATTTTATTTTTCAGCATTTAGTTAGTTTTTATTTTTCTTAGTTTAAAACATTTTTCTAACTTTTTTTGATTTGGTTAGACGTTGAGGATAAACCGGTATTAAAAGCTCTTGTGTCCTTGGACGACCTCGGTATCTTACCAACACTATACTACGTCTACGATGGGTGCACTTGCCCATATGTGTGTTTAGTGTTAGTAAATATCGTGTTTTATAAATTTAAAACTTGGCTAAAAGTGTAAAAAGGGCTTAATTATACATCTAAAATATATACACACCGACACGCATCAAGTTTTTGGCGCCGTTGCCGGGGACACAAGGATTTTAAGAAAGCTTAAAATCGACGGCCTAATCAGTTTTTCAAAACCTTTTCAAAACGCGCGCATTTTTCTGCATTTTAGTTTAGTTTTGCATTTACAGTAGCTTGAACACGGGGCCGTGCTCGCTGAACACGCCCCCGTGCTGCATATTTTTAGAGTAGATACCCAGATACAGAGTCTGACCACGGGGCCGTGTTCACTCAACACGCCCCCGTGCTCAACGTGACCAGTTAATTTAATTAAAACGCCCAGATACAGTCCCTGAACACGGGGCCGTGTTCACCCAACACGGGGCCGTGTCCAGCTTCTGTTTCCGTCTTATTTTTGTTTTCTGGTCCCGAGACTCAGTTGTAGTCTGTTGAGTGATTCCTATGGATCAATACTCAAGAGGTTACAACTACACCTATGATGAGGATGATTATAGAGGTAATTATTGCACTAATTGTCGTAATGCACGCTCGGTTCAATATAATACTTCATATCAACCATCCAATTCATACAACCATTATGAGGAGCCCAGGTACGAGCCATCAACTTCATACACATCCTATGAAGACCCAAGGTATGAACCTCCTCCCTCATACTCATATTTTGATGAACCAAGGTATGAGCCTTCATACTCATACTATGAAGACTCAAGATATGAGCCACCACCTTCATACTCTTATTATGAGGAACCATGGCGTGAACAACCCACCTCATATGAGTACTATGAAGAACAAAGTTTCGACCCTTATCCATCATACACTTACACTGAAGAACAATGGTGTGAACCATCTACTTCATATGAGTACTATGAGGAACCAAGGATCGAACAACCGGATTCAAACTTTGATGATCCGAATTCTTTCAATCTCACCGAAGTAACTAATCGGATAATAGAACAACTTAAAACTATCGAACGTTGCATAAAAGAATCTCGCGCACGGGAAGAGGAATCCCGCGCGAGAGAAGAGTTAAAAAGTGATAATAACGTAGAGATAGTTGAAAGTGTAAAAATGGAAGAACAAGAAAGTGAAAAACAGACACATGAGTTAAACAACGAAAATGGTGAGTCCGATAATGTTAAAATTCAAGAAGAGTCTAATTTAGAGGAAATTATTCTCTTGTCACCTACTTTCGAAAATCATTGTTTAATAACCACTCATGCCAAGTTTTTAAAAGAGTTAAACACTAATGCTAAAATCAATGACCTAGTAAGTATTAAGTTGACTAATGATCAAACCTCGCTAATAAAGGAAGATCCTTTTGAAATTAACATCACACCGGTTCCATGTTTCTTTCAAAATTCGTTTATTAGTAATATCACTATTGATAAAGATCTTTGTGTTAACATAATGCCCAACTACATTTTTGAAAAGTTAAGTATTAGTGATTTTACTCCACTTCAAATACCCATTTTTCTATCCGACCGAAAAGTAATGAAATCAATCGGTGTAGTCGAAGATATTTTGGTTCAAACAAATCAAATGGTAATCCCAACCGACTTCGTCATCTTAGATGATGCCCCCCTAGTCTTGGGAAAACCTTTTGTACAAACTCACAAAGCTTTGAAAAACCGGAAATTCAACAATCTACCTCTTCAATTAGGGGCATTCAAAAGGAGCATAGATCTTGAGCGCTCAATGAAATATCCTTTTGGCAACAATGACCCCCTAATTGAAGATGAAGCTGAACCACCTGATACAAACCACGAGGAAGACCACTTTGTCGACGAAGAGGTAACCATAGAACAAACTTTTAAAGTTCTTGATCTAAATGAGCCACAAAATAAGGTGTCTCCTAAAGACCCACCCATCGAGCTCAAAGAACTCCCTAAGGGTTTGGAATATGCTTTTCTAGGCAAAGATGGTAGTTTACCTGTAATTATTTCGTCTAAATTAACTAGCATAGAAAAAGAAAAATTAGTTAACCTACTTAAAAAACACAAAAATGCGATCGCTTGGAAGCTTGTAGATATTAAGGGAATAAGTCCTTCCATGTGCACGCACAAAATTTTAATGAATGATGACTACAAAACGGTGATTCAACCACAACGAAGAGTGAACCCCAATGTTCAAGAAGTGGTTAAAAATGAAGTCATCAAACTACTCGACGCCGGACTAATCTACCCTATCTCCGATAGCCCGTGGGTAAGTCCCGTCCAAGTAGTCCCAAAGAAAGGAGGTATGACGGTAATAACTAACGAGAAAAATGAATTAATACCCACAAGAACCGTCACAGGATGGAGAGTCTGTATAGACTATAGGAGATTAAATGAAGCAACAAGGAAAGACCACTTTCCTTTGCCCTTCATTGATCAAATGTTAGAAAGATTATCCGGTCATAAATTTTATTGTTTCTTATATGGTTTTTCAGGTTACTTCCAAATACCGATAGCACCAGAAGACCAAGAGAAAACAACTTTCACATGCCCCTACGGAACTTTTGCATATCGACGCATGCCATTCGGTCTATGTAATGCGCCTGCAACATTCCAACGTTGTATGGTCGCCATTTTCCATGATATGATTGAAAAAACCATGGAAGTCTTCATGGATGACTTTTCCATCTTTGGAGACTCATATGATCAATGCCTCGATAATCTTGAACGAATGCTATCCCGATGTGAGGAAACTAACCTCGCCCTTAACTGGGAAAAATGCCATTTCATGGTAACAGAGGGAATAGTACTCGGACATAAAATCTCAAGCGAAGGAATGGAAGTTGATCGAGCAAAAATTGAGACTATATCTCGATTACCTCCTCCATCCTCCGTGCGAGCAATCAGAAGTTTCCTAGGGCATGCCGGATTCTATAGAAGGTTTATCAAGGACTTTTCGAAAATTTCAAAACCTCTAACAAAATTGCTTGAAAAAGATGCACCCTTCATCTTTGACAAGGAATGCAATCAAGCATTTCTAACCCTCAAGGAAATGCTAGTCAATGCACCTATCATGATAGCACCAGATTGGAAATTTCCTTTCGAAATCATGTGCGATGCAAGCGACTTTGCTGTTGGAGCAGTATTGGGACAAAGAAAAGAAAAACATTTCCACCCAATTTATTATGCTAGTAAAACTCTAAATGATGCACAAGAAAATTATACAACTACAGAAAAAGAGTTACTAGCGGTGGTGTTTGCTTTTGATAAATTTCGTTCTTATCTTGTTCTTTCTAAAACAATAGTTTATACAGACCATGCAGCCATCAGGTACCTCTTCAAGAAGCAAGACGCAAAACCCCGTTTGATAAGGTGGATTCTACTCCTCCAAGAATTCGACATTGAAATCAAGGACAAAAGAGGAGCAGAAAACACTGCTGCAGATCACCTCTCACGCTTAGAAGACCCAGCTTTGGAGACAACCAGGGACGAGCAAATCAACGAAAAATTTCCCACGGAGTCCCTGGAAATGATGGAAAGCAGACAAGAACCATGGTATGCCGACTACGCTAATTTCTTAGCCAGCGATATAGTCACCAAAGGATGGCCACATCATCAAAGGAAAAAATTCTTTGCTGATGTAAAGCATTACTTTTGGGAAGACCCCTATCTTTTCAAAATGTGTGCCGATCAACTCATCCGAAGGTGTGTCCATGGTAATGAAGCACGAAGAATACTCCGTCATTGTCATGAAGGTCCATACGGAGGACATCATGGTGCCGCAAGTACCGCAAGAAAGGTATTTGATTCGGGATTCTACTGGCCAACCATTTACAAGGATGCACAAAACCTTGTAAAGACATGTGATGCCTGCCAAAGGTCAGGTAATATTTCTTCCAAAAACGAAATGCCTCAAAATGGCATTCTCGTTTGTGAAATCTTTGATGTGTGGGGACTCGATTTCATGGGACCTTTCCCACCTTCAAAAGGAAACAAATATATACTTGTGGCAGTCGATTACTTGTCTAAATGGGCAGAGGCCGAGGCTCTTCCAACAAATGATGGAAGAGTAGTGGTAAAATTCCTAAAAAAATTGTTCTCTCGTTTCGGGACACCAAAAGCATTAATAAGTGATAGAGGTACCCATTTTTGCAATCATCAACTCGAAAAAATATTAACAAGGTATGGGGTCTATCACCGGGTCTCAACAGCATATCATCCTCAAACAAATGGGCAAGCCGAAGTGACTAATCGAGGTTTAAAACGAATACTTGAGAAAACCGTAGGGATAAATAAAAAAGAATGGGCTGACAAACTAGACGACGCTTTATGGGCTTTTCGAACCGCTTATAAAACCACTATAGGCACAACCCCATATAAACTCGTCTATGGAAAAAGTTGTCACTTGCCAGTAGAAATCGCTCACAAAGCCTACTGGGCAATAAAAAACGTAAACTTAGACTTAGAAGTTGCCGGTAAGAATCGATTTTGTCAAATAAACGAATTAGAAGAACTTAGGAATTATGCATATTCTAACTCCGAAATTTATAAAGAAAGAATGAAAAATTTGCATGATAAATATATTAAATCTAATGAATTTCGGGTTGGAGACCAAGTTCTATTGTTCAATTCGCGACTTCGATTGTTTCCTGGTAAGTTAAAATCTAGGTGGTCGGGACCTTTTTCAGTCACCCATGTTTTTCCACACGGTGCAGTAGAAATTAAAACTCGAAATGGGACACCATTTAAAGTCAATGGCCAACGGCTGAAACTCTACAGAGGATCCATTGAGGATGAGGAAGAGGAAATCGCACTTCAAACGGTCAACGAATAAACTCATACCCGACATGTTACAGGTAAGTATACATTCGAAACCGGTAAAATCATCTAACCATTATTCGGAGATAAGGGGCATGCACACGAACACGTAAAAAAAAAATAATAATAATTTTCAAAAATTTCACCCGGCACGGGGCCGTGTCCGCTGGACACGGGGCCGTGTCGAGGCGACTGTCGGGATAAAACCCTCTTTTTCTATCAGTTACACCATTCCACACGCCCCGTTTCGCCGAAAACTCTCTGGTTAGAGGCGATTTTCTGCAGATTTCGAACGTTACCACCGAACCTAACAACGTCAAGGTATGATTCTATCCTTCTTAGTAGTTAGATTAGTTACTTGCATGTAGTTAAAACATCAAAAATTGGGGGAAATCTAGGGTTCTTCATGTTCATCCGGATCGAACTCAAAATTTTTGATTAAAATTGTTAGTAGTAGTTTAGAGTAGAGTAGTAGGAAGTAAATAGACATGTATTGTTGATAGATTTGTCCGATTTCCAACTAAAAACACAAACCCTTGTTCTTGAACCGAAAAACACAAAATTGAAAGGGTAAATGGTTTGATTTTGGAAAAATGACACTTAGGGTTTCATTTTCGGGGGAAACCGCTGCTATTAGGCTAAAAATTTTCAGGTTTTCGAAACCGGGACGAAAAAATGAAAATTAGGTGTTACAGACGCCTGAACACGGGGCCGTGTCCGCTGAACACGGGGCCGTGTCCAGCCCACTGTTTGCAGTTTTCAACCTGAATTTCCATGTTTCGCACTAACTTTCGCTGTATTCTTTTCAGATGTCCAAATTCACACGGTTCAATGCCAGCGAACTTGACGCCAGGGCTCGCTACGAGGTCCTACAAACAAGGCCCGAAGAGTATCCAAGGCGGGCATGTACCGATCTTCTGACAATGGTAAACCAACTGGACCGCTTCAACAACATAGTGACGGGTCCACTGCACGTCGCATTGACTACCCGACTTCGGTCGGTCCATCAATGCACATTGGAGTTCTATAGCACGTTCATCTTCAACTCGAGACGCGAACCGTTTGATCACGAGGCGGTCGAGTTTCGATGTGGGGGTACGACCTATAGAACCTCCATGGCGCAGTTCGGATCAATCATTGGGCTGTACAAAGACGAAGAAGCGGGGAATGAAGAGAATACCGGGGGATTGCGAGACTTGGACGCAACTGAACGCCAAGCCGCATGGGCTCAAATCGGTGATGGGATCTACAACTCAAGCAGCACAAAGAGTACCAAACTGAGAGACCCGTTATATCGCTACATCCACAGGCTCCTCACGTACTCGCTGAACCAACGCCATGACAGTAGTGGCGTTGTTGGGGTTAGAGATTTGGTTGTCCTTCACTGCATCCACAACCGGAAGCCTCTCGATGTTCCTTACCTCCTACTGCGGAACATGCACTTGAACCGCCTTGCCTCTGCTCCTACACCAATCTTCTTCGGGGGATGGGTGTACCGTCTTTTCAAGCACTTCACGAACATCCCGAAGTCCTTCGAAAGGAGTCCATGGTCGGGACGGGTTGATTACCATATCTGCCGGGCCATGAACTTGCTCTATGAAGCGGAGGACGGGACGGTGAGCTTTCAGAGGACACAAGGCTACGCATGGAACCCGCAAGAGGCTCTAGTTCTTCATGCACCAACTCCACAGTACCAATACCCTCCCCAAGGCGATCCGGGTCAATCCTCCTCTCAAGGAGGCGGTTTTCCTAATTTCCAAAGTTTACATGATCTTTTGCAGGAAAACCTCATGTGCACCAGGAACACCTACAACCTCGCCAACAACACACACCTCCGGGTAGGAGCTATCGAACGCAGCGTCAACGATATACAAGATGATATCGGTAGCATCCGGGAGTACATGGCGAGGCAGGGAGGCGGAGGTGAAGACAGTGATGAAGATATGGAGTAGGAGGCTGGGAGGAGCAAGGGGCTAGCTGGTGATGAGCCCACAGGTTTGATTACCCTTCTTTTCCATCGAACAATTCATGGCCTGCGTGCCATTTGTCAAGACAATTTACTTTCCTTAACTACTTTTTATCTTTATTTTGTTTTTACTTTATGTTTGAATAATATTTGACTATGGTAAGATTAGGATGGTTTGTGCTTGGTTGGATGGTATTGAATGCTTGAACAGGTGCAATGCAAGGGTTAGAATGCTAAACATTAGCACTCGCAGCCCTAGGAGGAAGAAACCGGGAGAAAACCCTATTTTTTCTGGCTAACAGACTGTCCACACGGGGACGTGTCCAGCCGACACGCCCCCGTGTCCATCTCCCAGTTCTGCTGTTTGGCTACTGACCTGCAGATTTTTGCCGGACACGTGGCCGTGTTCACCCAACACGCCCCCGTGTTCACCCTCTGTAAGTTTTTCGTTACTGGCAGTTCGCCACGGGGCCGTGTCCAATGGACACGGGGCCGTGTCCAGAACGCCAATAACACGAATCTTTGTTTTTAAACACACTTTTACATATTCTAATCAACCAAAAACTTTATTTTTGGACACATTGAGGACAATGTGTAATTTAAGTGTGGGGGGGATGCTAAAACCTTGGAATTTTTGCAAAATCCTAAAACAAGCCTTACACAAAACTCTATTGGAACCGCTAAACACCCCAAATTTTTTCAAAAACTTTTTCATTTTTTTTATTTTATTTACTTGTCTTAGTTTAAGTTGGGAATAACAAGTTATAAAAGGGTTATATTTTTACAAACTTATAACCGATAGCGTCGTGATAAAAAGAACTAACATAAGAAAATTATGAAACGGTATAACAAGTCTAGCTAAAATTCGATTATATATGCTTGGTCACATTAAAAACCCATTCCCACAAAAAGTGAGTTTTGAGCCTTTATTGAGCATAAAAATACACATATTTAGATTAAATGCTCATTTTTCGTTTCTTGTGTGAATAGCCGCTCGGTCTTTACAAATCTAGAACTTGCCACGACGATACATTCCCGGTCCTTACCAACTTAAACCCAAGTAAGTAAATGATGGAGGCATTAGGACTAACTATTTTTCTTTCAAAACCATTATTTTTCATTTTTTTTTACCTACCCAAAATCCCCCTAGAAAACCCCTTTGAGCCTAAACCTTTCATTTCATTACCCCCAAAACAATTTTTTTTACCCACCAAAAACCTTTTTCATTTTTTCACCTTTATTTTAGTAACAAACTCGGTTTTTCATAAACATACCCTTTACGTGACGAAAAAAAAAAAAAAATGAAGTCAAAAACAAACATAAGCTACAAAAAGCTTGTTTGGAGAAATACTTCAAAAATAAATGTCACCAAAAATAAGGTATTTTACGAAAACCGACACTTGTTACGATTTTCGCCCTTTTTACTAACCACTAACCAACCACCCACCTTTAAACCCAAGCCTTCACCCCAAAAGACCTCTTGATATTTACAAAGGTAAAAAGTTAAAAAGGAGGAGGATTGATCGCTTGGCAAGCATATGGAGAATGTAAATCCGTGCCGCTCTCGAGCGATTCACTTAAATATACACCTTCGGCCGAGTGATTGAGTGATCTCCCGTGAGGTATGTGAACTTGTATATAAATGGAATTTTAAGGCATGCTATGCCCAAATAAGTAGTTTATCTTATGAAAAGTTCAAAATAAACCATGACGAATAAGATTGTAAATAAAATAAAAATAGAACCTATACAAACCTTGGATTCCCGACACTCTAGGACAAGTTAAAAAAAAAAAAAAAAAACTTCTCTTCTACCTATTCCATTTGGGAGTGTAAGCCACATTAAAAGAGTTTTGCTCGAGGACAAGCAAAAGTTCAAGTGTGGGGGTATTTGATGTGTGTAAAATGCAACATATAAAACACATCAATTAAGGCATAAAACTAACCCTTTTTAAGTACTAATGTTGGAAAAAGAGTGTTTTTGTCTTCCTTTTGTATTTTCAGGATGAAATGAGCTCAAAATCACAAAAGAAGCAAAAAGACCACTAATTCTACCATAAATACAAGAAAAGGAACAAAAGTAAACTGCCCGGACCCTCAACGGCACCTCCCAAGACAAAGAGAAGAGAACAGAGTCTGAACACGCCCCGTGTCCAGCGAACACGGGGGCGTGCCCAGGAAGCAGCAGAAAAGACAAACCAGTAGAAGCTTCCATTGCTCACCACGGGGCCGTGCCCAGCGGGCACGGGGGCGTGTTGAAAGTACAGCAGGCGCATTAATTGTAATTCGCAATTACAATTAATGAAGAGAGAGAATGTCAGACGGGCACGGGGCCGTGTCCAGCGGACACGGGGCCGTGTCCAGCGTTCTGTTCAGCCTATAAATAGAGGAGCTTGGTTTCATTCTCTCTCATCCATTGGCACACCACCTCTCTCACACTTCATCCACCACCCACCACCACCATAACACCATCATCCACCACCATCATCCATTGTCCATCATAGAGTGTGTGAGTCGTCTCGGGATCCAAGATTGATCGTAAGAGTTCTTGACAATCAAGGCCATGGTTGCCTAAGTCTCTTACATCACTTGGTGAAGACAAGTGTTTAGTATAATACTTTTTATTTTTAATCTTTTGCACTTTTTATTTGGTTTTGTATTAATGACTTTAATAACTAGTTACTTATGTTGAAGGTGATCTTTCCTTATCGTTTGTCCGTGGTGTCTTGCGTTATTTTACTGTCTATATAAAATAAAAGATTTTCACCATTCATATCTCCACGGTCTATATGGAGGTATGTTGGCTACCTGGTCGGGGGTTAAGGGAACGGTTTGGTAAGGGTCTTGCCCTTGTTCAGCGTTTAGAGGTCCTGCTTGGGACCTGGGTCAAATTTAGTAGGATCTCCTTCAATGCCCATAGGTATTGGATGGCGGGGATCCAAACTCTTTGACCCCCTCATAAGCTAACTACTATTAATACTATAACCCGGCTATTTAGGACTGTATCCCTGCTGACTCATACTACTTAGCCGAGGGTAACGCCACCGCCAAAAGCGGGGCCTACCATAATTTGCATTAATAACTTAATTCATTATCTTTCAATAATCCGACCCTTTAGGATTGTATCCTTGCTGACTCAAACTACTGGGTTGAGGGTAACGTCGCCTTCAAAAGAGGGGCCTACTACAATAACTAAGATAATCTCTTAAACAAGTGCAAAAGTGCGAAAATAATCAAAGGTTATACTAATACACGTGTCGGATCCAAGTGATTCATCTTGTCTATCTGTTTTTATTTTATTTTATTTTTCAGCATTTAGTTAGTTTTTATTTTTCTTAGTTTAAAACATTTTTCTAACTTTTTTTGATTTGGTTAGACGTTGAGGATAAACCGGTATTAAAAGCTCTTGTGTCCTTGGACGACCTCGGTATCTTACCAACACTATACTACGTCTACGATGGGTGCACTTGCCCATATGTGTGTTTAGTGTTAGTAAATATCGTGTTTTATAAATTTAAAACTTGGCTAAAAGTGTAAAAAGGGCTTAATTATACATCTAAAATATATACACACCGACACGCATCAATCACCTTCAACATAAGCAACTAGTTATTAAAGTCATTGATACAAAACCAAATAAAAAGTGCAAAAGATTGAAAATAAAAAGTATTATACTAAACACTTGTCTTCACCAAGTGATGTAAGAGACTTAGGCAAACATGGCCTTGATTGTCAAGAACTTTTACAATCAATCTTGGATCCCGAGACGACTCACACACTCTATGATGGACAATGGATGATGGTGGTGGATGATGGTGTTGTGATGGTGGTGGGTGGTGGATGAAGTGTGAGAGAGGTGGTGTGCCAAGGGATGAGTTGCAATGAAACCAAGCACTCCTATTTATAGGCTGAACAGAAGGCTGGGCACGACGCCATGTCCGCTGGGCACGGCCCTGTGCCTGTCTGACATTCTCTCTCCTCATTAATTGTAATTCGCAATTACAATTAATGCGCCTGCAGTACTTTCGCCACGCCCCCGTGTTCACTGGGCACGGCCCCGTGGTGGGAATAGAAGCTTCTATAGATTTGTCTTTTCTGCTGCTTCTTGGGCACGACCCGTGCTGGCTGAGCACGGGGCGTGTTCAGTCTTCTGCCTTCTCTATTTTGTTTGGGAAGATGCTGTTGAGGGGTCGGGCAATCCACTTATGTTCCTTTTCTTGTATTTATGTTAGATTTAGCTGTCTTTTTGCTTCTTTTGTTAATTTGAGCTCATTTAATCCTGAAAATACAAAAGGAAGACAAAAACACTCTTTTTCCAACATTAGTACTTAAAAAGGGTTAGTTTTATGCCTCATTTTATGTAAGTTATATGTTGCATTTTACACACATCAAATACCCCCACACTTAAAATTTTGCTTGTCCTCAAGCAAAACTCTTTAATATGTGGCTTACACTCTCAAATGGAATGGGTAGAAGAGAAGATTTTGGCTTGTCATAGAGTGTCGGGAATCCAAGATCTTTAATTGGGTTTTATTTTTATTTGTTTACAATCCTATTCGTTATGATTTATTTTAGAACGTTTCATAAGAGAGATTACTTATTTGGGCATAACATGCCTTTTTGAAATTCCATTTATATACAAGTTCACATACCTCACGGGAGAAATCACTCACACTCGGCCGAAGGTGTAAATTTTTTTTTTTTTTTGTGAATCACTCGAGAGCGGCATGGAACTTATTCCTACCATAGTCTTGACAAGCAATCAATCCTACTCCTTTTTAACTTGTTACCTTTGTAAATATCAAGAGGACTTTTTGGGTAAAGGCTTGGGCTAAAGGTGGGTAGTTGGGTTAATGGTTAGTAGAAAAGGGCGAAAAAGCGTAAAAAACGTCGGTTTTCGTAAAATATTTTGTTTTAGTGACTTTTTATTCTTAATGAAGTATTTCTTCAAACAAGCTTTTGTTTTAAGAGCTTTGTTTGTTTATTTCTAACTTCATCATTTTATTTCAGTCACACGAAACCGAGCTTGTTACTAAAATAAAGGGTAAAAATAAAAAAAGGGTTTTTGGTGGGTAAAAAGGTTTTGGGGGTAAAAAAATGAAAGGTTTAGGCTAAAAGGGGTTAACTAGGGGGAGTTTTTGGGTAGGTGAAAAGAAAAATAAAAATAATGGTTTTGAAAGAAAAAAGGTTAGTCCTAATGCCTCCATCATTTACTTACTTGGGTTTAAGTTGGTGAGGACCGGGAATGAATTGTCGTGGCAAGTTCTAGAGTTGTAAGAACCAAGCGGCTATTCACACAAGAAACGAAAAATGAGCATTTAGCTTAAAGATGTGTATTTATATGCTCAATAAAGGCTCAAAACTCACTTTTTGTGGGAATGGGTTTTTCTATGTGATCAAGTATATATAATCGAATTTTAACTAAGCTTGCCATGCCGTTTCATAATTTTCTTATGTTATTTCTTTTTATCACGACGCTATCGGTTGTAAACTTGTAAAAATATAACCTTGTTAGTCTTAGAATTCCCAACTTAAACTTTAGACAAGTAAAAAAAATTGAAATTTTTTTTTTTGAAAAAATTTGGGGTGATTAGCGGTTCCAATAGAGTTTTGTGTAAGGCTTGTTTTTAGGACTTGCAAAATTCAAGGTTTTAACACCCCCCCCCCCCCACTTAAATTACACATTGTCCTCAATGTGTCCCAAAAATAAATTTTTAGGTTGATTGAATGTGTAACATGGTGCTTAAAAGCAAAAATTTATGTTACTGGCAGTCTGGACACGGCCCCGTGGGGACCGGACACGGCCCCGTGTTCAGGTGCCAGTAACGATAATTAAAGAAAAGAAACAGAAGTCTGGACACGGGGGCGTGTCTGTTGAACACGGCCCGTGTCCAGTTACCTGAACTGGGCATTTTTCTGCAGGGGGTTCAGCACGGGGTCGTGTTGGCTGGGCACGGCCCGTGCTGAACCTTCTGTAATGGAGAAATTGTTGTCGGGTGGCCTTGTTCTTGTGCATGGGGCTATGTTTCTCGTTTCCCTTGTCATCCTTTACCACCATGAGTGTGTTTTATTTATTACGAACCATTCAAACTTTAAAACCATCATTCCATTGAAATCATAGAGAGATCTTACATAGTCCTAAATTTATATTAAACTGGATAAGAAAACAAAGAAGCATTAAACCATGGAGTTCTAGCCTATACTTTATTTTAATTAGCAAAATTTCCAAGAAGCTAGTAGTCTTGGTTAGATATGGCCTTATAGAACTCCTTCCGGGTGTGGCTTTCCTCATATGTCGGCGAGCCACTCCACCACCTCCCTTGGAAGGAAAAAAGAAGGCTCATTAGCATTAGTTTGAGGAGTTGCGATTTCCACCGGGATCTCTTGTTGGTGCTCCATGGGAGGTTCCGCCGGAAAGTCGTCCCACCCGGTAGGGTTGTTAATTCCGAGTGCCAGGTTCCAATCCTGTTGAGGGAGGACCGGTTCCATTGGGGGTGTTACAGGAATATTTAACCTCTGGTGCAAGAGGTTAATTTCTTGAAAGCTACTCTCGAGTCCCACCGTAAGATCGTTAATACGGTCGATTAGGACCTCCTCTACTGACGTCATTTCGTCGAGAGCCTCCCTTAATGCTATTACATAGTGCATAAGTGTGGCTTCAATGGATGGCCTCCTTCCTTTTCGGTTGTCTGATGAATGCACGGAAGATGTTTCGCTGTTTTCACTTGACATTCTACGAAAAATAAACTAAAAATAGTTTATTTGTTGAAACAGTAAACCGGACACGGCCCCGTGCTCATTGAGCATGGCCCCGTGTTCATCTTTCTGCAGAGTTTTGAAGCAAGAAAACTTGAGGTTTTAAGTTATTTTCTTGAACTTGTGGGGTCTTTTTTAAACATTACTAACTTAAAACAATGTTACACAACAAATTTTTACTAAGATTCCTTGAACAAAACTCATCAATCCCTACCACAAAGCTTGAAAAATTCAAACTTTAATGGTGGTTCTTGGAGAAAGATGGAGAAGAAGGAAATGGTTAAAAGAGGAAAGGACAAGATGGGTTGTTGGAACCTTCTTTTAGAACTTACCTAGGATAGTTGAGAGAAGATTCCTTCAAATCTCTGTCCCAAGTTGGTCCAAATGTGCAGAATTCTTGACTGCATTTATAGAAAACGACATCATCCTGGACACGGCCCCGTGTTCAGTGGACACGGCCCCATGTGCAGGTGGAATTCTGACACAGTTTGTCCGTATTCTGACGTAAGGATCAGAAGGGAATCTTATGGTGGACACGGAGGCGTGTTGGCTAGACACGGCCCCGTGTTGAGAGACTGTTTTATGAAGTTTGTGTAATTTTTAAGGAACTTAATAGTATCGGGCGGCTCCTGACTGGTTGGAACAACCCCAAAGTGCCTAAGATACCTTAATTGTTCTAGACTAAGGCGAGAACGCAAGAGGTTGTTGGTGAGGGTAATTCCTATTTTTATTCTAGGTGGACAAGTCCAACCCTTTCCCGGGCTCTCGTTAAAGAAGGTGTATGCCGAATCGCTCAGGTCTATGTATGCACCGAACGAAGTCGATGGAGAGTCCTTCACGGCACAATCGGCACAGGGACGACTATCGTCCAAGTCTTCGCTGGTATGAAGGTATTTTTGGGAGCAACGAGGTTGTTGGAATGCGATCCCAACATTTCTTCATGGTCTTCGTCTTGGGGTGATTTAAGGAAATCCTTCCTAAGCTCTTTTGACCAATTTAGAATTAGATCTTCTAGTTGAAATAACTCGTCAAGGAGCATTTCTCCTAGAATATCTGGCTGGGCGCATTCGAGGGAGAGATAGTGATTATTTTTCCTTTCGCCCCTCTTAAGGTTATAGGGAGATGGTGGGTCTATATAGTGGGGCTTATAGTTTAGACAATAACATTCTAATTCTTTATATTCGCCTCCACATAATTTACACCATGTACCATAAGAGTGCCGAAAGTAAAAAGAATTACCATCACTCATGTTTGTGTCAGAAATTACCAACCGCCGGGATCTAACGGTTCTGTTTTCAGTAAGTGAATCTTGGGCACGGAGGCGTGTTGAGTGAGCACAACCCCGTGTTCAGCTTACTGTCTGACTTAAAACAGGATTGCCAGTTCCAATGATTGAGCACGGGGGCGTGTTCAGCGGGCACGGCCCGTGCTAAGCTCTGCATAAGCTGAAAAACTAAGAAAATCCTAAAAAATTAAAAATAAAAAATAAAAATATGATTAGGCCGTTGATTCCTAACTTTCTTAAAATCTTTGTGTCCCCGGAAACGGCGCCAAAAACTTGATGTGCGTGAAGTGTATTATATTTTAGATGTATATTTTAAGCCCTTTTTACAATTTTAGCCAAGTTTTAAATTTATAGAACACGATATTCACTAACACTAAACACACATATGGGCAAGTGCACCCATCGTGGACGTAGTATAGTGTTGGTAAGATACCGAGGTCGTCCAAGGACACAAGAGCTTTTAGTACCGGTTTATCCTCAACGTCTAATCAAATCAAAAATGTTAGAAAAGATTTTTAAACTAAGAAAATAAAAACTAACTAAATGCTGAAAAATAAAATAAAAATAAAAACAGATAGACAAGATGAATCACTTGAATCCGACTCGTGTATTAGTATAACCTTTGATTATTTTCGCACTTTTGCACTTGTTTAAGAGATTATCTTAGTTATTGTAGTAGGCCCCTCTTTTGAAGGCGACGTTACCCTCAACCCAGTAGTTTGAGTCAGCAAGGATACAATCCTAAAGGGTCGGATTATTGAAAGATAATGAATTAAGTTATTAATGCAAATTATGGTAGGCCCCTCTTTTGGAGGTGACGTTACCCTCGACTAAGTAGTCTGAGTCAGCAGGGATACAGTCCTAAATAGCCGGGTTATAGTATTAATAGTAGTTAACTCATGAGGGGGTCAAAGAGTTTGGATCCCCGCCATCCAATACCTATGGGTATTGAAGGAGATCCTACTAAATTTGACCCAGGTCCCTTGCAGGACCTCTAAACGCTGAACAAGGGCAAGACCCTTACCAAACCGTTCCCTTAACCCCCGACCAGGTAGCCAACATACCTCCATATAGACCGTGGAGATATGAATGGTGAAAATCTTTTATTTTATATAGACAGTAAAATAATGCCAAGACACCACGGACAAACGATAAGGAAAGATCACCTTCAACATAAGCAACTAGTTATTAAAGTCATTAATACAAAACCAAATAAAAAGTGCAAAAGATTGAAAATAAAAAGTATTATACTAAACACTTGTCTTCACCAAGTGATGTAAGAGACTTAGGCAAACATGGCCTTGATTGTCAAGAACTCTTACGATCAATCTTGGATCCCGAGACGACTCACACACTCTATGATGGACAATGGATGGTGGTGGTGGATGATGGTGTTGTGATGGTGGTGGGTGGTGGATGAAGTGTGAGAGAGGTGGTGTGCCAAGGGATGAGTTGCAATGAAACCAAGCACTCCTATTTATAGGCTGAACAGAAAGCTGGGCACGACCCCATGTCCGCTGGGCACGGCCCCGTGCCTGTCTGACATTCTCTCTCCTCATTAATTGTAATTCGCAATTACAATTAATGCGCCTGCAGTACTTTCGCCACGCCCCCGTGTTCACTGGGCACGGCCCCGTGGTGGGCAATAGAAGCTTCTATAGATTTATCTTTTCTGCTGCTTCTTGGGCACGACCCCGTGCTGGCTGAGCACGGTGCGTGTTCAGTCTTCTGCCTTCTCTATTTTGCTTGGGAGGATGCTGTTGAGGGGTCGGGCAATCCACTTATGTTCCTTTTCTTGTATATATGTTAGATTTAGCTGTCTTTTTGCTTCTTTTGTTAATTTGAGCTAATTTAATCCTGAAAATACAAAAGGAAGACAAAAACACTCTTTTTCCAACATTAGTACTTAAAAAGGGTTAGTTTATGCCTCATTTGATGTAATTTATATGTTGCATTTTACACACATCAAATACCCCCACACTTGAAATTTTGCTTGTCCTCAAGCAAAACTCTTTAATATGTGGCTTACACTCCCAAATGGAATGGGTAGAAGAGAAGGTTTTGGCTTGTCATAGAGTGTCGGGAATCTAAGATCTTTAATTGGGTTTTATTTTTATTTGTTTACAATCCTATTCGTTATGATTTATTTTAGAACGTTTTATAAGAGAGATTACTTATTTGGGCATAACATGCCTTTTTGAAATTCCATTTATATACAAGTTCACATACCTCACGGGAGAAATCACTCACACTCGGCCGAAGGTGTATTTTTTTTATTTTTTGTGAATCACTCAAGAACTCTTACGATCAATCTTGGATCCCGAGACGACTCACACACTCTATGATGGACAATGGATGATGGTGTTGTGATGGTGGTGGGTGGTGGATGAAGTGTGAGAGAGGTGGTGTGCCAAGGAATGAGTTGCAATGAAACCAAGCACTCCTATTTATAGGCTGAACAGAAGGCTGGGCACGGCCCCGTGCCTGTCTGATATTCTCTCTCCTCATTAATTGTAATTCGCAATTACAATTAATGCGCCTGCAGTACTTTCGCCACGCCTCCGTGTTCACTGGGCACGGCCCCGTGGTGGGCAATAAAAGCTTCTATAGATTTATCTTTTCTGCTGCTTCTTGGGCACGGCCCCGTGCTGGCTGAGCACGGGGCGTGTTCAGTCTTCTGCCTTCTCTATTTTGCTTGGGAGGATGCTGTTGAGGGGTCGGGCAATCCACTTATGTTCCTTTTCTTGTATATATGTTAGATTTAGCTGTCTTTTTGCTTCTTTTGTTAATTTGAGCTAATTTAATCCTGAAAATACAAAAGGAAGACAAAAACACTCTTTTTTCAACATTAGTACTTAAAAAGGGTTAGTTTATGCCTCATTTGATGTAATTTATATGTTGCATTTTACACACATCAAATACCCCTACACTTGAAATTTTGCTTGTCCTCAAGCAAAACTCTTTAATATGTGGCTTACACTCCCAAATGGAATGGGTAGAAGAGAAGGTTCTGGCTTGTCATAGAGTGTCGGGAATCCAAGATCTTTAATTGGGTTTTATTTTTATTTGTTTACAATCCTATTCGTTATGATTTATTTTAGAACGTTTTATAAGAGAGATTACTTATTTGGGCATAACATGCCTTTTTGAAATTCCATTTATATACAAGTTCACATACCTCACGGGAGAAATCACTCACACTCGGCCGAAGGTGTATTTTTTTTTTTTTTTTTTTTTTTGTGAATCACTCAAGAACTCTTACGACCAATCTTGGATCCCGAGACGACTCACACACTCTATGATGGACAATGGATGATGGTGGTGGATGATGGTGTTGTGATGGTGGTGGGTGGTGGATGAAGTGTGAGAGAGGTGGTGTGCCAAGGGATGAGTTGCAATGAAACCAAGCACTCCTATTTATAGGCTGAACAGAAGGCTGGGCACGGCCCCGTGCCTGTCTGACATTCTCTCTCCTCATTAATTGTAATTCGCAATTACAATTAATGCGCCTGCAGTACTTTCGCCACGCCTCCGTGTTCACTGGGCACGGCCCCGTGGTGGGCAATAGAAGCTTCTATAGATTTATCTTTTCTGCTGCTTCTTGGGCACGGCCCCGTGCTGGCTGAGCACGGGGCGTGTTCAGTCTTCTGCCTTCTCTATTTTGCTTGGGAGGATGCTGTTGAGGGGTCGGGCAATCCACTTATGTTCCTTTTCTTGTATATATGTTAGATTTAGCTGTCTTTTTGCTTCTTTTGTTAATTTGAGCTAATTTAATCCTGAAAATACAAAAGGAAGACAAAAACACTCTTTTTCCAACATTAGTACTTAAAAAGGGTTAGTTTATGCCTCATTTGATGTAATTTATATGTTGCATTTTACACACATCAAATACCCCCACACTTGAAATTTTGCTTGTCCTCAAGCAAAACTCTTTAATATGTGGCTTACACTCCCAAATGGAATGGGTAGAAGAGAAGGTTTTGGCTTGTCATAGAGTGTCGGGAATCCAAGATCTTTAATTGGGTTTTATTTTTATTTGTTTACAATCCTATTCGTTATGATTTATTTTAGAACGTTTTATAAGAGAGATTACTTATTTGGGCATAACATGCCTTTTTGAAATTCCATTTATATACAAGTTCACATACCTCACGGGAGAAATCACTCACACTCGGCCGAAGGTGTATTTTTTTTTTTTTTTGTGAATCACTCAAGAACTCTTACGATCAATCTTGGATCTCGAGACGACTCACACACTCTATGATGGACAATGGATGATGGTGGTGGATGATGGTGTTGTGATGGTGGTGGGTGGTGGATGAAGTGTGAGAGAGGTGGTGTGCCAAGGGATGAGTTGCAATGAAACCAAGCACTCCTATTTATAGGCTGAACAGAAGGCTGGGCACGGCCCCGTGCCTGTCTGACATTCTCTCTCCTCATTAATTGTAATTCGCAATTACAATTAATGCGCCTGCAGTACTTTCGCCACGCCTCCGTGTTCACTGGGCACGGCCCCGTGGTGGGCAATATAAGCTTCTATAGGTTTGTTTTGCCTGCTGCTTCTTGGGCACGGCCCCGTGCTGGCTGAGCACGGGGCGTGTTCAGTCTTTTGCCTTCTCTATTTTGCTTGGGAGGATGCTGTTGAGGGGTCGGGCAATCCACTTATGTTCCTTTTCTTGTATTTATGTTAGATTTAGCTGTCTTTTTGCTTCTTTTGTTAATTTGAGCTCATTTAATCCTGAAAATACAAAAGGAAGACAAAAACATTAGTACTTAAAAAGGGTTAGTTTTATGCCTCATTTGATGTAATTTATATGTTGCATTTTACACACATCAGAAATGCTCCTCTTCGTTTGGTTTATCCCAACTTGTTTAGACTCCAAAAAGAACAAATGGGTTTCTGTTCAGCTAGGTTACAAGTTCACAATGGTATTAAAACGCTCCAGTGGGATTGGCGAACTGTCCCTTCAAGTCCCGTAGAGATTAATGAATTGTTCGGATTGATGTCTGATATTTACGATTACGAGTGGAAGGGTGGCATTGATAAATGGATATGGACTGGAGATTCGAATGGAGATTTCTCAGTGAGTAAAGCGAAGACCTTGATGCATCAGTGTCAGCAGCCGAGTTCGAATAATCGTATGAAACGGAAAGGGTGGGTTCCCCTAAAATGTAAGATTATGGTATGGCGAGCGATGCTTAATCGTATGCCTACGAAGGTGGATCTTAGTAAACGTGGTGTTACATTTCCGAATGATTTATGCAACTTGTGTGACTCGGAAGCGGAAACGACAAATCACTTGTTTTTCGGCTGCGCTTTTGCTGGAGAAATATGGGCTCGTGTCGAATCATGGTGCCGTCTTCCTCCCATTTTTGCTTTTGCCGTGTATGATTTTTTGGAGATAGCGAATTTACAAGCGGCGTCAAAGAAGTCGAGATACATCTTGCGTGGTATTGTTTTTACTACTTTGTGGGCAATTTGGAACGAACGTAACGCGAGAATTTTTAAAGGCATACGGCGTCGACCTATTGAAGTTATGGAAAGCATCAAAATGACGTCGTATTTTTGGTTTCGAAATAGAACTAGAATGAAAGGTTTAGTGTGGAATGTGTGGTGTAAATATCCTTTAGACGTGATGTAATTTCGCTTGTTTGCCCGGGGGTCCTTGTTTTGAGGACCATCCGTGGGTGTTTTTGATTGAAATATACCTTTCAAAAAAAAAAAAAACTTGTTATGAATACTGATATTCCAATTCAATTCAATTGAATTTCAACGAACCCTCAAAGGAGGTGATTTTAAGAGGGAAATGAAACAATAAAGGCAAATGGAAGAAAAGGAATTCATGGATGTGGCAATGAATGATTTGTCTCAAAGTAATTAGGTTAAAATAAATAACCTTTTAAATTATGTATTACAATGAATGTGAAATGTGACGTAGGTACTTAGGCTGGAGGGTGTGGGGGCGTCACCCCCGCCAACTCAGCAACTATAGCGTCCCGGGGCGCTATACGACCACAACGTCCGAATTAAAGGGGGCGCTATAGGAGGAGCTCCTTCATGGTAAAGATTGAGAAGGGGCGCTATAGAGGGACCCACTTGATTTAAACCAATGATTTTTTTTAATTTTATTTAATAGGGGGCTCCATCCACACCATGCAAATTAAAGGGGGCTCGATGACCGAGGTGGATCCTAGGTGACGCTGACGTAGTCTAATAAAGCCCCTGGGAGCTCCAACCACACCCTCCAGCCTTAAGCCTTAGGGTTTCACTTTTCACCCTATCAACATGTGTTATAAAGTGCTGAAATGTGAATGTGATGGTGGGTTGATGTGTTAATTATTTAATAGTTTTTTAAAAAGTTAAAGGAATTCTGCCTCTACGCCCTTGCCAATTTGCGTCCGTTTAGCGTGCCAACCGTTTTGTGCCCCATTGCCACCGTGGTAGGGCTTCACGCCCCCTTCACCCAAGTCACAATACATGAACTTGCTAGTAATTTTATTAAAACGAGTAAGATTTTACCGAGTACGTTTGTGTGCTTGTTTTGGTTCATCCGGTTAAAATGAGTAACTTTTTACTGCATGTAAAATACATGTTAGTCTAGGTAATTGTTATTATTGTTTACATTCTGTAAAATATGATTACGTCTTATTTTAGGTAAGTGAAGGGGTATGGTCTCAAATCTCGCACCAACATGGTCGCTAGTGACCATTACCCTTATCAAATACTCCCAACGGCAAGAAGTTATTTGAGTCCGTGCGGGCACGCGCGAACGTAGCGGTCGAATCCAATATGTCAAGTGATGAGAAGACTTACCTTGTGTATGAAAATGGGTGTTGCACATAACGATGCGGCTTAGCACTGCGTCCTATGAACATTTTCGTCATGGCAAGGGATATAGAAAAAACAGTTACCAAGTATAGCGATGTGGCTCTGCACCGCATCCCATAAACGTCTACGTCAAGCAAAGGGACGCGGAAACAACCACGGTTACCGCAGGCAGCGATGCGGCCTAGCACCGCATCCTATTGACGATGCAAGTGGGACTGACACCTTGACTTAGGTAGCCAAAACATCAAGTGGCACTGATGACAGTCATATGTCAGCCTATACGTAAACGACACTGGCGCACAGACTGACACCACAGTGGGACGTGGCATCACCTCCGTGACCGACAAGCCTGACACACCTGCAAGGGGCTGCGCGTTGTCACTCTAGCCACTCAATTACTCTCCTTCACTCCTCGACTATAAATACCCATCCCGAACCAGGTTTGAGGTATCGCTTATCAAACTATCTCACTCTTACTACTATCACACACTTTGCTCTCAAGCAAATTACTAATTCTCACGCCGGAGAGTGGTAACAAGGAGCACCACCCACCCCATCCTCCTTGTTACGAGTCACGGTGTGTTTTCCTTGTGCAGGAGACAGATCAGCGGACGATCCAGCCACCGATCCTCGGAAAGAAGGGATTAACCCTACTTGACGAGACCAGTGAATTAACCCCCCTTGGTTAACCACTGTTTCATCAGTAACATATTGTGTCTGCACTAGTATTAGTGAATCAATTTAATAAGTTACGTCGTCTGGCCTCTGACCTAGTTGTGTAACAAGTCAAATAGGCTTGTTTAAACTACATCACCTTATAAACACATGTCAAATGAGTAAGGATTAAAAAAAGTTGGGTCACAACGGGTTCGATAGATATATTGGTTTTATGATGTCCAATGAGAACGTTGATGGCCGATAGGTGGTGATGGTGGTCGGTGGGCATCTGACAGTGACTGATAGATGGTGCCAACAATGGAAGAGTGACCAAGATGGTGAGGAATGTGATAATTAATACGAGAGTTATGAAAGTAAATTGAGAGGAAGATATGAAACAAGTCTCTTGGCGAGTGAAGTCAGAAGAGAAAAAATTATCCCACCAATGGAATTTAAACTCTACATATATAGAAGATGGGGTGAGCTAAAACTCTTGAGGAGGAAAGGGTACTCAAGGGTAAGTACTCTAGCCCGACCAACTATCACTCGCCACATCAAAAAGTGCTCTAAGTATCCATTAACTAGTAAGTGGTGACGACGCCTACCCATACTGCAAACTATTTTTTTAAAATCCAATTCAAAGAAAGTCAAATGTAAATATAAAAAAACAAACATCACTAAAATAAAAAAAAACATATAAATGAAATTTAACTAAAAACCAGAAAATAAATTAAAAAAACGACAATGTGAGAAAATAAAAAAAAAACCTAAAAATCTGGTAAATTACTCATCGGCCAACCCCATTTTCCGCAAGTTCTCGTTTGTGGCCTCGGTTGTGAAAAAACAAGACCTCGGCTCGAATGGGTTGAGTAGTAGAAGGTTGTGTCATACACCCTTCACCACCAAAAACAAGACCTTGGCTCGAACCAGATGGTCGTTTACTTGAACCGACGCCTCTTTTGCTTGAACCGGTTCCTCGTTTGCCCGAACCGACACTTCTTGATTTTTTTGTCAATCCATTGTGGAGAGTTAATAGGGTTTTGGTAATAAAGGATTTTGAAAGTGTGTGTTTAAATTATGTGGTGAAAGAATAATAATATATATAGTATTAAAAATAGGTTTTTTTTATTGATTTTGACCATTGCTCAACGGTCGGAATTTCGAAACCATCATCATCTCATGCGGTATCCCTCCTAGCCTCACCAACCAGTGAGGGTGGCGGCGGTGTGCTGGCACAGGTTGGAACCCGTTGGCTGCTACCTGCCGAGTGCCCCAGCCTTTCTTATGGATTTGTATGTGTTGAGCCCAAACATATAGGGTCGGGCCTAATTAACGGTAACCTATTTACCTAAATGATGATCCGGGAACGTCCTTCGGGAGGTAATGGTAGGATTTCTTTTGGTTAAGATGCTATAAAATCTCCCTTCTTTTTCAATCATATGTTTAACCCACGTAGAGCAATATTCGTTGGTCGATGAAAATGATAACAAAAGTTTTAAACTTACGTGAATGTAACAGACTTAATATTTATAATTGAAAATCAAAATAGTGTTTTTATATTTTTCAAAAAGAGAAGGGTGGGAGAAAAGCATATGAACCGTTGGATGTTAGGGCAAAAAGTAAGCCACACGATGAAAACCCTGGATGATCGGCCGCACACATCTCGTCTATACTAAACTAGCTGCCAAATGAATCTACACGTTTGACCTAGCGAAGCGCTATTATCATCTATCTTTAGGCCATAAATACCCCTTCTCCTCTGCCAACCATTTTCTCTCTTCTCCTCAAGGATTCATTATCAGCTTCAACAGCATCCGTTAATCAACACCACGATTGGTTCATGATTGATGCATCTCTAACATCGAAGACTTTATGTGTATGATTGATTCCAAGGATGGAGGTTAACTTTCGTTTGGATTGCTAGAGAAACACCGGCCATTTGTTGTTGATTGAGGTCCAGTAGAAGATTAAACGCAGGTACGGAAACACCGTAAGTTTATTTTGATTTTGCACATCGGCTGTCAGAAACGATTTAGATCTCCGGAGTTTTTGTTCAACGAGTCCCAATTTTCTAATCGAAGATGTATGGTTTGAAGAGAAGTACAGAACGATAACCTAATCATGTTACCGTGTGTAACTCATCTCTGCCACACAGAAATCTTAAAATCACACTGTGGTTGTACCTTTTATATTGACTTCGATTTGCTGTTTCACATCTAAGTTGATGTGTGGAGGAATGATTCCGATAATCGGTAGATCCGAAGAAACTAAGTTTATCGGTTATCGTGAAGATGAGCGAACATTCTTCCTGCTTTCGATTTAGGTTTTTTTCTGGTCTCGTTCATGTTATGGAGAATGATTAACGAACAGGATCTGAAAATTGAGTATTTGCCCCAAATTTTCTGTTGAAAAACTGGATTAGGGCAAATTCTCGATCTCTGATGAGATAGCGACTTTTTTTCATTCTGAATCTGGTAATATATATATTAAAACATCCGAGAAGTCGTTTGGGAAATCGTCAGGTTCTTGGAACTTTTGAGGTTTCTAGATCTAATAATACTCAATACCTTTAGATCTTATTAAGAATTTTTAAAAAAAACGTACCCTGTATAGGTTCAGATCTGTATGAAGGACTTACTTCTATGTTTCTGGCTAGATCTATGATTGCATAACTAATATATGTAATCCTGTTTAATGTCTCGCGGCTAAAATAAAGTACTAAACATATCGATTTCTATTTTGTTGCAGGTCACTCTGCAAGCTATAATTTATGACATTGAAAGTGTCTCAACTAACACATACCAGAATGGATCTGGAACTTTTGAACTATATCAATGTGGGTATGAAGTGGAACGTTATGAGAAAAGGTCGAACCAGCATGACTAGACGCCCAAGGAAGCCAGGGGCAGACGGTTTATTGGTCTACAATATACAGGAAGCGCCCGCCTTTGAAAGCAAGAAGGTATTTATTTGGTTATGAGAGTTCTGTGTTTGGTTTGGTTTGGTTTGGTTTGGCATGGAGTTTTACCTGTATATGTTTTTTTGACAGTCTGGCGGTACACTGAAGATTGTTGATGCTTCTTCAAAGAAAAGAAGACTTTCGCATCAATCGGCATCACCACCTGGTCAAACGCGGTGTATTAAGGGTGAAGAAGGTGTGTCGCCTGGACCTCAAACTCCCTCTCTTTATCGTGAAGATTCTGGTCAACGGTGTTGGGTATCAAAGAGCCAGAAAACAAAATCCAAAACTCGGTTGAGAAACAGTAAGATGAAGAAGACGAAAAAAGAGGTTTTAAATCTGGATGACTTTTCAGGTATTGAACTTCTTGCTGATGTTGCATGCAGTAGTTTCATTCATGAAACTGCAGATCGTGTTGAGGATTTCTCTATGTCCAAAGAACACACAACACCTGAGGTTAAAACATGCAGCATTGATAAAAACGAAGATAGCGTATCACCTGGATCAAATTGTTCGGTAGTTCAACAAACTGTTCATGGAGTTGAGGAGAAAAAGGTTGCTCCTTCCAAAGAGTTAAGGTTACATTGGGACTTGAATACTGTAATGGACGAGTGGGTGGATCCTTGTGATGATAAGCTGATTGAACCCGTGAAGCGTGCTGATGCTTCTATCTCAGTTGTTCCAGTCATTGATAGCTGTAATGTTAATTCTTGTAAAGAAACATATGAATTTGTTGAAGGTTTGGAGGTGACGGGCGCCAAGACTGCTACTAAGATGTCAGATGGCGAGAGTTCTGCAAGCAAATCAGAGGTGGTTGACTCTTTGACTCATCCAGCCAAGTGTGAAGATCTTTACGCTTCAACCACATCAGTTTTAAAAGAACAAGTCATTGCAAAATGTGAATCAGGCACCATAGATGGTCTCAAGTTCGACGAGCAGCCTGTTTTTGAGAAAGTAATTCAAGTTGGTTGTAACAACAAAGTTACTACAGATGATCATGTGAGTGAGTGCTGTTGCTCAAATGTTACTCAAGAAGAACAGGGTCACATGGCTGAGGGAGATTTAGAGGAAAAAAATCAGGTTGGTTATGATTCACCCTTTGAAGATGGCGAGTTACGAGAGCCAGTTGCAAAATCAGGAAAGGAGACTGTATGTAACAAGCCTGATAACATATACACCGATAACTTTGGCACTATTGAAAACCCCGTGACAGGAAAAGTCAACCATGGTCAAACCATGGACAATCCACATTCATTGTCGGTGAAAGAAGTTGTACCTAACAATGAAACCGAGCAAGGTGTGCAAGTAGATACTTTTGAAAGACTGCATGCTGGTGAACCAGGAAAGGATATCCGTGAAAGGAAAGGCGGGTTGCATATTGATGAATCAACATCTTTTGATGAGTGTAGGAATGGTGAATTTATACATCGAAGCAGGTGATTTTATATGCTCTATGACCGTACCATTTTTTACATACGTAACCTGATGTTTTTATTCCTACGTTCTAACGGTTCTATTGAATGCAGGTCTAGTAATATTGGAGATTCGTCGATGAGAGTATGGGACTTGAAGAGCCACAGGTGTCTCGGCAGAAACTATTCTAGAAACTATAATTCAAGAGGTGGTGGTGGTTACAGGACCCAAGACAGAAGACCATCACCGTCCGACAGAAACAACGGTTATGGTAGCTATAGAGGACCAGCACCAGCTAGAGGCCATGGCGGTGATAGATACAGATATCATTCACAAGAATACAATGATCTTAAACCTTGTTATTCAGAAGTAAAACCACATCTTTCCTCTGGTTTAAATCGGCCCGGTACTCGATCTCGATCCAGATCTGGGTCCCCTCCGATTGCTTGGAATTTTCAAAAACGCAAAAGTTTTGATACAAGTAAATCTGGTGAGATTAAAACCGGAACCAGGGGCGGTCATGTGTCTCCTGAGCGCTCGTCTAAATGTATTGATGACCGCCATAGATTCAGGGATGACCAATTTAGAGACACAAGACGGGCATCCATCACAACGATTCAGCAAAAACAACGATATGAACCAACTGGATATCCTGAAAGATTGAAGCCAGATGATTATTTGCGGTTTAATCAACGTTCTGCAAGGTTTTCACATACGACTGGTTACAAATACAAGGATAACAGCGATGATATCAGGAAACATGATGGTTACCATGAAAAGGTGAACCGTGTGGGCCGATCTGTTGATGATGGTGTGAGGCGGTTTAGGCATGCTCATAATCGAGAGTAAAAAGTTGTAGTTTACAGGTTCTAGTTCGGGCTCACAGTGGAGTACTGAATCTCTTATTCTTTTTGTTTTTTCGTTTCTTTTCATACAGTCTGGAGGGTAGTTATATATAAAACCAAGCCAGGCCTTGGACCAAAGTGCTAAGAGTCTTTTTTGTCATGAGGGGTATTTAGGACAATTTCATTGTATGTTTCTTGTCCTGTTTTTTGTTTGGTCAATCACCATTTTGATCGAATGGTTCTCTTTGGCCATCATCTCCTCTGTAAGAAGAAAAAAAAGCTAGATTAAAAATTTTTGAATGCAGATCTGCATTCTGTTTTCAATCATGGTTTGGATCAGTTGTTGATTTAATAATAACACGCGCTGCACAGACAACAATTGTTTATAATCAAGAAATTAACACTTTGATCGTGGGATCGGTCTCTACTCGTTATGAGTGAGATTTTGGTTTTAAAATTGCGTTATGCGCTCCGATGCGTTTAGTCCAAAAATCTGATGCGCGATGCGAGCGCATCACGTATGTGATGCGTTCTTTATTAAAAATAGTTAAAAATTATTTATACATAAAAACTTATAAAAACATACTTAAAGTAAAACAACTGACGTAATTAGAAGGTAAGAGTTGTGTTTTTTGGTTCAAATCAAGCATACTAAGATGTTAATTATAGAAAAAACCGAACACAGTTCATAAAATCTGGAAAAAAGCATAAGAAACAATGTTGCGTGCATCATAGCGCATTATGCGATGAGCGCGCAATATTCTCGCATCACGTAAACGCCTCGCATCAACTGTTGCGATGCGCTCTCATTAGCGCATCGGGCGCATCACGCATAATGCGCGCATTTTAAAACCAAGATTGAGAATCAAACCTTCAAATCCCAGAACAATTATTACACACTGTACTTGATTTACAACCAAAATATAAACAGCTGGGGAACTTTTCTTGATAAAAAATATACATTTATCAAACATATACGTTTAAAAAGCCACACGGTATGTTCTTATCGTCATCACCAGTTAAAGCTCATCGATTCTAGATGAAGATTATTAGCTTGTTTTGAAGAACATATCTTAGCAACTTCATGTCTCATTTTTCTTGGCCCACAAACTACAACTCCCACATCTGAGCTTTTCTTGTTGTTCTCCATCAGTATCTCTGTCACCATAAAAAAACAAACATGGATAAATGTATATATCTTCTATTATACAACATTTAGTGCAAAGGGAATTGAATTTTACTCTTTAGATCAGGCCTGTGTCCGAAATGGATCGAAGTAGTTTCAACAACAGACAGATCAGCACAGCTTTCAATTTCTCCGGTCTCACCAAGTTCCAAATTTTGCACCTTCATTGTTTCTTTTTTATCGTTCTCCTTCTTTCGCCAAAAGAACACGAAGCTAGTAGCCAAGAAGACGCTAGCACATACAAAGAACATGTCCCATAGAGTTTTATAAGTGTAATTATAAGCCGAAGGTCCTCCAGCGAGCTCTTTAGGATAGATGTGGTATCGAATAAGAATCCCTAAGAAAATAAGAAACAAGACGAACGATGATGAGATTATCACGCATAACCATAGCCAGCTGTCGGGTCCAAGTGGTGCCGAAACGGGCATGTCGTTTGGCATGGGTTTGAACCATATGGTTCGAAGAGAGCTGTCAGTGTTTTCAAGGGGTTGTTGCTGCTCAGTTTCTCTAGTGATGTAGGCTTGTATTTTCAGATTTGTTTGAGAAATATTTGAAGTGGTACTAGTGTTTGATGTTAATGGTAGCAAGAGCTTAAGCATTGAGAGATCTGTCGAGTGTTTAAAGGCGCAAACGAGGAGAACATTCGTTGGAATCTTGCGGTTATCATTGAGTTGTTGGAAAGTAAGCTCACGGATTATGGAGATAAACGGGGTGATGCCACTGCCTCCACTGATCAACACCAGATTCTCATAGCTACACACAAAAATATAGAACCGTTGCGTTACATATGATGCTATCCTCGCTAAGTTTATGCATTATAAATAACTAAACCAAGAGTTAACCTTAGAAAATGTGGTGCAGCAGGTCCATAGGGCCCTTCAACAGAGACTTGAAGACTATCGATCGGTGAGCCAGAAAGCTGTTTGTAAAGCTTGTGGGACCAAGTTCCCTCACACTTGATTACAATGCTTAACATTTCAGGCTCGGTATTAGCGTTGGACGTCACTGTAAAAGGATGCCACTGCAACGTGGAGATTGACGGCACGTTCACGAACAAGATGCTTGTTGGAGTATACTCCAATCCTGCAACAAATTTAATTATTAAATGTATTTTTGAAACAAACAACTGATCGCTGTGTTAAAAAGACAATAAGTAGATACATGAGTTTTAACAAAGATTTTGAGGGGGACAATCAATCATACCGGCAAGCTTGGAGAAGTTAAGTTCAATGACATTACAAGGCAGGAGACGGGCAGCGATAAGCCGAATTCTTGTTTGTGATTGTAAGAATCTCAGGTATCTATCGATTAAAAAGAGGAAAATGCCGGGAAGAATTAAGCAGAAGTAGGCCACTCCAACATGAATGATGTAAAAGAAGACGTATAGAAGGTAGGTTTGATGGACGTAGAAGAAAATCTCGAACATCTTCTGCCTCACTCTACGGATGCTTGTAACCCACATAATTATTGCGAGCACGAATGCGATTTCTCCGGCTACGTTGGAAAGGTAAGTTTTGCTCCATTCCTTCATCTGCATCATCACAAAATTGCATGTTTTTTTCTTGTTAAGTAGTCCATTGAACATGATGTAAACATGTTACATATCTATTAGTTTATGAATAAGAGTTTTAAAAGATCGTTCTAACATGAATATGATTCGGTTTTGTTAAGACCGTCGACTTAAGACGTTTCATAATTCAACATCGAGTTGTTTAACTTGTTTCGGTTACCAAGATACATAGTTGTCAAAGGCGCAAGGCGCAAAGGGTGAGCCTTGCTTGGGCCTAGGCTCAAGGCCCTTACAAAGAGAGGGCTCGAGATAAACAAGGTGTATAGCATAAACATGTCATTTTTGGGGGGTTTTAGACGCGTTTTAGGCTTTTCAGGCTGGTTCCAGTTCATTTTTTATACTAATCATGTCCGATATCATTTCACACGAAAAAGGGCAATTACAAAGCAATGGCAGGTAGTCCATTTTGGGATGGTTCTGATTAGTTTGCCCGGAATTTGCTAGAATTTTGCGCGAGAGTTTTCAGGATTTGGTGGAATCTCGACAAATCTAGCCGTAATAGGACCAGAATCTCACCCGAAGGTCGCCAGAGCGCCTAGATAAGAGTAAGGCGTTTTCCTTGCGCCTCGCCTAGCCTGAGGGCCTAGGCGTGCGCCTGAAGGACTTTTGACAACATGGCTAAGATATAACTAAGGACCTAAATCACCTAATGCCATACCTTTCAAATTCACTACTTGGGCTATGATAAGCTGATTAAAAATTTTCAAGAATTTCAGTTAACCATAATCCATGCTTGGTACCAAACATGATATCTAGTATTTTGTTATAAGAGATTTTTTTTTTCAATTATGAATGTATTAAAGGGTTTAATGGTCACAAAAAATACAGATTCTATTACAGCTGCATATATAGACAAATTAGTGATGGTTTTGTCAAGCCACTAATTGCAACATTTCAAAAAGAAAACATGTTTGACATTGACACTTTTGAAACTTTCCTAACTCAAAGAGGGACCATAATCAGCGTCAACAGTTCCAAAACATTTCATCGTTAACTGACACCGCAGCTCGTGAACCATAGTCTTACACTCTAACCATTTGATTCGTCAATATAAACGACATCAAAACACATTTTTCAAACTTCATATGATTTTATCTAAGATTTGATTCATTTATGTTATAATTTTCCTTACATAAATAAACTAATTTTTTTAGTCATAAACCATACTATTGAAGCAAGATACATCCATATTTCCAAGCAAAGCAGAAGTCTCACCTTTTCAATTTTGTCCAAAAAGAAAAGGGGTTGAAATATTTAATATTCTAGACAACTGATAATTCCAATAACATAAAACAACAATTTTTTCTTTTTGTCAATTCTCCCTCCCCCACCACCCCACTCACTTCAATTATCAGCATCCACCATCTTAACCAGTATTTTTGTTTCATACGTAAAGAATATTATATGTCATAATAATATAATGAACTTGCATTATAAAAATATGGTTTTCTAAGTTTAATAACCGAATAATTAGTTATTTGAGTATTTTGATAAATTTGATCATTTAATAAATTAATATAAATTTAAAACAAAATATTTTTCAGGGGAGAAATTGACTCAACACAATTTGTCAAAATATATTTTTGTAAATTACAAAATCGTCCTTTATGTATTTCACTTATATATTGCAAACTATATCCTTTGTCTTTAATAATTACAGAAAACGTATTCGATGTTTGCAAATCTTTACAAGTTATGCCTTTTAGCCCTAACTCAGTTAATTTTTTGTGGTTAAATCTGACCAAATGGACCTCACGTGAGGGTATTTTGGTCATTTTACTCTTATGTGGGGTCTATTTGGTAAGATTTAACCACAAAAATACCCTCATGTGGGGTCCATTTGATCATATTTAACCACAAAAATTAACTGAGTTAGGGCTAAAGGACATAACTTGCAAGAGTTTGCAAACATCTTGTACGTTTTCTGTAATTATTGAAGACAAAAGACACAGTTTTCAATAAGTGACATACATAAAGGACGATTTTTGTAATTTACTCTATATTTTTTTTACATTACAATATATAAATGAAAGTTTGACTTTTAATAAGTGCCCTTAGGGCTGACGGCAGATAGGCAAATCGTATCTAAGAAATTGATTATTATGAATTAAAAACAACCCAAGATAGTCATAAACAAAAACTAGTTATAAGGGAACCCGGGGCACTCCGTGATATTATCACGGGAACAAAGTTTGACGCGTGATGGCCGGCCGCCGGTACATGCGGTAACGCGTTATACATTAACGAAATCCATTTTCCGTTATTTCCTTCACGCGTTATGATTTTGGTTTGTGAGGGTATTTGTTGGTTGGGGGGAAATTGTTGGGTGTGGTGGTGAGTGATGACCACCCCTACTAAAAATGCTTGTGAGTGATGGAAAAATGGTCAATGACATGGCGAAACTTGATTGGTGCTTGTGAGTGATAAATTCTATCACTAGTGAACCACCCCTAGTCCCCTAATCCACACATATAAAATGATTTACGTGTATATATATGTGGTTATGATCTGTTTTCTCTTTCGTAATCTATTTTCAATGGCTTTTTACTTTGACAAGCAAAACAATCATGATCTAATAATCAGTACACTCTTTTTTGTATTAACTTTTCATTATTATATGTATCATTATTATGTTTAACGATCAATATTATAAGTAGAAGTTAAAATTAGAACCTAATTCGATAACTGGAAATCAAAGAATTAAAAGGATAATGCATGAGTAGGAGTAGGAGTAGTACCAACTCCATTTGATCAGTGATACCCCAGTAGATAATGAAGCCAACGCTATGTAGAGCGAAGAGAACCATGGATATATGCCCCAGCCATATGTGATACTTGATACTCGATTCTGAAGTAAGCCCAACCAATCGTAATAGCGATGATCCACGAGTCACTGGAAAGAACAAAAACGCCCATGTTATGTTCCCGATATACCCAAGCCTCAATGACACGCTACGGAACCTCGCCTGCCACCTGCATAATTTTATCAAACGTACATATGTATGTCCTAAAGTCAGATATATATATATATACATGTATTTATGCGTCACGATATAAAACAAGTTATATAAAAGTACTCTAGAATTAAGGTGTTAACTATTAGTAGTAACGGCTACTTACACTTTTTCCCCGACCCCGTGCATCATAAGGTGGCCAAAGCTCACGTGCAAGTAATTATATAAAGACCATCCTAGTAACGCAACGGATAAGACTGAAAACACGACGGCCATTGTGCTCACGATCCCTAGAGGATTCATCACGATCAATGGCCGTTTCCAAAAGTCTAACCATCTTCTTCTAGTAAAATTTCTGCACCAATATACATACAAAGTATTCAATTAACTTATATATATATGTTAGTTCTAGCAAGCTTTTTTCGCAATATTTGAACGTTACATTTACCTTTTCGGGGCATTTTTCGCTTGAAAATGGAGGTAAAGACAGCCCAAAGATGCCAAAAACATTATTGGAAATGAGAAAAGCACAAGATTAGTTCCTGCATATTAACACAACAACATATGGTAAATCATATATACATATATTATCCATTTCGAAGATTCAAACATAAGGAAAGCTAACCTTGTTCGCGGAAATAAGTGGAGTTTAGGTGTTTCGAGAGGGAGAGGCTCCATGTGTATTTGTAGGTTTTTGTTGGCAGCATAATCCACATAAAGAGCCACCCAACGAACACAAGAAGCATCACCATTCTTACTAGTGCACCTGTGTGCTCCATCCTATCTTTCTTAATTGAGAACTCGATCAGGAGATATTTCTCAAAAAAGAATTTAAGGGAATTAATGTGGTGTGTGTTTCTACCAAGGCGTACACTTAAATATATACCCTCCAAAATGAGTAAGACAAATATAACAAAGCGCTCTTTGGCAGTTGACATTATACCACCATGTGTTTACAGCAAAAGTGTCATTTTCAAGGGTTAAACTATATATAATATGATATGATATAACTAATTAATAGGATAACATAAACTAATCACGATCCTTAACCCTTTGATTTTTTTTATTTAGTTTTAACCGTAACAAAATTTGTAACTTTTGATATGTTATACAAATGTTTTATTACTAATTTTATATAGTTCTTCTAACGCAAGAGTGTAAGACAGCATGTTACATGCTGCTGATATATATCAAGTTCTAAAAAATTACAAGCTGATATTATTAATTAATTAACTGAGTCTAGCTAGGTTTTTTTTTGTTCCATCAACAAAACATGAACAACTAACTTCAGTCCCCATCTCCCCCCCACCCCCCCCCCCCCACACACACACCCAACAATTGTCACCACTTTCTTTTTTCCCTCCAGTAATCAGTGTATCATCACTATCATGATTTATGAATGTATTATATATTGGGAAAATTACGAAAATGTCAGTTGACCAAACCTGTTTTCAAATTTGTCACGCTCCTGCGTCCTTGGAGCGGGGCTTCATGCGCGGGATGCGTCCTTAGAGCGAAACCCAATAAAAAATGGACACGTGGCCACGGGATGCGTCCTTCAAGCACGGAATGAGTCGGGCAAGTTTCTGAAGCGTCCGGCGAGTTGCATATCGATTTCCGACAAGTTTTCCGGCGAGTTAATTGTTAACATAAAAAAGTTGCAAACTTTTTCGTTTAATGCACTCTTTTGCCTGTCATAATATAGCAGTTAACTGGTTAGTTGAAAACGAAGTGGTGATGATGTTGGAAGGAGACAACGGAGGCTCGTTTCAATGAAATAACTTGCCGGAAAACTCGTCGGAAATCTGCAACTCGCCGGAAACCTCGTTGGACTCTTCAGAAACTTGCCCGACTCATCCCGTGCTCCAAGGACGCATCCCGTGCTTGAAGGACGCATCCCGTGGCCACGTGTCCATTTTTTATTGGATTTCGCTCTAAGGACGCATCCCGTGCTTGAAGGACGCATCCCGCGCATGATGCCCCGCTCAAGGACGCAGGAGCGTGACAAATTTGAAAACATGTTTGGTCAACTGACATTTTCGTAATTTTCCCAAATACACGGTTGTTATTTCACAGATAAAGTTTCTTCATTTAGTTTTGTGCATTCTTTTCCAAGGTGAATACACGTCTTTTTCCTATTTGAAGGTTTTTGCTTCTTAACAATAAAATTTTTGCAAGAGAAAATGGATTTTTGATGATTCAGAGCATTTGTCATAGTTAAAAGTTAAGACGGTTGCCAAGGGCCTTCTTCCCCTTAATGGTGTTCCTTAGTGAGTCAAGTCTAGAGCGTCAAACTAAGTATGGACGGTTGACATCCCGTCTCAGGAAGGCTCACTCAGGTATTGGGTTAGTTCCAAACACTGTTAAAAAAAAGTTAAAATGGTTGAGATTGTTGCTAAAGGATATTTGTTACTGATTATGCTTGATTTTAACGGTCATAAATCAATGCACCTCGTTGTTAACCAAATATGCGAAAAGCTTCCAACAATTGAAGAGGATTGTTGATTGGTTTTAAGCTTGTATATCTTATGCTTATGGAAAAATGAAAAATTTTCATGGTCATCGTAAATATATGTTTTTACATGCATGTATATATGTAACAAAACATGTGTTACGCATGTAACATGTTGATGTATGATACAAAAAAGATTTTTTGTTACACATATGCAAAACAAAGATCCTATCAACGCTTTTATTTTTTAAGGTTACGAAATTAAATATAAAAGGTAACCTGAAAAAATGAAAATAAAAGATAAAAATTGGCGTATAGAGTTTTCTCACTGAAAGTGAGTTTAGCGAGTTTCCAAATTAACCTCGTGTATACCAGTTCTTATGCTTCTATAGAAATTAAAATTTCTCACGCCATCGTAAACATATGTATTTACATACATGTATATATGTTACAAAACATGTATATTATGTATGAAACATGCTAGAGTATGGTAAAAAACGAGTTTTTGTTACATGTAACGCAAAGAACCCATCAGCGTTTTTCTGATTTTTTTTTCAAAAGTAACGAAATTAAATATATAAAACTAACCTGAAAAAATGAAAAAAAATGTTATGGATAGTGAGTTTCCAAATTAACCCTGTATGTAGTTCTTATACTTATTGAGAAATGAACATTTCTCATGTCACCGTAAATATATGTATTTATGTGTGGTGTATTTACATTTATATTAGGATGTTGATGTATGATACAAAAAAGATTTTTTTGTTACACATATGCAAAACAAAGATCCTGTCAACGCTTTTATTTTTTAAAGTTACGAAATTAAATATAAAAGGTAACCTGAAAAAATGAAAATAAAAGATAAAAATTGGCGTATAGAGTTTTCTCACTGAAAGTGAGTTTAGCGAGTTTCCAAATTAACCTCGTGTATACCAGTTCTTATGCTTCTATAGAAATTAAAATTTCTCACGCCATCGTAAACATATGTATTTACATACATGTATATATGTTACAAAACATGTATATTATGTATGAAACATGCTAGAGTATGGTAAAAAACGAGTTTTTGTTACATGTAACGCAAAGAACCCATCAGCGTTTTTCTGATTTTTTTTTCAAAAGTAACGAAATTAAATATATAAAACTAACCTGAAAAAATGAAAAAAAATGTTATGGATAGTGAGTTTCCAAATTAACCCTGTATGTAGTTCTTATACTTATTGAGAAATGAACATTTCTCATGTCACCGTAAATATATGTATTTATGTGTGGTGTATTTACATTTATATTAGGATGTTGATGTATGATACAAAAAAGATTTTTTTGTTACACATATGCAAAACAAAGATCCTGTCAACGCTTTTATTTTTTAAAGTTACGAAATTAAATATAAAAGGTAACCTGAAAAAATGAAAATAAAAGATAAAAATTGGCGTATAGAGTTTTCTCACTGAAAGTGAGTTTAGCGAGTTTCCAAATTAACCTCGTGTATACCAGTTCTTATGCTTCTATAGAAATTAAAATTTCTCACGCCATCGTAAACATATGTATTTACATACATGTATATATGTTACAAAACATGTATATTATGTATGAAACATGCTAGAGTATGGTACAAAAACGAGTTTTTGTTACATGTAACGCAAAGAACCCATCAGCGTTTTTCTGATTTTTTTTTCAAAAGTAACGAAATTAAATATATAAAACTAACCTGAAAAAATGAAAAAAAATGTTATGGATAGTGAGTTTCCAAATTAACCCTGTATGTAGTTCTTATACTTATTGAGAAATGAACATTTCTCATGTCATCGTAAATATATGTATTTATGTGTGGTGTATTTACATTTATATTAGGATTATAGGATAACATAAAAAAAGATTTTAGTAAAAACTCTAAAAAACGGTATTCCGCATAAACTTTAACGCAATAAAATTTAATTATTAGCGGTTATTAATACTGATTCACAACCTACTAAACGAAGATGGATTATGATAGGCTCTCGGTATCCACACATCCTCTCTTTTTATTTGCACATCCCTAACCCTACAGGAAGTGTATTGGGCTATACGGTTCCTGTAGGTCAAAGCGTATTGAACTATACGCTTCCTATACGTGTACTTGAAGTACAACTTTTCAGACACTTTTCATGCAATGATTATGGGACCAGAGGAACCGTATAGCCCTATACGCTTCCTATAGATTTTTTTTTTCAAAAGCAGCATATGGCTCTTATTATTATTTTTTTTTAACGGAAAGAAACGAGTAACAACCACCGTGACACCGGGCGCTGTGGCCAAGGTCGACTACTCAACCGCCACCAGCCTCTTGGCTCTCCCAAATACGTGGAAACCCGACCTCTACCCGTCCGAAGGAATGGCAGTGGAATAATCGGTAAAACCTCGCCTCCCATCCAAGATGAACCATATTTGTAACAACTGTCACTAAAATCCATAATTAGGATGGTAATTAGCTATTAAGGAAACCCTAATTAAGAAACCCAAGTAATTCTGCACTAACCCTAAAATTTCCAGAACAATCGGAATCAGGATCAGGGCCCCTAAAACTCAGGGGGGGATAAACCCTAGCCAACGATTATCTTCATAACTTTCAATCAAAATCAAATTTGATAAAACTGTCAACACAGCAAGCCTAGTTACACACGTAGCTACCCTATGAACATAGGTTACCACTCGCGTAGCGCGACGCCTATAGGGGGTACCCCTCGCGCTACGCGACGGTGTCAAATTTCGGGTATAAATAGAGGGGGTTGGGACTTGAATTCTGTCTTTGGAACGACGTAAATCCGAGTTACGTAGATCAAGTTATCACAGAAACAGTCCAACACACACACACAATTATCGAAACGCTGCCGCAATCAGGGTAATAACTCGATCGCTATTACGATTCAACGTCCGATCGATTATAACTATCCAACGATAGTCCAGGTGCTGCTCAATTGAGCTAGTACTTTGATTATTCGTCGTGATTTCGACTTGAATATTAGAGTGCTGTTCGAATTCGGACTATGCTTTGTTATTCGTTGTGAATCCGATTGAATTATCGAGTATTGCACTGATTAATCGTTGTGAAGGTTTAATCTCGTGAATTGACGTAATTGCTGTATTAGTTACTAACCTGTGTGTGTGCATTGTGTTAAATTAGGTTTAAGCAAGGCTAATCAGTAGGCTTATATCTATTGGTCGTTAATCTGCAATGTGAGTCATTCTTCTTTTTAAATTGTTTTCTCACCGTTTGTGAGTAAGTATTACAATACCTCAAATTATTTTCAAGGTTATAAATTACAGGGATTAAGTCTTTGTAATCACCAAATTACAGCTGGTATGTGGGGTATTGTGCACATTACTGTTATTATCACTCTATGTGAGTGAATATTACTCTATGTGAGTTATTATTACTCTGTGTGAGTACACCGTCACTATTAGGGCAACGGGACCCAATAGTGGTATGACCACAGTCACAGAAATGAATCGAGTGACAAATACCCATTCTTGATAATTGGTTGATAGAAACATTGTAATCGCTCTTAATACTGCAAATTATAACCAACGGGTCGTTTTAGAAAACAGAATGATTCACTCAGTATTTCCCCGCTGACAAAACCTTTTTCAAACATGTTTCAGGTGATCTGTGTGATCCAGGAAAAGTGCAGTAAAGCACTATCAAGCTCAGAGAAGTGGCTCAGTGTAAATAAACCAATAAAACGTGTTTTGAAAAATAAAGATTTCTGTGTGAAATCAACTTATTGTAAATTATGGGATTTATCCCTTAAACTTGGTGTAATATATTAAACGAGCATTTTACGGTGAAAAGATCCTGTTGTAAAAAGACTTCCGCTGCCGCATAAATTAAATACCACGGGAACTGCCTCGCGGGCCCCGACTCCGTCCAGGGTGGGTCGGGGAGCCGTGACAATATTGCCTTATACGCTTTCTATACTTTACTTACTTTACTGACATGGGAAACGTATTGCCCTATACGCTTCATATACTTTACTAACAACGGAACCATATTGCCTTGTACACTTCCTGTTGGGGGCACTTTTCAGATCTTTTAAGTTATGAACTGCGTGTATGTCATAGCGAGGTGGTACATCGTACCAATAGGAATCGTGTTGCCTTATACCAACCAAAGCTTTATAGGAAGCGTATTGCTGAATACACTTCCTGGTAACTGTAAGGAATCGTATTGTCCAATACACTTCCTGTTGGCCTCACTTTTTAGTCCTTTTCACTTTTCAGTGCTTTTCTATGTCTGAAATGCCTGCATGACAGAGAGTGTCAGGGTTCAGTGTATGAATGGGAAGCGTATTGGCCTATACGGTTCCTATTGGTGTGGCATTTATTGCTTTTGAACCCTATAAGAAGTGTATTGGGCTATACACTTCATATTAAGGGATGTACACTAATTTTTGGGGGGTGTCTAGATACCATGACCCTTATGATATATATATATATAGACACGCACGCACACATATAGATATTTATATTTGAGCATTCAAAGTAAACTAGTAATATATTGAGAATCGAAGGATAAATACATATGCGTATACGTGTTTCACGTAAACCTTGTAACTTGTACAATTTCATCGGTTGCATTTCAATTGCTAATTAACTTCCTTTTGTAATATCTAAGAATAAGCTACGTTTTTCACAAATATATAATTCGAAGACTTAACATTAATTAGTATATCTATGTGGTTTAAGTCCCCAAAGGACATTCCAGTGGTAATTAAGATGCATCCTATCTTAGAGGTGAAGGATTCTGATCCTATAAAGTATAGGTAAGGTATATGTGTTTAATAGAAGTATAGAAGGTGTTCTAAAAGATATAAGTGATTTAAAAGTAACTTGAATTGCGACCCGCCGCAATGCGGCGGGAATTATTTAGTTATAACTAAGTCGATCTAGGACCTGAACGTTATGTTAAACCTATCAAACCGGAAAAAAATAGACGATGTAAAAACGTTCACCCACACACGCACGTTGCGTCGTGTTAAGGGTGGGGGTATGGTTAATCACTCTAGGTTGATTGAGTGATTCTCTACCCAATAATATTATGTCATGTCAACTCCTAATTCCACTCCCCATTTTGCACTCAATCACTAGATATGGTTAATCACTCTAGGGTGTTTGAGTTATATATTTTTTAATTGGTTCTTCTCTCCTCTCTCATCTCTCTCTTTCTTCCATCACTCTTCTCCACCTTTGGTGACTATTCACCGATTTCTCACCCTCTCTCTTACTCAAACATCCTAACTCAATCATGATGGTGTGGTCGTCGATCGGTGACACCCACTCCCCGCACATCATACCGCCCACCCTAACTCGCAAAATTTAGAACGAAACATAAAAACTTTAAACCAAAGACGCACGTTGCGATATGTTAAGTCACAAAATTTAGAACCAAGCATAAAGCGAAAAATTTACGGAAAATGAAAATTATAAATGACCAAAGTTGAAAGTAAAAAAAGTTGTGAGCATAGATTGCAAAAGATAAAAAGTTTTGGGTTAAAAGTAAAAAAACAAATAGTTTTGGGTTAAAAGTAATTTATGAAAATTTTTTGGGTGAAATGTAAAAAAAATCAATTTTTTTTGGAAAAACCCCAAAGCCAAGGTTACAACAACCATATGCATAACCATTTTTTCTTTGAGAAACCCCCAAAGCACACCCTACGTTGCGGCGGGGCGTAAAACGGTGTCAAATAGTACTAATGCCACACAACCGTCATCGACCACCAACACTGACTCGAACTAGGATCTGCGTGTTGCGACGAACCTGTCAAACATGGAAAAATAGAGGTAAAAACGTTGAACCACACATGCACGTTGCGCCGTTTTAACTTGCCAAATTTGAAACAAATCATATAAAAGTTGAACCACAGTCTACGTTGCGTCGTATTAACTCGAAAAATTTAGAACTATACGTAAAACGAAAATTTGCGAAAGATGAAAAAGATAAGTAACAAAAGTTGTGAAGTTAAATTGCAAATAATGAAAAGTTTTGGGTTAAAGTTAAAAAAACAAATTATGTAGGGTTAAAATTGTAAAAGGTAAAAACCTTTGGATTAAAAGTAAAAAATCAAAGTTTTTTTTTTTTTGAAAAAGTCTCAAAGCACAAGGTAAAAATTGTATTGCATATTTTTGTTGCTTATTTATACTAATAAAATATTTGGGTTGAAGATGTTTAGTGTTATGTAGTGTAATTTCCTCTTGTTTTGTTTAATATTTTGATTATTTTGAAACATTACTTGGATCGACGATGATGCTCTGGCGAAACGTCAGAGCGTGTGTTTTTTTCTTGTTGCCTCCTTTTTAGACGCGGTTGCAGTGGTTTTAAGACATGGTGTTCCTTGACCGTGTGTGAAAAACAACCCATTTTATGCTCACAATGTCTGATAATCGTTTTTGTAGTAATGCCCTTTTCGGAGGAGGAATGGCAGGCAAAGCATATGGATGAGATAATCGAGATGTGCATGCACTATGACAAAACCTATTCTTTAGAGCACGCAAATTGCCACACCCGGATCTTTAATTCATTGTTATTAAATAACTCTCTCCTACTTTGTAATAACTGTGATGTTCCCTTTTAAAATTTTCGTAACTTATTCATATGAATTTCAAATTTTAATAACCCACAAACGCCATAATTGGATGAGTTAGAGTTTACTACTAGGTTGTTCCATCCTACTTATTTCGCATGTCACCATAACGAATAAACCACAAACGCCATACACACATCAAACCCCCAACAAATAAGAGGCGAAAAACAGATAAACCACCACAATGCACGAGCATTCCCACAAGTAATTTTGAAAATTGCACTTAATATGGTGATTTTTTCTAAAATCGTCATTACATGGTGATTTTTGTTTAAGCGGCTCTTCTTTTCATCGATCTAAAATCGTCATTATATGGTGATTTTGTTTAAGCATCTTTTCTTTTCATTGCAGACTGTATGTTTTCTAAGGATCTTTACTTTGATCATGATATCGTATTTGTTTATGTTTCCCAACCCAACTCAACTTGAAAATATTAATGTTTAGTCGTAAGAAATTCAACTACCAAATAAAGATGACCTAATTTTCAAAAAATAAATAAATAAATAAAGATGACCCGATAAGAAAAAGAATCATGAACCCGTCACTGATTTTAAGCATTTTCACCATGAACTTCTCCGCCCTCTCTAATCTCCACCTCTCCCCCTATTCTTTAAAAACCACCAAAAACCAAACCATTGGTATGGTCGAAATGACATCGTGTGACCATAAGTGACGCATGTGTTTTTCCTTTGGCTGTTTACCGGCTATCACCAGTAAACGTGGCGTCAACTGAAAACTAGAAGATGAAATACTTTCCATTATTAAACTGAAAAAAGAATAATTTACTGTTGACAACAAAGGTACTTTTTATTACTAACTAGTACAAAATGCGCCGCGTTGCGGCGGTACGTTACTATAACAACCCGACTTTTTGAAGTCAAAGCAATGTTGAGCAAAATGCGCCGCATTGCGGCGGTACGTTACTGTATCCGGTGATGGATCGAGCAATGTTGATGTTTCACTTTCGGGCTCAAAAACAAACCTAGTTTTTTCACAATTGTTGACCAACGAAGGTAGGTAACAAGTGTTTGATTTGTTTTGGTTGTTTACTGTCATCTGTTTATACACGGGTCATAAGTTACAGGACCGTAAAGTTGACATATAGATCCATGTAGTCGTGTATTCAGTATCACATATGTAAAGATGCAAATCTGGCACGTAATGTTAGCTAATGACATTTACATTGCTTGTTGATGAAGTTGATACACATGAATGCATTTCACTTACAACTAAGTTTAAGTTCAACTTATTGATGAAGTTGATACACATGTGACAGCTCCCTCCGACCCACGCATTCTCAAGCTACTTTTCTTTCGATTCCTCGCGATTCTTGTAAGTTTTCACTCCAAATCTTGTACTTCTATCATCTACACACACTTTCTCATCAATTTCACCATCAAATCACAACTTTTAACCATGAAATCACCTGATTTCGGGCTGTTCAATGATGACGTCATCCCAGGTTCGCATGAACTTCGGAGAATGACTTCATTCCAGCAAGAACGATCCGAATATAACAGATTTCTACATGATTTTTACACAAATTTTACTAAATCTAAGCATAATCAAAGTGTTTCAAACTTTTCTTCAAACATTCTTCTCTTTTCACTCAAAACCATTAGAAACTGGACTCATTCGGGTGTTCTACTCATCCTCTGGTAGAGGACCGAGTTAAGAATGGATTTCTATCAAAGAGAGGACCGATTCACGGGTTGGACATGAAACACCGTTATGAACAGCTGGTTTGGATCGAACGGGGTAATTCCCGTCCGACCGGATGAGTTGGGCCTGATGAGGTTTCCGTTGTTTGACACGTTATCATATCGTCTCGGTTCAACCGCAAAACTTTTCTAAAACCTAACTGATTTTTACAAGTTCAAACCAACAGTTGCCCGAACGAACCGCCGTCCGATCGGATCACCATCCGATCGAACGACGATCCGACCAGGTGACTTGTGATTTTCAACACTTAAACATTTTACAAAACTTCAAAGAATATCAGTTCCAAACGAATAGTCATCCTATCGGATGACCATCCGATCGAATGACTATCCTACCGAGAGACTTGAATCTTTGTAACGTTTCACTTGGACGAATCACCATCTGAGCGAACGGCCATCCGTCCGAATGACCGTCCGACCGGACGACCTGACAAGTAGAAACATTTCCCGTCTTTTAAAATGCTACAACGAAAACTTCAAAGTTCAAACAATACACAAATACATCCTTCCCAACGAATGACCCTCCGACCGAATGGTCATCCAATCGGATCACTATCCGTCCCTCATCTCACTCGACACTGTTTAACACGCTGTTCAACGCTTACACTATCGTTCACTGATCAGGCTAACTCTCCAGCGCTCCCTTCAATCCAAGGCTGTGTTTCTTTATTAAACACGATCTGTGAGTATACTCGATCCCTTTTTGCTATACGCACTTTTGGGTGTTACATACGTTACCTGTATCAAATCACATCGATCACACAACGCAAACACATTTTATATGCTAACCGCTCCCGCATGTTATACGTGTCATATGATGAATGCTTGTATGTTATGTTTACACAGTGATTGTTGCCTGACACCTTAGCAACGATAGTACTATAGTTTGGACTCAGCACCTGCCGTGGACAGGGGTTGTTAAGGGCTTTTCTTCACGTGTCACAGTGGTGATATGTGTTGCGCATTATACGACTCGCAGTCATGCCTGTGCATATTTCATTGTCGATGACCTACTTGCTTCACATTTCTACGTGTTACATGCTGGTTTTGCGTAAATCGCTTTCGCTACTATTATGCTATTAAACTTGTATGCTCACCTTTACACTATGTGTAGTGACTGTATTTTAACATATGTGACAGGTGTTTAGGATGCTTGCTATGTTTGCAGAACTCTGTGGAATCAAGCTAGGGGAGTCTAGAAACAAATTATGAGTTGTCGGAACAATATTTGTCTTTGAGAACACTATGTCTGTAATAACTGTTTTACTTTATATGTTTTGGTATGGGACGTAACATTAAATATTTGGTAATTTTAGTTGTTATGGATTCTCCTGGACAATCTGTTTCGCTCAGTCCGCGCCCCGATGTTTCCGCTATCGGTTGGGGTGTGACAGTTACGCCGTAACATAAACTTGATGAGTAATACCATCAAAATGTAAATAAAAACACCCGTAATGGTATATTCGCAAATCATGAAAAAGCTACGCTCTGAATTAAACTCGAGTAAAACTATTACCTATCCAAAATTGTTATAATGAATAAGTAACTTTAATAAACAAATCAGAAAAAATTATGATTATTCTATAACTTTAAAAGTATAGTAAATATAATACACAAATTGTTTAACATATATAATCAAAACATAGCAAAATAATTGCAACATAAAATATGTTATGACATATATTGTTCCAAAGAATGGTACAATAATATAACATTGTAAGAGTAATATGACTAAAACAGGTGAAAGTTTTTTTTATTAGTTATTTTTTTTTATATTATGGCTTGTTTAGTTAACTTTTATATATCAACATTATTGTTTTTATTAATTTCGTATTTAATGTGTTAAATTTTAAATTTCATAATAAACGAAATTTGAATATTAGTATTTGGAAAGCTTTAAATGGTTTTCCTTTTTTTTTTCTGAACGGCAAATTTCTTTTATTTTTCTCGTCTGTGAGACTTAAATCAAAGACCTCCCTCTCCCAGGGGAGGAGCTTAGAGGAGGCCGGACCGGGCCCTGTCTCGTGCGGTTTTTTCACCCAGTAGTGTTAAATTTCAGGCTTTTGAGAATTTTTTTAAATGTGTATTGGTTCGGCCCAGGCTGATTTTATCTCCAAAAAACATCGGCCCATGCTGAGTTTTAGGTCAAGATCCGCCACTGCCCTCTCCCAAGTCCCAAGTTGTTTAAAAGCTTTGTCTTTGACAATAGACCACCACCCCGATGGTTTTCCTTTAAAGAAAAGTGAATAATTATTATTTACCAGTTCCTTTTATATTGCTTTTCTCGATCAAATTCAAATCTATGGGCATAACTTGAACAAAAGCACCCTTTTATGTTTAAAAAAAAGTAATTTAAATGGTCATAAGTATTAATTACCACATCCCGTTAATTATTATCACCGCCGTCCAGCCTCCACCCGACCAAAACACTATACCTCTAAATCCCTGTTTTCTATTCTTTTCTATTCGGAAGTTTATAACCAACCACACCCACTGAAAACCTCATCGTCGGAGTATCAATGCGTGCTCGGACGCTACTTGCCGGAAAGCTCCCGGTGGGTTGTTGCCACCGTCTACCACCACCTCCCTGTTTCTGTTTTGTCGGTGTGGATCTAACAGTCGTAACGAAGAACACCACTACCATGGCCCTAACATCACCGCAAGAAGATCATCGTTGAGATCTGAGTGGCTACAAACATTCTCTAGCTGGCCGGAGATGGTTCCGATGTGTAACAGCGATAGTTAAATCAAGACGCTTTCGGCAGATGGTGGTAGTATTGCCGGTCTTGTAGACGGCGGTGGTTGGCAAAAGAATAACAAAAAAGAGTTTAAAAAAACAATAATAATAATGCTGGAAAATAAGGATATGATAGTGTTGTATTTAAGTTGAAAAATGAGGCTAGTATACACGCTATAGCTAAGAAGCTACCAAAATTGTATATATAATCTAAGAAATAATTGCATTGCAAAATATTGGGAATCCAATTGCATCTCATTACTTGTAACAACTATATGCATCTAAGGCCGACATTGATTTCCAACTACAATACCGCCAGCTAAATAAATTTCAATGCATGTTAATCTAAGGGTGGAGGGTATGATTCAAACAGTTTAGAGTGTTTGAGTCATTGTCCAGCGAATAATTTCATGACATGTCAACTCCCTCATTCACTTCCTATTTTTTACTCAAACACTGGCAATGATTCAAACACTATCAGGGTGTTTGAGTTATATATTTTTTATTTCTAGAAATTATAAATTATAAATAAATAAATAAAACATATATTAAACTAAATAAAAGTACTTGTAATTAAAAAAACACATTACATATTTAAAACTAGAAAATTAAACCATAAAATAATAAACCTAAAATTTAGAAGTTGCATGGCCAATCATATTTTTTTGCGATATCCCGTTTCCGCGCTAGAATAAACGGCAACATCTTGGGTAAACCACTTCCTATTTAGGAAGAGTGGTGTGCTAAAAACATTAAAAATTGTGGGTTAAATAAAAAAATTACAAACGGTCATAATTGGGTTCAATAAATTAAGCAACGTTCAAAAATTACAAACGGTAATAAATTAAAAGATTAATTTTAGGTGGGTGCAACGGTCCAATAGTGAGCCTACATTCAGAAATTGGTTCGGTGAGTATTCAACGATTTCACATGTTCCTGTTTTAATCACCGCTCGGTGAATACGGCCGGCATTCAATCACCGCTCGGTGAATCTAAATCCCGAAGAGTTTACCGATATCGTACCGTCCAACCTAAGAACATCCACAATAGACATGTTTTTTGGTGTTTTTAAAGAGAGAGAAAGTGAGGTAAGGTGGAGGAGAGAGGGTGTGAGGTGGAGGAGAGAGAGTGTAGTTATGTTTGTGGGGAAAAATGAGAAAAATGGAGGGAATAAAGTTATGTGAGTGTGATGTAGGAGAGAGGAGAGAGAAGAGAGAAATGGTATTTTTTTTTGTGTATGTGAGACTAAAGGGTATGGAGATGATGGGCTTGGAGGGGATGAGCCGCCACGTAGGCGCCACGTAGGCTCGGCTTGGAGGGGATGGACCTAGGGGGGTGGGGGATGAACCCCTTTATATATATATATATGTATGTATGTATAGGTATATGTGAGAGGCAAGAGAAGAAAGAAGGTCCGGCTACCCCGGCTGTGGGTGGCCGGTTGTGCCGAGCCGAGCCCAGGGGGGCGGTGTGGGGGACCGGCGCCGGTCCTAGCCGGGCCTTAGCCGGCCCCCATACCTTCTAGTCTGAGTGAGTCAAGAGAGAGAAATGCTCTCATTGTTTGGGCAGGTGTCACATTAGCACCAAAAAACACCTCTATTGGTGATCCTCTATCGTTGATGTAGACATATATAGTTTAAGGTTTTTTATGGGTTTAGTTAAAAGCTTATTTTTCAATCAATGGATGTTGTCCAACGAAATGATAATACCTTGTATAGTGTGAGTTGACATCAAATATTATTATGTTTTATAAGGCCAGTTAGATGTAGAGGTACGAAGGGGATAGTAGGTGTGATCATATTCAAGTAGGGCTGTAGACGAATCAGACGTTCAGCGAACAGTTTGTAAACCGTCTGGTGAGAAGTTCGTTTATGTTCGTTCGATTCGATTAGCTTAACGAACGAACACGAACAAAAAATTCCGTTTGGTTAGCTTAGCGAACGAACACGAACAAATGTCTCGTTCGTTCAACTGCGTTCGTGAATATTCAGTAGAATATTCGGTTACGTTCATTCATGTTCGTCCGTTTATCTTCGTTCATGTTCGTTTGATTAAATTAAAAAAAAAATAATAAATCTTTTATCTAAACATATTGAAAACCTAAAACACTATTTTGCTACGTTAGCTAAAATTTGGACATTCAAGACATTTTTTTTGATAATTATGTCTAAGTTAGTTAAACTTTGAATATTTATGTCTAAATTAGTTAAACTTGATTCATAATTTGGTAGTTGTAGTAGACTTCTTGTGTTTTGATTTATTATTTGATTTGATTGTAGTATTTAACTACTTATGTCCAATGTTTGAGGTTAACAATGTTTTTATTTTTTATTTTCAAGTTAAATGTTTGTTTACGTTTATTTTATTTCGTTTGTGTTCGAGACCAGTGTTCACGAACAACTAAATTTCCTTAAAGAACGATCAAGGACATAAACTTGTGTTCGGTATGCGTTCGTTAACAGGTTAATTTCCTTAACGAACGGACAAACATGACCTTATTCGTGTTCGTTCGGTTCGATTACAGTCCTATCTTCAAGTCAGTTTGTATAACTATAACTAACAGAGATGTGGTCTAGTGATATTAGTGATAGTCCACTACAAATATGGTATGTGTGTTCAAAAATCCTTACAAGTGTAGACTGATTAGGCTATAGTAGTAAAAATGTATTGTTCAGAAATAAAAAATAAAAATAATAATGAGTAAACTGTCAAAATGGTCCCTGAGGTTTGGTCACTTTTGCCACATTAGTCCAAAACTCAAACCTTTGAATCTGGGTCCCTATGGTTTCAATTTTGTTGCCATTTTCATCCAAAATCAAAATCTGGTCAGATTTTTCAGTTAACATCCAGCTTTTCTGTCTTTTTCCTCCCTTTTAATGAAGGGCAAAATGGTTTTTTAAGGTTATATTATAACAAATTAAAAAAATCAGACTATTTTGCCCCTTCATTAAAAGGGAGGAAAAACACAGAAAAAACTGGATATTAACTGAAAAATCTGACCAGATTTTGCTTTTGGATGAAAATGGCAACAAAATTCAAACCACAGGGACCCAGATTCAAAAGGTTTGAGTTTTGGACTAAAGTGGCAAAAGTGACCAAACCTCAGGGACCATTTTGGCAGTTTACTCAATAATAATTGATGTTTAACATTTTATTGTAATAATCTTCGGGTATTCTGGATTCACAAATACCTTCTAGGTTCATAGCAGGCCATCTATATACTTGACATTTTTATATCTCGAGAAGGTAGCGTGTTATCCCCGTTACAACATAAAAAAACAAAACAAGTACGTAACAGAAGTGGATATTATATAAAAATTATAAGTTTAATCTCGTTTATTCCTTGTGTTATTGTAACCACACAATCTTAGCGATCGTTGACTTGCGTTATCTTAGCCAATCTATTTTCACAAGTACATCAAGAAGTGCTTCTTATTGGAGATAAACTCGAGAAGTCTTATGACAGCTGTCTGTTTAAACTACACGAATTTAGCAATCGTTGACTTTAAATTATCTTAACTATCAAGCTATTTTTCAAATACGTCATGTTATTCTTGAAACATAAAATTAATTTCGTATATATTTTAGAAATAGAGAATAAGCTGGTATATTTCGAAAAAAAATGATGAACGTATAGTACACTTCAAAACCAAGTGTAGTACACTTGAAAACCCTAATTGGGAGCAACGGAAGATAGAGAATTCCATGTACTAGCAATGTAAGATGCTTGTACTTCGTATGTTATCACATTGACCGATGATGGCAATAAAAAAACACTCCCATTTTGTACTAACATGTGGTATACCCCAAAAATAGGATATATTATAGTTACTAACTAGGGTTAATACCCGCCCGCGTTGCGGCGCGGGTACATCGTAAACATGAAATGAATTAGTCCAAACGTTATATGATGCATTAACCATATGAAAATACATATTTCGACGTATCCAGTTGAATTCAGTGTAACCTGTATAAGCATTATGATTGGATCAAACGTAAAGTAAATGGAATTCATATCGAACAATCATAACGTATTATATGTGACTCAACTCATACATAGAAAACGTAACGGGTATGAAGGAAAATATGCACATGTAATCGAAAGGGATTAATTAGAGCTTTCGGAAAAAGGGGAGAAAAAGAAACCATAATTTGACTCAACTCGGTTCGAAGAAAACTTTACGAAACATACATAAAATAAACACGAAAACATATTATATTTGACCTGAATCATTTCTCAAAAAAGTTTACGTCGAAACGTAGAACAACTTGAATTTATACCAAAACGTACATAAAAATATGCACTTAAAAATTGTTTCTTTAAATGAAAACGTATTATATTTTACCTAACTCGTCTATAAAAAAAGTTTACGTCAGAATGTAGAACAAATCATATTTATACATACTCGTACATAAATATGCACGTAAAAAAATAGTTTTTAAGTAAAGGAAATATAGGGGTAAACCGAAACAAAATATTAGTAAAAAAATTAATAGGTTAAAAACGTTCGTAAAACCGTGCCAAGTAGCACCAATGCCACAACGACATCGACTCTCAACATCGTAAAAATAAAATAGATAAAATGGTAAAAATTAAACTGAACGAAAAGGAGACTACAATCGTTGAACCACATACACCCGTTACAGTGTCTTGATGCGAAGAAATTAACCAGAAACGTAAAACGTACAAAATAATAACTTAGTCGATCTAGGACCCGCCCATTGCGGGGAAGTTTTCAAAAGGGAAAAAATGGACGCGTTGCGACGGGTCTGTCAAATATGAAAAAATAGAGCAAAAACGTTGAACTTCACATGCACGCTATGACATGTTAACTCACAAAATTTAGAACGAAACGTAAAACGAAAAACTTGCGAAAGATAATAATAAAGTGTTGTGTTAAATTACAAAAGATGAAAAACTTTGAGTTAAAAGTGAAAATTCAAATGGATTAAAATGTAAAAGAAAAAACTTTAAGGTTGAAAGTGAAAAATCAAGTTTTTTCAAATGGGTTAAAATGTAAAAGAAAAAACTTGAAGGTTGAAAGTGAAAAATCAAATTTTTTTTTCAAATGGGTTAAAATGTAAAAGAAAAAACTTGAAGGTTGAAAGTGAAAAATCAAATTTTTTTAAATGGGTTAAAATGTAAAAGAAAAAACTTGAAGGTTGAAAGTGAAAAATCAATATTTTTTTTTCAAATGGGTTAAAATGTAAAAGAAAAAACTTGAAGGTTGAAAGTGAAAAATCAAATTTTTTTTTGAAACACTCCCTAAGCATGGAGTACAAGTCTTGATGCACTAAAAAGTTGCTAATTAATATATGGAATAATAATCACTTTATTATTTTCTATTTAATTTCATCGATAAGCATTAGTGATCTAAATTACATAGCAAAACCTAACATATTTTTGCGCCAAGTACGATGTTAAGCGTATTTATAGGGTAAAAGTATATATCCATCTAGCATGGTAATTGGTTATACTTAGGGTCAACTCTGTCCTGACAAGTTTGTGTAGTGATTAGTCGCTTCTTATATCTGTTTGAGGTCTCAAGTTCAACTTTCACTGGTATCATTTTGATGGACACTGGTGTGACAATGAAGTTTAGAACTACGCCTCTCTGGAGGTAGCCAATTCGAAACCGAGCCGAACCGGGTTTTACCACAGTGGGCTTTCGAGCAGGCGGGTTTTCCCGGAACTGGGGGCTTGGTGGCTCGGGTATGCATCCAACTCTGACCGTTGTGAAGGAGGGGATGTATTTGTTCGATTGAAGGCATTTAAGGATATTTATCCGGTGATTTAGTTAGCCGTTTAAAGAAAGATGCCAACTTTACTACATAAAATTTTAGACATCAGCCTAGGGCCTCTAATATATTAGGGCCCTCTTATTAAAAAAAAAATGTGTAGATGATTCTTTAAAAACCTTTTGTAATAATTTAAACAATATAATGGATATAACTATGTTGCTAGGCCATCGAACCTTTAGGATCAACGAGATCTAATTAGCTAGTGTGGAAGTAATTTGGGAATTTGAAATTAATTCTTTTTTTCAAATCTAAGTATCTATTCATCAATCCTTACATTACAACCATTTGTGTTAACTGATTGAAATATAAGCTTTATCCAACACCTTCATATTTTTTAGATAGTTATAAATGATGAAATTGCATGGTGATTCCTTATTACCATAATTCATTTTGATAGAGATGAAAATTATGATAATTTCTCTAGAACTAATGTATTTACGGAATATCTAGAGTGCTTATTGTGACTTAATAGTTCACCACTTTGATTGAGAATTTGTTCAACCTTCACATTCAAATTAAGAAGGTAATTTATAAATTACATTATAGTAATCGTACCCTTAGTAACATCTTTGACGAAAATCTTGTTTTATATTAAATTAGAATAATATTTCATTTCCTGATAGATGATGATGGAGTGATTTTTTTTTTTTATACATACATACATACATACTGTAATTAGGAGGTTTTTTTAAAGAACCTAATGTTCTTAATCACGTCTTTATTTTTATATTTAATTAAATTAATATTTTCGATCATTTCCTGATAGATGATTATGGAGTGAAATTTTTGTAGGCACATACTGTAATTAGGAGGGTATTTTAGAACCTAATGTGCTTAATCACATCTTTATATATACAAGAGAATCTGAAAAAAAAAAAAAAAGAACCAGTTATATAACTAAAAGGAACCATAAGTTCTTAAATGAAACATACATTTTCTATACATTTGGTTGAGTCGTTACTATTATAGGCAAGCAGCAAGCTGATATTAGTTGCTAGTGAAATGACAAAACAATTTTATTTATTAAAAACGTTCAATAACAGTTGATTTAAGGCTAAAAAAAGTACGCATTTTATGCTTTGGTTTGATTATATACAATCACAAGACTACTAACATACATAGATGAATAACCATTACAAAGAATGGGAGCTGTAGCTAAATGTCGCCGCTAATGATCCAATATGTCGCCTCTAATACTGCAAGTGTCAACTTGTCGCTGCTAATAACTTCTCGCTATTGGTCAAGGATTGCCGTTAATGAGGCCGCCGCAATTGATGTCGCCCCTAGAGGTCAAAAATCGCCTGTTGAAACAATGGTTAACACAAGGATAACCAAGAGGATCGTTTCACTTATGGGGTTCAACCTCTTCTCTTGCTCGTATCGGATGGCCTGCAATCTGCAAAACAGTAAACACCGTTAGTCTCGTTAAGAGGGAGAAGGGGGTTTTCCCTCTTAACCAGGCTCCGGCGTGAGAATAAGTACTGTTCTGAGATGAATAAAACAGTGTGTGTATAGAGTGAGTAAAGAGAGCCAAGATCCTGAACCTGAATGATGAAGGGTCCTATTTATAGCCGGAGGGTGAAGAAGGAGGAAGCAGCTATGCCAGCTGTGGGTGCGCGCCAGCTGTCCGAACAAGGGGAATATCCTCTTGGTCTGCTCTGTCGCGAAGGGTGTAGTGGTACACGTGGCGCCCTTGTATTCGCTTGTGCTGGATACCTCGTACTGGTCGTGTCAGCCCTGCTCCCTGGATTGCCGCAGGTCTATGTGGCCTTCGGTCAATGGTGACACGTGTTGTCCTTTATGTTGGGCAAAGCATCTTTGGTGCCAGCTGTGAACCGCCTAGGTGTCTTCTGGAAGCTTCTAGAAGGCTCTGGTGACATGGATGCCTTGTGTGCACAAAAAGTGGTGTGGTCCCTGCCTTGTAGGCAGGGAATTGGGACCATACCTCTTCAAGTCCCCCCAGTCCAGTGTGCCTTCTAGTTGAGTTGATCGTCTAGGAGGGATTCTGGACTTATGAGAGTTGTGATTTCTATGCATCGCGTTGAAGTTGGTGAATATAAAGTGAGCCAAGTGGACGCATGCCGTATGGTTATTGGCTCTTTTGAAAAAGGTGAGCCAAATGGACGCATGCCGCATGGGTTTTGGCTCCCTTGAAAAAGTGAGCCAAATGGACGCGTGCCGCATGGGTTTTGGCCTTTTGAAAGAATGAGCCAAATGGCCGCATGCCGCATTTTGACTCTCTTGAAAAAGTGAGCCAAATGGACGCATGCCGCATGGGTTTTCACCCTTTGAAAAAATGAGCCAAATGGACGCATGCCGCATGGGTTTTGACTCTCTTGAAAAAGTGAGCCAAATGGACGCATGCCGCATGGGTTTTGGCCCTTTGAAAAAATGAGCCAAATGGACGCATGCCGCATGGGTTTTGACTCTCTTGAAAAAGTGAGCCAAATGGACGCATGCCGCATGGGTTTTGGCCCTTTGAAAAAATGAGCCAAATGGACGCATGCCGCATGGGATTTGACTCTCTTGAAAAAGTGAGCCAAATGGACGCATGCCGCATGGGTTTTGGCCCTTTGCAAAAAATGAGCCAAATGGACGCATGCCGCATGGGTTTTGACTCTCTTGAAAAAGTGAGCCAAATGGACGCATGCCGCATGGGTTTTGGCTCTCTTGTGTTTTCTTCTGTTGGAAGTTTGGTGGTTATGGGGAAGCGTTTGGTGTGACCGTCTGACGTCCCTGTCTTTTCGGAGGCGAACAGTTGCTTTTGCAGTGACTTTCTGTCACATCAGCAGACCCTGTCGCCCATGCTTCCCGAAAAACGAGCCGACGTCTTCTCTCTCTTGTGACGTGTCAGCCATCTATTGGGCGCTTTTTCTGTTCCCTGACGTTTCACTACCCATCGCATTAAATGCGATGGGTATAAATATGGGGCGGTTCTCTTTCTTCCTTCACTTTCGAATTCTAAGTGCGATTTCTCTCTATCTTCTTCTTGCTTGTTCTATCTTCCATATTCTCAAATCATCTTCTTCTTGACCCTTATCATGGCTGGCTGATAAGAATCCAACTCAGAAGAAAAGGAAGCATAGAGGTAGGGCTCCTCCTGGTCCCGACCAGGCTGTGATTAACTGGAAGGAGGAGGAATTTCAGATGCTTGTGAGGGGACATAACTTCCGTCCTGAGTGGGGTGCTCGTTACCCTCCCTCTGGATCCACTGCACTAGATGCCCCTCCAGGTTTCATCACGTTATATGCTGCTTTTTTCCGGGAAGGCAATTTTAGGTTGCCGATTACAAAGTTCACTGTTGCTGTTTTGGGGGGTTATGGGCTCCATATTTCTCAGATAAATGCGATTGGGCTCCCTCGGATTACCCATTTCGAATTTGTCTGTAGGTCTTACCGTGTTGAGCCTACGTTTGAGATGTTCAACGCTCTCTACAGCGTTACGTATGCCAACGGGTTTTACTCCTTTCAGGCTAGGATGGGAGTTGCTCAGGTGTGTTCGGTTCCGTTAAAGGGCATTCATGATTGGAAGCAGAAGTTCTTTTACATTCGTCGGGGTGTGATTCCGGCGGATATGTCATATCGGCAAGTGGATCAAGGGATCCCTAGGGTGGATGTTCTTCCCAACTATGGTGATCAAGACTGGTTTAAGAAGATAACTGCGAAGCCGACGGCTATTTCTCAACTGGATGAGATGGCTTTGGTTGGTGCAGGGATGAGTTTGCTGTGGGTTCCCAAACATCCGCTGTGTCAGCCTGCGTATAGCCATAAGGGCAAATGTATTGTTCTTTCATGTCTTAACGCTTGATTATTTTCCTTTATGCTTACTATGTGTCCTTATTTTTGTTTCCATTGTGCAGTTGGTTATAGTTTGTTGAATGCCTTGGACCCTAAATCAGCGGGTGCCATGGTTGAAGCTATTCAGGCTGATGGGAATACAACGTGGTTGGAGCAAATACGAGACCGTTTTATGCATCCTACCGATGCTAGTTTGAGCAGATACGCGAATGAAGTTCTTGGTGAGGATGATGGGGATGACTTGGTCGACTCTGGTCGAGAGGAAGTCGTCATCCTTTCTAGTGGAAGTTCTGACCGGGATGTTGAAGATCTAATATCTCATTCCGCGCGTGCAGGTACCGCGCCTGGTGGTGTTGCTGAGCCGGTACATGGGTTTGCTGAGGATGATGACGATGTGGAGGCATCTGTTGATCCGTCTGCCCAGTTGGAGACGAGGAAAAAGGCGAGGACTGAGAAATCTGGAAGAAGGGAAGAGAAGAAGGAGGGCGTAGCTGCTGGATCTTCTCGTAAGCAACCTTCTACTCCTCCTTATCTAGATTATGTGGTAGTGTCTGATACATTGTCTGGCCTAGGCCCTGGGGAGGTGCGTCAGGGGTCGGATCCTGACGATAAGGCCACTTTGACTGAGCATATGAAGAAGAAAGCTCTCGAGGATCACAAACGACGCCTTGATGAGCAGGCTGCTGCTGTTTTTGCTGTCAAGAAGGCAAAGCTTCAAAAAGAGGTCCCCCCGGCGCCCTCAGAGTCTGAGATTGATTTGGGCGTGTTTAGTGGGGGTCGAGGGAACTTGTTGGAGGAGATATGGGCTGCCTCTGCTCCTCTTTCTGGTAATTTTTCCTTCATTGTATGTTTGTTGTATCTTTCTTGGGATTGCTCTTTAATTGTTGTCTTATGGCAGAATCTAAGGCTAGCAAGAAGCCGCGGCCGGTGGATATTTCTCAGATTACTCCACCTACCTCTCCTCCTTCGAGGATTGTTGGCTTGACCCCTCCTCGAGATGATGTTGATGTAACTGTGAAGGGCGGGGAAGGGTTTGAAGGTATATTTGAGGGAGGTGACGCTGCTGGTGGTGATGTTGGTGGTGACGCTGGTGGAGGCGACGGTGCCGGAGGTGATGTTGCTGGAGTTGATAAGGGTAAAGGTGTTGAAGTGGAGATGGAGTCTAGTGAGACTACTCCGCAACAAACCATTTACACAAAACGTCCTCCTGGTGGTGGTGGGGCCACATCTGGCGCCGTGCGGGACTCGTACTTTGAACATGTTCCTGATGATTCATGGGGCAATCCAGCTTGTGATGATATGCCTCACGTTCCCCGCTGGAGCCTGACTCAGGGTTCTCGCATGGACGATTTGAAGAATTGTCATGAGTTTTTCTCTTTGTCTCTTCCGCCTGCAGAGAGAATGTTTCAGAAAAACCGCAGCCGCTTTGCTCTTTTAGATGATCATGTTAGGGCTGGGGTTAACTTCTTTGCCACTTCTCAGGAGATTCTTCGCGAATGGCGATCTATGGGAGAAGAAACTCTGGAGTTTGAAGAGGCTAAGAAGGCGTTTTCTGAAGAGAGAGAAAAATTTAACACAGAACGAAAAGGTTTGCAATGGCGGGTTGCTGATGCTGAGCAGAAACTCGAAGAGCAGAAACAGTTGAACGAGCAAAAGCAAAAGGATTGGGAGTCGGCATGTGCTCGCACGAACGCGGAGATGCAGTCGCAGCGTGATGCTATTGTGCGGCTGTCTGGTGAGAAGACGGCCCTTGCGGATGAGGCTCATCAGGCGCGTCTTGCTGCGGAGAAGAAAGAAAAAGAATACGTTGCGCGGATCGATAAGCTGGAGCTTCTTGCGCAGGAGAAGGCTGCGGAGTGTGAAACTGTTCAGCGCCTTCTTGATGAGAAGGCGGCTGAGTGTCGTGCTTCTGATCTTCTTGCTGAGGAGGCCTCAGCTGATAGTAGGTGGTTGCTTTCCCGCGGCGTTCCTTTGGTAATGTTTTTGGTTTTCATTTTGTTTTTGTGTTTGCATATTCTTGTTCTTATTCGGTCTCGTTCTCATGCAGCTTGCTGATCGTATCTTACATTCTGATGAACTTGCGCGCTATATGTTTGAATTGGGTAAGGCAGGGTATAATAGTGGACGCAAGTTTGGGTATGCTGAAGGTAAACTTGCGGCGGTGAACAATGAGAAGGATTTTCACTTCGAGCTGTATAAAGAGGATTGTGATGCTACTTATGCTGCGAAGCGAAAAGAGTTCTCGACGCTTGATTTAGCTGTTGTTCGGGCCTCTGGGAAGTTGGCTCACAAAGCGAATGGGGTGGCTTTGTTGAAAAAGGCCTTGGGAGAAGATGGCGATGATGCTGCTGGAGGTGCTGGCTCCAGCCATGCGTGATAGGTTGTTTCCGGCCTACGTGCCATGTGTGGCCCTGAATGGGCTTGTAATGGTTGCTTTTTGAGACAATTTGAAATTTCTTACATGTGGTGTTATGTATTTGACAGATGTGTTGTTACTTTGATTATGATTATGCAAATTTTGAAATCGTCATAATATGTGCATGTTTTAATTACTTTGATTAGGTGTCACGAATGAATAATGGCGCTGACAGGTGATGTTGTGTTACTACAACGTTTTTATTCTGTCGTTTAAGTATGCGCGCTGGCATGTGACATACGAAGTGATCGAGTTGCAGGTTATTGTGTGAGCTCAGCTGGGATCACAGCCTTGGGAGCATTACAATGTTTAGTTGCCTTGCTATCGATATTTTCGTGTTTATGTGGGCACAAAGTTATGTTTTTTGGCGTTTTATAGGCTTTGGTTGTGTTTTCGACCCGGCTGTGCACTTGGTTGTGACGAGCCTTGGAGGTCTACAACGTTTCCTATGGTCGAGCCATTGATGTTTTCGTGTACGCCCGAAGTAATAAATGCAGTTGTGACAAAAAATTTGCGTGAAGTAAAGATAGCCAAACACTTCTTGTATTAGGTAAATGTGTCGGCGATTCGCCCTATACGATTACATGTTTATATGTAGCATTTTCGTAACTGTTGGGCATTCCAGGTTCGTGGAACCTCTTTGTCGTTCATGGTGCGTAGCTTGTATGCCCCCTTGCCGAGAACCTCATCAATGATGTACGGGCCTTCCCATTTGGGAGCCAGTTTTCCCGGTTTTTCTGCGTTGGACGCTTTATTGTCCCTTAAGACATAATCGCCTGGGTTGAAGGTGCAGATCCGGACTCGGGAGTTTTAATATTTTTCAAGCTTTGTCTTGTATTTGGCTTCATTGATTGCTGCCATCTCTCTCCGTTCTTCTAGGAGGTCCAGGTCGATCCTCCTTTCTTCTTCGTTATTGATCAGATTCATGGAGAGCATTCTTGGAGATGGAAGCCCGATTTCTGCTGGAATCACAGCTTCGGACCCGTAGACCAAGCTGAACGGTGTTTCTCCATTGCTTGTCTTGGGCATTGTTCTATGGGCCCATAATATGATTGGTAGCTCGTCGACCCATCCTCGTCTTTTTTCACCGAGTCTTGCTTTGATGCCATCTACGATGCTCTTGTTGACTGCTTCAACTTGACCATTCCCTTGCGGATGTGCGACCGACGAGAAGGTATGTTCAATGTTTAGTTCCTTGAACCATCGTTCGAGATCATCTGCTGCAAAGTTTGTACCATTGTCGGTGATGATTCGGAGTGGCAGGCCGAAACGGCATATGATTTGTTCCCAGATGAATCGTTTAACGACTGCCGATGTGGTTGACGCAAGTGCTTTTGCTTCCACCCACTTGGTGAAGTAGTCGACCGCGACGATGATGAACTTGACTGCCCCCGGAGCTTCTGGGAAAGGGCCCACCATGTCTATGCCCCATTGCTGAAAGGGCCATGCGGTTGTTACTGGCACCAACTCATTTTTTGGACGCGTGGTTTTTGGTGCATGCCGTTGGCAGCCGCTGCATTTTCTTAATTCCTTCACGGCATCGAGGTGCATTCCGGGCCAGTAGTAACCGGCGTTCATTACTTTAGCCACTACCATGCGCGGCCCGGCGTGGATGCCGCAGATGCCTTCATGTACTTCCCGGATCAGATAATTTGCGTCGTCGGCGTCAACACATCTTAGTAGCGGGCCGAGATATGACTTTCGGTACAATATCCCGTCCGCCATTTGATAATGTTCTGATTTATACTGGATTTTCCGCGCCTCAGCTTTATTTTCTGAAAGTATCCCGCACTGTAAGTACATGATTATGGGTGTCATCCAGGACGTGGTTCCTGTTTGGATGACGCTGACTTCTCGGAGTGGCACAGACGGGTTGCTTAAAACTTCTATGCGTACGTCTTTGGCTAGGTGCTGAAAACTTGTCGACGCAAGCTTGCTTAAGGCGTCTGCCGGCTTGTTTTCACTGCGGTTTATGTGGTGTACCTTGTAAGAATAGAAGGTTTGCAGCAGCGTCTTTGCTTGGTTGAGATAGAGTGCCATTATGTCGCCCTTGGCTTCGTATTGACCGTTGATTTGGCCTGCCACTAACATGGAGTCCACATGTGCCTCAATATGTCGGACTCCCATTTTGATTGCCAAACGCAAGCCGGCCAGAAAGGCTTCGTACTCTGCTTCGTTATTTGTGCTCTTGAAGTCTAGGCGTATGGCGTAAGTGAACTCGTGTTTGTCAGGGCTTACTAGTCGTAGCCCCGCGCCTGCCCCATCTTCGTTGGATGCACCGTCTGTATACAGCAGCCATGGCTCTTCGGTTTGTTTTTTCTCCGCTTTCTCCATCGCCTTACACTCTCTGTCTTTGTCATCCGGGACTTCCGTCATGAAGTCTGCCAAAACTTGGCCTTTTATCGACGGTCGTGGTCTGAAGACTACGTTGTGTCCCCCTAGCTCTATCGCCCATTTGGCCAACCTTCCTGATATTTCCGGCCTTGCTAGGATATTCCCAATATTGTAATTTGTTAACACGTGGATGACGTGATTGGCGAAATATCGGCGCAGCCTTCTTGACGCGTGAATCAGTGCAAGGAAAAGCTTTTCCATGATTGCGTATCTTGTTTCTGGGTCGGTTAAGGTTCTGGACACGTAGTACACAGGTGTTTGGACACCTTGTCGATCGACCAGCAATACGGCTCCGACGGCCTTGTCGGAAGCTGAGAGGTACAAGACCAAAGGCTCTCCTTTGTTTGGTGCGGTTAGAGTTGGCAGCTTGATGAGACAGTCTTTCATCTCGCGGAACGCATTTTCTGCTTCCGGAGTCCATTGGAATTGGTTTTTCTTCATGCAGTTGCGTAAGGTCTTGATGAATGGGAAGGATTTTGCTGCGTGGTTGGCTAGGAATCGATTCAGTGCTGCCAATCGTCCTGCGAGCTTTTGCATGTCTTTAACGTTTGCTGGTGAAGGCATCCTCTCTATGGCCTGGACCTTTTCTGGGTTCACCTTAAAACCGTCTTTAGTGACTATGAAGCCCAAAAACTTTCCTTCCTCCATTCCGAATGAGCACTTTGCTGGATTCAGTTTTATGCTCACGCTGCGCAGCGTGTTGAAGGTCTTCTGAATGTTTGCCAGCATTGCGCTCTCTTCCTTGCTCATGATCACCAGATCGTCCATGTATACTTCGATGTATTTACCGATGGCGTCACTGAATGTTTCGTTCATCAGACGTTGATACGTAGCACCTGCATTCTTTAAGCCGAACAGCATCTTGGTGTAGCAATATAGCCCCGTTGGCGTGCGGAATGCGGTTTTATCCTCGTCTTGAACAACCATCTGGACCTGGTGGTATCCTTTGTAGCAATCCAGAAAACATTTCCACCGAAACGTTGCCAAAGAATCTATTTTCTCGTCTATGTCTGGCAAAGCATAGCAATCACGGGGACATGCTTTGTTCAGATCCTTGTAGTCGACACACATTCTCCAACTACCATTCGGTTTCTTTACCATTACTGGGCTTGCTACCCACGTTTGGTACCGGACTTCCCTGATGATTCCTGCGTTTAGCAGTTCCAACACTTGTTCTTTCATTGCATCGTGTTTGATGTCGTTTAGTATGCACTACTGGCTTTGCATCCTCTGAGACATTTAGCTGGTGTTCCGCTATATGCCGTGGAACACCAACCATATCAGCCGGTGTCCAGGCGAACACGTCCATGTTGTCATGCAGTAATTTCTTTAGCGCCGCACGCGTTAGATCAGACATTGCGGGTCCCAGAGTGACTGTTTGTTCTGGGTACACGCTATTCAATACCCATTTTTCTGCCTCTTTGCGCGGTGCGGGCTTGCTTGCTTTTGCTGGCCTGATTTCATCTGTTGCTAGCACTTCTTTGCTTGCGTATATCAACGCAATGCCTGTTTCGGTTGGAAAGCCTATGGCAGAGTGTGGTGCGGAACAGATCATGCTGAAATCTCCTTGGGATTCTCGTCCTAAGAGGATGTCATGTCTTGAATGTGCCGGTAGCACCATGAATGTGACTTCTTCGGTTCTTGAATTTCTCCCATCGGAAAGCAACACTGGGAACGATATTTGTCCTAGGGGAAAGACGGCCTCGTTGCAGAATCCAGTTAGTGGGTAATCGACTGGTTCTAGGCGCGCCTTATCCTCTTGGTCGAATTGATTGAAGCACTGTTCATATATGATGTCTGCGGTGCTTCCGGGATCAATAAAGATGTAATCTGTTTGGTAGTGGCCGATCACCCCTGGAATGACTATTGGCCGCTTTTCTCTTGGACCTCCCCTGACAACTGGGAACACTACTTGCTTCTCGCGCCATGAATCGTCCAGCGCGCGCTTGTTGTAGTTTTTTCTTGGTCGCCGTGGACCTCCTTGCACCATATGGGTTTCTAGCTTTCTGAGCTTCTTGTTGTCTGGACCTTCATCTCTTCGTTGTATCTGGCGGTAATCGCGCTTTCCTCCTTTGACTAAGTGACCGAGCTTTCCGTCTCTTAGGGCTCTTTCGATTTCTTGCTTTAAGCCAAAGCAATCATCGGTCAAGTGGCCCGTATCTTTGTGGAATTCACAGAAGAGATTTGGGTCCTGACCCCTTTTGTTGCGCATCTGCAAGGGTGGTTTGAACTGATGGTTCTCTGTGGCTAAGACTTCAGAAGGTGTTTTGGTTAGTGGAGTCCACTGCTTCTCTCGATTTTCGCGTTTTACTTCTTTTCGATGAGCTATCTGATTGATCGTATGGCGTGCGTCGTCCCGTGGGGGGCTTCTTTCTCTGTTCCCAGAAGCCCTCCAGGGCTGATTTCTGCCCCTTCTGTTGTTTCGATCGTTATGGTTGTGTGCGCGCTGACGGTGATCGTCACCAGTCAGTTGCCTATCTGTCTGCGCAATGGTTTTGGCCGCTTCAATGAAGGTTTCCCAGTCTTTGGGTCCTCCATCTCGCCCTTTGATTCTTTTAACCAGGTCGTCGCACCTGACCGCTCGCATGAAGTGTGCACGCATCATTTTCTCTGGTATGTCTCCGATCTCTAGACATTCTTTGTTATATCTTGTAATGAAATCTTCTACGCTTTCATAGTCTTTTCTCCATATGTTCAGACAATCACCTGGATCTCTGGCTTGTCTTCGTTGCTGAGAGAAGTGTGCCAAGAACTTCTCTCGCAAGTCGACCCATGATTTGATTTTGCCAGCCGGTAAGTTGTCGAACCAAATGCGCGCCGCGCCAACGAATGTCTGAGCAAACAGGTGGCACCATGTTGGTAAGTTCCATCCGCCTGTTGCTCCCGCACCTTTAAACACCTGGAGGTGGTCGTCTGGGTCCGTCAACCCATTGTATTTACCCACGTTGTGTGGTAACTTCGTTTTGTCGATGGCCGCGCACGCGATTTCTGGAATGAATTTCGAATTTTCAGCCATGTCCTCAGGACGATAGCTCAAGGTGTAATCATGCTCTGCTTTAGGGTTGTACCCCGCGCGCTTGGTTGGTTTGTATGCCTCGTGTTCTGGAGGAAGTCTGCTGAACACTGTGGATTCTGCCTTGTAAGTTGGGTCGTCTTCCTCCTCTTCCCATTCTGCATTCATGTTGCGTGCGCCCAAACGGGTTTGGATCGGCCTTCGTTGTAGATTGGAAGTTTGGACGAAGTTGCTCTCTGTTTCAGCATAAGTATCGCGCGTGTCTTGTATGCTGGGTCTTCTGACCTGTTGCACTGGTTCTCTTTCTGGTCGTAAGTTCCACGCGTTTGTCTGCTGAGCCGTGTGTGTACTCAGAGACCTTGGTTGTGGAGTTACGAATGCTGATTGGTTAGCCTGTGCTTGGAGCAAGGCTTGTTGTGCGCTGAGCTGCGTATAAACGAGGTTTATAGACGCCATCTGTTCGGCATACCAGGAAGCCAGAGTTTTTCCTTCGGGTAGCCCTAAAAGTGCAGAATAGTTGAGTTGTGCTTGTTCCGATGGCACAGAAGGGCCTGGTCCATGGCTTACAGTCCGCATCGGCGGTGGTGTTTGGTGTAATATCCCCGTTGGAGGTTGGAGAGCAGCTCCGTTTGTGGTTTGAGTAATGATTCTTGCTGGTGTTTGGAAAATGGGTCCAGTTGTGGTTTGGCTAGCAGCCCTGGACGCACTTCCAAAAATGGATGGAAACTCGTTGTTCAGCTGACCTTCTTGGATGGTCTCGTTCCTTTGACCTCGTTGGACGTGTGCCGTGTCCGAAACGAGTTCGAAGGAAGAGATTTCTCCGTCAGCGGGGTGTGAATGATTCTGGTCTGCCATTTTCACGAGTGTTTTCTAGAAGAGAAAAAGAGGTGAGAGTGGTCTTGCAAAAAAGCGGATGGCGCGAATGTTGAAACAATGGTTAACACAAGGATAACCAAGAGGATCGTTTCACTTATGGGGTTCAACCTCTTCTCTTGCTCGTATCGGATGGCCTGCAATCTGCAAAACAGTAAACACCGTTAGTCTCGTTAAGAGGGAGAAGGGGGTTTTCCCTCTTAACCAGGCTCCGGCGTGAGAATAAGTACTGTTCTGAGATGAATAAAACAGTGTGTGTATAGAGTGAGTAAAGAGAGCCAAGATCCTGAACCTGAATGATGAAGGGTCCTATTTATAGCCGGAGGGTGAAGAAGGAGGAAGCAGCTATGCCAGCTGTGGGTGCGCGCCAGTTGTCCGACCAAGGGGAATATCCTCTTGGTCTGCTCTGTCGCGAAGGGTGTAGTGGTACACGTGGCGCCCTTGTATTCGCTTGTGCTGGATACCTCGTACTGGTCGTGTCAGCCCTGCTCCCTGGATTGCCGCAGGTCTATGTGGCCTTCGGTCAATGGTGACACGTGTTGTCCTTTATGTTGGGCAAAGCATCTTTGGTGCCAGCTGTGAACCGCCTAGGTGTCTTCTGGAAGCTTCTAGAAGGCTCTGGTGACATGGATGCCTTGTGTGCACAAAAAGTGGTGTGGTCCCTGCCTTGTAGGCAGGGAATTGGGACCATACCTCTTCATCGCCCCTACTGAATCGTCGCTAAAGGCTTGCCAGAATCCGATTAACCGGCGCTACAAAACCTATAGCGTTCACAAACATAAATGAAGGTTTACAAATATAAATGATTGAACAAGATGCATGTTTAATTAAATGAACAAACATAAATGGACGTTTACAAACATAAATGAACGAACAAGATGAATGTTCAATGAAAATGAAAAAAAAAATGTGTTTATCTTCGCTCTTGATTCAACGTTGTCCAAATTGAATTTTAATATTATTTTTATCATCTTGAAGAGAATTTTAATATTATTTTTATCAACTTAAAGTTAAAAGATTGATAATAACAATAAAAAAAACTATTCACTCGCAAGTCTCAAATTTAGTTAAAATTAAAATACTCCAATTTAGCTCGTTTTCATTTAAAACCATCTAACTTTAAAAATGAACCAATTAGGAGTAATACTCAATAAAAACCACCCCCGAAACTATTAAAAGTGTAGGAATATTTATATAAAAATATGTATAATTTTGAGCAATCACACCTCTACATAATTTCATTTCGCAAACAGCATGGTATATCCCTAGTTTCTTTGTAATCAATTACTCAGGTATGTCCAATGACCGGTAAACTGAATAATATATTATACACCACATAACTACATTCTTTTGAGAACAAAAATCCCAAAGAAATATGCAATATATGTTGCGATTGAAATTCCAAATATACCCACTAGAATTCCAGGAACTACTAAAGAGTCCCAACCTTTGGCTGTTGCCATTCCTGATGCTGTTGTGGGGCCTCCAATGTTAGCATTTGAAGCTAAAAGTAGTACTTTTAGATCCAACTTGAGTAGCTTTCCTAGTCCAAGTATCACGACAAGATGCACCGTTACTTGTATAAATGCAAATATAAAAATGCTAGGCGCCACCCTCATAACGTTCCATATGCTTCCACTCGCACCCAATACCGCAAAAAACACCTGTCATCAATATATGTGAGTCGCAGGGCCGTTCCAACGTTTTTGTAGACCTTAAGCGGACTCCGAAGTGGAGACCCTTTTGCAAAACATATAGAGATTAATAGAAAAATTAGCTGCTAAAGTTAACTCACGTTTATTAGTTAGCCCTAATTTTGCCCATAAATTCTCCTCCACTCCCGACAGACCCGACACCATGAGTGTTTACCGTTAGTGATAGCCGATAACCTAGAAAATCGAAAGAGCATGTTGCGATAGGAGGTGGGAACGATGACTGCAGCTCAATTTTAGGGGATTTTTGGAGCTGATTCACGGAATTCGTATGAGGTCGAGTGGTAGATGGTTGCTACAAACTGCAGTTATGTCTGTGGTTTAACTTCGAAACTGGGTCTTGAATGTGGGCCTTTTTTCGTAAACAATTTTTATCACAGTAACTTTATTAAAAAAACCTGGTTTTGCTTTATATTTAAGCCTGATACATATATAATATATATAAAACTTTACTAAAAATCGGAGGCCCTTGATTTTTGGTGGCCCTAGGCCCGTGCCTAGATTGGTAAGCCTAACGGGCCGGCCCTGGTGAGTCGTAACTTGTGCAAGCAAATCTGGACCTCTAAAATATAGGTGGATAATGTGTCGGGAACAGGTTCAGGTCAAAAAGAAAGGTTCTCTAAAAGAGTTGAAGTACCTGAATCGAAATGGCAGCAACAGCATCACCAGCAGGTGCAAGGTAACCAATCTGTTTGGGTAGTAAAGTTGCCAAAATCACAACGATTGCAGTAATTGCGGGAAGACTACCGCCCTGAATCTTGAACGTTTGAACTATATGTGTGGCGCATTTGCAGATCGCAAAAGAAACAGCAAGTGCAGTCGCTGTCTGTAGCAAGCCTGATTTGTCTCCAGAACCAGAGTTCACATTATTAACCGTATCTGCCATTTTACATAAGTTAAACGTGCAAAGATAACATGAAAACCATTTAAGTGGATGGAAATTTCAAATAGAGTTAAATGTCATTTTAGTCCCTATGGTTTGGGCCATTTTGCCAGTTTAGTCCAAAGGTTTCATTTTTCGCCTGTGGGTCCAAAAATGTTTCATCGTTGCCATTTTAGTCCACTGGGTTAACTTCATCCATTTTTTTTTGTTAACGAGAAGCGCAATTCGGTCATTTTATATGTAATTCTATGAACTAGAAGGGCAATTCGGCCATATAAAATGACCGAATTGCCTTTCTCGTTAACATAAATAATGGATGAAGTTAACCCAGTGGACTAAAATGACAACTATGAAACTTTTTGGACCCACAGGTGAAAAATGAAACCTTTGAACAAAACTGTCAAAATGGTCCAAACCACAGGGACTAAAATGGCATTTAACTCTTTCAAATAATAGCAAGCAAGAAAACCATTTACGATTACGGACCCTTGCTTGTTGTTGAAGTCTCTGCAGGAAGTTTGGAGCCTAATGCAAAGAGCACCATAAAATAAATTGCACAAATAACGTTGTCTGCAGCTACACCAGCTGCAATAACGGATGGGGAAACAGCAAGTGCATCTGAAACTGCGACATAGTTTATAGCTACAAAATACAAACAAAAACATAGTCATGCTCTTAGCATATGACGGTGGCATGCAATAATGCCGTTGAATGAAGAAGCAACTGGTCGCTTTTGTATTTTTTTCTCTGGTTACTTTCTTTACTTGTTGTAAATATTCGACAATGTTTGTTAACGTAATGCATTAATTTATGATTAGTTACCTCCTCCTATGTAACTAGCCATAAGAGCGGAAGCAATCTTCCAACTGTCTTGACCAAGTGATCTCATAGGAACAATCATGAATGCCACTAGCGTTCCAACCGTCGTTGCAACTGCCAATTATAAGAAACATGATATCAGAAAATATATATATATATATATATATATATATATATATATATATATATATAGAGAGAGAGAGAGAGAGAGAGAGAGTAAACTGCCATTTTGGTCCCTGTGGTTTGGTCACTTTTGCCACTTTAGTCCAAAACTCAAACTTTTTGCATCTGGGTCCCTGTGGTTTCAGTTTTATTGCCATTTTGGTCCAAAAATGAAATCAGTTCATATTTGTCTTATAAAATCCTACTATTTTGTCCTTTTCCGTAGGGGTAAAATGATCATTTCTTTTTTATAAACAAATACCATATTTTATAAGAAAAATATGACCTGATTTGCCCCTGAGGAAAATGACAAAATTGCAGGATTTTATAACACAAATATGACCTGATTTCATTTTTGGACTAAAATGGCAATAAAACTGAAACCACATGGACCCAGATGCAAAAGATTTGAGTTTTGGACTAAAATGGCAAAAGTGACCAAACCTCAGGGACCAAAATGGCAGTTTACTCATATATATATATAGGTTCAACAGGAAAAAAAAAATCTTCTAGACTCTGCAGATTGTGTATGTGGATCATTTAAACTCATTCACTAAATATTTAAAGCTTTCAAGTAACATTTCTCTCCAGTCTAGAATTTGTTAATATGTGATTTGCAGGACATGAAAATATAAAAACTCGTTTCTAATGATTCATAGCGACTAGTGATTTGGTATTTTGGCAATGAAAGCAGAGGCTTTACTGAAAAATAAAATATTTAAACGCCTAACGGCGAAGTAAAGCTACTTACATTGTTTAAACTATAAATGATTTCTCTCGTTCTTGCACCACTCTGAACATTCAGACCTATTCCACCAAGCAGACAGCTTAAAAATAAGATCCAAAAACATTCATGTCAAACTATTTGGATCAACGAAAAGCTGATTTACAGACGATTAGAAACATGTTCATATTGTTGGTTATAAAAAACTGAAAAGACCGACGAAATTTCAGCATTCGATTCTAATACGTGACACTATTATTATAAATGGATGATTGTTTGTTCATATGAGAAACAAGACCTGATCCGATCAAAAAAGCCAAGAAGAGATTCCCAGTAGATTTGATTACGTCTCGCATATCGGCTCTGAACAACATCAAGGGGATAGTCAAAGGTAGAAGGTATTCCATAACAACAGAATAAGCCTTTGCTTCATGAGGAATAATCCCAATATTACTGGCTGCAAGTCCTAACAAGATACTCACCAATGCAGCACTAATCATTCTCCCAATCTTTGTTTTCTCTGACCTTTAATTACACATAATAAGCATGTCATGTAATTGTGTATACAACTTAAAAAAGGATAATCAAAGTCAACGAGAGAAGGAGATTACCAGAGACCGAAAGCTCCGGTGGCGAAGAGAGCAGTCCACGTGCCCCAATTGTCATCAGGGGATATCAGAGGGAAGTTCAAATTAGAGCTATAAGCTACAACACACCGATTGGAATTAACAGGTATGATTCGTGATGATGAAAATGGAGATGTGTTGACGAACAAACGTCTCGATGGAAACGGAGACGGTAGCGGTTCAGAATGTGTGCGGCAAGGGACGGAGGGTAGCCGAAATGACGTGGCAGCGGCCGTTAGCAGCGGTGCCATTGATGGTGAGACAGTGTTTGTTTGCAACGATGATGTTTATGTTGATGTTCACCAAACGGCCGGGCAATTTAATTATTATTTATTCATAGTATTACACGCGTTGGATTTTAGAGTGTTTGATTGTTACCGTTTTTATCAATGTTTACTTGTGGCCTCACAAGTCGCAACTCACAAATAAGTTATCAACTGGATGAGGAAGAGAACCACCACCGGTGCTCTAGCGGTTATCACGGGTATTTAAGTTTCACATACGGTCAGTACCAGTAAGTTTTTTCCTTTAGGTTTCAAGTTCGAGTCTGGGTGACAAGGGTTTCTTATACCTAGGGTCGACCCGGGTGAGTTTTCCTCTCCAGTTCTCAAGTTCGAGTCTGGATGATAGGGGTTTCTTATTAAAAGGTTTAAATTGGAGATCTATTGTGCGAGAAGGCTCTCTAACGCGGACCCGATTAAGACAACATATACTAGACCTCCCTACATATTAAACAATAAAAATAAAAATAAAGATACATTACAGGTTGGAAAAATATTGTTACATAGAGAAACATAAAAGGTAAGATTTTCTAAAAATGTATTTCATTGTCATTTGTTAATCATCTTATCTTTTTTTTTTTTTAGAGTTGAGACAACAAAGGGTTGGACGTCAAAAAAATTTCTAAACGAGTTCGAGTTGAGATTAAATCAAATTATTAGTAAGTTCTATTGATCTTATCTATTTTCATACATCTATATAATTAGTGTATTGTCTAATAAAATCGAGAAAAAACAAAAATTAAAAGTGTCAAGTAACTTAATATTAATATTCTATAATATTATTTTGTTATAATTTTTGCATTGGTATTTGAGTCGAGCTATATATTAAAAAATAAAAGGTTTCGATTCAAATACCATGTAAGAAGAAAAAACATAGGTCTCAAACATGACACTATATTAACTTGAGTCGACTCGATTACATCGATAGTTGTTATATTTATTTATATATACAATATAAGAAAAAAAATACAATTTAGCTAAAACCGGTTTGGGTCCAACCTGACCCGGTGGTTTGATACATGTTTGGATTTTTTGTGTTGAGAATCGATGATTTGCGTACTTCGTTTTTCACAGAGAATGCATTCTCGTTTTTTGCAAGACTTTCGAATACTGATTTTATACACTTGAAATACTTTAATTGAAAGTAAGACGACACACTACAGAAAGTTATCCAGGACACGATCTGAAACAGAAAACTTACATTTAACTGTACAAACTACAAACCTCGAAATAGTTTACATGTACTGAAGGACTTTAGCTCCAAACGCGACACCTAGAAAAGTAGCAATTGCAATACCAAAAATTCCAGCAAGAATTGCAGGAACGACCAACGAACTCCATCCTTTGGCTGTAGCCATTCCACAAGCTGTTGTAGGCCCTCCAACATTTGCATTTGATGCCAACAACAACAGATTCAGCTCAAATCTAAACACCTTTCCTAAACCCAAAATAACTGCTAGATGAACTGCCAGCTGGACCAGAGCAAATAAGAATATACTAGGTGCTGTGTTTATCACATTCCATAAGTTCCCACTTGCACCAATAACAGTGAAAAATACCTGAAATTTACTCCATTTTAGTTACATATTATATCTAATGTGTAAAATACTCAAATTTACAGTTTCGATTTGAAAAAAGGTTGAACGAGCCGGAAAGGTCAAAACTCCCCCAAGGTGGACTGGGTTCTATGCTTACAGTCACCCAATTTTTTTTAGAGAAAATTACGAAAATAGCCAAGACCATGGTTGAATTACGAAAATAGCCACCTCATGCGTCCTTGGAGTGGCGCATCACGGATTCAAATGCGCGGGATGCGTCTTTGGAGCAAAACCCAATAGAAAATGGACACGTGGCGGCAGACTCCTCCAAGGGGTCAGGCAGACTCTTCCAAGGGGTCAGGCCTGACGCCTTGGATCTCACACTCGGAGGAGTCTGCCTGACTCATTGGAGGAGTCTGTCTGACCCCTTGGAGGAGTCTGCCGCCACGTGTCCATTTTCTATTGGGTTTCGCTCCAACGACGCATCCCATTGTTTCTAGACGCATCCCGCGCATTTGAATCCGTGATGCGCCACTCCAAGGACGCATGAGGTGGCTATTTTCGTAAGTCAACCCTGATCTTTGGCTATTTTCGTAATTTTCTCTTTTTTTATCACATTAAATTGTTATTTTAAAAAATATGTTGTTTGCAATTATTTTTAAGAAGAAGGTATTTATTAAATTAAAAAAAAAGTATCTGCATGTCAACCCCATTGGCCATTTTGACCCACACTCAAAAAAAAAAAAAAAAAAAAAAAAAAAAAAAAAAAAAAACTTAATACAGCATGAACCCATTTCCAACCCGCCTGTTGTTGAACCACATAGTTATTATCATTGGCTTATTCCAATTATTATTGCCTATAGGTGTTTGTGATTATCGATCCTTAGAATCACACTTGTCATGTCTAGAGATAAGGTTTCGTGAAGAAACGAGCAATTTATGCAGATTATACTAACAACATTATGGCCTAGTGCATACGGAATATAAAACTCATATCATGCTGAAGAAACATTTGATGTTAGAAAAACTACTTTACAACTATGGAAGATTAATAAGAAGTTGGACGCTTAACCTGCATTAGAATCAAGGCCATGACCTCACCCGCAGGTGCAAGGTGAGTAAACTGCTTTGGAAATACAGTTGCTAACACAACAACAATAGCCGTAACAGCTGGAAGGCTTCCACCTTGAATTGCAAAATATTTTGTCACAAAACTGCCAAGTTTACAGATGGCGAAAGATACGGCTAGGGCCGTTGCAGATGGCAGCAACGGAAGTCTGTTCCCATATTCTGATTTCACTTCCTCTTCAGCATCTATCAGTTTGAAATAAAAGTATATTACAAAATGAAAGCAAACATAAAGAGATGACTGACCGTTCAGTTTGGTCCACAAAATAGATTACAAATAGGGCTGCAAATGAACCAAATGTTCGGCGAACAGTTCGTGAACCGTTCGGCGGGAAGTTCGTTTGTGTTCGTTTGTTATTTCGTTCGTTTAGTTAAATGAACAAACATGAACAGAGGTCATGTTCGTTCGTTTATGTTCGTGAACGTTCGGTAACGTGTCCGTTTGTGTTCGATAGTTCATTAGTGTTTTTAGTTTTTATATCTATTTAAATACTTCAAAATTCCAACAAATGAAATATCTAATAAGTGTCAGTGTATTATATATTTTGTTCATGAAACAATTGTTAGTGTTCGTTTATTTCCATTTGTGTTCATGAACATTAGTTTGTGCTCATTTGTGTTCGCCAACGTTCGTTTTTGTTCGTTGCCTAAAATTAACAAACAAACACAAACGAACACGAACAAGTTCATTTCCTTAACAAACGAACACAAACCTAAAATCTCATTCGATAAGTGTTCGTGAACGGTTCGCGAACACATATATTTCTTAACGAACGAACACGAACAAGGTCTTGTTCGTGTCGTTCGGTTCGTTTGCAGCCCTAATTACAAATAACAAGCTTAAAAGTGGAATTATAACAAACCGGTAGTTACTGGTGAACTCTCGGGAGGGATTTTAGCAGCTAGTGCGAACAATGTCGCAAAATATACTGCACAGATAACGTTATCAGCAGCTAGACCGGCAGCTAAAACTGAAGGAGAAACTTGTAGGGCTTCAGCAATGGCAACATAATTCACAGCTACAGAGTTTCAGAAACGAGAAATTCGTTAATAAGATGCAAAGCTGAAAGCAAGCCAAAATAAAGACATAACACATTTAGCATACAACTTGGATTGCCATATATTCATAACACCCTAATTACTTAAAAATGTAAATATCTTAGCTTTAAGAAAAGGAAAAATTACAAGTTTTGTCCTTTTATCTACAATTTTTCAGGCGGTGTCCTTTTTAACGAATGTTGACAGGCGGTGTCCTTTACTAGGCATTTTGTTGCAAGTTTAGTCCTTTACACCCAACCCAGTTAAAAAACCCTGTTAATTGTTGGGTGTAAAGTACTAAACTTGCAACAAAATACCTAGGTAAAGGACTAAACTTGCAACAAAATACCTAGGTAAAGGACTAAACTTGCAAGAAAATACCTAGTAAAGGACACCGCCTGTCAACAATTAACAGAGTTTTTTAACTGGGTTGGGTGTAAAGGACTAAACTTGCAACAAAATACCTAGTAAAGGACACCGCCTGTCAACATTCGTTAAAAAGGACACCGCCTGAAAAATTGTAGATAAAAAGACAAAACATGTAATTTTTCCTTAAGAAAATGTGTGCCTCAGTGTGAGGCATTGGAAACATTCTGGAAATAGCTTCAAAGGATATGGAGCGACGCGATTCCATGAAGCGACCTGAGGCGGACACTTATTTCCTGAGGCGTCACTTCAGGCACCTCGTGTATAAGATACGCCAGCCCATTCAGGCTCCTTATTTCTTGTTAACAGTCTTATTGCAAAACCAGGTATAAATTAGTTCTCTTGCTATTTTAGAGTAGAACTGATATGTTGCCTCCTTTGCAGATAGCAATTTTTTTGTTACCAATATGATGTGATTTGATCTTGTGATGATCCTTGTGTTGTATCCGCGATTTTATGTTTTCCATGTTGAAGGGGTATGGTCCTAAAAAGCCGCGCAGACCATTCAGGGCGCGCGCTGGACCATACTCCTTATTCAAAAAGCTGATTAATCGATAGACCTCGTTCGGGCTACTTACATAAAACCTGAGCCGCGCGCGAGTCCCAGAGAAGGGATAACATCATTTTTACATTTAGTATTCTGAACAAGAGCCCTCAACTCCTACAACCTTGTGCGGGATAGTTATGTGCACAACAAGGGTCGCGCAAGAGTTACGGCGCAGGGCCACTTCAGAAAGTACCAAAGGTACGAATGGCAGAAGAGCAAGCCAATCAGCGTCCACCAGGCTGTGCTCTATCGTGCTCCACGACTAACAGTTGTGCAGGAGACAGAGAGTACACAAGGACGCCTACGTAGCACCAATCAGGGGGCGGCGACAACTGCCCCGTGATCTCCACTCACCTACTGATGTCAGTAGGGCGACAGAGACGACAAGGAAGACACGTGGCTCCAATCAAGGTGCGCCAGCACCGGAGATCTTCTAGAAACCACCAACGGTCGATGCTAGTGAGACAAAGAGGATATTCCTTGTCGTTGCCTTCCGGCCCAAGGCCCATCAGCCCATCTCCTCTTACATCACTCCGACTATAAATAGAGACCTCCATACTCAGGTTAAACATTCCGTTCTCTCTACTCTCACTCTTAACACACACTATTATCTCCTCAAAACGGTTACTTATTCTCACGCCGGAGTCTGGTTAAGAGGGAAACCCCCATATTCCCCTCTTAACGAGCTAACGGTGTTGTTGTTTTGCAAGAAGGATTGGATCACATCGGAGCTCAGGAAAGTTTTAAGAAGATTAACCCTCATGTTTGAAACATAAACCAAACTAATAAACCTAAAATTAGTTCAGTGTTTCTTCACATGTGTTCAATTGTTAATAAAGCTATGTGTTGCATAACGAATCAGCTGTTAAATTTTGGTCACATTTGGTTGTTGGAATAATAGCTGTTAAATTGTTGAATTAAGCTGTAAACTATTATTCAGTAATTATATAGATTGTCAATGGTCAATACAGATTACAGAAGGTCCATTACCTCCACCAATATGTCTACCCATTAAAGCAGCAGCTATTTTCCAGCCTTCTCCACCAAGTTGCCGCATTGGAACCATCCAATAAGCCACAACCGTTCCAACCGTAGTTGCCACTGTAAAAACAACAGATGAATCAAGTTCACAAGTCAATAAAAAAGGTAATACCAAAGTACCAATAATAGTTCAACAAGAAGGTCACCTGATCCAATCAAGAAAGCCAAAAGCAGCTTCCCAGTTGAGCGAAAAACTCGAAACATATCCGCCCTAAACAACAACAAGGGAACAGCTAATGGCAACAGATACTCCAACACAATCGGATAAGCATGGGCTTCACTAGAAATAAGCCCCAAATTACTAGCAACTAGTCCAATCAATGTGCTCATCAACGCTCCACTTAACATATTCCCAATCGTTGTCTTCTCTGACCTTACAGATGAAAACATAACATCAACTAATCCGAAAACGTAACCGATGATTATAATTGAGATACTAGAGATGAAAAACTACCAGCTACCAATCGCGCCAATGGAAAAAAGAGCAGTCCAGTTACCCCAGTGATCTGACGGAGAGATTAGCGGGAAACTGAAATTTGATCTGACCTTAACGCATCGACGACTGGAGTTACCGTAAGTAGGAGCAAACACAAGTGTAGCGTCAGAAGAATTATAGTTATTCATCGAACGGCAAGTTGGTTTTAGTTTGATTTGGAAAGAAGATAGGTGCGATCGGCGGTGTAACGTCGGAGACGGTTGAAGGAGAGGGAGAAAATACGACGACGACATTTTCTCAACTCCGATTGGAAGTGATTGGATTAGATACAAGGATGAGTAGGGGTTGGTGAGTTGAGTTGCATCTGAATCTGTCACAATTTTATGCCCGTGATGTCAAACGGGGGTTCAGCCACATAAGACAACGTGTGATGGTGATTTGTGAGTTGCGGACAACTGACAAACCACAGGGCAAGCAGAGTCTGTCCCGAAATAATAAGATTTTATGCACCCAATTAAAAATTAACCCGTGGGATTTCTCGCGCTTTGTAACGGGTTTTCGAATGGTATCGGTTTGGTTTGTTATGATACTGGTGCTTGGTATAGCATTCATATGACATATGAGATATGCTCAACAAGATATCGACACGTGTTTTACATCAATCGAAAACTATAAAAGCGGACACCACTAACATGTGTTAAAACACATGTTTTCATATGATTAACGTATCACACAAAATGTCTCCGGCTATAAATAAATAAGACGTTGCCACCGTAACACTTAACCCATAACAACAATCTAATTATATATTATAAAAAAAGTAAGGAAAAAATAGATGCACCTCATCATTAATTGTCAACGCATCATTTATTTACTTTGCAAAAGTATATAAAATAAAAAGTTTCGTGATGCAGGAGCATCCGGATACAAGTACAAACAATATTAATATTTTATTATTTGAATGTTAGTCGTTTTATTTAGTTGTCTATTTTGTGGGGATTTTAATTTCCTTGTTTATCTTTTTTTTATTCATTATAAATTAGGATCTAGGGTTTATGTTTTAGTCAGTTTGTGATTGAATTTTATAAAAAGAACTTTATTCTTGGAACCTTTGGTTCAATTTATCTTCATTGATTTACTAATCGTTCTTGAGCCATTTGATTGCACGCGTAACTGCATCAGTTGGTATCAGAGCTTTGGTTTTCAAATGGCTCGACGTGATAGTGATTGCTCTTATGCTTGTAGAATCGCCAACCGAGACAACGACGGAGATGGTCCCGAATCACGTGCTCGTGGAGAAGGCAGACATCCTACCTGCAGAATCGCCGACCGAGGCAGTGGAAGGGTTGGTGCTGAACCACGGGATTTTAAGATCAGAAGACTACGGCAACGAGTCCAAGACCTCGAATTACTTAATGAGATCCAACGACTCAAGCAACGGATCCACGATCTTAAGGTACCGTCGACATGGGAGGAAACGGAACAGGAAGGATTCGTCGGGGATGAGGAGCATCCTACCAATGGCGACACTATCTATGATTCTCCTCCCGTATATGATGAATACGGGGACGAGGAATGGTATTCTTGGGTTACTGGTGGTGATTGGAACTTACCGGATGATGAATCTGGTTCCAAAGGTCGTAATGTTGAATGTGTTAAAGCGGTAAAAAACGGAGGTGATGTGATAGCTTCTAGTGGTTCTGTGGTGGTGATAGATGGTCCGACGGCTAGTGTTGGGTCTCAATCACAATCAAAGTGTGATATCCCACATCGGTTGTGAAGGGAAACTAAGGCTTCCTTATAAGGGGCTGGATACCTTCACCATCATGACGCGTTTTTAAAACCGTGAGGGGCAGACGCTGAGGGCGTGCTGGCTGCCAAAGCGGACAATATCATGGTGCGGTTACGCTGGGCTATTACACAAAGGTAATCCATTCTTTCATGTCACACACCAACCGATGGCGGAAACATTGGGGTGCGAGCACTAGGCGTTCAGATTGCTCATGAGATCTCCATAACACTATTGTGACAATAGAAATTAATTGATTTCATGCATAAATTTTGTCTAAATCAAAACCCAACATCAGACATCGAGTACAAAACATAACAAGATTGTTCAAGCATTCAAAAGTTTCTAGTTCACTAGGCGACGTTTTCTAGGCATTCCCCTAGCTTGATTTCCATGATCCATCTCAACCTATCAACCTGCAACATGTATTAAAATATCAATACAAAAGTATTGGCGAGTATACAAGTTTGATGATAGAATAATAGATTAAAGCAACTCATATCCACAGTGTAAGCAATAAAATAGCTTCAGCCGTGCTAGTGTCGCGGTCCACGCAGTGATAGCCCAAGTATCACTATGCTTTAGTGTTTACCCAAGACTCAAGGTAAACTAGAATCCTCCTAACAATACCCCCGAAGAATAATGGGAGAGGTGCACCCTCTATAGCGCTACTATTGTTAAGGCGGAACTAAACACCCTGGATTAAACGTCACATAGCACAAATAGAATACTAGAATGCACAAGTTTTCACAAACACATAGGATAGAGTATAGATTGCCAAAAGTACTTAGTTTAATAGAATACATGTTACACCCCAAAAGTTTAAAGTAAAAAGGGGATCGAGTATACTCACAGTGATTGCTTAACAGTCGCAACTGTTATTGGATCAAAGGGAGCTCTTTTTGAGTTAGCCTGATTAGATTACAATAGGATAAGAGTCGGGCAGAATAACGAGGTTGCTTAAAATTTCTAGTTGGCCATTGGATCGAATGGTTGTCCATTCGGATGGTCGTCCGAACGGATTGTCGGTCGATCAGACGACACGCATTGCTGAAGAGAATGAGAGGGCTGCCCGATCGGATGGCCACCCGATCGGGTTGCCACACGAGTGATGTTTATGAACAAAGGGACTTAGGTGGCTGTTCGTTCGGATGGTAATCCGATCGGATTGCCACTTGGTCCGAGTGCAGATATCCCTGGTTGTCCCAATCGGACGGCTGCTCGATCGGACGGTTGTTCGATCGGGTTGCCATTCGATCAGACTTCCAGTTTTGATAGTTTACCAATTTTGCGAAAACTCTAAGTTTCTAGTTTATCAGTGATGGCACGTTACGTACTGTGACAACAGTAAATTCGTTAGCACGAGGCCGTCCTGATCGGGTGGGAATCACCCCTATCCATTCAGTCGTCTGTCCTTAACGAACTCATGTCAGAATCCATCTCATGCTCGTCTTTTCCGGTAAAACTTAGATCCAAGCTGACTTTAGACTATGCATCAAGTCGTTTAGATCCGGTTTCTACCAAAATGAGGCAAAAGTGGAAGAAAAGATGAAGAATGTCCCAAATTTTATATGAAAAGCATAGATTTAGGTTAAATTTTATGTAAAAACGCATGAAATACCTTAGATAAGAGCTAAATCTTGCTTAGAATGACATCACATGGTAGTTTGTACAACCACCATGATGACATCACCCTCAAGAACTCAGATCTAAGAGATTTCACGGTGAAAAGTGTGATTTCAAGTGAGAATCACGTAGAGAATGATGTGTAGATCAAGAAAGTACAAAGATCTAGCCTAAAACGTACCGAAAACGATGAGAGAATGAGGAAAAAGACGTGTGCGCGTGTCTTGGTCGAGCAGAGCTGTCACATCACTGAAAGGGTGATGTGACATGTCTATTTATAGTTGAGAGAGGGGGGAGAAAAGGGAAGTGTGTTTGGTTCGGACGGCCGTCCGATCGGACAGCTGTCCGATCGGGTGGTCATCCGGTAGGGTGACAATCCGATCGGATGGCCACTCTAGCCAACCCAACCCAACCTTTCCGTATTCCCAGTTTTGGCTTGTTTTGCGAGTTAGATTAAACGTTGTGTTTTATTCGAGTAATAGAATGACCAGATTATAGCATACATATCAAAAGTTTACAAGGTTAAATAGATTCCGCTAGTGACAAGGCTCCAGTCTCTCGTTCAACCAAGAATCAAGTTTCACGAGTCTAAGGAGTCCGGCACCAAATAGATTTTAGGCATTCCAACGTAGATTTAGACATTTCAAGCACATAGAGTTAGACATTCCAAGTATATAGACATTTAGGCATTCTAATCGTATAGAATTTAGGCAATCCCACATATAGACATTCCTCATTTAGGCATTTCAACATTAGGCATTCCGAATAGACATTCAAATCATAGATTTAGGCATTCAAATCATATAGAATTAGGCATTTCCTACGCATACTTAGACATTCCAAGAAAATATACAATCCAACGTAGATTAGGACTAAAAATAAGCAAAAAGTTAAACTTCAAGGACTATTATTGACAAGAGCCTAAAGTTCAGGGACGGGAATTGGTGGGGGTTTGATAGATGTGGTACAAAGAAAATCATGGATTTGGATAGAAGGTTCTTACCGAAGGAGATGACAGAAGATTCAAAGGTGTCTGTAAGTAATATTGCGGAATTTTTGAACGATAATAAATGTGGCACAATGGCTTTGGTTAGTGGTACGATGGCTGACGGTGGTGCTACAATGATTGGAGAATACCTACATTCTGATCCGGTTCTACCAAGGCCAACAAAAAAGCCGACTATTGTGGTGAGTTCAAAGTTTTCATCGATAAATTTAAAAGCCGCTATCCACTCTAAAATTCAAACAGAAGATATTTGCGAGGATGATAACTCTTCAATTACAAAGCATTATTCACCGAATATTCAACTAAATAATATATTGGTTAAGCATGAATTGGTGAATTTTTGGTGGATAAATTACATGCAACTCACGTGGGGTTAAAATCTATGTTATTTGTTGGTGTACTTCATGATTTGGATATTACTTTTGAAGAGCATATTGAGGTGGTAGAGACTACACCTAAGATTCCACCAATGCAAGATAATTTACCACGTTGGCCATTTAATTACAATGAAATTATTTTAGCAAATAAGGCTATGCCGTATTTAGAAAATGCAACACCAATAATGACAGTTGGAGCAAAATTATTGAAGAAGGACAATGTGATAGCGGACGGTAAACGGTTCAATATCCTGTTCGACCCCCGTGGTAAAAATCTAGAGTCGGACGAGACAATCCGTGAACTTGAGCTTTTTAGGTGGGTCATGATAATTGTGCAGAAAAATCGGGTTGAGATTCCTTTTGATCCGGGTGGCTGTGGTTCAAAGACAAAACTCGTGGACGAGTTTTTTTCGAAGATGGGGAGTATGATGCATAAGCATCCGGATACAAGCACAAACAATATTAATATTTTATTATTTGAATTTTAGTCTTTTTATTTAGTTGCCTATTTTGTGGGGATTTCAATTTCCTAGTTTATCTCTTTTTTATTCATTATAAATTAAGATCTAGGGTTTATGTTTTAGTCGGTTTTTGATTGAATTTTATAAAAAGAACTTTGTTCTTGGAATATTTGGTTCAATTTATCATCATTGATTTACTAATCGTTCTTAAGCCATTTGATTGCACGCAAAACTGCATCATTTCGGTAGCTATTTAAGCAACTTAGAGCAAACTCGGTGCACAAGACTTTCGTGTATCCTGGGTTTAGGGGAGTGTCAACGCAACATATGTTTATTTTTCATTCTACAAAAGGTTGATTGCATGATTTAAACCGTTAATTCAAGTTATGTGACAACAACCTTAGACCATATGTAATGAGGCTTTATAAGGGCATGAAAGAATTTGATAATGCCCTTACACCATTACTCATGGGCATTATAGGGGCATGAAGAGTGAGGGGCATTTCTATAATAATGCCCAAAGAGAAGAAAAATAATGGAAAGTAATAAATGAAATGGGCATTAACCATTACACCTTTTTTAAAAGGGCATTATGATGATGATGTGGTGAAAAATGCCCCTTAGTGGGCATTAACCATTACCTATGGTCTTAGGGTATAAGGAGTGGTTAAACACTTTAAAGTGGCAAAACAAAAAACCGACCAATCAGAGCGCGCCATGTCAATTAGGCAAAAGTGTTTAAACTTTGGTGAAAAATGTTGGCAATGGTTTAAACACTTGGTGAAGTGGTAAACTATTTTTTAAAAAAAAAGGAAAAAGGTGTGATTGGTTGAGATAGGAATGGACCCCACCCACAATACCCCTCTCTCTCTCTCACTACCCTCTCTCTCATGCTTCTTGAATCGGTAATCCATCACCGATCTTGTTCTTTTGCCGCGATCAAAGTTTGTCGGCGGCGGTGTTTGCCGCGCGGCAAACTCCTTTACCGCCCCTTTGCCGCATCCACTCCGTATGCCCTTATAGCTTTTTCAAGTTTTAACCTTCTTTAATCAAATTAAATGATGTTATTTACGTTGTGTTTTCTTAAAGTTCGATTCCAGAAACAAGACAACACTGAGACGTCAACAAATAGGTCCATTAATAATTTATAATTAATTAATTATAAGTAGGGCCATCTTTCTAGAAGATTATGCATTTACAACTTTGGATCATTGCATTCAGAACTTTATTATTTGTAGTTTTGTCCAATTAAATCTGATTCAACCTTAGTGACATAGCATTCTAAAGATTAAGATTAAGAGTAAAATGCACGGATAGACTTTGTGGTTTTGTAAAATAACATCTGTCGTCCCCAACTTTTGGAAATTACACCGGTGCTCCCTGTGGTTTGACAGTTTGTTACTCGGATGGTCCCTAGAGTGGATGGGGTTTAGTTTTCTCAGTTAAGTCCATCTGAAATTACTTATTTGCCCCTTGCTTTTATAAAATATTAAAAATACACAAAAACCCCACACATACTCTGTTAACCCATACATCATATCCCTCTTTCTCTGATCTCAAACACAAACCGCACCATCACCAACGTTCACTCCGAACCACCCCGCCGTTCACTCCGAGCCACCACCACAAGAACCCTCTCCGGCGATGTGCAGACGCGAATTGCAGGTTGTTTGTTGACCAGAGATTTCAGACGGGATCTGCAAATTGTTGGCCAGAGATATTTGTTTATTGTAGTTTTCAGGTTTGTGATTACGGATCAATGAGGATTGTCGTTTGCAGGAAAAATAAAAACCCTTTCTGCGCTTCATATAATTGTTGCCTCTTCTTCTCCGGCAAGTTATATCTCTATCTCTTCGTCTCCGGCGAGTCGCCACCACAGCCTTTTCATCTCCGACGATTTGTAATCGTCAGCCCCTTCTTTATTTTTTATGATAACAAGATTTACAACCAATTTCATTCTACAAAGTATACATAAAATCTAAGTCGTTATTTTCTACAATTTTTTCTGTGAAATTGATGTCAAGTTCGAAATCGGACTTCAATATTGACGCCATGAATCGATTTGCATTAGTAAGAACATGAATTAGGGTTTAGATTTGCAGGTGTTGGCGGTTGAAGTTTATGAATTAGGGTTTGTTTTGTTTTAGAGAGAAAGATACGAAGTGTTTATTGAGTTTGGGGTGTGTAATGATGAAGATGAGTATTAAAGATGATGATGATGGGTATAGTTATGAAGTTCTTGACAATGGTGACTGGGTATTAAAGATGATGATGATGGGTATTAAATTATTAAGTTTGGGGTTATTTGTTTTTTTAAGAGAAGGGTTAATAAGTAATTTCAGATGGACGTAACTGGGAAAACTAACCCCCATCCACTCCAGGGACCATCCGAGTAACAAATTATCAAACCACAGGGAGCACCGGTGTAATTTCCAAAAGTTGGGGACTATAGGTGTTATTTTACAAAACCATAGGGACTATAAGTGCATTTTACTCAAAGATTAAATTACAAGTTTTGTCCTTTATGTTTGTACCAACTTGCAGGCGGTGCCTTTTACCTTTAAATTTGACGAGTTTGTCCTTAACGTTTCAAAATCATGCACGTTATGTCCTTTAGGCTAAACCTAGATAGATTTTTTGGTTAAGTATGGTCATGTGCCTTGCACATGAAGGCATTTTTATCATTGCACATTTCCAGGGCTATTTTGCAAAAAAAAAAATATATATATATATTTAAGGACTATTTATACCAAACTTAAAAATAAAAAAAAATATACAGTATTAAACTCTCTCTCTAACTCACCATCATCAATCTCCCCCAATCTGACTCTTCTTTTGCATCTTCCACCCACTGCTACTAGTCTACCACCGAATCACCATCATCACCACCACAATAATAAGATACTTCAATATCTGCAACCATTGTTAAATCATATAAACAACCATAACCACCAGCTCCGGCCGCCACCGTCACTCTCTTCAAGCCCTTCGATCAAAATGTACACCCTAAAATAACAACCACCACACCACTCTCTTCGAAGCTTAAATCATGTCGCCGGAACCCTATCAGCCGTTGCTGGAGTTCATAGTTAGGATTTCCTCGTCCAACATCTTCGTCATCTTCACTACTGGTCGTCCATTTCCATCTTTAAACCACAAGGTCGTCACCATTTTCGCCTGAGACCCTGTCACACCCCGATTTCCACGTGTATCACCGGTGGGCCCGGTGGGGGATTACCGTGACGTAGTTGGCAACAATATAGTCAAACCACACAATTATATGAATGCACAGCGGAAGCATAAAGATAAATATAATTCAACCTTTGATTGTAATATCGAATGTATCACAAATAGTCGAATGGTATCCACAGGGGATCAAAATAATAATAAAAATATTGTTCAACAGACAAGGCATCAAGCTTGTGAGACTTCTTAAGATGCTAAGGAGCTATAACCAGCCGATTACGTGTAGTACCTGCACTGTTACGCCCTAACACGTTTTACCTTAAAAATGACGCAGCGGAAAAGAGCTTTAAAAATTTCCTTCCTTATTAACGACATTACTTTCGAGAAGGTTCCAAAAGCTAAAATGTTAAACGTTCTATAAAAGAATTCACAACATTCATACTAAAATTTCACATTTCTAGACGTTACATATTTCAACTATATGGTCGATCTATCCGTGTAATCCTTGCTCTTGACTCGATTTACGTCCGCTTCACCTCTTAAGTAGCAGAAGAAGTCCGTGTATCACCTATGGGCGTCACATACAACTTAGCCATTAGTCAACGAAAACATCATATAACATTAAAACTCATATAATTAAGGATTGAATAACGTTTGACAATTTAACTTTAGTTCATCCAACTATCCTTACTCATCCTCTTATTCCGGGTTGGGCTTAAATTTCATAAGAATCCGATGTACTCATTCCTGCATTACATACCGACCTCAAACGCATAATTAGTAACGTTAAAATTCAAACATATCAATTCATGCATGCATACGTACTTACATACAAACATACATACACATCTACATACACACATGCCTTTCCTACAACTTTACTTACGTGCATACCCTCATATATATCTTTACACATACATACATACACAACTACATACGTACATACCTTTCCTACATCTTTACATAATCATACAATATTTACATGGGACTTAGACTTTGATTTATAGCCCATAAACATCTAAGGAACGATCAAATCATGTTTAGAAAACCCGCCGTAGTCCACGGGTAACAAACCGAAGCCTACGATACATAAATCAACTTAAATAACAAGATTTCAGCTTTTGAGACATGGGGAGGCCGTCGGCGACGGCCCTAGAGGCGTCGGCGACGGGCCTTGCCTTTACCCGTAGCCAGAAACACCCGTAAACAGCTAAATAAGGCGTCTGGCAAAACTGATGTTGTTTTGTCGTTCGTACGCGCTAAAACGCGCATAACTTTTGAACCGTTTATCCGTTTAACCTCTCGTTTCTTCCTACATGCTTGTAAATTCACATTCTATCATATTAACTTAAAATCCTACCTCCGGATTAAGTACATTCTTAACTTAGAATCCCACATTTAGGTACCATATTACTACATATTCTTTAGGATCCCACATTTAGGTACCATATTACTACATATTCTTTAGGATCCCACATTTAGGTACCATATTACTACATATTCTTTAGGATCCCACATTTAGGTACCATATTACTACATATTCTTTAGGATCCCACATTTAGGTACCATATTACTACATATTCTTTAGGATCCCACATTTAGGTACCATATTACTACATATTCTTTAGGATCCCACATTTAGGTACCATATTACTACATATTCTTTAGGATCCCACATTTAGGTACCATATTACTACATATTCTTTAGGATCCCACATTTAGGTACCATATTACTACATATTCTTTAGGATCCCACATTTAGGTACCATATTACTACATATTCTTTAGGATCCCACATTTAGGTACCATATTACTACATATTCTTTAGGATCCCACATTTAGGTACCATATTACTACATATTCTTTTATTTTTGGGGTGTTACACGTTATGGGTATTCGTGCATAAAAAGGTCTACGACATACAAAACCCTATACTCCTCACTTTCATACTTGACCAAAACATTACACCAATCGATTAGCTTGTTTCTAAACTACTTTTAAGATCGTTTGCCCAATATACCCATCAAGGGCGTTTTGTTCAACTTTATTCTCATCATTTACGACGAAGGACTTCATCACATATTTGATCTCAACATCATGTTTAATTAATTAAAACATTATATTACTTAAACAAACTAAGAAGTGATTACGAAAATCACTTACCTTGTGCATCCGTGTTCATACCCGCTTGCTTGCCTCATCTTGACCCGTTAGCCTTCCATGCTTGGTCCATGCTAGTGTAGTTCCTATTCTTTCATGCCGTCATGCCATATTAATGTTAGTATTCATGCTCATTCATATTAACACACATTTTCCAACTCTTATCTACATTGACTTTCACTAACACGCATACGACATGATTGGTCAACCACATAGTTTCAATATCATTGAAATCTAAATTCGTTATCACACATAACACATAATTGATCTAACACATATTCCATGATCTCTCGATTCTTATATTTGTGTCAAAATGCCTAACCATGCTATGGATTCTCTGTTGACTTTCAGAAAGTCAACCTTCTAGCATATAACTTCCAATTTCGAACACGCATTTATGTTGATATAATAGACCATATTAGTGACATTATATTAATTTCATACATAATGTTGTATAACACATACAACTACATGATCACCAAGTCACATACACAATATACACATACTTATGTTTTCATAACTCTACATTCGACAACCGCATTGTTCAACATTCACTTAATCAAAATTATCATCTTACATACGTACACGACATAACTCCAACATTATCACTTATCAATAAACTATTCATTTCACATTCGTACACATTCACTCTTAATCACCATAAATCAAGCGCATCAATTACATGGCGAGCATCACACCATTGAAGCATAAGGTACAAGTTCTTAATGCATAATTTTACCAAACCATACATTCAAATCCGAATTCTCATATGGACTCCACCTTAAGCACCTTCTATACATACTTACCCACAACTTTCATATAATTTCACAATTTTGCTCTCTTAGGCATTTCATCGAACACTTGGCGGGTGTACTACTAACAAAACATTATGTACAAGCATTCATTGCATATTCTTACTAGTTCATATCAACATCATCAAATTTCACTTGAATCATATAATTCTCATAATATACCCAAATTAACTAACAATTACTCATTACATACAATATCATACATAAACTTTACACAACGATTAAGCATACATGATTATCCATAACATCATCTTCACTACCACAAGTGGGTTTTCATCTCTAATCATATAATTAACCTAAACCACGTGTAATCTATGCTTTATATCATGATATTAATACATTCTCATGCTCAATTTCATACAAATTCGCGGGTTGATCAAAACCCACTTCATATCAAAATCACCAAATCAAAAATTACAACTTACCAAGTGATCTTTAGGGCTAGATGACTAAGAATTCGGGTACATGCATTAGATTTGGGTTGAATTCCCCTTTCAATTTGAGCAAATAAGCTTGAGCTAGGGTTTGGCTCCTTTGGGAGCTTCTGATCGACGTAGAACACACACGAATGTGTGTTTGTGGGTGTTGATATTTTCTTATAATATCCCAACTTCCCTTTTAACCCACATTAGTCCCTTATGATTGTAAATTAAACATAGTTGGCCCCATTGTTTTTCCACTCTCAATCTATGGCCAACACTATCAAACCAAGTTAGATAACTTGGTTGTTAGTGAAATAACCCACTTGAACAATAAATCCTACTTACTCATGCCAACCTAATAAAATGTCAAAATAAAATATTTAGACTCGAGTTTTGGGGCGTTACATGCACTTAATCTTTTTGGGAAAATACGTCAGTTTACACTGGTAAATACATTCAACCGACACTTTTGTAAAATGTTTATTAAAATTGATTTGAATGCACAAGACACAAACTCTTTTATAACTTGGGAGAATTATTTAATATTATAATCTTGTGAACGAATTACATGTTCCTTCTTTGCGTTCAGTAGCCCGGATCTAGTCCGGGTTAAAGATCAATAGACACACCACAATGCGTAAAACCGAGGTGGGTAAACCAACGGTTACGTCTTTTATTAATATAGACATAATGCCGGGTGTACGCCTACACCCGGATGTCGAGGTCGTGGCCACTTCGTAAAATGATGCCTAGGATATCCGGGACATGGTCATTAACCCCCCAAAGGCTTTTAAGTAACAAGACTGTTTAAATGAGCCGATCAAATTATTCAATTAACCACCTAAACGATGGAAGATTTGATGCTCAATCAAGCGGTATTTAATATACCGTAACCCAAGCCCGTAATACGGAATATAAGTTAAAAGTATTTACCTTTGCAAGTATTGTCCTTAATTGATTAAATCACAGATATCTTTTACTGGGGCTCCTATTCTGGAACGAAGGTTTTAAAATAACCTATTAGAATCCTAACGGGTCTTTATATTAGCCGTAGCCTAGACCGGTCAGTTTCAAGGGATAGATACGGTTTAATCGCGTGAAAGGCGAAAACCGAGAATGGAATGTGATTCTGACCCAACAAGTTCGAAGACTTGTTTTATATGGGTTTAATATTCACACTCTGGATTTTGGGGTCAAAATAACATGGTTTGACCCGTATCGGCTAATTTATGTAAACTAGTTACATAAGCCGAACCGCGCGCGCAAAAGGCGCAACGGGTAACCGTAAGAGTCCTACACTTGTTTCCTAAGTCAATATGCCTTAAAGAGGTTGTGGTATCAGTAGGATACCTTTCGTGATGCCCGTAACGAGTTTAAGTTTATTATACGCCCCGTAGGGGTTTTCCGGTCATTTTAAAGACTTTTTAAAAGGGTTTTAGAGTTCTACAGGAAATCTGAGTTTCCCGTTCAGTTTATAAAGTCCAAAATACTTTATTTATTATTTAAAATCAGTAGCAACTGGAATCGGGTCAAAAGACCTTATAGAACTCAAGTTTTGGCCGAAAAGGGCATATTCGGTATTTACCGAACCGTAGCCATAACCGTAGGTTATGAGCAGGTTAAAATTAATTAAAAATCTTTAAAAATCTCAAAATATTATTTTACAACAGTGAGTAAAAGGTTTGGTGTCGAAATCTTGGTTTAGGTAGGCGTTATGCTAATCGCGTCGTCTATTACAAAAGTTTCTTTTAATTGCGCTATTTAGCATAACTCCTATTCTAGACCCCGGATTGGCGTGAAACTTTAGGGACATGCTTAGAATTTAGTAAGCAAGGTTATGGTCCCTTCACGCGTCCGAAATACTCGTTTTATTTCGAAAAGGGCGTTACGGTCAACTTTTAAGCAATTAACGGAAATGCGTAAAAGACTCGGACAAACAACGAACCGGTCACAGAGGGTGATACCATCACGTGACCTGGTCCTAAGAGAGTCCTAAGGCATATCTACATTGTACTAAAACGGGTCAGAACTGAAGTCAAAGCAAAAGTCAAACTTTTGCGACATTCGGCTCCGAACCGGGTCGATATAGTCAAATGGCCGAATCAAACGAGCTTAGACAAGTTTATATACTTAATATCATGTTTTATAAGTTTTCAAACAGGTTTCATATCATCTATATTACAGATTATGCAAGAATCGCAAAAATGGCTTTCTGTTGACTTTTTAAGTATACGTTTGACTCGACATTTGAACTAGTTAGAGTGGTGATCAGAGGGAACCCTTTTAGGGGTTTATTACCCATACAAATACCAACTTATAACTACTTTTGATTCGAGATATGACTGAGCCATTAAGGACTTATCTCGAAGTCAAACCGTAGTTACGACGGTTTGATTTTTAGCTATTTAACTAAGTAAAACTAAACCACAAAGGATTTAAACAACTTACAGAAGCTTGAGCACGATTTAGGATGATAGAATAAAGCTTGGAAGCTCCAGAGATGATCAAGAGAATGTGTTTTGAGGTGTGGTGAACTTATGCACACAATAGGCCTATTTATAGTGCAAAACTTGGCATGGGATCATCACAACTCAGCCTACCAAGCATCATGGATGTTCAGCAGGTGGCCCAGAGTGCTAGGAGGCAAGTAGAGGGCACCCATGCCTCATTTATTGCACTTTTGGTCATTCACTAGCTCAAAAAGCAAGTTAGTCCAAACTTTCTGCATCTGGGCGGTTCACGCGGCCCGCATGAAGGAATCATGCAACTTGTTCGCGGGCCGCCTGGATCTTCAAACCAGACGCGTGCAAACAGAAGGCTCGCGGCCCGCTTCAACTAACCCAAGACCTTTACGCGGCCCGCGTTAGGTCTAATTTTTCTGTTCTTTGAATCTTTTATAATCATGACTAAATCTTTGTAATTAATAACGAAATCTTTGGTAATTATTAACCTGACCTTTCGGGTTTGAAGGGGTAACTTTGCGATTTGGCCCTCGATTATTTACAACTAAGGGCCTCGTGTTATTTACCCGCACTGTTAAGTCCCCGGTTAGTTTGTTAATTATTCGGAAAGCCTTAACTTTCATTGTTGACGCCTTTAACCCCTCTTATACGAAATTGATCATATCTTTCTCGTTTTAAAACGGAACTTCGCGGAATTTATACAGTACATTCTAGTGAGCGTATTTTACGGTTACAAAGCCTCGGGTACGTCAAAGGGTCACTCAGAGGTATAATTAAACATGTTGACACAGTTAACCCCCTGTAGCTTGTAATCTCTCACTTTCTTCCGCGTTTCGCTTCCGTACGACCCATGATTTATTCGTTTGAAGGTACGAGCATCGTTTAGGGTTACTATACAGTATACTTACCCTTGTTTGACATTTATAACCCTTGAATTTTACATACTTTCAAGGTTTGTCAACTTTAGTCCTTTATTTAATATTAAATGCCACGTGTAAACCAAGACACGTATCAATACATTATTGGACACAAAATTTCGAGGTGTTACATCCTCACCCCCTTAAAATAAATCTCGACCCGAGATTTACTCGAACAAATAAGGGTATTTCTCTTTCATCGTGGATTCAACTTCCCACGTGAATTCGGGACCTCTCCGGGCATCCGATTTGACCTTTACTATCGGTACATGCTTTCTTCGAAGCTTTTTCACCTGTCGGTCTTCAATCGACAAGGGCTTCTCCACAAACTTCAAGCTCTCATCTATATGCACATCTGTGTGTGGGATCACCAATGATTCATCAGCGAAGCACTTCTTTAGATTGCAGATGTGGAATACATTGTGAATTCCATTGAGCTCTTCTGGTAAGTTCAATTTATAGGCAACTGACCCGACCCGTTCGATAACCTCGAAAGGTCCTATGTATCTCGGGCTCAGCTTGCCCTTCTTACCGAGGCGCATCACCCCCTTCCAGGGTGATACTTTTAGTAACACTTTTTCACCTACCTCGAAGTGAAAATCCTTACGCTTCGGATCAGCGTAACTTTTCTGCCTATCACGTGCAGCTTTGAGACGCTCTCGAATCTGGACAATCTTGTCCGTTGTTTTGAAAACTATCTCTGGTCCTGATAATTGGACCTCTCCCACTTCCGCCCAACAAACAGGCGATCTACACTTCCTACCGTATAATGCCTCGAAAGGCGCAACCTTTATGCTGGTATGGTAGCTATTGTTGTAGGAGAACTCGATCAGTGGTAGGTTCTTATCCCAACTACCACCTAAATCGATAGCACATGCCCGCAGCATGTCTTTTAACGTTTGAATAGTACGCTCACTCTGACCGTCTGTCTGAGGATGGTAAGCCGTACTAAAGTTCAAACGTGTGCCCAAAGATTGTTGGAAACTCTTCCAAAAATGAGACGTGTATCTAGTATCCCTATCAGAGATAATAGACACAGGTATGCCATGTAAGGCTACAATCTTATCAACATATAACTGGGCTAATGTGTCGGAGCTATATGTCTCCTTTATGGGTAAGAAATGAGCTGACTTAGTCAGTCTATCGACTATAACCCATATTGTGTCATTTCCCTTGCTCATCCTGGGTAACTTGGTGATAAAATCCATAGTTACACACTCCCATTTCCATTCAGGAAGTTCAGGTTGTTGTAGCAAGCCAGATGGCTTTTGATGCTCAGCCTTGACTTGCGCACAAGTTAAGCATTTGGCTACATAAGCGGCCACAGACTTTTTCAAGCCTATCCACCAATAGTTTGCCTTTAAGTCCTGATACATTTTATCTGCTCCAGGATGGACAGAATATTTGGAACTATGGGCTTCCTGGAGGATAACATCTCGTAGTCCTCCATAAATATGAACCCATATTCGCCCATTCAATCTCAAAAGTCCATCCTTGTGAAGAGTTAACTGCTCCTCAGTTACTCCCAGCTTCTCCTTAGGATAGTTAGCTTCTAACACAGCTTCTCTTTGTGCAGCTAACACCCTTCAAATCAGGTTATTCTTTACTTCCATCCTCCTAGCATTGATTCGGGTGGGTTTCATCCTTTCTTTCCGGCTCAGGGCATCAGCGACTACATTCTCTTTGCCAGGATGGTATCTGATCTCACAATCGTAATCATTTAAGGTTTCCATTCAACGGCGTTGCCTCATGTTTAATTCCTTCTGATTAAACAGATGTTGAAGGCTCTTGTGATCTGAATAGATCACAAACTTGATTCCGTACAAATAATGCCTCCACAGTTTTAGTGCGAACACAACGGCACCCAGCTCTAAGTCATGAGTGGTGTAATTCTTTTCGTGCACCTTCAACTGTCTCGAAGCATAGGCAATCACTTTGCCTTTCTGCATGAGCACACACCCCATGCCAGTGTGTGACGCGTCGTAGTAAACTACGAACTCTTCTGTACCTTCCGGTAGTGTCAACACAGGGGCGTTGCTTAGCTTTTGCTTTAAAATATCAAAGGACTCTTGCTGCTTAGGGCCCCAAACAAACCTTTCTTTCTTCTTGGTCAAGGAGGTTAAGGGCGCAGCAATCCTTGAAAAATTTTCAATAAATCTCCTGTAGTATCCTGCCAATCCCAGAAAACTACGAATTTCTGTGGGCGTCTTTGGCTCTTGACAATTCATGACCGCCTCTACCTTAGCGGGATCCACCTGGATACCACGCTCGCTTACGACATGTCCAAGAAATTGGACTTCTCGTAGCCAGAATTCGCATTTAGAGAATTTAGCATAGAGTTTCTCGCGATGCAGCAATTTGAGAATACACCGTAGGTGTTTTTCATGGTCAGTTTTGTTCTTTGAATAGATAAGAATGTCGTCGATGAATACGATGACGAATTTGTCTAAGTACGGCTTGCAGACGCGATTCATGAGATCCATGAACGCAGTCGGTGCATTTGTAAGCCCAAAAGGCATCACTAGGAACTCGTAGTGACCGTAGCGAGTCCTAAATGCTGTTTTGTGTACGTCTTCATCTCGGACTTTCAACTGATAGTAGCCCGACCTCAAGTCGATCTTTGAGAAATAACTAGCCCCTTGTAATTGATCAAACAAGTCGTCGATCCTTGGCAATGGGTATCTATTCTTTATCGTGACCTTATTAAGTTCACGATAGTCGATGCATAGACGCATCGATCCGTCCTTTTTCTTAACAAACAAGACAGGTGCTCCCCAGGGAGATGAACTAGGCTTGATGAAACCTTTTGCTAACAGTTCATCCAGCTGGGTCCTCAATTCCTTCATTTCAGTCGGTGCTAGCCTGTAGGGTGCTCTTGCAATGGGAGCCGCTCCAGGAATGATATCTATCCTGAATTCCACTTGCCTATCAGGTGGCAACCCAGGTAGATCTTCGGGGAAAACTTCTGGATACTCCGAAATGACAGGAATGTCCTATATCTTTGGTTTGGGCTCTTCTATTATCACCTGTGCCATGTAGATGACACAGCCTCTTTTTAAACATCTAGAAGCCTTGAGCATAGTTACATTTTCGGGCAGTCCATACTGCGTATCTCCTCGAATGGTAAGCGATTCACCACTCGGAGTCTTTAGCACTATTTGTTTTCTGTTGCAGACGATCTGGGCCTGGTTGTGGGATAACCAGTCCATGCCCAGAACGATGTCAAAACCAGCCAGTTTGAAGGGAAGTAGAGATAGAGGAAAAGAGTGGTTCTTAATGGATATTTCACATCCATCTAGAATAGTGGAGACGGTTTCTACTGTGCCGTCTGCTAGCTCTACTTCGTATTTCACATTTAGGGTTTTGATAGGCATATTTAGCAATTTGCAAAATTTTTGGTCTACAAAGGACTTATCAGCGCCTGAATCGAACAGTACTCTTGCAAAGATATTATTTACGAGAAAAGTACCTGTGATTACGTTGTCGTCTTGCAAAGCTTCCTTCACATCCATCTTGAAGACTCTAGCGTTATTCTTTTTGGTTTCTTCAGTCTTCTTGGCGAATTTGGGGCGGTTACTTTTAATGTGCCCCTTTTCACTGCAGTTGTAGCAGGTCGCATCCTTTATCTTCTTGCAGTCCATAGTCTTGTGGTCCTTGGACTTGCACAGTCCACAAGTATACGATTTCGACTGGGACTGTGAGTTTGACCCGAACCTACACTTACCAAAGTGATGCTTTTGGCAATTTTTGCACTTGGGCTTCTCTCCCGATTGCTGCCCATCTTTCTTCGACTCGGTCCCTCTCTTGCCATCACCGTTCCCACGGTGTTTCTTTCCCGACCTTCTTGAGGTATCATCCTCATGCTTCCTCTTCTCGGCCTCTTTATTCCTCAGCGATCTCAGTCGGACCGCGTCCATTGTGAGGGACAAAGAGAGGTCAGTTACAGACCTGAAGGTCGTTGGCAGAGAGGCCTTCACACTTGCCTTTATCGCGGGTTCTAACCCCCCGATAAAACGAGCGATTCTCCTTGGCTCCGGAGTTACCAGATACGGAACCAAGCGAGACATCGTGTTGAAGCTCGTCAAGTAGGCCTGGCAGTCCAGGTTTGTCATCACCAATGACACAAAATCGGACTCTATCTTCTCCACCTCATGTTGAGGGCAGTAATTTTCTTTGATGAGAGAAACGAATTCCTCCCACGTCATGCTGTATAGCACAGTCTTTCCCGAGGCTTGAACCAACGCCCTCCACCAAGCCAGGGCCTCGCCCTTAAACGATTGTGACACAAACTTCACTACGTCCCTTTCCGCACAGCCACTGATGTCCACCACAGTGTCCATCTCATCCAGCCATGTCATACATTCGACGGTACCTTTCTCCCCTGTGAAGTCTCGGGGTTTACAAGACACAAAGTAGTTGTATGTGCAGCCCCTGGCACGGGAAGCATCAATATACTCCCTTTCACGACGAACACTATTTTCATTTGACGAGTGATTGTCGTCGTCCTTCTTGGGCTTGGACGAGTGGTTATCGTCGTCCTTCTTGGGCTTGGATAGTGGTTTGCTATGGGATTTTGAGTGTGTCTTTGGCTTAGAGGGTGGTTTGGACACGGTTCTGCTTCGCGATTCGGTATATTGTCGATCTAGAGCTGCCTGAACAGCGTTGTCGACAAGAGCCTTTAGTTGAGCGCCCGTTAAATGTACTTGGGCAATATCATAATCATCTTCACTCGTATGGCTATTTTCTCCATTGGGATTCGCCATAGTAGCTTGTATCTGCTGCAGAAGATAATGAAAATTCTATTCAGGAGTTTATTATTGAATTGTCTTTTATGGCAATTCATTAACCATGGTAACGAAGACCATATCCGGTTAATTTGTTACTTACTTTTTATTTAGGATTTGAACATACTTATCCTAATCACAATTAGTATTTCTAACGGCATGACAGCCTAGTCACGAGGACGTTATTATAATATTAGCCGAGATTACAGAGAATCAAGGTATGAAGGTTTGAACCGTAGTTCTTTTACTCCTTCTGACAGGGAGTCATAGACCACCACTGTCTTTTGTCTTGTTATGACAACAATTATGGCCCGTAGGCACTACATCACTAATGGATGTTTGATAAGGTTGGCCCGTAGGCACTACATCGCTAATGGATGTTTAACAAGTGATCATCTTTATTGATGATTTAACCCATGATTTATTATATCATTGATTTGGGCTTTGGAATCCTTTAAAGGATTCTTGTATTAGAATGACGTGTGCGATTTTAACGAATCACACCTGCCATGTTTGTTAACATGCTTACAGAGGTTAACAGGGAATCTGAATCTTTTAATTAGGTCTTACCATCTTGGCCGGATCTTAAAAGACACCTGGCTAGGTTTCACTCTTAAGATTCTTTATTTAGGCAGATCAAATTAAAAGGAATGATTTTGATTTATTTCATATATAGTAATAAAAATGAAATTCATAACATAACACTTCATAATTTCAAATACGATTACACACTGCCCTAAACGGGACTTTTAAACAAGTACATACCTACATAGAGGTTAAAATAAGAGACAAGTCCACGCAGGGACTAATACAAGATAGATGTCCGCGCAGGGACTAAAAGATAAGTCCACGTAGGGACTGAAATACGATAAATGTCCACGCAGGGACTAAATTGTAAGTACAACAATCCATAAGGAGACTAAGGGTCTCGTTTCTTCTTCTTGCCCTTCAGTAGGTTTGCCAAGCCCTTGAGGAATCCTCGGTGGCTCTTACGTTCTTCCTCGAAGTCTCTTTCCACACGGCTCAAACGGTGGAGTATTTCTTCTTGTTCAGGTGAGGAAAAACGTGGTTGTGGCGCCGGTTGCGGAACTGGAGGTCTAGGAGGTGCTGGATACCATGAGCTGAGTAGTCCGGTATTCCCATGTTTCCATATGCTCCGTCTGGATATCGGGCATTATATCTAGCCCCTACCACATATGGGTCTTGCTCATAGTTGTAATTGTAATGTGCGTGCGACAATGGTTCAAACGGGTTGTATGCCGTTGGGCCCATGTACGCAGGTATTGGGTGGTCATACCCAAACGGTGGCGATGATGGTGCAACTGGTGCGGAGTTCGCCTCCTGTACTGGACTTGCAGGTCCTTCTTCTGGTAGTGGCGGGTAGTGGCTACTACTAGAGTGTCGAGGGGTGCTGAAGTGGAAATCCCTCCTCCTCGTGTGGACATACGGGCATTTGTCCTCCTACGCCTTGGCGGATCAGGCATTACTGGCTGTACCGATGGCGGAGGTGGTGGCGTAACTGCCACGAAACGTGGATCCTCGGAGGGATCTCGCGGATGTTGCGGCTGTTGTGATGTCTGATGAGATGGTGTATAGTACCACTCATGTCGGTCGAACAACGCTTGGAAGCTATCTGGGCCTTGATAAGGTGTGCCATGAAAGGATGACCCATCAGAGATTTCTATTGGATGCGTGGGCGTACCACGAGCAGGTTCTATCAGATCCGTGTCCTCGTCCATGTGGTCTTCGGAGAAGTGATCCTGTGGTCCTAATGGGACAAAGCCTACGGGCTCTTGAATGTAGTCAACTGGGTTAAACTGACCTCTGAAGTATGGAGTAGGATCGTCAAAAGCACGGTGTGACACTGAACGTTGTAGAGGTAAGTAGGATGGTTGAGGATTGTTGGGATCATTCTTGGAATCTGGCCCGAACAAGTGCCGGTACGATGGCGTCGAGCTGTGCGAGGTAGAATGCCTCGCAGGTTCGAACAGGTTTCTCCGTCTTTGCGGTTCTTCACTCATTGTGGTCGAAGGAGCTCGCGTATTTGAAGGTCCAGCTTCGTGATTGTTGTGAGTAACGATCTCTCCTCTGCCTCTTCTTCCTCTTCCTCGGAAAATTACAGGTGCCATATTTCCTGCTTTCAAAACTATTAAAAATCACAATAACAATAAAAGACAACTTGGAATAAAGAATTCGAATTTGTCCTATGTTCTTGTCTAGACTCAAGTATGTGCAATTGTGTCACTGAGATTAAACACATTAGGATAGTGTTTAATTCACTCAATGTTGGCTTTGATACCAACCTGTCACACCCCGATTTCCACGTGTATCACCGGTGGGCCCGGTGGGGGATTACCGTGACGTAGTTGGCAACAATATAGTCAAACCACACAATTATATGAATGCACAGCGGAAGCATAAAGATAAATATAATTCAACCTTTGATTGTAATATCGAATGTATCACAAATAGTCGAATGGTATCCACAGGGGATCAAAATAATAATAAAAATATTGTTCAACAGACAAGGCATCAAGCTTGCGATACTTCTTAAGATGCTAAGGAGCTATAACCAGCCGATTACGTGTAGTACCTGCACTTAATCTTTTTGGGAAAATACGTCAGTTTACACTGGTAAATACATTCAACCGACACTTTTGTAAAATGTTTATTAAAAATGATTTGAATGCACAAGGCACAAACTCTTTTATAACTTGGGAGAATTATTTAATATTATAATCTTGTGAAAGAATTACATGTTCCTTCTTTGCGTTCAGTAGCCCGGATCTAGTCCGGGTTAAAGATCAATAGACACACCACATTGCGTAAAACCGATGTGGGTAAACCAACGGTTACGTCTTTCATTAATATAGACATAATGCCAGGTGTACGCCTACACCCGGATGTCGAGGTCGTGGCCACTTCGTAAAATGATGCCTAGGATATCCGGGACATGGTCATTAACCCCCCAAAGGCTTTTAAGTAACAAGACTGTTTAAATGAGCCGATCAAATTATTCAATTAACCACCTAAACGATGGAAGATATGCTCAATCAAGCGGTATTTAATATACCGTAACCCAAGCCCGTAATACGGAAATAAGTTAAAAGTATTTACCTTTGCAAGTATTGTCCTTAATTGATTAAATCACAGATATCTTTTACTGGGGCTCCTATTCTGGAACGAAGGTTTTAAAATAACCTATTAGAATCCTAACGGGTCTTTATATTAGCCGTAGCCTAGACCGCTCAGTTTCAAGGGATAGATACGGTTTAATCGTGTGAAAGGCGAAAACCGAGAATGGAATGTGATTCTGACCCAACAAGTTCGAAGACTTGTTTTATATGGGTTTAATATTCACACTCTGGATTTTGGGGCCAAAATAATATGGTTTGACCCGTATCGGCTATTATGTAAACTAGTTACATAAGCCGAACCGCGCGCGCAAAAGGCGCAACGAGTAACCGTAAGAGTCCTACACTTGTTTCCTAAGTCAATATGCCTTAAAGAGGTTGTGGTATCAGTAGGATACCTTCCGTGATGCCCGTAACGAGTTTAAGTTTATTATACACCCGTAGGGGTTTTCCGGTCATTTTAAAGACTTTTTAAAAGGGTTTTAGAGTTCTACAGGAAATCTGAGTTTCCCGTTCAGTTTATAAAGTCCAAAATACTTTATTTATTATTTAAAATCAGTAGCAACTGGAATCGGGTCAAAAGACCTTATAGAACTCAAGTTTTGGCCGAAAAGGGCATATTCGGTATTTACCGAACCGTAGCCATAACCGTAGGTTATGAGCAGGTTAAAATTAATTAAAAATCTTTAAAAATCTCAAAATATTATTTTACAACAGTGAGTAAAAGGTTTAGTGTCGAAATCTTGGTTTAGGTAGGCGTTATGCTAATCGCGTCGTCTATTACAAAAGTTTTCTTTTAATTGCGCTATTTAGCATAACTCCTATTCTAGACCCCGGATTGGCGTGAAACTTTAGGGACATGCTTAGAATTTAGTAATCAAGGTTATGGTCCCTTCACGCGTCCGAAATACTCGTTTTATTTCGAAAAGGGCGTTACGGTCAACTTTTAAGCAATTAACGGAAATGCGTAAAAGACTCGGATAACTCATGAACCGGTCACAGAGGGTGATACCATCACGTGACCTGGTCCTAAGAGAGTCCTAAGGCATATCTACATTGTACTAAAACGGGTCAGAACTGAAGTCAAAGCAAAAGTCAAACTTTTGCGACATTCGGCTCCGAACCGGGTCGATATAGTCAAATGGCCGAATCAAACGAGCTTAGACAAGTTTATATACTTAATATCATGTTTTATAAGTGTTCAAACCTTTTAGGGGTTTATTACCCACATAACGCAAAAATGGCTTTCTGTTGACTTTTTAAGTATACGTTTGACTCGACATTTGAACTAGTTAGAGTGGTGATCAGAGGGAACCCTTTTAGGGGTTTATTACCCATACAAATACCAACTTATAACTACTTTTGATTCGAGATATGACTGAGCCATTAAGGACTTATCTCGAAGTCAAACCGTAGTTACGACGGTTTGATTTTTAGCTATTTAACTAAGTAAAACTAAACCACAAAGGATTTAAACAACTTACAGAAGCTTGAGCACGATTTAGGATGATAGAATAAAGCTTGGAAGCTCCAGAGATGATCAAGAGAATGTGTTTTGACCTACCAAGCATCATGGATGTTCAGCAGGTGGCCCTGAGTGCTAAGAGGCAAGTAGAGGGCACCCATGCCTCATTTATTGCACTTTTGGTCGTTCACTAGCTCAAAAAGCAAGTTAGTCCAAACTTTCTGCATCTGGGCGGTTCACGCGGCCCGCATGAAGGAATCATGCAACTTGTTCGCGGACCGCCTGGATCTTCAAACCAGACGCGTGCAAACAGAAGGCTCGCGGCCCGCTTCAACTAACCCAAGACCTTTACGCGGCCCGCGTTAGGTCTAATTTTTCTGTTTTTTTTGAATCTTTTATAATCATGACTAAATCTTTGTAATTAATAACGAAATCTTTGGTAATTATTAACCTGACCTTTCGGGTTTGAAGGGGTAACTTTGCGATTTGGCCCTCGATTATTTACAACTAAGGGCCTCGTGTTATTTACCCGCACTGTTAAGTCCCCGGTTAGTTTGTTAATTATTCGGAAAGCCTTAACTTTCATTGTTGACGCCTTTAACCCCTCTTATACGAAATTGATCATATCTTTCTCGTTTTAAAACGGAACTTCGCGGAATTTATACAGTACATTCTAGTGAGCGTATTTTACGGTTACAAAGCCTCGGGTACGTCAAAGGGTCACTCAGAGGTATAATTAAACATGTTGACACAGTTAACCCCCTATAACTTGTAATCTCTCACTTTCTTCTGCGTTTCGCTTCCGTACGACCCATGATTTATTCGTTTGAAGGTACGAGCACCGTTTATGTAACACCTCGAATTTTTGCGTCCAATAATGTGTTAACACGTGTCATTTGATTACACGTGGCATTTATATTAAATAAAGGACAAATTTTGACAAACCTTGAAAGTATATAAATTCGAGGGTTATAAATGTCAACAAGGGTAAATATACTGTATAGTAACCCTAAATAATGCTTGAACCTTCAAACGAATAAATCATAGATCGTACAGAAGCGAAACGCGAAAGAAAGTGAGAGCTAAAAACCTTAGTAAATAGCTAAAAACCAAACCGTCGTAAATACGGTTTGGTTATGAGTTGGTATTTATGTTAGGGGTGTTCAAAACCGGATATCCGAAAATTCGGATATCCGAATTTCGGATATCCGAAATTTTCGGATACCAGATTTCACTATCCGAATCCGTATCCGAAATTTCGGATATCCGAAATTCGGATATCCGAAATTTCGGATACGGATTCGGATAGTGAATCGGATATCCGAAAATCCAACTTTTTATTTAATTTTTATTTTTTATTATTTTTTTTCATATTTGGAAATGGATATTTTGGATAGTTTCGGATATCCGAATATAAGTTTTCGGATATTTTTCGGATATTTCGGATATTTTTCGGATATTTCGGATATTTCGGATATTTTTCGGATATTTCGGATATTTTTCGGATATTTTCGGATATTTTTCGGATATTTCGGATATTTTCGGATATTCGGATATCCGAAAAAAATGAAAATTAAATTTTCGGATATTTCGGATATCCGAAATATCCGAAAATTTTGAAAATCACTATCCGAATCCGAATCCGAAAAATTCGGATATCCGAATTTCGGATATCCGAAATTTCGGATATCCGATTTTTCGGATATTTCGGATTCGAATATCGGATATTTCGGATCGGATTTTCGGATACGGATACTTTTGAACACCCCTAATTTATGTGGGTATTTATGTGGGTAATAAACCCCTAAAAGGGTTCCCTCTGATCACCACTCTAACTATGTCAAATATCGAGTCAAACGCGCACTTAAAAAGTCAACAGAAAGTTGTTTTACCATTTTGTACATAATCTGCAATGTATATGCTATGAAACCTGTTTTGATGATCATAAAACATGATATTAAGAATATAAACTTGTTTGCGCTCGTTTGAATCGACCATTTGCTATATTGACACGGTTTGGAGCCGAATGTCGCAAAAGTTTGACTTTTACTTTGACTTCAGTTCTGACCCGTTTTAGTGAGGTATAGATATACCTTAGGACTCTCTTAGGACCAGGTTACATGATGGTATAAACCTCTGTGATCGGTTCATGAGTTATCCGAGTCTTTTGCACATTTCCGTTAATCGCCTAAAAGTTGGCCGTAACCTCATTTTGAAAATAAAACGAGTATTTCGGGCACGTGAACGGACCAGAACCTTGCTTATTAAATTATAAGCATGTCCTTAAAGTTTCACGTCAATCCGAGGTCTAGAATGAGAGTTATGCTAAATAGCGCAATTAAAGTAAACTTTTGTAATAAACGGCGCAATTAGCATAACACCTATCTAAACCAAGATTTCGTCACCAAAACTTTTACCCACTGTTATAAAATAATATTTTGAGAATTTTAGAGATTTTTAATAATTTTTACCTTGCTCATAACCTGCGGTTATGGCTACGGTTCGGTAAATACCGAATATGCCCTTTTCGGCCAAAACTTGAGTTCTACAAGGTCTTTTGACCCGATTCCGGTTGCTACTGATTTTAAATAATAAATAAAGTATTTTAGACTTTGTAAACTGTTCAGGAAACTCAGATTTCCTGTAGAACTCGAAAAGCTCTTTAAAAGTCTTTAAAATGACCGAAAAGCCCCTACGGGGCATAATATTAACTTAAACTCGTTACGGGCATCACGGGAGGTATCCTACTGATACCACAACCTCTTTAAGGCATATTGACTTAGGAAATAAGCGTAAGACTCTCATGGTTAACCGTTTCGCCTATCGCGCGCACGGTTCGGCTTACGAAACTAGTTTTCATAATTTAGCCGATACGGGTCAAACTATATTATTTGAACCCCAAAATCCAGAGTGTGAACCTTGAACCCATATAAAACAAGTCTCTGAACTCGTTTGGGGCAGAGTCACATTCCATTCTCGGTTTTCGCCTTTTCGCGCGATTAAACCATATTTATATTCCGGAACCAACCGGTCTAGGCTACGGCCAATATAAAGACCCGTTAGGATTCTAAGAGGTTAATTAAAACCTTCGTTTCAGATTAGGAGCCCCAGTAAAAGCTATCGGTGATTTAATCAAACTAAGGAATAATACTTGCAAAGGTAAATACTTTAACTTATTTCCCCTATATGGGCTTGGGTTACGGTATAATAATACCGCTTGATTGAGCATTATATTTTTCCATCGCTTAGGTGGTTAATTAAATAATATGATCGGCTCATTTAAACAGTTTTGTTTCTTAAAAGCCTTTGGGGGGTTTAATGACCGTTGTCCCGGATATCCTTGGCATCATTTTATGAAATGGCCACGACCATCGACATCCCGGTGTAGGCGTACACCCGGTATATATTGTCGACATTAAATTAAAAGACGTAGCCGTTGGTTTTTATACTACGGTTTTACGCAATGTGGTGTGTCTATAAATCTTTAACCCGGCACGACCCGGGCTACTGAACGCATAAAAGAACATGTAAAACGTTCACAAGATTTTAATAATTTTCCCAAGTTATAAAAGAGTTTGTGCCTTGTGCATTCAAATCAATTTTAATAAACATTTTCAAATGTGTCAGTTGAACGTATTTACCAGTGTAAACTGACGTATTTTCCCCAAAAAGATTAAGTGCAGGTACTATACGAAATTGGCTGGTATTAGCTTCCTAAGCATCACGAATAGTCTCGCAAACTCGATGCCGTATCTGAATGAACAATATTTTATTATTTTGATCCGCTGTGGATATATTCGACTTCTGTAATACATTTGATATTATAACCAGGGGTTGAAGTATATATTATCTTTAAAGCTTCCGCTGTGCATTTATATAATTGTGTGGTTTGACTATATTGTTGCCAACATCGTCACGGTAATCCCCCACCGGGCCCACCGGTAAGACACGTGGAAATCGGGGTGTGACAGGTTGGTATCAGAGCCAACATTGAGTGAATTAAACACTATCCTATTGTGTTTAATCTCAGTGACACAATTGCACATACTTGAGTCTAGGCAAGAACTTAGGAAAAATTCGAATTGTTATTCCAATTTTGTCTTTTTCTTTTGTTATTGGTATTTAAAGTTTTATAAAGCAGGAAACATGTCGCCAGTAATATTCCGAGGAAGAGGAAGGGGAAGAAGAGGCAGAGGAGATATCGTGACACATCACGATCACGAAGCTGGACCGTCAGGTACAAGACCTCCTTCAATGACAAGGAGCGAAGAACCACAACGACGAAGAGACCTTTACGAACCCGCGAGGCATTCCACCTCGCACAGCTCAACGCCATCATACCGGCACTCCTTTGGGCCAAACTCAGAGAATGATCCCAACAACCCACAACCTTCCTCCATACCTCTACAACGTTCGGTATCACACCGAAATTACGATGACCCTACTCCATACTTCATATGTCAGTTTAATCCAGCTGACTACATACAGGAACCTTCAGGCTTTGTTCCACTAGGGCCACAAGATCACTTCTCCGAGGACCATATGGATGAAGATACTGATCCAACTGAACCTGCTCGTGGTACGCCCACGCATCCGATAGAAGTCTCTGATGGGTCATCCTTCCATGGCACACCCTATCAGGGACCAGACAGTTTCCAAGCGTTGTTTGACCGACATGAGTGGTACTACACGCCACCTCAACAGACATCACAACAACCACAACATCCACAGGATCCCTCTGAGGATTCACGCTTTGTGGCAGTTACGCCACCACCTCCGCCACCGGCGCAACCAGTAATACCTGATCCGCCAAGGCGTAGGAGGACAAATGCTCGTATGTCCACACGAGGAGGAGGGGGTATCCACTTCAGCACCCCTCGACACTCTAGTAGTAGCCACTATCCGCCACTACAAGAAGAAGGACCTTCAAGTCCTATACAGGAGGCGAACTCCGCACCAGCTGCACCAAATTCGCCGCCATTTGGGTACGACCAACCCATACCTGCTTACACGGGTCCAACGGCTTACAACCCTTTTGAACCGTCCCAGGCACATTACAACTATAATTATGAGCGCGACCCATATGTGGTGTCGGCTAGATATAATGCGCGATACCCCGACGGAGCTCATGGGAACATGGGACCACTGGACTACTCAGCTCATGGGTATCCAATCCCTCCCAGACCTCCAGTTCCGCAACAAGCGCCACAACCACGATTCTCTCCTCCTGAACAGGAAGAGATACTCCATCGACTAGATCGTGTGGAGAGAGAGTTCGAGGAAGAGAAAAAGAGCTACCGAGGATTTCTCAAAGGCTTGGCGAACCTACTAAAGGGCAAAAAGAAGAAACGTGACCACTAGCCCTTAATAGTTGTACTAATGTAATTTCTACTTTAAAAGAAGTCCCTACGTGGACATTTATCGTATTTCAGTCCCTACGTGGACTTATCTTTTAGTCCTTGCATGGACACTTATCTTATGTTAGTCCCTGCGTGGACTTATCACTTATTTTAAACCTCTAAGGAGGTATGTACTATTTGAAAGTCCCGTTTAGGGCAATATGTAATTGTATTTGAGATTATGGAATGTATGTTATGAGTTTTGTTTTAATATGTATGAAATAAAAACCAATCCTTTTAAATTGATCTGCCTAAATAAAGAATCTTACGAGTGAAACCTAGCTTGGTGTCTTTTAAGATCCGGTCAAGATGGTAGGTGTAACAACTGCCACTAAAATCCATAATTAGGATGGTAATTAGCTATTAAGAAAACCCTAATTAAGAAACCCAAGTAATCCTACACTAACCCTAAAATTTCCAGAACAATCAGAATCAGGATCAGGGCCCTAAAACTCAGGGGGGAATAAACCCTAGCCAACGATTATCCTCATAACTAATTGTAAAATTCAAAAATTGAAAAACTATCGACACAGCAAGCCTACATGCACGAAGGGCTACTCTATGAAAGTAGGGTGACCACTCGCGTAGCGCGACGCCTATAAGGGTACCCCCTCGCGCTACGCGACGGTGTCAAATTTTCAGTATAAATAGAGGGGGTTGGGACTTGAATTTTGGCACTTGAACGACGAAGAAACTCGCTGTATACGCTGAGTTATAGCAGAATTCGTCCAACACACACACAATTATCGAAACGCTGCCGCAATCAGGGTAATAACTCTATCGCTATTACGATTCAACGTCCGATCGATTATAACTATCCAACGATAGTCCGAGTGCTGCTCAATTGAGCTTGTACTTTGATTATTCGTCGTGATTTCGACTTGAATATTAGAGTGCTGTTCGAATTCGGACTATGCTCTGTTATTCGTTGTGAATCCGATTGAATTATCGAGTATTGCACTGATTAATCGTTGTGAAGGTTTAATCTCGTGAATTGACGTAATTGTTGTATTAGTTACTAACCTGAGTGTGTGCATTGTGTTAAATTAGGTTTAAGCAAGGCTAATCAGTAGGCTTATATCTATTGCTCGTTAATCTGCAATGTGAGTCATTCTTCTTTTTAAACTCTTTTCTCACAGTTTGTGAGTCATTCTCCTTTTTAAATGGTTTTCTCACAGTTTGTGAGTAAGTATTACAATACCTCAAATTATTTTCAAGGTTATAATTACAGGGATTAAGTCTTTGTAATCACCAAATTACAGCTGGTATGTGGGGTATTGTGCACATTACTGTTATGATCACTCTATGTGATTGAATATTACTCTATGTGAGTTATTATTACTCTGTGTGAGTACAACGTCACTATTTGGGCAACGGGACCCAATAGTGGTATGACCACAGTCACAGAAATGAATCGAGTGACAAATACCCATTCTTGATAATTGGTTGATAGAAACATTGTAATCGCTCTTAATACTGTAAATTATAACTAACGGGTCGTTTTAGAAAACATAATGATTCACTCAGTATTTCCCCGCTGACAAAACCTTTTTTCAAACATGTTTCAGGTGATCTGTGTGATCCAGAAAAAGTGCAGTAAAGCACTATCAAACTCAGAGAAGTGGCTCAGTGTAAATAAATGAATAAAACATGTTTTGGAAAATAAAGATTTCTGTGTGAAATCAACTATTGTACATTATGGGATTTATCCCTTAGACTTTGTATCATATATTAAACGAGCATTTTACGGATAAAAGATCCTGTTATAAAAAGACTTCCGCTGTCGCATAAATTAAATACCACGGGAACTGCCTCGCGGGCCCCGACTCCGTCCAGGGTGGGTCGGGGGCCGTGACAGCGAAGGTGGTATCAGAGCTAATAATTAAATTGAGCCACTGATCGAGCCACTGATTAAGCCTAAATTAAGTATTATGTCCAAAATGCTTAATTTTACTAGTTGTTATTCTGTGATTATATGTTGTATTAACTGGCTATTTTTAGTTACAGTATGGGTAAACAAAAGCTGTCTGCTATCCCACAAACTAGATGTGGCATCTTCTTCTAGAAATCCAGTAAACCTAGAAGAAGGAATCTTTGTCCGCAAGGCAAACTATGAGAATCCACTTTCCCAGAGAAAAGGGATTCGATACTTAAAAAGAGTCAGGAGACAAAGAAACCCCGAACCAAGAGAGTTAGGTTTAACCCAGAAGTCCAAGAGTTGGGTAATAGTACACCTTGGGAAGATAAAATAGACGGGAAATGGGCAAATCTCTATATGCTAGCTACTGTAGCAGAAAAAGCTAATCTCTAAATATCTGTTGGGTCTAGTAAGAGAAATCACAATCCCGTAAATAAATAAAGGCCTAAGTGTGTTTATTTCTGTTGTTCTTTGTATAAATTAGTATGCAATAAAACTTCAGTGTTTTGTTTGTTAAACTTTGTTCCAAAGTTTTAACATTGCATTTTGCATATATGCTATGCAGCATGAATGAGATGTCGGAAACATTCCAGAATCTCAACTTATATCCAGTGCCTATCGAAGTCTCTCACGACTTTACTGGTTACATTGCTGACATAGAAGAACCTGTGGAATTCCAAGCTCCACCGCTGGAAAAAGCCAAACCTAAAAAGAAGAGAAGATATGTAGGGTGGAGGAAAGTGCGCCGTAGGAAACCTGCCACTAGGAAACTCCCTAAAATAGAAAATCCTGTGAGTGTGAGCAAGGGAAAGGAAATAGAAACTGGAAAAGGTTCGAAATCACCCGAAAAGGAAATAGGAATAGATCTGAAACAAAAGGGAATAGAGATTGGCGAAAGCTCTAAACAGTCTGAGGAAATCACGTTCCAGGACGAAATAGATCGCCTACTGGAGAATTGTGATGTTTTAGAGCCTATCAACGATAATCTCTTTTCTTACCCGGCTACAGTTCAATTCCCACTAAACCTAGGACCAGCTATTCCAGACCCACTAGTTTATACCAGACCATTAGGCCAAATGGAGGAATGGTGGACCAATGACTGGCAATTCCAAAACATAGTTAACAGTCCTTATAGTTTCCTTCCACAATTTGACCCAGAACCACTCCCAAATCCTCCCATGAGTAATGAAAACCTAGCTGAACTCCGCCAGTTCGGTGAAGAACTGATAGGTACAGGCAATAGGATAAGGGAAATGGGAGAGCATCTAACTTGGAAGTACGATGAGAGGGAGCATCGTTACTAGAACCGTCAGTTAAACCACAGAAAGCCGTATTGTATGATAGTAACTTAAAATTCTGTAAAATGGGCAATAAAACTCTGTAAAATATGGTGTGTATGGATGCATATACAATTTACCATAACAAAGTAAAAGTCGAGAAATCGACAATTTTGGTTATATTCGTATGTTGTGATAATCTATGTGTATCTATGTGAATTTTGCCATTGATAAGTTAGACACTAATAATTTTACCAATTAGCAGATGGAAAACGCTAACAATGAACCAATTAATGAAGTAAATCAATCTGAGCAAGAACAGGAAGATCAATATATAACTCGACAAGATATCGAGCATTTTATCGCCCAAGGGATAGCTCATGCTATTCCAGAAATTGTAGCTGCTGTTCGAAAACCTGCCGAACCACAATTAATTCCTAGTAAACGTATTCCAGAAGATAACGGCAGTAACAGCATAAATGGAGGCGGTAATCATGACGATCATGATCCGCAACAGGCCCCACTCCCTAAAAGAATGAAAGCTGCAACGCCTGGTTGCACTTATAAAGAATTTCTTGCTTGCAAACCCGCTGAATTTGCAGGTAATGAAGGGGCAACTGCAACACTGCGTTGGTTAGAGAAAACCGAAGCAGTAATCGCAATAAGCAAATGTGCCAAAGAGGATCAGGTGATGTATGCATCAAATCTGTTCAAAGAAGGAGCACTCGAATGGTGGAACACGGTCCTCCAGGCAAAAGGAAGAAGGATAGCCTACGCCATAAGTTGGGAAGAATTTAAGAGTTTGGTAGAAAGAAAATTCTGTCCCGAATACGAGAAGGAACAAATGGCAAACAAGTTCCTAAGTCATCGTATGCTAGGAGTAGATTGTCGGGGATATACTTCGACATTCTTTGAATACGCAAGGGTAGTGCCATCACTGGCTTCGCCAGAACCGGTACTTATCTCTCGTTACATCTGGGGGTTAATTAGTGAAATCCGAAACATCGTTAAAGCTGCGAGACCTCGTACTATTGACGATGCTGTAGAATTAGCTAATACCCTAACCGATGAATTGGTACGCACAAGAGAGGAAGATCGCAAGAAGGAATTAGCTCACAAGATTACCCAAGGATTTCGTGTGGGTAATGCCAAGAAAAGAGGAACCGGACAATCCTCATCATCTCCTTTCTGCAAAATTTGCAAAAAGAAGCATTATGGACAATGCAACATGGTTTGCAATTTTTGCAAAATGAAAGGACATCGGGAAGAAGACTGCAGGAAGAAAACAAAAGTTTGTTATAATTGCAGAGAGAGGGGACACTTTCAATCTGAATGTCCTAAGTTAGCTAAACCTATAGTTAACCAAGCCAAACCCACGGAAGGAACAACCAAGAAAAATGCTCGTGCATTCCAGCTGACCACTCAAGAGGCCGAACTCATTCCAGATGTGATAGCTGGTACGTTCTTAGTTCACAACGTATTTGCAAAAGTATTATTTGACTCTGGTGCGAACCAAAGTTTTATAAATACTTTATTTTGCCAAGATCTTAAGTTACCATTAACCACTCTTAGGCAAAACTTCACCGTAGAAACCGCAGAAGGAAATTCTGTAAAAATAGATAAAATCTGGCAAGAAGGAAAAATAGAATTATTAGGCCATAAGTTTTCTGCAAATTTGTTACCAATGAATTTATCAGGATTCGATGTAGTATTAGGAATGGATTGGTTAATAGCCAACCATGCACGGATCCTATGTGACAAAAATGCAGTAGAAATTCAAACACCTACAGGAGAAGTAATTTTGATTACTGGAGATAGACCTCGAAAGCCATTAAAATTCATCTCAGTAATGAAGTTGGCTAGTTATTCAAGAAAACAGGAAATGGTGTATGTGATTTCAGTAATCATTAACACTAAGGATAAGGAACTTCAGGACATCCCGGTAGTGTCAGAATACCCAGACGTTTTTCCAGAAGAATTACCTGGATTACCACCTGATAGGGAAGTAGAGTTTAGAATTCATTTAATTCCAGGTACTGCACCAATAGCTAAAGCACCATATAGATTAGCACCTACCGAAATGCTAGAATTGAAAAAGCAATTAGATGAATTACTAGGCAAAGGATTCATACAACCGAGTTCATCCCCTTGGGGTGCACCAATATTGTTTGTGAAAAAGAAAGATGGATCGATGAGAATGTGTATCGATTATAGAGAATTGAATAAGGTTACGATTAAGAATCGATACCCACTACCTAGGATTGATGATCTTTTTGATCAATTGCAAGGAGCTAGGTATTTCTCTAAGATAGATTTAAGATCCGGATACCATAAGTTGAAAGTACAAGAAGAGGACATACCTAAAACTGCTTTCAGAACTCGGTATGGTCATTATGAGTTTACAGTCATGCCCTTTGGATTAACGAATGCCCCAGCAGCATTCATGGACATGATGAATCGAATCTGTAAACCATACTTGGATAAATTTGTGATCGTTTTCATCGACGATATACTTATTTACTCCAAAAGCCAAAAAGAACATTGTGAGCATTTACATGTTCTCTTAACTTTGTTAAGAAAAGAAAGGCTTTATGCCAAATTCTCGAAATGTGAATTTTGGCTACAAGAAGTACAATTCTTAGGTCATGTGGTAAATCACGAAGGTATCCATGTAGATCCTGCTAAGATAGACGCAATTACGAAGTGGAAAGTTCCACAAACAGCTATGGAGGTAAGAAGTTTTCTAGGCTTAGCTGGATACTATAGACGATTTATCAAGGATTTTTCCAAAATAGCCGTACCACTAACTAAGTTAACCTGTAAAGCTACTAAGTTTGCATGGGGACCTAGACAAGAAGAAGCCTTTAAGATTTTAAAGCATAGGTTGACGAATGCACCAATCTTAGCTTTACCCGAAGGAACAGAAGATTTTGAAGTATATTGTGATGCTTCAAAATTAGGATACGGATGTGTGTTAATGCAACGCAAGAAGGTAATTGCGTATGCTTCTAGACAATTGAAAAAGCACGAAGAAAATTATACGACTCATGATCTAGAATTAGGAGCCATAATCTTTGCCCTTAAGATATGGAGACATTATCTGTATGGAAGTAAGTTTACTGTTTATACAGATCATAAAAGTTTAAGATATATATTTGGGCAAAAAGAATTAAACATGAGGCAAAGAAGATGGATGGAGATGCTAAGCGATTACGACTGTGATATCCAATATCACGAAGGAAAGGCAAATGTAGTTGCAGATGCCTTAAGTCGTAAGTACCATGAGAAACAGAAACGAGTCCGTGCTCTGAGGTTAAATCTACAAGTAGATTTAATGGCACAAATTAAAGAAGTCCAGAAAACAGCAATCCAAGACGATGCTGAAGGAATGAAAGGTTACCTAAAAGAATTAGAACAAGGAAATGATGGAATTTGGAAATTCCATAAGAAACGAATTTGGGTACCTAAGCAAGGAAAGTTAAGGAATAAGATTTTAGAAGAAGCTCATAAATCTAGGTATACTATGCACCCAGGAAACAATAAGATGTACCAAGATTTAAGGAATAATTTCTGGTGGATAGGAATGAAAAAGGATATAGCCGAATACGTATCCAAGTGCTTAACTTGTTCACAAGTTAAAGCTGAACACCAGAAACCTTCAGGACTACTACAACAATTAGAAATGCCTGTATGGAAATGGGAACTTATAACAATGGACTTTGTTACAAAGTTACCCAAAACCAAAAGAGGTAATGATGCAATTTGGGTAATCATAGACCGATTAACCAAATCAGCTCATTTCCTACCAATGAAAGAAACCTTTAGTATGGAAAGGTTAGCACAACTCTACGTGGACGAGGTAGTATCCCTACATGGAGTCCCGCTCTCCATTGTATCGGATAGAGATAGTCGATTTACTTCGCATTTCTGGAAAAGTTTTCAGAAAGCAATGGGAACTCGACTAAATCTAAGTACTGCATATCATCCACAAACAGACGGACAGAGTGAAAGGACAATACAAACGCTAGAAGACATGCTCCGAGCATGTGTAATTGACTTTGGTGGTAATTGGGATAGCCATTTGCCATTAATTGAATTCTCCTATAACAATAGTTATCATTCAAGCATCGAAGCTGCACCATTTGAAGCACTGTATGGACGTAAGTGCAGAACTCCAGTATGTTGGGCAGAAATCGGAGAAAGTCAATTATCAGGTCCTGAAATTGTACAAGAAACTACTGACAAGATAACTCAGATCAAGGAAAGACTGAAAACAGCTCGAGATCGTCAGAAGAGCTATGCAGACAATCGTCGTAAGCCTTTAGAATTTCAAGTAGGAGATAAGGTACTTTTAAAAGTCTCTCCTTGGAAAGGAGTAGTACGATTCGGTAAGAAAGGAAAGCTAAGTCCAAGATACGTTGGACCATTCCCCGTGATTCAACGAATAGGACCAGTTGCTTATCGTTTACAACTACCAGAAGAATTGGCTGGAGTACATGATGTATTTCATGTATCCAATCTTAAGAAATGTTTAGCAGACGAATCCCTGGTAGTACCTCTTCAAGATGTAGAGGTGAACGAAAAGTTGAAGTTTATAGAGAAACCACTACAGATTGAAGATAAAAAAAGTCAAGTTTCTCAAACACAAACGACTGGTGTTGGTCAAAGTCAAATGGAATTCAAGAAGAGGACCAGAATACACTTGGGAACTGGAATCGGAAATGAAGCAAAAGTACCCTCATCTATTCCAGTAAATCTCGAGGACGAGATTTTTCTTAAGGTGGGGAGGATGTAACAACTGCCACTAAAATCCATAATTAGGATGGTAATTAGCTATTAAGAAAACCCTAATTAAGAAATCCAAGTAATCCTGCACTAACCCTAAAATTTCCAGAACAATCAGAATCAGGATCAGGGCCCTAAAACTCAGGGGGGAATAAACCCTAGCCAACGATTATCCTCATAACTAATTGTAAAATTCGAAAATTGAAAGACTGTCGACACAGCAAGCCTACATGCACGAAGGGCTACTCTATGAAAGTAGGGTGACCACTCGCGTAGCGCGACGCCTATAAGGGTACCCCCTCGCGCTACGCGACGGTGTCAAATTTTCAGTATAAATAGAGGGGGTTGGGACTTGAATTTTGGCACTTGATCGATGAAGAAACTCGCTGTATACGCTGAGTTATAGCAGAATTCATCCAACACACACACAATTATCGAAACGCTGCCGCAATCAGGGTAATAACTCGATCGCTATTACGATTCAACGTCCGATCGATTATAGCTATTCAACGATAGTCCGAGTGCTGCTCAATTGAGCTTGTACTTTGATTATTCATCGTGATTTCGACTTGAATATTAGAGTGCTGTTCGAATTCGGACTATGCTCTGTTATTCGTTGTGAATCCGATTGAATTATCGAGTATTGCACTGATTAATCGTTGTGAAGGTTTAATCTCGTGAATTGACGTAATTGTTGTATTAGTTACTAACCTGTGTGTGTGCATTGTGTTAAATTAGGTTTAAGCAAGGCTAATCAGTAGGCTTATATCTATTGCTCGTTAATCTGCAATGTGAGTCATTCTTCTTTTTAAACTCTTTTCTCACAGTTTGTGAGTCATTCTCCTTTTTAAATGGTTTTCTCACAGTTTGTGAGTAAGTATTACAATACCTCAAATTATTTTCAAGTTTATAATTACAGGGATTAAGTCTTTGTAATCACCAAATTACAGCTGGTATGTGGGGTATTGTGCACATTACTGTTATTATCACTCTATGTGAGTGAATATTACTCTATGTGAGTTATTATTACTCTGTGTGAGTACAACGTCACTATTTGGGCAACGGGACCCAATAGTGGTATGACCACAGTCACAGAAATGAATCGAGTGACAAATACCCATTCTTGATAATTGGTTGATAGAAACATTGTAATCGCTCTTAATACTGTAAATTATAACTAACGGGTCGTTTTAGAAAACATAATGATTCACTCAGTATTTCCCCGCTGACAAAACCTTTTTTCAAACATGTTTCAGGTGATCTGTGTGATCCAGAAAAAGTGCAGTAAAGCACTATCAAACTCAGAGAAGTGGCTCAGTGTAAATAAATGAATAAAACATGTTTTGGAAAATAAAGATTTCTGTGTGAAATCAACTATTGTACATTATGGGATTTATCCCTTAGACTTTGTATCATATATTAAACGAGCATTTTACGGATAAAAGATCCTGTTATAAAAAGACTTCCGCTGTCGCATAAATTAAATACCACGGGAACTGCCTCGCGGGCCCCGACTCCGTCCAGGGTGGGTCGGGGGCCGTGACAGTAGGACTTAATTAAGAGATTCAGATTCCTTGTTAACCGCTGCAAGCATGTTAACAACCATGGCAGATGTGATTCGTTAAAATCACGCGCGTCATTCTTATACAATCATCCTTTAAGGATTTCAAAGCCCAACTAAATGATTTATAAATCGTGGGTTAAATCACCTATGCAAGTGACCAATCTTATTAAAACATCCATTAGTGATGTAGTGCCTACGGGCCAATCTTATTAAAACATCCATTAGTGATGTAGTGCCTACGGACCAATCTTATTAAAACATCCATTAGTGATGTAGTGCCTACGGGCCAACCATATTAAAACATCCATTAGAGGTGTAGTGCCTATGGGCCGTAATAATTGTCTTATAAAGACAAAAGGCAGTGGTGGTCTATGACTCTCTGTCAGAAGGAGATAAAAGAACTACGGTTCAAATCTCTATGCCTTTGATTCTCTGAAATCTCGGCTAACGGTATAAAACATCCTCGTGATTAGGCTTTATGCCGCCAATACTATTTATATAGCTGAAATAGGATATATTCAAATCCTAATATTTAATGAAGTAATAAGTTAACCAAATATGGTCTCTGTTACCATGGTTGACAAGTTGTCATAAAAGACAATTATATAATAATCTCCTGAATAAAATTTTGTTATCTTCTGTAACAGATTCAAGTTACAATGGCGGATTCCAATGGAGAGAACAGCCATACAAATGAAGATGACTACGACAATGCGCCAGTGCATCTGACAGGCGCACAGCTAAAGGCTCTGATTGACAATGCTGTTCAGGCAGCCCTTGATCGTCAATATACTGAGTCCCAAGGCAGAACCGTATCAAAACCACCCTCCAAACCAAAGACACACTCCAAACCACCCTCTCAACCCAAGAAAGATGACGACAAACACTCATCCACTGAGAACAGCGTTCATCGCGATAGGGAATATACTGATGCATCAAATGCTAAGGGTTGCACCTACAAATACTTTGTATCTTGTAAGCCCCGGGAATTTACAGGGGAGAAAGGTGCTGTTGATTGTATCACCTGGATAGATGAGATGGACACTATTGTGGACATCAGCGGGTGTGCAGAGAGAGATGTGGTGAAGTATGTGTCCCAGTCATTTAAGGGCGAGGCCCTGGCGTGGTGGAGAGCGTTGGTGCAGGCATCAGGTAAGTCCGCTTTATACAAGATGACATGGGAGGAATTTATTGCTCTCATTAAGGAAAACTACTGCCCTCAGCATGAGGTTGAGAAGATCGAGGCTGACTTTGTGTCACTGGTGATGACGAACCTGGACTGCCAGGCATATTTGACGAGCTTCAATACGATGTCTCGCCTGGTCCCATACCTTGTGACACCAGAACCCCGAAGAATTGCTCGTTTCATTGGGGGCTTGGAGCCTGCGATAAAGGCGAGTGTAAAGGCCTCCCGGCCGAGGACCTTCAGGTCAGTTACTGACCTCTCCTTGTCTCTCACCTTAGACGCTGTCCGTCTGAGGACACTAAGGAGCAAGGAGGCTGAGAAGAGGAAACGTGAGGATGATACCTCACGAAGGTCTGGAAAGAAGCACCGTGGAAACGGTGACGGTAAGAGAGGGGCTGAGACAAAGAAAGATGGGCAAGCTGGTGAAAAGCCCAACTGCAAAATCTGCAAGAAACCCCACTCTGGGAAGTGCAGGTTTGCATCGAATTCACAGTCACAACCAAAGACTCCTTCCTGTGGACTGTGCAAGTCTAAGGATCATAAGACTGTGGAATGCAAGAAGATCAAGGATGCAACCTACTATGGTTGCAATGAAAAGGGGCATATCAAGAGCAACTGCCCTAAGAATGCCAGGAAACCGGAGGAGACAAATAAGACTAATGCTAGAGTCTTCCGCATGGATGCAAAGGAGGCAGTACAGAACGACAATGTGCTTACAGGTACTTTTCTCGTAAATAATATATTTGCAAGAGTACTTTTCGATTCTGGCGCTGATAAGTCCTTTGTAGACCGAAAGTTTTGTAAACTATTGAACATGCCGATCAAAACCCTAGATGTAAAATACGAGGTAGAGTTAGCAGACGGCACGATAGAAACCGTCTCCACTGTTCTAGAAGAATGTGAAATGTCCATTAAGAACCATTCTTTTCCTCTATCTCTACTTCCCTTCAAACTAGCGGGTTTCGACATAGTCCTAGGCATGGACTGGTTATCCCGTAATCAGGCCCAAATCATTTGCGGCAAAAGGCATATAGTGCTAAAGACTCCGAGTGGTGAATCACTTACCATTCGAGGAGATACGCAGTACGGATTACCCGAGGACGTATCTATGCTCAAAGCTTTAAGGTGTTTGAACAGAGGCTGCGTAATTTACATGGCTCAGGTGATAATAGAAGAACCTAAGCCGAAGATCGAGGATATTCCTGTCATTTCTGAATACCCCGAGGTTTTTCCTGAAGAACTACCTGGTTTGCCACCAGATAGACAAGTGGAGTTCAGAATAGACATCATTCCTGGAGCAGCTCCGATAGCAAGAGCACCTTACAGGCTAGCTCCAACGGAAATGAAAGAACTAAGGACCCAGTTGGATGAACTGCTGGCGAAAGGTTTTATCAGACCTAGTTCATCTCCCTGGGGAGCACCAGTCCTATTTGTAAAGAAGAAGGACGGATCGATGCGGTTGTGCATCGACTATCGAGAGCTAAATAAAGTGACCATCAAGAATAGATATCCTTTGCCAAGGATCGACGATCTGTTCGATCAGCTGCAAGGAGCGAGCTACTTCTCAAAGATCGACTTGAGGTCGGGCTATCATCAGCTAAGGGTCAGAGATGAGTATGTACATAAGACATCATTTAGGACTCGCTATGGTCATTACGAGTTCCTAGTGATGCCTTTTGGGCTCACAAATGCACCGGCTGCGTTCATGGATCTCATGAATCGCGTCTGCAAGCCGTATTTGGACAAATTTGTCATAGTCTTCATCGACGATATCCTTATATATTCCAAGAACCAAGCTGACCACGAGAAGCACCTCCGTTGCATTCTCGAATTACTACAGCGTGAGAAACTCTACGCCAAATTCTCGAAATGTGAATTCTGGCTACGAGAGGTTCAGTTTTTAGGTCACGTTGTGAGTGAGCGTGGTATCCAAGTGGATCCCGCTAAGGTAGAGGCAGTCATGAACTGGCAAGAGCCAAAAACGCCTACCGAAATTCGTAGTTTCCTGGGGTTAGCGGGATACTACAGGAGATTTATTGAAAATTTTTCAAGGATTGCTGCACCCTTGACTTCCCTGACCAAGAAGAAAGAAAAGTTTATTTGGGGCCCAAAGCAGCAAGAGTCCTTCGAAATACTGAAGCAAAAGCTAAGCAACGCACCTGTGTTGACATTACCGGAAGGCACTGATGAATTCGTAGTGTACTGCGATGCATCACACACAGGCATGGGGTGTGTGCTTATGCAGAAGGGCAAGGTGATTGCCTATGCTTCAAGGCAATTAAAGGTGCATGAAAAGAATTACACCACCCACGACTTGGAGTTGGGTGCCGTTGTATTTGCACTGAAATTGTGGAGGCATTACCTTTATGGTATTAAATTTGTGATTTATTCTGATCACAAAAGCCTCCAGCACCTGTTCAACCAGAAGGAGTTGAACATGAGGCAGCGCCGTTGGATGGAAACCTTGAATGACTATGATTGCGAGATCAGGTACCATCCCGGCAAAGCGAATGTGGTCGCTGATGCCTTAAGCAGGAAAGAAAGGGTAAAACCTATTCGAATCAATGCCAAGAGCATTGAGGTCAAGAACAATTTAATTGAAAGGATTTTAGCTGCACAGCGAGAGGCTGTGTTGGAAGCTAATTATCCTAATGAAAAGTTAGGAGTGACTGAAGAGCAGTTGACTCTTAGCAAGGATGGAATCCTTAGACTGAACGGACGTATATGGGTTCCGATTCATGGGGGACTACGAGATGTTATCCTCCAGGAGGCCCATAGTTCCAAATATTCGGTCCATCCTGGTGCAGACAAGATGTATCAAGATTTAAAGGCAAACTATTGGTGGATAGGCTTGAAAAAGTCTGTGGCCGCCCACGTAGCAAAGTGCTTGACTTGTGCTCAAGTCAAAGCCGAGCACCAAAAGCCGTCTGGCTTGCTACAACAGCCTGAACTTCCCGAGTGGAAGTGGGAATGCGTAACTATGGACTTCATAACCAAGTTACCCAAAACCAGGAAAGGAAACGATACAATATGGGTCATAGTTGATAGGCTGACTAAATCAGCTCATTTTCTACCCATCAAGGAGACGTATAGCTCCGATATGTTAGCCCAACTTTATGTGGATAAGATTGTAGCCTTACACGGCATACCTGTGTCTATTATCTCCGACCGGGATACTAGATACACGTCTCACTTCTGGAAGAGTTTCCAGCAATCTTTGGGCACGCGTTTGAACTTCAGTACGGCTTACCATCCACCGACGGACGGTCAGAGTGAGCGTACCATTCAAACGTTGGAAGACATGCTTCGTGCGTGTGCGATCGATTTAGGTGGTAACTGGGATAAGAATCTACCCCTAATCGAGTTCTCCTACATTAATAGCTACCATACCAGCATAAAGGTTGCGCCTTTCGAGGCATTATACGGTAGGAAATGCAGATCGCCTGTTTGTTGGGCGGAAGTAGGAGAGGTCCAATTATCGGGACCAGAGATAGTTTTCCAGACAACGGACAAGATTGTCCAGATTCGGGAACGTCTCAAGGCTGCCCGCGATAGGCAGAAGAGCTACGCTGATCCAAAGAGTAAGGATTTTCACTTCGAAGTGGGTGAAAAGGTATTGCTTAAAGTATCGCCCTGGAAAGGGGTAATGCGTTTCGGCAAGAAAGGCAAACTGAGTCCGAGATACATAGGACCTTTTGAGGTCATTGAACGTGTCGGATCAATTGCCTATAAGTTGAACTTGCCTGAAGAGCTCAATGGAATTCACAACGTGTTCCACGTCTGCAATCTCAAAAAGTGCTTCGCCGATGAATCATTGGTGATTCCACACACAGATGTGCATATAGATGAGAGCTTAAAGTTTGTAGAAAAACCTTTGTCGATTGAAGATCGACAGGTGAAAAAACTTCGAAGAAAGCACGTACCGATTGTAAAAGTCAAATGGGATGCTCGTAGAGGTCCCGAATATACGTGGGAAGTCGAAGACACAATGAAAGAAAAATACCCCTATTTATTTGAGTAAATCTCGGGTCGAGATTTATTTTAAGGGGGTGAGGATGTAACACCTCGAATTTTTGCGTCCAATAATGTGTTAACACGTGTCATTTGATTACACGTGGCATTTATATTAAATAAAGGACAAATTTTGACAAACCTTGAAAGTATATAAATTCGAGGGTTATAAATGTCAACAAGGGTAAATATACTGTATAGTAACCCTAAATAATGCTTGAACCTTCAAACGAATAAATCATAGATCGTACAGAAGCGAAACGCGAAAGAAAGTGAGAGATTACAAGCTACAGGGGTTAACCGTGTCAACATGTTTAATTATACCTCTGAGTGACCCTTTGACGTTCCCAAGGCTTTGTAACGGTATTGTACACTCACTAAAATATAATATATAAATTTCGCGAAGTTTCGTTATGAAACGAGAAAGTTACGATCGAATTCGTAGGAGAAGGGTTAAAAGCGCCAATAATGAAAGTTAAGGCTTTCTGAATAATTAATAAACTAAATAGGGACTTAACAACGCGGGTAAATAACACGAGGTCCTTAGTTGTAATTAACCGAGGGCCAAACCGCAAAGTTACCCCTTCAAACCCGAAAGGTCAGGTAAATCATTACGAAAGATTTCGTTATTAATTACCAGATTTTGTCATCATTACAAAAGATTCAAAAAAATTCAGAAATTTTGCCCTCTCGCGGCCCGAGTGAAGTTTTGGCCTAAGTTGAGGCGGGCCGCGAGCCACCTCAGATACGCGCCTGATATTTGAATCTCAGGCGACCCGCATTAAACATGCATGGAACTCCCATGCGGGCCGCGTGGGACGCCCAGATGCAGAAAACTTGGCTTTTTATGCCTTTTGAGCTTGTGAACGATCAAAACATCAATTAATGAAGCATGGGCGCCCCCTACTCGACCCATAACACTTAGGGACACCTGCCCATCATCCATGATCACTTGTAGCATGTGTTGTGATGATCTAATGGCCTTGTAAACACTATAAATAGCCACAATTGGCTCATAAGTTCACCACACCTCAAACACACTCATCTGATCATTCCAAGAGCTCTCAAGCATTCCTCTGTGTTCTTAAGTCTTGCCTTAAACTTCTGTAAGTGATCTAACCCTTTGTGGTTTCACATTTCCTTAGTAAATAGCTAAAAACCAAACCGTCGTAAATACGGTTTGACTTTAAAATAAATCAGTGATGGTTCAGTCTTATGACGAATCAAAAGTGGTTATGAGTTGGTATTTATGTGGGTAATAAACCCCTAAAAGGGTTCCCTCTGATCACCACTCTAACTATGTCAAATATCGAGTCAAACGCGCACTTAAAAAGTCAACAGAAAGTTGTTTTACCATTTTGTACATAATCTGCAATGTATATGCTATGAAACCTGTTTTGATGATCATAAAACATGATATTAAGAATATAAACTTGTTTGCGCTCGTTTGAATCGACCATTTGCTATATTGACACGGTTCGGAGCCGAATGTCGCAAAAGTTTGACTTTTGCTTTGACTTCAGTTCTGACCCGTTTTAGTGAGGTATAGATATACCTTAGGACTCTCTTAGGACCAGGTTACATGATGGTATAAACCTCTGTGATCGGTTCATGAGTTATCCGAGTCTTTTGCACATTTCCGTTAATCGCCTAAAAGTTGGCCGTAACGTCATTTTGAAAATAAAACGAGTATTTCGGACACGTGAATGGACCAGAACCTTGCTTATTAAATTATAAGCATGTCCTTAAAGTTTCACGTCAATCCGAGGTCTAGAATGAGAGTTATGCTAAATAGCGCAATTAAAGTAAACTTTTGTAATAAACGGCGCAATTAGCATAACACCTATCTAAACCAAGATTTCGTCACCAAAACTTTTACCCACTGTTATAAAATAATATTTTGGGAATTTTAGAGATTTTTAATAATTTTTACCTTGCTCATAACCTGCGGTTATGGCTACGGTTCGGTAAATACCGAATATGCCCTTTTCGGCCAAAACTTGAGTTCTACAAGGTCTTTTGACCCGATTCCGGTTGCTACTGATTTTAAATAATAAATAAAGTATTTTAGACTTTGTAAACTGTTCGGGAAACTCAGATTTCCTGTAGAACTCGAAAAGCTCTTTAAAAGTCTTTAAAATGACCGAAAAGCCCCTACGGGGCATAATATTAACTTAAACTCGTTACGGGCATCACGGGAGGTATCCTACTGATACCACAACCTCTTTAAGGCATATTGACTTAGGAAATAAGCGTAAGACTCTCATGGTTAACCGTTTCGCCTATCGCGCGCACGGTTCGGCTTACGAAACTAGTTTTCATAATTTAGCCGATACGGGTCAAACTATATTATTTGAACCCCAAAATCCAGAGTGTGAACCTTGAACCCATATAAAACAAGTCTCTGAACTCGTTTGGGGCAGAGTCACATTCCATTCTCGGTTTTCGCCTTTTCGCGCGATTAAACCATATTTATATTCCGGAACCAACCGGTCTAGGCTACGGCCAATATAAAGACCCGTTAGGATTCTAAGAGGTTAATTAAAACCTTCGTTCCAGATTAGGAGCCCCAGTAAAAGCTATCGGTGATTTAATCAAACTAAGGAATAATACTTGCAAAGGTAAATACTTTAACTTATTTCCCCTATATGGGCTTGGGTTACGGTATAATAATACCGCTTGATTGAGCATTATATTTTTCCATCGCTTAGGTGGTTAATTAAATAATATGATCGGCTCATTTAAACAGTTTTGTTTCTTAAAAGCCTTTGGGGGGTTTAATGACCGTTGTCCCGGATATCCTTGGCATCATTTTACGAAATGACCACGACCATCGACATCCCAGTGTAGGCGTACACCCGGTATATATTGTCGACATTAAATTAAAAGACGTAGCCGTTGGTTTTTATACTACGGTTTTACGCAATGTGGTGTGTCTATAAATCTTTAACCCGGCACGACCCGGGCTACTGAACGCATAAAAGAACATGTAAAACGTTCACAAGATTTTAATAATTTTCCCAAGTTATAAAAGAGTTTGTGCCTTGTGCATTCAAATCAATTTTAATAAACATTTTCAAATGTGTCAGTTGAACGTATTTACCAGTGTAAACTGACGTATTTTCCCCAAAAAGATTAAGTGCAGGTACTATACGAAATTGGCTGGTATTAGCTTCCTAAGCATCACGAACAGTCTCGCAAACTCGATGCCGTATCTGAATGAACAATATTTTATTATTTTGATCCGCTGTGGATATATTCGACTTCTGTAATACATTTGATATTATAACCAGAGGTTGAAGTATATATTATCTTTAAAGCTTCCACTGTGCATTTATATAATTGTGTGGTTTGACTATATTGTTGCCAACATCGTCACGGTAATCCCCCACCGGGCCCACCGGTAAGACACGTGGAAATCGGGATGTGACAGTTTAGGGTTACTATACAGTATACTTACCCTTATTTGACATTTGTAACCCTCGAATTTTACATACTTTCAAGGTTTGTCAACTTTAGTCCTTTATTTAATATTAAATGCCACGTGTAAACCAAGACACGTGTCAATACATTATTGGACACAAAATTTCGAGGTGTTACAGACCCGTTTATCTACCATCGCCATCGGTTAACCTAAACACTCGCTGGAGAGGGTAATTGCTATCGTTTCCGCCGCCGTGACCCCACCAGAAACAACCACCCAGTTCCCTATCTTTTCTTCTACAGTGTGTATGGTCGTATGGATGTAAATGAATGGTGTTGGTTAGGTCAGAGGTGGGATGGTGTTGAAGGTTTAAAGACAGAGGTGGTGTGCGGTGGTAAAAGTCTGTTTCAGGTTATGTGTGGTAGGTGGCGACGGATTGTGGTGGTTGTTGTGGGATATGCAGAGAATTAGAGAGAGAAATAAGATTGAGAGAGTGCTTGTTATACTTTCTTTCCATTCAATGGGGAGAAGTGATGAGAGAGAGAGGAGAGAGAGAAGAGAGAGAGTGAGGGGGGAGTTTAGTTTTTATATTTCTTTTTTATTTTTCAGTGTTTTACAAATAGTCCCCTGAATAATAATTCATTGCAAAATAGCCCCTGAAAGATAAAATGACAAAGATGCCCTTATGTGCAAGTCACATGACCATACTTAACTAAAAAATCTAACTGAGTTTGAGCTAAATGACATAACGTGTAGAATTTTGAAGCATTAAGGACAAAACTCGTCAAATTTTGAAGCAATTTGATACAAACATAAATGACAAAACTTGTAATTTACCCCATTCTAAATTTATACAAAACATATTCTGTTTTCTTTTTTAAATTCAAAACAATGGCTTATCAGTTAGTCTCAACTGTATTACTTTTGACAAATCATAAGTACCGTGTGTGCAATTTAATCTAAATGAAAATAAAGATGAAAGTTATCCAAGCAAATGGTCTTAGCAAGTGGAAATGTTGTGACTGAGCCAACATGTTTACGAGCGAGCCAACAAACGAGCTTACATTGGTTTGTTACTTCAAACGAGTTGTTCACAATCTTCTCCTAAGCGAACCATGAGCCATTGGCTTTTTAGATAGCAAATGATATGATTGATCTTAGGTGTTCTTATCGTTAAAATCACTTAATGAATAAGGGAATGAGTGATAGATGTTATTATGCTGGGTGGTGTGAAGTGGCTCCCCATGCCATCTTAAACCATAACGTCCTCAACACCGCCCCACCATGATTAAAGGGGGGTGTCTAAAAAGAGCCAGCCAAAGAGATGGCGAGCGATTTTTATGTATGTGTTGGTCCCAAAGAGATGGCGAGCACTGTTTATGTATGTGTTGGTCCCTGTACTTTTCCACCAATCTAACCTTTTCTTTTTTATTTAATGATGAGAGAGCCCACATCACTTGTTAAAATCACTTAATGAATAAATGTAATTAAAAATACTAATCAATAAGATACAAATGAGTAAACTGCCAAAATGGTCCCTGAGATTTGGTCAACTTTGCCACTTTAGTTCAAAATTCAAACCTTTTAAATCTGGGTCCCTGTGGTTTCAAGTCTGTTGCCATTTTCATCCAAAAGTAAAATATGGTCAGATTTTTCTGTTAACATCCAACTTTTTTGTTCTTTTCCTCCCTTTTAATAAAGGGTAAAATGGTCAGATTTTTTTAATTTGTTATAATAAAACGCTAAAGATCATTTTGCCATTAATTAAAAGGGAGGAAAAAAAAACTGGATGTTAACTGAAAAATCTGACTAGATTTTGATTTTGATTTTGGATGAAAATGAAAACAAAATTAAAACCACAGGAACCTAGATTCAAAAGGTTTAAGCTTTAGACTAATTTGGCAAAAGTTACCAAACCTTATGGACCATTTTCACCTTTTACTCTTAAGATTGCAGGGAGTGGGGCGTTGGTTGGGACGGGTGATGCCCTTCAACGCCAGCTGCTCCACTTCGGGTTGGTGTTGGTTGGGGCGGGGCATCACATTGCCCCTTTAGTGTGGGTATTCAGACTAGTGTGGAGCGAGGGTGCAGGGTGAGTTGGCTGGTTTAACATAGCTTGCTTTGGTTGGCTACTTTAATTAAAAAAAAAGGTTCATATGGCTGGCCACGCCACGCCACGCCACGCCACACCACACCACACCCCTCATTTTTCACCATAAGTTTATGTATCTCACAGCACGTGTCAAATATTGCCCCTAATCGAAACCCCTCAACTCCCCGCACTGCAGTCTAAAGGTTTAAAGTTGAAGGTTCGGGAAAATTGCTCGTGATTATTTTTGTAATAAGTTAGACAAACGTCATGCTTACGGACAAAAACACAACTCACGGATCATCATCCACTCGTCTCTTATGACAGCACAGCACTCACACCGTCCCCCACCCCACCACTTTATCTCTTCACCACCAACCTTTTCACCCAATTTTCCACCTTCTTTATTCCCCAGTCTTCCCCACCATACTCTCATCCCATTTTCCACTCACTGCCACTGTACCCACTTCTTCTCTCCATGAACACACTTCATATCTCTCAATTCCACCCTACATTCTTCTCACAATCGTCCCCTCACCACATTTTCTGAAAAACCCACAACATATTTCAACAAAAATGGATACAAATTTCCTATTTTTTTACCTTCTCTCTCTGTTTCTGTTTACGTTTTCCATTGCTTTCACACCCCAAGACAACTTCCTCATCAACTGCGGTTCAAACACCAACGCCATGGTCTCCGGCAGACAGTTCGTGGCTGATTCTGTTAAACCCGGGTCGGGTTTTCTATCTCCAGAAAAATCAATCACTCTCTCAAACCCGAACCCGAATTCTCCCAAACTTTACACCACTGCCAGAGTTTTCACTACTGTTTCCCGTTACCGTTTTGAGATCAATAAAACCGGAACCCATTTGGTACGTCTCCATTTTTCACCTTTTAACCATTTGAATTACAACTTGAGCAATTCAAATTTCAGCGTTTTAGTAAATGGGGTTTTAGTTTTACCCAATTTTCGAGCTGAGGTCACCGTTGTTAAGGAGTTTATACTCATGGTGGATATAACTCATCTTGATATAACGTTTGATCCTTTGGGGAATAAAGGGGTTGCGTTTGTTAATGCTATTGAGGTATTCTCTGCTCCAGTTGATCTTATTGTTGACGGTGGAGCAAAGTCAGTTGGTGTGAGTGGAATTCAAGAATTTAAAAATTTATCATCTCATATTTTAGAAACTGTTTATAGAATCAATGTAGGAGGGCCAAAGTTGACACCTTTTAATGATACCCTTTGGAGGAATTGGGTTCCTGACGAAGAGTATTTAGATATAAAATCATCTGCAAAAACTGTCGCCACCACACAGCTCCCAAATTATCAAACTGGTGGTGCTTCGAAAGAGATTGCTCCAGATAATGTTTATATGACTGCTCAAGAAATGAATAGGGGGAGTTTGATTATAAATTCTGTGTTTAATCTGACATGGGGTTTTCCGGTTGATTCGCGTGGGGGTTTACGGCATTTCGTTAGGTTACATTTCTGCGATATCGTTAGTCTTTCGGTTAATCAGTTGTATTTTAATGTGTACGTCAACGGGTTCCTCGCGTACAAGGATCTTGATCTTTCGACACTTTCGTTTCGTGTGTTGGCGTCGCCTTTTTATGTTGATTTTGTTGTTGATTCGGATAAATCAGGGGTTTTGGAGATAAGTGTTGGCCCGTCTGATTTGAGTACAAGTTTGAGAAAAAACGCGATTTTAAATGGTGTGGAGATTATGAAGATTGTGAACCCTGTTGACCAGAAAATGTCAACAAAAAAGAAGAACATTTTGATTTTGATTTCTTTGATTGTAGGAGGGTTGATTGTTGCTTGTTTTGTGATATTAGCAGTCTTGATTCTATTGAGACTGAGAAAGAAAACGAGAACAAAAACAACACAAGCCGAAAGCAATGGGTGGACCCCGATACCTGTTAACGGGAGTTCGCATAGTAAACATTCCGAAGGAACAAATAATGTTAACAGATTGAAGATCCCTTTTGTCGACTTACAGTCTAGAACGAATAATTTCGACAAGAGTCTGATAATTGGGTCGGGTGGATTTGGTATAGTTTACAAAGCGGTTCTTCGTGACAACATTAAAGTGGCAATAAAACGATGTGTTCCCGGTTCGAGACAAGGGCTCCCGGAGTTCCATTCGGAGATTACAATTTTGTCCAAGATTCGACACCGCCATCTTGTTTCTTTAGTTGGTTACTGCGAAGAACAGTCGGAAATGATCCTTGTATACGAGTATATGGAAAAGGGACCGTTAAGGAATCACTTATACGGGTCGAATCTACCTCCATTGTCATGGAAACAGAGGCTTGAAATATGCATTGGGGCTGCCCGAGGGCTTCATTATCTTCACACGGGTTCAGCACAAGGTATAATCCATAGAGACGTGAAGTCCACAAATATATTACTTGACGAAAGTAACCTCGCGAAGGTGGCGGATTTTGGGCTCTCAAGATCGGGCCCGTGTTTAAGTGAGACGCATGTTAGCACAGGCGTGAAGGGCAGTTTCGGGTACTTAGATCCTGAGTACTTTCGGAGGCAACAACTTACTGATAAATCGGACGTTTATTCGTTTGGGGTTGTGCTCTTTGAAGTACTCTGTGCTCGGCCTGCTGTTGACCCGATGCTGGGCCGAGAAGAGGTCAATTTAGGCGAGTGGGCGATTCATTGGAAGAGGAAAGGCATGCTTAAAAAGATTGTGGACCCGCGTATTGCTGACCAGATAAAACCGGCGTCTTTGAAGAAGTATGCGGACACGGCTGAGAAATGTTTGGCGGATTACGGTGTTGATAGACCGACTATGGGCGATGTATTATGGAACTTGGAATATGCACTTCAGATTCAAGAAACCGAAAGTGTGGATTCAGCGAGAACGGGTCACACAGGTGCACCAGAAACTGTATTCGGTGATGGATCGAGCAATGTTGATGGTTCACTTTCGGGCTCAAAAACAAACCTAGTTTTTTCACAGTTGTTGACCAACGAAGGTAGGTAACAAGTGTTTGATTTGTTTTGGTTGTTTACTGTCATCTGTTTATACACGGGTCATAAGTTACAGGACCGTAAGGTTGACATATAGATCCATGTAGTCGTGTATTCAGTATCACATATGTAAAGATGCAAATCTGGCACGTAATGTTAGGCCAATGACGTTTACATTGGTTGTTGATGAAGTTGATACACATGAATGCATTTCACTTACAACTAAGTTTAAGTTCAAAAATTAGTTAAAAATTGATTTATCTCTAATTAATAATTTACGGGTTTAACTTCTTCTTGTTTAGAGCTTTGCATAAGTGTTTAAAATTGAGATAAGGTGAATGAGACATCGATGTTTAAAGAACGGGTGCTTGAAATTGTTCAAGTTGAATGGTCTGAGTTTGAGCTGAATGCTTTGATTCAAGCTGAATGGCCTTCAGTTGAACAGTTCAAGCAGAATGATATGAGTTGAGCGACCCGAAAAGTTGAAGGAGAATGGTTTTGACTTTTGAGTATAACTACCAAGGCTACACATTATGGGCCTGTGGAGGGGGGCTCGTTGCCTCATCGCCAATAGTGAACACTGCCCCCTCGCTAGTGAGTAGTGATGGGCGCACATGCATTTAGCTCAAAAACATGAGATACGTTATGTATGCTTGTATCTTATTGTATAACATGATTATGAAGATAAAGGTATCGCAATATTCGAATATGATCCGAACGACATTCTTGAGGATGTTGAACCGGTTGATGAAGTGCAACAAGAGGTAAACATGCGGGCATTACGCAACAAGCAGTGGCGAAGCTTGAAAAAAAAGTTCGGGGGGTCGGAAAGTAACGGACCTAAAAAAATTTCTCTATCGCGTAGTTTCGAGGTGTATGTTCGGGTCGGACGTCGGCGATTCGATTCGGGTCGGGTCGGGTCGGGTCAAACATTAATATCAAATAAAAAACATTCCCAAACATTAAAAAAGAAGTTATCATTTTATTCTTCCACATAGCATAATCTAATAACAAAACAAGTTAACAAATCACCTAAATTTCAAACTCTAATTTCTATCTAAATCAAATCACAATAAATTGTGGCTTTTGTTCTTCTGGTCGATGTCCCAAAGTAAATGAATTTGGGTTTTTTTTTTTGATAGGGTGGGCTTTTAATTGGGCTATATAATAATTTAATTTGAGTTATATAATATACATTCTAGTATTATACCAAATATAATGATTTGGACTATAATATTTGGACTAATTAAATATTTTATTTGGGCTATATAAATAAAAAAAAGTAAAACCGAGGGTCGAAAACGTATATACCTAATTTTTTTTATAAAACCGGGGGGTCGAAAACATATATACAAAATCCTATTCGAAACATACATATATAACACTACTGACCGAAAAGTTCGGGGGGAGGGGGCGGACGCCCCTCCCCGCCCCTTAAATCCTTCGCCCCTAGCAACAAGCATACGCACCTCAACCTTCGTGATTAGTGTTAGCTTTTATAATTATGTAATTTTAATTTTGTTTATATAGTTTTTTCTAATTATGTTATTTTTTTGCTTTAAGTTATGTATTTTTTTTAATATTATTGAAATTTTAATTATAAAGTTTAATTTGGTTTTCCTCAGTTCAAAATGTTTTGCTTAATTATAACACTTAACAAACTAGAGTCTGAAATGTTAAATTTACGTAGTTAACGGTTTACAAGGCTTTATCTTTTGGTTCTACGATATCTCTTTTACAATGACATAATGTTTCCTGATTTTCGAATATGAATATGCCACAGTGACGTGCTTTTTAATAATCTACATTTCAATATTCAGAACAACATATCTTAGCATGTTAATTTCGCCGTTGCAACACGCGCCATACTAACTAGTTATGATTATTAATCAAACTTGATGTTTATAACTAACAAAATAACATTATCATATATAAATTAATAATATAGATTTATAGTTGTAAAATCTAATTTGACCTATCGTGACTAGCACTTGAAAAATTACTACAAGTCAATTGTAAATGTCCCTTTAAGACCGTCTAATCCTTTCTAAATAGAATCTTTAAAATACCAAATAAAATCAATAAATAGAAATATTAGGACAGACACTCATCCTTTCGCTTTTACTCATTATTGAACCACGTTTGAACTCGTGACGTGCAAAAGCGAATAAAGAAGAAAAGCCTCGATAGAAGTTACAGATCTTCATTCATGATTAGGTGTTTTGTAATCAATGTTGTTGTAGTTTGATCTGAATCTGTTGCTCTCAAATTTGAAACGGAACAGTTGATTTCTAATCAAAGCGGTTACTAGGGTTTGAAGATCGAGTTCGAGATGACAGAGGTTATACTCCATGTATATGACGTAACAAACAGCGGTTCTGACAATACTAACAACGCAATTCTTCAGATCAACCGGATTTTCAAAGACGGCATCGGTGTCGGCGGCATTTTTCACAGCGCCGTTCAGGTATATGTTTCATTTCGAAACGATCTAGGGTTCAAATTGCTGTTTCTCTTGTTAATTTTTGTTTGTTGAATATATTTTGGTGACTTTAGGTTTTTAGATTCATTTGTTTTAGTTGGTTTACTAGATATGAAAGTTATCATTGACTTGAATTTCAGTACATTTGCATTTGCATTGAGTATTGTTGAACTTAGTTATCACTTATGATTATTATGTACAAATTGGTTGTTACAGTCTACATAGTCTGACCTGTAATTAGGCATTTGTTAGATGGATTAGCTTATTGATGTTCGTTTTCTTGTTTTCTTGTAGCGATTATTTTGCGTATCAGGATATGGTATGCCCGTTATTTTATGGTGTCAAACTTTAACACGTGCAAGTATCAAGGAAATGCATATTTAGGGGTTGTTTGTTTACCTCTTAAGGAGGCTCTTAATGGTTCAGACCTCTTTTCTTTCTGGTTCAACACTTAATGGTTCAGACTGTTTGTTTCGTGAGCAGATGTCTGAATGGTTCAGACATTTGCCTCTGAATGGTTAAGCATTAAGTCTGAATGGTTAAGACCTCTAATCTGAATTGGTCAGACATTTGCCTCTAAATGGTTAAGCATTATACTGGCTCTTAATGGTTCAAACCTCTTACTGATTCAGCACTTAATGGTTCAGACCTCTTATTGGTTCAACACTTAACTATTCAGAAGTTGTCAAACAGCCCCTTAGTGACATATCTAAGTCCATTGTGTGGAATCTAAGATTTTGATGGAGTGGACCCAAATTGTGGACTATATACTAGATACTTATATAAGCTATGAATGGAAGTATCAAGTACTGGTTGATAAATATGCTAAATCGTCTAAATAATCACTAGAATGCTTATTCTTAACTTCTTGCAAATTAAGGGTCCTAATATGTGGTTGTTGATTGCTGCTAGAAATATGATTGGTCAATCTGTAAGAGTGAATACAGTGTTCATAATTCATTAGGAGAGAACTTATTATTAGCTTGCCCCCTATAGTGTCTAGTGATTTTATGTGCTTGTTGTATGTAACGTGTTTGTTATGGCAGGTTTATGGAGAGGATGAATGGTCATTTGGGTTCTGCGAGCAAGGCAGTGGTGTGTTCTGTTGCCCTGCCAAAAAGAACCCAATGTACACATATCGTGAATGTATTGTTCTTGGTAAAACAAATTTATCAAAATCTAAGGTCAACCAGATCCTGAGAGAACTTAGCAGAGAGTGGCCTGGAAACTGTTATGACTTGCTTTCGAAAAACTGCAATCATTTTTGCAACGAGTTTTGTGAACTCCTTGGTGTCCCTAAACTTCCAGGTTGGTTTTCTACATGGACTGCTTCAAATTGTTGCATATATATTATTATTTTAAATTTTGAAATTGAGAAGATCCTAAATTAAGATTAGAGTGTCTTGCAGTGTTGTCAATAGTGAAGATAGCGTTCGCTATCGCGTGCTTCATAGCGTATCAGCCATATCTCGCAATCTGTCGATTAGCGACTCCATAGCATCAATATAGTGGGATTTCCGGGATTTTTTTTTGGTTTTAATATAAATAGCGGGATTTTAGGCTTTTTTTTCTGTTTTAGTAGAACTACTTAATGTAAAGTATGTGTATATATATATATATATATATATATATATAATTTTATATATGTATATATATATAAAATTTTCTTCTAGTGTATCCCTAAACATTAAATAGCACCTGCTATTTCATCACGATCACTACATAGCGTATGGGTTGCTTGTCACTATCGTCCGCCATTCACAATCAACTACTATGGTGTCTTGCACTTGTAAATCTTTGTTCTGAGAGTATTTTGCAGGTTGGGTGAACAGGTTTGCTAATGCGGGTGACACTGCAGTAGATATAGCAGAAACAACAGCTACGCGGGTGAGCATCACTTTCCATTTTTTTGTGTTTTCGCGCTGTGGTGTCAAACAATTACCTATCAGTTAAATCTTTTTTTCTGACCTAAACTTTATTTTTTTCCTTTTTACAAAACGAATGTAGTTCAGACAAGCTAAAACAGAGATTGTGACAGCTAGCAAAGTGGCATATCGATTTCTCGCGGGCATTTCTTCAAATAATACCAACCCGGGGTCTCCAGATTCCCCTGGTGGTACCAACAGAAACAACCCTAGATTCCAACAACCTGCTTGGTTTAAAAATCTTGTGTCTGCTGGAGCAAAACCATCAACTAGTACTACACTTGAAATTGGAGACAACCAAGTTCAGAAACCGCAATAGCAAAGACGAGTATGAAACAGCATCCCTGAGGTCACATGAGATGTAAAACATTCTGTGTTTGTTTGTGTACTAGTTTTATTCATGTATGGATTTGTCACGGTCTTTTCCATTCTTGCACAAAGTTTGTTTGAACAAAATTGACTATTCTTTTTATTTCTTGTTCCCAGATTTGATAGCAATCAGTTCTGTAACGGCTAGAAAATTAAAACTCTAAATAAAACGGATAAATCTAACGGTCTCTTGTGATACAGAATCACTACACAAGAAAACTATTAGGGCAAACTAAATGAGAATCAATATACACATTTTTTTATGAACGGCTAATTTTTCCCCTTGAATACTTATATCTCCCACTGATTGAACCTTGGTCTCCTCACAAGAGATAATTCCTCTTGACCACTAGGCTATATAACTAAGTGGCATCAAGATACAGATACACCATTTGATTCTAATCTAGGCTCCAAGAACACCATTCACGTTGCCACACTTGAACTAGCATGGAAGAATTAATTACTCTCAAAATCCATTGAGAAAATTAACACACAAATTTCAAACTCATAAACTCACTGTCTTGCTTCATTCGATTAGTACATCTTTAAACTACAAGTACATCTTTAAACTACAATTACAATAACCGACCACTACTCCCATTATCCTTGTTCATGGGTTTTGCTAAATAAAATAAAAATGAAAAAACACATGTTGGAAAATAAACAAACTGCACAAACCATGGACTCATGCAAATAAAAGGAAAAACACAAAAATATAACTTATTCATTAAATGCATATATACTGGTTTATACTTTATAGTTTATAATATGATATTTGTGGTCTGGTTAAGCTAAGTTATGAAACACATTTCACTTTGGGATTGATCAAGAACGTTAAGATGCATACTATAACATTGTTTAGAAATGCGATGGGCAAGGCGCAAGAGACTCTCACATCTGGATCAAAATTTGTTTAACTTGATTAAATTCGGGTATGTAGGAGGGTGATATGTAAAAACAGGTTGTTTACTTGATAAAGAAAGTTAATTGCATATTGATCGCCCGAAGGCCCACCGTGGTAAAACCCGGTTCGGCTCGGTTTTGAACTGGCGACCTCCAGATAGGCCTGTAGTTCTAAACTTCATTGCCATCACCAATATCCTTTAAAGTAATGCTACTGGGAGTTGAACTTGGGATCTCAAAGAGAGAAACCAAATGACTAACCACTAGACCAACTTGTCAGAACGGTAATTACATATCTAGTCTAACAGAAATAATACGTAAACATATGTATACCCACCATGTCAATAAAAAGCAAAGAAACACGATACATTAACTTTTTGTTATTCAGTAACATCAACACTCAAGTACCAGTATTTGATTCCTCATTAACAAAGGATAAACTTAAGAAACAAGATCAAATGAACACAACCCACCATCCACTCACAATAGAGAATGATTCATCAAGATCTCCCCTGTAAATACACACAAAATAAATCATCACTGCATCAAACACAACACTTGAAGATGCATTCATCCTCTCATCATTCTATTGAAAACAAAGGCGTTCACACCATCATCTGCAATCTGGAGCGAAGAAATAGCTTCTGCAGCTTCCCAGTCTCTCTCCATAACATACGGTGCCTGAACACCACTCAAGAAATACCCACCATCACTCAAGCCATATCCATTCCATTGGTGTCCGGATCCTCCACAACCATCAGAAACCCAACATGTATCTCCATTTGGACTCCCAACAAGTTGCCGCGAGTGAGGAATGACAGTAGCTGTCGTTCTAGCATGACTGTCACCCATAAAAAGACCAAAGTTACTGGCACCGTATCCCCATGGATACCATTCTTCTTCTTCTTCCTTGTGCATCATGGCTGGAACACATGATTTGTTTGATTCTTCACCAATCAGGACGTGCAAAGCAACTGCCTCCGCTATGGCAGCACACTCTTCATCCAGCCTTTGTTGTTCTTCTTTCTTCTTTTGGTTCTTCTTTTCCAGCTCAGAAATTATGGCTGCTGATGCTGCGAGGGCTTTCTCCAAACGCCTTTTTTTCTTCTCGGCCTGTTTGATACGATCCATTTCGTCCTTCACCTGCTTCTTCTTAACTTTTCTAACACCAGATGGTGCTTTACCACACTCCATTATATCTTAATTCTATATAAAAACTTCAACTTTCTTTAATTAACCAAATCTAAAGTTTCCTCTAAAAAGTATAAATCATGACTATGAATTTTTTTTTTTTAGTTAATTTCTTCTTTCTTTTGTTATCTAGTACTATGAACCAAAAGACTAATCAAATGTAACGGTCACTCTTCTCGCCTGCCTCTACAACCACTCGGGTCTGAACGAATACCTCTTTTTACGAATAATACATTCCCAAACAGAAAGAACTGGAGAGAGTGTAAGAGAATGTTTAGCACCCATCAAACCACCCCTTCGCACCATTGTTTGTGTATTGATTTCCCACAGCGTTTGTGTATCACCAATTAAATAAATAACCGAATGCCGAAGCTTGTTCTTGTTCAAATTCACATGGCACACTCACCTGAAAGGAAATCAGATCAACACATTTTAAGAATGGGAAATCAGTAGATTCAATAACACACATAGATTAAAATGTCATATACCGCACACTAACATGAACACTCGCGTACTTTGTAAGGTGCATGGTTAAAAGCGATTATGATTATAAATTTGATTTATAAGATCCAATTAATCAGATTTGGAAAAACATGTAACAAGTTACAGAGATAAAAATTACTGACTAGACTAATGACAGGTAGACGGGCAACAAGCTGCGCCTCTGTTTTAATGAAAGTATTTGTTGAAACAAAAAATAATAATAATAAAAATAAAAATTAAAACGATCACTTAATTCTGAAACCTAGAGCTGAAAAGATCAACAAAGACTCCATAAAACATTTTTGCAGTAATAAAACCTCAAGATCTTGATAAATACAATCCCAATCCTACTAAAAAACTAATCAATTGACCTAGGTTAATAGAATTTAAATCAATAATAATTACGGAATACAAGAACAGTAATAAAAAAACAACTAATCAAACCAAAGATCCGTGAAAGTAAAGCAACTACCGAATCAATCACCAACCCAATAAAGCAATCTCCAAAAAAGAAAACCCCAATTAAATTAACTGAAATTAAATCAAAGACAATTGTAAATATGTATACTTGAGCACCAAATTAATATGATCTGATCAAAAGGGCAAATAAAGATAAAAACAAAATAGAATTGTAAAGAGAAATAAAAATCAAACCTTTTAAGAGGAAATTAAATTGGGGGTTGTGATTGTTGGATCTGTAGATGAAATCTGAGCAGGAAGGAGGAAAGAGCGAAGTGGATGATGTGATGATATAAACAAACAGGATCACATGATAGACAAATTGGAGATGAGAAGGGCAAATTGGTAATTGTGGGGGTAAGGGAAGGATGTAGATTAGAGACCAAATCAAGCGTTAAGATCACGTCGTCAAAAAGAGAGATCAGGTTTGGTGGGTTTTTGGCCCTTGGATTTGCGTCGGTTTAACGGCTTCGATTGTGTCACGACTTGTTGTTGTGGCGTTGAAGTCAACTTTTTGGTTATATCCACAACATATTTTGGTTAGATAATGATTGTATATGATATAGAATATTTTATTATTTTGTTATATGGTGACATTGTGACAATACACACGAATCATGTTTCAGTTTATAAATTCAAGGAAGTTCGTTATCATGCAAATATCCTTAGGCCAGGGGTGTGGCCTCGCGCCACCCCGCCACATCATCAATTTTGGCGCCCTCCCCCTTGTATGTTACCAAGGGGGCACTACTATCCCTTGTCCACTAGCACGCTAATGGCTAGGAAATGGCTTTGAAGGTGGGGCTATTCTTTTCATCCAATCAAATATCTTCTCATTATTTTTTTATTTTGTTTAATAAGGTGCTTTAAATCATTACATGCAAGTTAAAGGGTGGGGCTTTAAAACTCTCGAAGTGGCGTGATAAAACCCCTAGGGGCTTTATATCACACCCTCCAGCCTTATAACTCAAATTGCGTAAAGAAATTGATTTGCGTAGTAAATCTTAATTATGTTTTATGAAAGAATGTGAAACTAACATTCATTAACATTAATGAAAATTAATGAAGTTATAAGAATTTTCACAGTATACGACTTTAATATCTTTAGCAAATATTAATGTTTGCAAGACTAGACGTAAACGGTATTAAATATATGATTGGAGGCTTGTAAAGACTTGCAAGTCTATTGAAGCTCAATAAGTTAAACTCAGATTTGGGCACATTTCTCAAATGAGCTTTATTTCACGCTTGCGCTCGTTTAAGCACGACTTAAGCGAGCTCATTACTCACCATCGGCTTGGCCTCTGCACACCCAATTTATGCCAAAAATGTTAAAGAGTTATTTTATTATTATTTGATTTTATACATCTTGATGATTTGGTTTAATTAGTTAATCAAGCTGTGAGAGTCAACAGATAAAACAAGTGTTTGTATTTCAATATTTCATCATTATTTCTAAACAATATAATCAAAGGTTTAAAGAACAAGCGAGTGAATAGTGATGGAGTGAACATTTAATTTAGTTTCAACCCAACATAATCAAAGGTTCGAAGAACAAGTGAGTAAATAGTGATCGAGTGAACATTTAATTTTGTTTCAAGTTTTTACAAGGCTATGCTCTTCTACCTTTTCAAGTTTGTCGACAATATTTGGGCCAAATAATCACTCCCACTTCTGCTTCATACAATTGGGTCTATGAGCCCAAATTAAAAAGACCGTAGTTCTAGCCCAATGTGCGTTGATTGCAAATTTGCAACACATGACATATTAGGCATTGATTATAGAATCCTGCATAAATATTCAAACACAATCAACTCTTTGCTCTTGTATGTGATTTGGTAAGGGTGTTAATATTCACACATCATTTCCCTCTATCTCTCTCTATATATATACACATAGATATATAGAGAGAGATAGGCTGAAAAAGAATGTGAGAATAAGATATATGGGTGTGGCTAATGATGAATTGCGACTTACATCATCAAGAAGCAAGTCACGTGGTTGCAACATGTGAATAACATCTCCAATTGTAGGTCTGTTTTCAACCTCAGGGTCGACGCATCGAAGAGCAATCAATAGGATTCTCTTTAGCTCCTTTGATGATGGCACTTCTTGTAGACTTGGGTCCACTATATCATCCAACTTTTGGTCGCAAACCTTGGATTTAACCCACTCAACCAAGTACTCCTGTCACTACAAATGTTATCAAAGCGTTGAACATTTCAAAAACAACAATGTCAAGCAACAAACACCAAACCTTTCTACTGAATTCAACGAACTCCATGGGGATTTTTCCTGTTATAATCTCCATTATGACAACTCCAAAACTATAAATATCATTCTTCTCGTTAAAAGGACATGTGAAGTTATAATCTGGATCAATATACCTGAAAAAAATACAACTCCAAGACATGTTTTATGTAACATACAAATTGTACCAAGCAATGATCACATTAAATAAAAGTCAACAAATAAAAGAAACTAACCCCGACATTCGACTAAGAGAACGAGCTATAGATTTAGGGCGAAGGAGGTTTGTGATACCAATATATGATATCTTAGGATTCCATTGACGATCTAAAAGTATACTACTAGACGTCAAATGTTTATGTACAACAATTGGTTCACTATCCTCATGTAAGTAGACCAACCTACAATAAAACAATAATAACCAACTTAAAATTTGATTTCACATACGGGCAGTTTAGATAGAGAAAACATAAATATTACCCTTTTGCTATTCCAAGTACAATGTTCATCCGAATATTCCAAGTTAGAGGGCTAGTTCTTGTTGTGCAACCATGAAGCCATTGGTGGAGATCGCCATTGTCGATGTAATCATACACAAGCATCCTAAAATTCGCGACTTAATAACTCGTAGTAAGTAGCAGTTTTTGTTGCTTATTTAAACTAGTTATTATTATATGTATGATTATAATTATTTTCCCTTTATTTAAATCATATTCACCTTTTGTCTCCTTCAATAGAGTATCCAAGTAGTTTTACCAAATTCTTGTGTCTAATGCACCATATGGCTTCCACTTCTTCAATAAATTCGTCAACATTGTCACTAATAAAAGAAACAACCATGTAATTAGTAAAACTTCTCGTACGATTTTCATTCAAAATAACAAGTTAAGTTCAACTATGAGAATTCGGTAGATCAATAGAGGAAAAGTGCTCGAAATTAAGTCTCTACCTGGTAAAAAATGAATTTAAAATTTTATCTAACGAAGCCCGAACTTTATATATAAAAAAGTTCGATAATTATTTTTATAGAATTCGGATCAAGGGAAAACTCCTAACTTTAGAGAACTCAGTCTTCCCACTGTCGTAAAAAAAATTCGAAACGAAGTTTTTTTTTCTGAAAAGTTAATTTTTTTTTATGATTTTGGTTATTTTTTTTACCGAGTATTCTAAGAACTAACAACTTGTAAGTTGAGTTTTCATTTTACCTAAACCTATTCTGATAACTAATTTAAAGATATTAAACGTAAACCGTCACAAAATGAACAAAAAATAAAGTTAAATGCAACAAATCAATAAAAGAAAATCAAACCTCTTGCTTAAAAACTTCTTGATTGCAACTCTTTTGTTATCGAACAAAATGGCACGATAAACCTCTCCATGATCTCCGCTGCTGATCATATTCCCTTGGCTGAATCCATTGGTTGCTAAATGAAGTTCCCTTGCACTATAACTCTTGCACACCATATCCACCACATGATCCCGGCCGCTTCCCAGCCAATCGCTGTGACCCGAGTAAACCGCAGGCGAACTAATGCCTGTTTTCATGTCCCAGCCCCTTGGTGGCATCAACTCGCTCTCCCTCAAGTGGCTAGAGAAGTAGCAGAGGAAAATCATGACCAGAATGAAGATTATTAGTAGACCAATGCAGATGAGGATTGTGATCCATAGTTTCAGGCCGAAGAATCCAGTTGGGGTGGAGAGGTGGTGAGCAACTGATGATAATGCATGGATTGACATTAGTGGAATTAGGGTTTACAAAGCCTTGATTATGTTGGTGTTTACGCTGTTTGAAATAGTGACCCATGTAACAACTTCACCACCTTACGCGACGTGGAACAAGGGATATATTTTGTTAAATTAAATTTATCACCTTTATATATCTTCTCAATATATCTATATCTATATCTATATCTATACTATATAATAAAAAAAACTTGATTTGGGACACATGTCATTCAATGAAGGCATTAATAATTTATAAATAAATTTTAAATTTAAAATTAAAAAGATTTAAATATTATATTTGAATTTTATCTTGATTGTAAATCTAAAGTCTAATATAAATTTCGTAATAAAAAAAGTAAAACAATACCGAAACTTAAGAATTTAAAAAAATTAATGATTAATCAAAGAAACTAATAGATAAATAAATAAATAAAAAGACTTATTTATTCGAAATCGAACTCTGTAGGCGGAAATGTTCATAGAAATTATGATTTTATATCTTCGTCAAATGTTTCATATTGTAGAAGTGTAACTCATTGTTGATCATTGCCTTTTGGATTTACCCACTGTATACAGAGGATTTAAAGTGTGTCTTAAAAGATATACTTTTTTTTCATTATTTAATATATAAAACCAACTATTTAACTAGGTTTTAAAAATAAGTTATTTCATTATTTAATATATAAATTACATTTATTTAACCCGTGTAATATACGAAGTTCTAATTTCAACTTTCAGCAAGTAGTCTTCAAAGCCCAAAAAAAGTATTTCAAAAAATATTAAATGTTTTATTAAGTTTTCATTGGGCCATGAATCGAATTTTCAAAAGCCCAATGTAATTAAATAATAGAGTTAAATGTGATTTTAGTACATGTGGTTTGGTAATTTTACCAGTTTAGTCTAAATGTTTGAAACGTTGTTATTTTAGTCAAAATAGTTTCAAACATTGTCATTTTAGTTAACTCCTACTAAATATTATTTAGTTTAATATCTTATATTATAGATAATCCTTCTACTAAATATTATTAGTTTAATATCTTATGGATAATTATTATTTAGTTTAATCTCATTCTCATTTATAATATTATTTACTTGAATTAATTATATTTGAACATTTTGTTTAGTTTGATATCAAATAGATTTTACGAAACTTAAAATAAAATTAACTAATATTATTTATCATTTATACATTTACGGAGTTTTAAATAAAGAGTTAAATTTATTGAGACTTCGTTAACAAATTTTGCAACAACAGAATAATCTATTTTTATCATGAAAACCAAACACGGGGTTTTTTTAAGGATATATATGCTTTATTATTTAGTACAGAAAATTACATTTATTCAAACCGTGTAATGCGCATATTTTTAAAGATGTAATTTTTTTTATTATTTGGTATATAAAATTACATTTATTAAACCCATGGTATAAATGAGGTTTTTTTAAAGATGTATTATTTTATTATTTGGTAAACAATATTACATTTATTCAATCCGTGTAATATACGTGGTTTTAGAGATATAACTTTTTTATTTCGTATATAAAATTACATTTATTCAACCCGTACAATATGGTTCTTATACATATAACTTTTTATAATTTAATATATAAAATTATATTTATCCAACCCGTATAATAATGAGGTTTTTAAAAATATATTATTTTATTATTTAGTATATAAAATTTATTTATTCAACCCCGTGTAATACACGGGGTTATAACCTAGTATTAAGATAAATCTGAAGTGTTAATATATTAATTTTTCATTTAACATTGATTAGGCAATGTAGTGCAGTATTACTATTGGTTGTCATCAAGTTACCAAATCAAGTTACCAAAATATTCAAGTGTAACACAAAACCACCTTAAATTATTAATATGACATTTCGAGAGTACATTGCTAATGTAAATCAATTGCAAATTTAGTTTATACGTTTTCTAGATTACAAACTCTTAGGATATGCATAACGTTTTACATAAACTAGTATTAAGCCCACGCGTTGCAGGGTGGGGGCGTAAAACCGTGCTACAAGCGTTGGGTGGGGTGTGTGTGTGTGTGGGGGGGGGGGGAGGGCGTGAAACCGTGCTAACCGAACGATGGCCAACATCGTAAACATAAACGGAGTCGAATATAGGCAACTTTATTGAAGTTTAGAGGTTGTATGATAACTTTAACTAACTGCTTAAAGAAAAAGAAAAAAAAGTGATTAAACATCAGTAGACTAACTTATTTCTAAATTGAGGCCCTTGGACGAATGAGTCCCTAAGCAAAGGCTTTAGTTGGCTTGCTCTTGAGCCGGCTCTTCTAACCATAGATTGTTGTTTGGTATAAACTAGAGATGACCATTTTCTTCTCCTATCAAACGGATACTAGCCGAACAACATGGTATGGATACCGTTCACACAGGTGTTTCATGCCCAAACTAGTCAAGCGCTAAGAGGCATACGTTAAGGCAGTACTCATGGTTTTATAGCATAATTAAATAACTTGTATGATGTTAAAATATTTGATTTGGTAGCGTAAGTTTATCTTTTTAGCTATAGAAATTCTTGACGCAGTTACCTCTTAGTTTATACCGATTTCTTAGTAAAGTTTTGAATATGGTTGTTTACGAGCCGAGTCGAGTGGAGTGGACTTTTGCTCGTCCTTGGGTCATTTACAAACCGAACCAAGTTGAGAACCGAGGGAGCATTTTTCGAGCGACCCACGAGCGACGAGTGATTTTGACAACCATAAATTAGGGATGTTTCCTTCGATGTTTTTGTTGACGGATGACGACTAAGGTCCAACTGTCCGAGGATGATACTAAGCCTGAGGTCCGACTGTTCGAGGATGATGCACAGGTTGAGGCCAGTGAGGCGATGAGCATACTGCAGAGAACAATCGTCGTATTGCGGCGTAGGTTGATAACCGGAGACAATTGACGACGGACAACTAGCGAGGAAAAAAAAGTCAACACTGTTACTTAATGACTTAGGAAATATAATTGTAATTTGTGTATATATAATAAATTAATAAAAATTAATTCGAGTCAAACCAAGCAGAGTAGACCTTTGCTCGTGTTTGCCTCGTTTACAAACTGATTCGAGTCAATCGACTCGTTTACAACCGAGCGGAAAATCGAACAAATATTCTCCGAGCATTTTTCGAGTGAGCAGTGAGCGAGTGATGGGGAAAAACCCTAGTTTTGAACATATAAATTATATTTTTTAAACTAAAAACAAATAAATATGAAAAACAAAAAACATATACTAACGAAATTACCTATGAGAAAAATACAAGAAATAATATCTTATTAAGCTCCGTGTGAAGAACCTAGAAATCATAAGCTACGAGAGAGGAGTGGAAGCATCCAGAACCCACCCGAACCTCACTCCGAACCTCTGGCACCGGAGAAGCACCTAGAACACCACCTTCTTCACTATAAAAACCTCCCAATTTCATACGTCCACTCATCAAAACTGAAATTCAACGAATTCTGTCTACAAAACGCTCGCGATCTCTCTAAAACTTCTGAATCAATCTTCCATCGTTTCACAACTTCTATAGTTAATTTGCTGCAATGGCGGAGGTACAGATGGCTGACGCAGAGACGTTTGCATTCCAGGCTGAGATCAACCAGCTCTTGAGTTTAATCATCAACACCTTCTACAGCAACAAGGAGATCTTCCTTCGAGAACTCATCAGCAACTCTTCCGATGCCTTGGATAAAATCCGGTTCGAGAGCTTGACGGACAAGAGCAAACTGGATGCGCAACCGGAGCTCTTCATCCGGCTTGTTCCGGACAAGGTTAACAAGACCTTATCTATCATCGATAGCGGTGTTGGAATGACTAAAGCAGGTAATATACTGCATTCAATTTTACGTATCCGTTCGTTAATTCTGTCACTCAATATTGAGTTTGTTTGTTTGTTTTTTTTTTTTTTTTTTTTTTTTTTTTGCATGCATAATTATGCTACTTTGATACATAGGTTAAGTTTAACACGATGAACAAATGCTTGTTGTAATCCTCAATTACGCTATGTGTGATGTGATTTGCTTCCGTTATGTGCGGCTAGACTGGAATTATAAAAGTAATTATGCAAATAAATGGTCTATCATTGGGAAAAAAATATAGATTAGGGCATTTAATGAAATTGTGCGGTTTAACCTTCTGAAATTATGCAGATAATTTGTTAATTACTTGAAACATCTAGATTAGTAATAGATAATAGATGTACATAAATTAGGATTTAGGAATTTGCATCAGTTAGTGCATTTGATGATAATGTGCTTTCTATTCCTTCTTAAATTGTAAATTTATAAAATGTACTGTGTGCATGTGGTATTCGAAATATTGTTTATAATGTGGTGAGTAATGTATTCGGAACATGTTGGGATTAGAATTGCTCTACATGGGGGTCTCGAGGAAAATTGAACCATTAGAAGAGATCTAGTTAGGGCATTTGATGACATTGTGCAGTTTAGCTTTCTGAAATTGTTGGTTTAGACAATGTAATGTGTGGAAATTTTGTAAAAGTAATGATATATTAGTGATTAAGTGTTTCCAGAACACATTAAAAGCGAGCACTTGTTTAAAGTGTGTATGAGATTCTAAAAGTGTTTATGTAATTATGTAGATTTGGTGAACAATTTGGGGACCATTGCAAGATCCGGAACAAAGGAATTCATGGAGGCCCTTCAGGCTGGGGCTGATGTAAGCATGATTGGGCAGTTTGGTGTGGGTTTCTATTCTGCCTATCTTGTTGCTGAGAAGGTCATTGTTACTACGAAACACAATGACGACGAGCAATACATCTGGGAGTCTCAAGCGGGTGGTTCGTTTACTGTTACCAGGGATGTTAACGGAGAGCCACTTGGCAGAGGAACCAAGATTACTCTCTTCCTCAAGGAGGATCAGGTAATTGTGTGCTTCAACAGCATTTTTATCTGTCCATGTTTCTGCGATGCGTAAGGAATTAGTTACTAACTTTTGTGAATTTACTTTTTCAGATGGAGTACCTGGAAGAAAGGAGAATTAAGGATCTGGTAAAGAAGCATTCCGAGTTCATTAGCTACCCCATATATCTATGGACCGAAAAAACAACCGAGAAAGAGATCAGTGACGATGAAGACGAGGAACCTAAAAAGGAAGAGGAAGGTGACATTGAGGAAGTTGACGAAGAGAAAGAAAAAGAGAAGGGCAAGAAAAAGAAGATCAAGGAGGTTTCTCACGAATGGGAGCTTATCAACAAACAGAAACCGATCTGGCTTCGCAAACCGGAAGAAATCACCAAGGAAGAATACGCTGCTTTCTACAAGAGCTTGACCAATGATTGGGAAGAGCATCTAGCTGTGAAACACTTCTCTGTTGAAGGACAGCTGGAGTTTAAAGCGATCCTCTTCGTGCCTAAGAGGGCTCCATTTGATCTTTTTGACACCCGTAAGAAGATGAACAACATCAAGCTATATGTCAGGAGGGTTTTCATCATGGACAACTGTGAAGAGCTGATTCCAGAATACCTTGGGTTTGTAAAGGGTGTCGTGGACTCCGATGACTTGCCACTCAACATCTCTCGTGAAATGCTTCAACAGAACAAGATTCTTAAGGTTATCAGGAAGAATCTTGTGAAGAAATGCATTGAGATGTTTAATGAGATTGCTGAGAACAAGGATGATTACAACAAATTCTATGAAGCCTTTTCCAAGAATCTGAAATTGGGTATCCATGAAGACAGCCAAAACAGATCCAAGTTGGCCGATTTGCTTAGGTACCATTCAACCAAGAGTGGCGATGAGTTGACCAGCTTGAAAGACTATGTGACCCGTATGAAAGAGGGCCAGAAGGATATTTACTACATCACCGGTGAGAGCAAAAAGGCTGTTGAGAATTCCCCATTCTTGGAGAGACTGAAAAAGAAAGGTTATGAGGTGCTGTTCATGGTGGATGCTATTGATGAGTATGCAGTTGGGCAGCTGAAGGAATACGATGGGAAAAAGCTCGTGTCTGCAACGAAAGAAGGATTGAAGCTTGAGGATGAAACAGAGGAAGAGAAAAAGAAGAGGGAAGAGAAGAAGAAATCATTTGAGAATCTATGCAAGACGATTAAAGACATCTTGGGAGACAAGGTGGAGAAGGTTGTGGTTTCAGACAGAATTGTGGACTCGCCTTGCTGTTTGGTGACTGGAGAATACGGATGGACGGCTAACATGGAGAGGATCATGAAGGCACAGGCTCTGAGAGACAGTAGTATGGGGGCATACATGTCTAGCAAGAAGACGATGGAGATAAACCCTGACAATCCCATCATGGAGGAACTCAGGAAGAGGGCCGAGGCAGACAAGAATGATAAGTCAGTAAAGGATCTGGTGTTGCTTTTGTTTGAGACTGCTTTACTGACATCTGGATTCAGCTTGGAGGATCCAAACACGTTTGGAGGAAGGATTCACAGGATGTTGAAGCTGGGTCTGAGCATTGATGAGGAAGAAGGAGAGGAAGACGCTGAAATGCCTGCTTTGGAGGAAGAAGGTGCAGAGGAAAGCAAGATGGAGGAAGTGGATTAAGTTGGCTTATGCTGCTTTGATTCGGTTCAATCAGTGTCTGTTCAAACGATTGTCTAAATTGAGTACGTCTTGTTTTGTTTTGTTTTAAACTTGTTATCAAGTGTGTCTGGGTCGACGTGTATCAAGTGAATATTCCCTTTTTTTGTAGTTTGGTCACATGGTGAAAATGAAATATAGATCTTTTGGTTAAGGGCTTCATGTTAATGGGTTGGCGTGTATTATTACACACAACAATTGCAAAGATTCCAAAGACTGAACCTGAGTACGCAAACCAACTGGGAAGAACGGACGACTAGAGTGTTGATTTTTTTCAAAACAGAGACTGAACCTGAGTACGCAAACCAACTGGGAAGAACATCTGTGAAACACTTCTCGCTTGCAGGTTTAGTCCCTGTTTTGAAAAAATCAACACTCCAGTCGTCCCTGACGTATTCAATTGCTCGCAATTAACGGCCTGGGCCAAACTGTCGTTAGTCAACCGGTAGTTGACTATGGCATTACCGTCTTTTTACTTCCAAAACGTAGGGCAATTTGGTAATTTTGCAATTTACAATTCCTTAAAACACATATCATCCCTTATCAAACCCTCATTTCCACAATAATGTCCTTCCTTATTCTCCAGGAAGCCAAGTTAATTGTAGGTGCGATCGAAGATCTATGACGAAAATGGCTGGGGGTTTTTGGAGGGTTAGACCCGATGGCAGCTGCAAAGGTCAAGGTGGAGCAGATGCTGCTTAGATATCAACTGTTTTATTGTTGCTTTGTGTTTGAACAATTTTGATGTTTTGTTTGTTACTTTATAGTTGTGTTTGAACAATTAGGATGGTTCACTTCGGACAATTACTATTATGGTTATGTAGCCTAATTTTGTGACATTTGCCATTGTATGGAAGGTTATATACCATCTATATAACCAGTTTGGTTTGTTTGAATTGTTGACAATACACAAGTGCTTAAACAATAACTTTCAATTGTTATCAAACATAACACAAGCTCAACTACAACATAATAGACTGATCCTACCACATCATAACATAACACACTGATCCTACCACATCGTTAAAGACGAGTTCCTGTTATGACATCGTTAAAGATCTCTGATTGGTAAATGACGTTAAGGTCGTTAAGCGAACTAGAAACACCAAGAAAAGCGTGCCAAATCCACAGATCTTGTGACGCAACAGCCTCTAGTATTATAGTTGGATGACCATGATCGCCTCGAGTATATTGACCTCGCCACGTAGTATGGCAGTTCTGCCACGACCAATGCATGCAATCAATGCTTCCGAGTATTCCTGGAAAACCATGTCTTTCTTCGTGCGCTTGATAAAATTTTGGACGTCATTTGCGTTTGGTTTCCGCAGATATTTCTTTCTATAGAGGTTCACCACCCATTCGCAAAACTTGTACAAACATTCTCGTGCACTTCTTTCGGACATCCTTAAATACTCGTCCAACGAATCGGGTGTCGTCCCGTATGCCAGTTGGCGAATGGCCGTCGTGCATTTCTTTAAGTGGTGAATCCCCTACGGCCCCTAGCGTCGTATCGAAGTGTGAAAAATGGATCAGACCGCGCCAACTCGTCTACTATACGTAAGAACAGTTGAAGACTCATTCGGAACCGATGTCTAAACATCACTGCCGCGTACAAAAGTTCGTCGGCAAAATAATCGGCCACTAATCTATCATGGGCACCTAAATTATTAACACCGAAAAATAAATTAAAGAAATTATTAACACAGAAAAATAAATTTAATAATTTATTAACAATGAAAAATAAATATAACTAAATTATTAACGACAGAAAAAATATAACCTTCTTTGTCTCGGTTTATGGCGGTTTGCCTAGTTCGCGGTTGTGACTCCGTTTCTTCCTCTTCCTCCATGATCATCTTTGCTGCCAGCATTACGGCGTTCGCAAAAAACAAATCGCTTTCGCCCGAAGATGACGAACACCACGATGATGAAGTGGACATGCCTAAAACTTTATAAAAATTAAGGTAGTGTATGAAAATTGAGACTATTGGAAAGATTTGGGTTCAAATGGGTGGATAAAGAGTATATATTTATAAAGTGGGAATGAAAACATATTTAAAAAAACTAGCTGTTTTGTAACGACTTTATTTATTGAAAACTAGTCTTAACCCCCCGCGTTGCGGGCGAGGGCATAAAACCGTGTTGCCTGGGATGTGGGGCGTGAGGCGTAAAACCGTGCTAGATAGCAACCGAACGACGGCCAAAATCGGAAAAAGCGTAAATCAAAATCACCAATTTTTAACATCGAGTGACTCACGTGACGTAAAACATAGACGAAGTTGAATGTATACCGACATGTATTGAAATTTTGATGGGGTAAAAAAACTATGAGGGACTAAATATGACCACTAAACACCTTGATTAGGGCTGTTAACGAGCCGAGCCGAACCGAACGGACCTTTGCTCGTGCTTGGCTCGTTTACAATCCGAACCGAGCAGAGCGGCTCATTAAAAACCGAGCCTCAAATCAAGCGAGCGTTTTTCGAGCATTAAATATTCCGAGCGAGCATCGAGCGAAGTTCGAGCAATTTGGACAACCATGTTGCCCGATTTAAATTTGCTGAGAGAGATAGTGACAACGTTGGTCTCAAGTTTTTATGTCTTTAAAAACATGCACATTTCATGGTATTATATTTTTCTTATGAATAACAATGTTGTGGCCGACGAGGCGATAATCATATTGCACGAACAATTACGTTGAGAGCAGGAGACGATCGACTTAGGGTAATGACATGAAACATTGAGGCGATAAGCAGTCTGTCGTTTATCGATTTAGGGTTTAACTTTTAGATTTGATATTAATTTTTTTATTGGCGTGGCTGGTCTAGTACGTATAAATGTAGTTGTAAATTTGTATAAAGTGAACCAAAATCTAATATAGTGTTATATATAAAACTATAAATTTAATTTATATTTAAGTATATCTGTATGTGTGATGTGTATATATATATATAGGTGTGTGTATATATATGTATAATTTATATTTGTGTATATGTATGTGTATATACATGTTTATATGTATGTGTATTGTATATGTATATGTATATGTATATGTAGTGTGAGGTTCATTGGGGAACACTTAAAAAGTGGGGAACAGTGGGGAACCGACTCAAACGAACTCCGATTGGACTCATTTCAGTTGCGTTGGAACCGGCTCGTCGAACCCTAACTAGGATCTTTTAACCCTGAACCCTAAATCATAACCCCTAAACCTTAAATATATTAGGGTTTGGCTTTTAGGGTTTTTCTTTAGGGTTTAGCTTTAGGGTTTAGATTTAGTTTTTAGGGTTTAGCTTTAGGGTTTAGGGTTTAGCTTTAGGGTTTAGCTTTAGGGTTTAGCTTAGGGTTTAGCCTTTAGGGTTTAGTTTTTAGGGTTTATAGTTTAGATTGTACGGTTTATCTTAGGTTTTAGCCTTATTTTTTTAGCTTTAGGGTTTAGAGTTTAGGAGTTAGGATTTAGGGTTTAGGGTTAAAAGATCTTAGTTAGGGTTCGACGAGCCGGTTCCAACGCCGCTGGAATGAGTCCAATCGGAGTTCGTTTGAGCCGGTTCCCCGCTGTTCCCCAATTTTTAAGTGTTCCCCAATGAACCTTCCCCTGTATATGTATATGTATATGTATATGTATATGTATATGTATATGTATATGTATATGTATATGTATATGTATATGTATATACTAAATAAATATAATAATTCGAGCCGAACCGAGCTGAGCGGACCTTTGCTCATGCTTGGCTCGTTTACAAACCGAACCGAGCGGAGCGGCTCGTTTACAATCGAGCATCAAATCGAACGAGCATTTTTCGAGCAATTTCCGCACGAGCATCGAGCGAGTGGTGAACAATTTGAACGGCCCTAACCTTGATAAGTAACAACCAAACGGCGACCAAACTCGAGAAAAACGTAATAAACTAACAACACCATAATTTTATTAAAAAATGAACATATTAAAGTTTACCGTAAAAAAGATAAAAAAGAAAGAAAGAAATAACAAAACACAAAAAAAGAACAAAAACAAAAAAAAAAGCCATGTTAGGAATTTTTAGTATAAAGAAAGAAAGAAAAGAAAAAAAAAGAAAAGACAAAACCCAAAAAAAATCCATTATTCCTCAAGTGTTAGAAATTAATAGATTTAATCAATAGGCCCGTCTTGGGCAAAGTGTTAGAAATTAATAGATACAAGCAATAGGCCCGTCTTGGGCGTGCTGGCTGGGTGCTGGAGCCCGCCAGCCCTAGGCCGGTCCTCATATCGTTTAGCCAAAGTTATATTTAAAAAAAACATGTATTACATGGGTTGACTAAATATAATCTTATACATCAAATAATATTGAAAGTTATATACAATTTGATTTATAAATTATGTAATAAAATTGATATGATAATTTTTTTAATAGTGCAAGATAAAAATAAATAATATATTAATACAAAGTTTGGTTTTATGATAAATAATTTGGTTTATTTAAAAATATCTTAAATTAACAATTTAAATTTAAAAACAATATTTTACTAGAAAAATAGAAGGATTTCATTTTACATTCAAAGTATAATAAGATTTAATATTAGTTTATTATTTATGTAATTAATATAAGATAAAAAATAATATGTATGATGATAAATCAACGAACAAACAATTTGACTGGTTAAATAAGGTTACCTTATTATAATGCCATATGTTTATATTTATATATTTTTTGAATTATTTTAAATAATAAGATTGTGTTATTGTTGTTAGTAAAATCAATGATTTTATATTTGTAATTTTGGTTGGTATTATTTTATTAAAAGTTCATATTAAACATAGTTAATTATATTATGTGTTAAGTTTATTGTGTTTTAGTTCAAGTTACCGGTGCCATCCAAACTGTTTTTAGGTTTTATGTCTAACATTATATATACTATGATTCAAGTTACTGGTGCCATCCAAACTGTTTTTAGGTTTTATGTCTAGCATTATATATACTATGATAAAAGTTTAAAGTTTATTAGAGATAGTTACGTAAAGAATAAGTGTAAATTTGTATCAAAAATGTACACACCATAAAAAACGCTCATTATGTGTTAGTGCTTATAACAACCTTCATTATGTTGGAACTTTATAATTTATCAATGTGTTTAACAAACAACCGTTTATATCTTTATATTTATTTCATTTATTTAATTAATGTAAGATAAGTATGAAAACGAGAAGAAAAAGTCAAAAGTAGATATTTTTAATTGATGACACTTATATAATCTATAGATGGGTATAACTAGTTTTAGACGTTTAAAAGAGAATTACTTTAACACATGATGAGATGATGTTTATCAAATAGTGAAATATTTTTTATGTTTTTACTTTGGATTTAGGAGCATAAATATAACAAAGTAGATATAATAAAATACAACAAATCTATACATACAATAAAGTAAATCAATGGAGGGACACATGTTATTAATTAGAGCTATTCATTTTTTAATTTTTCCGCCTTTATATTCTACTTAATTTTTAATTAAAGTCTTTATATTCTACTTAATTATAGATAATTATTATTAATTAATATCTATTTATATTTAGGTTTATCTACATTTATATCTATCTATATCTATATATCAAAATCAAATCTTCTAAATTCTAATAAAGGATTTAATTCTAAAAATATTATTTATATTTTTAAACTTTTTCAACAATTAACTTGTCACACCCCAACCGATGGCGGAATCATCGGGGTATGGCACTGAGCGAAACAGATTGTCCAGAAGTTTCCACAACAACTATCATTACTATTTAGTTTAAATAATACGTCCCATACCGTATCCCAGATAATAAAACAAATTATTACAGATAAGCATCTAGTCAAATATACTGTTCCGACAACTCAGATTCAAATATAAATAATAAAATTGTTCAAATGCTTCTAGAGACTCGATCTGCAAGATCTACAGACAACTATGCTCTAGACGCTTATTCTAAGCTCGCCTTCCTAGCAGATAAGCATCCTAATTGCCTGTCACATACGTTAAAATAAAGTCAATACATAAAATGTAAAGGTGAGCATACAAGTTTGATATAGCATATAGAGTTCGAAATAGTTTACGCATAACCAGCACGTACACAGAGGAAAACGAAGCATGTTAATTATCGACATGGATCTATCGATACCAATGACTGCGGGTTGACTGCCCGAGGCAGTTCGCAATACATGATTACCACCGTAATCCATGCAAGTAATTGTCCTTAACAACCCCCGTGTGAATGGGTGCTGAGTCCAAACTCAAACTATAGTACTACGTCGTTAAGGCAGGTAGACAACATTCCACGTGTAAACATAACAACAAGCATTCATTTAGTCACGTAATACATGCAGAACGGTTAGCGTTTAAACAATTGAGTAGTGTGTTCGATTGTGATTTAGATAAGTAACGTATGTAACACCCAAAAGTGCTAAAGCAAAAAGGGTTCGAGTATACTCACAACGATTGATTGATGGATTGAAGGGAGCGCTTGAGAGTAGGGTTAGCCTGAATAGTTCGATAGCATAACGATGAGTAACGCGTTAAATGGAAACAAGTGATGATGGGTCGAACAGCCTGGTCGATCGAACTGTTGGTTCGATCGAACGGGTTGTTCGTTCGGTTGGACAGTCCGTTCGGACAGCCTGTTCGATCGGCCGGTAGGCTCGATCGGCTGGACTGTTCGAGTGGATTGTTCCTTCCTTTGAGTAGGATATGTTTGTGTATGATGGCTTGACCTTTTGAAGTTTTCGTTGTAGTATTTGAGAACATTGAAGTGTTTTTACCTTTCAGGTCGATCGATCGAACAGGCCTATCGATCGACCGGCTTAACCGATCGGTTAGACACTTCGTTAGTAAGTCCTCAGCAGGATGTCACCTGATCGGACAGCATGTTCGATCGGGTGGCACTCCAATACGTCGAACGAGTTGAAAAACGATTAAGTGTTGAAGCATAGTATCTCATGGTCCGAAGAGTAATGTTACCAATCAGCTCGTTCGATCGAACATCACTTCGTTCAATACCATACTTCATGAAATTGTTTAAGAGTGGGGCCATGTGCTAGCCGATCCGCTGGCCTGGTCGATCGGCTGACATGTCCGATCGGTTGGGCTGTTCGTTCGAACAGCCTGTTCGATCGGTCAGCATTCTGACCTGGTCGGCCTGTTCGTCTAACACTTAGTTGTTCTGATTGTTTGACGTTATATCGAGGTATTTTGACAATGAGTTGAACCATGGCACCTTCGTTCTTACTTGTTTCCTCTGCTCAGACAGGAATCACCCAAGTCCGGCCGGTGAACGGTTCGGAACGGTAGTTTAACGTTTAACCCGAAATCGGTGAACCTCGTAGATAGAACCCGAATCTTGAACCACACAACCATTAGAATGACTAGTGAGTTGGCTCAAGCTCTGTTTCTACCGGTTTGAAGGCATTGAGTGTAAAAGAGTCGAAAGAAAGTTGGAAAATCCATCTTTCAGTCCTTTACATTGTGTAAATGTTCAGATCTAGGATAGATCTTTGTTTGTTTATGTGGTAATCGGCTAGATCCAAGTGATTCTTGGTGGATTGAGGTTAAAACATGATGTTCTTGAAGAACACCATGATGACATCATCCTAGAACACTTAGATCTTGATGATTTCACGGTTAGAAATCAAGATTTGAAAGATAGAAAGGTGTAGGAGTGTGTATTGATCAAGAAAGTACAAGATTTAGGATGAAATCTTACCAGAATTGAGAGAAATCTGAGAAAAGAAGGGGAACACGAGCTGGTAGGTCAGAGGGTTTCCAAAAGTGGAAAGAATGACAATGACAGGCCTATTTATAGGCTTCCAAAAGGGGAAAGAGCTGGCCGATCCGCCAGGCATCCCGATCGGACAGCCTGCTCGATCGGACAGACCGTTAGATCGGCTGGGCTGTTCGATCGGCTAGGAGCCTGATCGATCAACAGCCTGCTTTGAGTGTTCGGTGCGACGATTTCTGATATTTCAATTTCGATTGAAGACGATATGAATACGATAGAGTTTCCTATTCAAATTACTTTTAATCCCAACCACTATATCTACATACAAGCATCTATGTATTTCACACTATCCTTTTTGCTACCATTCATCATAATTCGATTTCGATTGTGTTCGATTGAGTTCGAGTTTCGATTCAATTGATCACCACACATAACATAAAGTAAACACGCACAAGTAACACGTAAGGCACACACACACGTAATATAACACCAAATTCGCATGATTCGAGTTTCGAGTTCGATTGATGATTCGATTAGCTTGATTATTGATTGATTGACTTTATCGCATTGTTACTTCCTACTATTCACAGTCGTAAAGCGTTTCGCGTCGATTAAATATTCGATTACTTCGATTCCTTTGATTGACAACACTTACTCCACATAATACAATAATAAAACATAAAATAGATTAATTACAGTCAAAGAAGTCAAACTTGACTTGGACTTTGACTTTGACTTGATGACGTGGATGACGATCCGGATCCCAAACTGGCCGGAAATCTATCCTTGATGACGTGGATGACGATCCGGAGATTCGTGGTTTGGATGAGGCCCTTCTATCTCGGCCTTCGTCTTTAAAAAGCAAAGGTATTGAGCTGGGTGCGGATTTAACGATTCGTTCCCGCAAGAGGAAGAATGAAACGGTACAGATACGCTCCAGTGATCCTCTCCCATTGCCAAAGTTGAAGAAAACAAAGGGGGATTCTCATTCCGAAGGTAATATAATGGAAGAGCTAGATGAACACCTAACCGGAGGTAAGTTTTCGAGGGAGGAGGCAGCATTAGCTCGTAACAAACCGGCTCCTGTTTATTCAGGTGGTTTTGTTCCTGACAGTGAAGTGGAGAGCATGGAGGTGGAGAATCCGGCGGGTACAGATAAGGGCAAAGCCCATAGTGAACCGAAGGTGGTGACTTTTTCAGGTACGCACTTGGGATCATCTTTGGGTCCGGACTGTTTTATGGATGATGAGGAAGATCAAGTGTCTTCGCTTCCCTCATCTTGGTTCGGACCTGAGTTGATGTCCTTTTTTCGATATGCAGATTTGTTTTCGGATAATATGGAGATTGACCCAGTGACTGCTGAGGAAAAATTTATTCCTGACTGGGACATCCGGAACAAAGATACAGTGATGGATACTTTAACTGCTAGGACCATGCTTTTTAATATAAACACTCCGATAGATCATGCCAGAAGCCGAAAGATGAAGAATCCGGATCTGGGAGCTGCGGTTTTGACTAACCAGGCTCAATCGAACATTTTCGTGACGGAGCTTTACCGTAGGTGGATTGAGGCGGAATCTGTGCGGGAGAATTTAGAGAAAGAAATTCGTTCGTTGAAGCGCAAAGTCCAGAAGAGTCCGGAGGTGGAAAAGAAGATAGCTCAGTTGACCCAGGATCTTCGAACTCAGCAAGAGAAGGTCAATTCTTTGACTGCTCAGAATCAGTCGTCCCAAGCGGCTGCTGCTGCCGCAGCCGAGGACAGAGATAAGATCTCTTCGGAGTTCAAAGTGTTTTCTGAATCGATGAAACAGAAGGATGAAGAGCATAAGATGGTTTTGGCTAAGATGGAGGAATCTCTCAACAAGGCTCGTCTTGCTTATGAGAGCATGATGGCTGGTACGTCTATCTTTCTGCTTTACTTATCTCTTATTTTTCCTGTTTTTCTAACATTTTCCCCAGAGCGTGATGCGCTTAAATCAGGGGAAGCTGACTTAAAAGACCGAATTGAGGATATGAAGGCGGAGAATGCTTCTCTGAGAACAAAAGTGGACGGTCTTTGCGAGACAAAAGTTTGGATGCTTTCGGAGGGAGCCCAGCTTTTGGCAAAGAATATCCACAAGGGTAAAGAGATGACCGCCGCCGTGGCTGGAGTCAACAATGCAATGAGTGCGGTGGGCATCAACTCAGGTCTGCATGCTGGTTACGTTCATGCCTTGCAGAAAAAGACCCCTTTCAAGGAGGTTCCGTTACTGAATCGCAATGCCACGGAGGAGCTTAAGGCGGCGATTGCTTGCTTTGATACTCTCAAGTTTCCGGTGATTGAGGATCTTCCGAAGCTTGGTGACGCGCCTCTTAGTGAGATCAAGAAAGTTCTCCGTTTTGCCAATGCCGATTCTACGGATGAGTAAGGTGGACATGCCCAGCTCCTTGGGGTATGCACCTTGGAAGTTTTTAGTTAGTCCGGATAATATCCTTACTTTGAATAGTGAATACAATCGGTACCTTGACAGGTGCCTTATTATAATTTTAATGATGTTTTTACTTTTGAAAATTATCCTTTCGTGAATGGTATCGATATTTATTCCGGTTGTTTATGTCCGGATTATTTTGATGTAACTATTTTTGCACATGCGTCCATGTTTTGATGTGTACATTTTGAATTTTTAGAACGTTCTTTGTTAGATGTGGATCCGTTTTGTGTTTTGTTAAGGATAATTTTGAGGGAAATACGAACGATGCCAGTTCGTCCTTTCCCTTTAGGGTTGGACCCCTGAGTTCGGCCGGTGATTATTTATAAGTTGCAAATTTTGTTGATAGAAAAATTTATAACATTCTATTTATTGGGCTCGGAGTTAAATTTCTCCGATAAGCACGAAGTAAAAACATGTTAAACAATCCGCAGGTATAACCCTCTGCGGTTCTTGTAATATAACTTGTGCGGGCAAAAACATCCGCTTTACAAGGAAATTTAAAAGGTGATGGAGCTCGTAGCTTCCGTTTTACAATTATTTGTTTCGAAACAAACTTCTAAAGATAACATTTCTTCAGGTGCACTCCATTCCAAGTACGTGGAACGGAGGTTCCATCCATTTTGCTTAAAGTATACGCGCCGTCCTTTCCAGCCATTTTGATCTGGTAGGGTCCTTCCCACTTGGGGGCTAACTTCCCCGTTCCTTCAATTAGACTTGCTTCATTGCTCCGCATTACATACTCTCCGGCCTTGAATCGGGTTTCTTTTATTTTAGAGTTGTAGTGTCTTTCCAACTCTTTTTTATACTTGGCTTCCCGGATTGCTGCGAGTTCTCTCCTTTCTTCGATTAAATCGAGATTTAGACGGAGTTCTCGCTCATTCTCTTGTTGGCTCTGTTGTATGCGGGGTGTGGGGATCCCTACTTCTGCGGGTATGACAGCTTCTGTGCCGTACGTCAAGCTGAAAGGAGTTTCTTTGTTGCTCGTTTTAGGCATGGTCCGGTGTGCCCATAGGACATGTGGGAGCTCATCTGCCCACGATACGCCTTCCTTCCCCAATCGCTTTTTGATGCCTTCCACGACACTTCGGTTGGCTCTTTCCACTTGTCCATTAGCCTGGGGATGGGCCACCGAAGCGAAACTCTGCTCAATGTGCATTCTTTGACACCATGTTTTGAATGGTTTTTCCGCAAATTGCTTTCCGCTGTCACTTACTATACAAAGAGGCATTCCGAATCTGCACACAATGTATTCCCATGCAAACCTCAGCACTTGGTCTCCTGTGATCGTCCGAAGGGGTTTGGCTTCCACCCATTTCGTGAAGTAGTCGATAGCAACCAACAGGAACCTTACTCCTCCGGTGGAGACAGGGAAAGGACCTACAATGTCAATTCCCCATTTCTGGAACGGCCAAGCCGATGTTACGGGAACGAGGTTGTTTTTGGCGCGATGGCTAATGGGAGCGTGACGCTGGCAGTCTTCACATGATTGGAGCTCATTAACCGCACTTTGATGCATACCCGGCCAGAAATATCCGGCATTCATGATTTTTGCTATAACCATTCTCGGTCCGGCATGGATGCCGCATATTCCCCAATGGATTTCCCTTATGACGTAACTAGCTTCCTCCGGTGTTAAGCATTTTAGGAGCGGACCTAAAAAGGTCTTACGGTAGAGTTGCCCATCATGAATCTGATACTGTAGCGCTTTCACTTTTAGCTTCCGGGCCTGAGCTTTGTCTTCTGGGAGCGTCCCATTTTTTAAGTAATCCACAATCGGGGTCATCCAAGAGCTTTCAAGCATGGAGACCGACATGACTGACTTTGTCTGTTGGATGGCCGGGACTTGCAGGGTTTCGACTAGAACCTCTTTTGATAGATGATAAAATGCTACGGATGCAAGTTTGCTCAAGGCATCGGCCTTTTTGTTTTTGCTCCGCGGTATGTGTACTATTTTGCAAGAATCAAAGGAGGAGATTAAACTGTTGACCTGCTGAAGATACCGCACCATATTCTCCTCTCGCGCTTCGTACTCGCCGCTGACTTGATTGGCTACCAACAATAAATCAACATGCGCTAATACGGAGGTTGCACCAGCTTTGGCTGCGGTTTGGAGGCCTGCAAGGAGAGCCTCATATTCTGCTTCATTGTTTGAAGTTTTAAATTCGAAACGTAAAGCATAGGTGTACTCTATTCCTTCCGGATTTATTAGGATCAATCCTGCTCCCGACCCTTCTTTATTGGAGGCCCCATCCGTGTATAGGTTCCATACCTTTGGCAAGGCGGGTTTTTCCTTGGTGCTTTCTCCGGTTGGGACCTCTGTGAGGAAATCTGCCACTGCCTGGCCTTTTACTGGCCCTCTGGTACGATAGGTGATATCGAAAGCGCTGAGCTCTATTGCCCATTTGGTGAGACGTCCGGAGACCTCTGGCTTCCTGATAATTTGCTGGATCTGAAGATCGGTCTGCACTTCTATATTGAAGGCTTGGAAGTATCTTCGGAGGCGTCTGGAAGCATGTACCAAAGCGAGTGCCAGCTTTTCAATCATCGGGTACCGAGTCTCGTAGTCTTTCAAGATGCGGCTTACATAATAGACCGGGATTTGTGCTTGATTCCGATGTACTACGAGTACTGCACTTATCGCAAAGTGGGAAGCGGAGAGATATACCGTGACAGTTTCTCCGATAGTTGGGGCAGTTAGGGTGGGCAAGGATCCGAGGGAGACTTTCAGCTCCTGAAATGCCGAATCGGCTTCTGATGTCCACTCTATTTGGCCTTTCTCCGTTCGTTTTTTCAACACATTCATGAAAGGAACAGAGCGATCTGCCGCTTTTGAAACAAAACGATGAAGGGCAACGAGCTTTCCATTTAAAGACTGAATTTCTTTGACAGTTTTGGGGGGCTGCATGGAGACTACTGCTTTGATTTTGTCAGGATGCGCCTGGATTCCGGACTGGGTTATCCATACACCGAGAAACTTTCCTTCTTCTAACCCAAAAGAGCATTTTTTGGGATTGAGTTTGAGGTTGATACTCCGAAGCGTGGTAAAGGTTTCGAGTATATCATCTATCATGTCGTCTTCGGCCCGGCTTTTTATGACCAGGTCATCAACATAGATCTCTAGATTTCTTCCGATCTGATCTTTAAACGCTTTATCCATTAGTCTCTGGTACGTGGCTCCGGCGTTTTTTAAGCCGAATGGCATTTTAGTATAACAAAAGAGACCCTCGTTTGTTACAAATGCGGTCTTGTCCTCATCCTCCGAAGCCATCTGAATTTGATGGTAACCTTTATACGCATCTAGGAAGCACTTAAGACGGAAACTAGAGAGGGAGTCGATCTTTAAATCTATTTCTGGCAAAGGATAGCAGTCCTTTGGGCATGCATTGTTCAGATCGGAAAAATCGACGCACATCCTCCAGGTTTTGTCCTTCTTCGTTACCATTACTGGATTGGAGACCCATGTTTGGTACCGCACTTCCCTTATAATACCAGCACTCAGCAGCTTTCGTACGTCTTCGGAGATGGCCTTATTACGAGCTGGGGCCATGTTTCTTTTTCTTTGAGCTACCGGTTTTGTTGAATGCGACACCTTTAATTTATGTTCGGCCAAACACCGAGGAACTCCAACCATGTCGGAGGTTTGCCAGGCGAATACGTCGAGTGAATTGGACAGTAGCTTCCACAACTTCTTTTTGGTTTGTTCGGGAAGTTGAGCCCCAATTGCAATTTTCTGGTCAGGGAAGTGTGGGTGTATAGCCCACTCTTCCGTAAGAATATTTGAAGGCTCGTCATCACCGTTACTCTGTCGTATTTCAGCTACGCCGATTGTTGATTCGGAGTACAATGTTGCTACTCCTGCTTCAGTAGGGAATTTTAGCGCTCCATGTATGGTAGAACTGATAATTCCGAAGACGCACATACCGGGTCTTCCTAATATGACATTGTGGACGGACCTTGCTTCCACCACCAAATACGTTAAATTGACGGTTCGAACCAGACTTCCTTCTCCCATTGTTGTTGGCAAAGTGATTTGCCCTAAAGGCTGCACCACCTCTCCGGAAAAACTTACCAATGGCATTGATACTCGGATCAACTTCGCCTTTGTCTGTGGAGCTAGCTGTTGAAAACACTGCTTATACATGATTTCCGTGGCGCTTCCACTGTCGACGTACACTCTTCGGACCTTGTGACCCGCTATGATTGCGGACACTATGATTGGTTCGTCCTTAACTTCTGCCGGACTGATGGGAGGAAAACCGATGGTTTTCTGCATCCAAGCGGCCATGTGCTGACTGGATCGCTTGATGCCTTGGTTGTCCGCCCTTCTGATCATGCAAATCGCCGGTTGATTATTCGGATTATCCCCCGAATTCCCCGAAGATTTTCCTTCCTTTACTTCTTTGACTAGATGCGATAGCTTTCCGGATCGCACTGCCTTTTCTATTTCTTGTTTTAAGGACCAGCAATCATCTGTATTGTGACCCCGAGCATGATGGTAATCACAATATTTCTTGGAATTTTATCTCCCGGGTTTCGGAGTTTTGGTGGAGCGGGGAAGCTTTCCCCCTCCGCACTGAGGATTTCACTGGGAGTTTTGGAGAGATCTGATAAGTTATAAAACCTTGACCCGGAGCTTTTTCCGCGTAGAGGTCTGTCATTTCTGCTGTAGGGGTGCGGTCGTCCCCGGCTCCCCGATGGGGTTTTATCAAACACTGACCCACCGTTTTTCTTCCATGAAGACATCTTGTGTTCTGACTCCGGAGCTGGGTTGCATGCGTTCTTGCCCCGAGCAAAAGCTCTGGCTCGTTCCATGAGTACCTCCATCGTCTTTGGGAGGTTTTCGTGTAATTTTTCAACCAGCTGATTGTTCCGGACGCCATGACAGAATCCGGAGATACGCAGCTGATCAACTACCCCACTGATCTGCATACTTTCCCGGTTAAATCGGTCAATGAAACTGTCCAAAGATTCTCCATCCCTTCTCCGGATGTTGTGAAATTCGGTAATTTCTTTGGAGTAGTGCCTTTGCTGGCTGAAATTTTGGAGAAATAATCTTCGGAGCTCTTCAAAGTCGTTGATCTCACCTTCATTCAACGCATCAAACCATACTCGGGCAGCTCCGGTTAGAGTTTGTGCGAACATGAAGCACCATGCTGGCATCGGCCACTGTTCAACTCGTGCAGCTCCGTCAAAATCGAAGATATGATCATCCGGATCAGTTGTGCCATCATACTTTTTCACTGTAGTTGGCATTTTGAGCTTCGGAGGAAGTTTAGCGTGTGTTATACGAGCGCTAAACTTTGACTTGGCTGTCATGGAAACTGGATGGTACGGCTTGGTGAGTTCCGAATCGCTAATTACATCCATCTGCGCTTCATTTCGTATAGTCATTGCCGGCGAAGGTCCGGATGAACCCTGTACATATCTAGTATAAGTTTCCGAAGTGACAACTGTGGAGAAAGTAGGAGGGGTAATCATTGTGGGACCCATAGTCCTTATTGGAGCTTCTTCATGAAAGAGCCTGGTTCGTAAACCGAGGATCTGTTCATCCCTAGCCTGCTGTGCTTTTAATCTTCGTAGAAGACTTGCATTTTTGGAGAGAAACTCTGCATCAAACTCTGATGCTTGTGAAGTAGGAAGTAGAATAAATGGCAAGGTTGTTCCTGGCCCAGAGCTTAAAGTAGCTGAGGTTGTGGAAACAATACTTGCTGGTGCAGTAGTTTGTGTACTAACAGTCGTAGATCCCAGATTCAAAGAACCTGAGGCAGCCATTTGTCAGTTCTTTGCTCAAGAAATTCACTAAAGTGAAGGACTAAGAGCTTTAAGATCGGATGGCGCCAATTGAAGAACCAAAAAACCGTGGTTAGGCCGGAGCCTGTAAACGAGAGTTTGGATCTTGTCAAAGGTTGAGAAAGGTTCCTGCAAAACAGAAAACCGTTAGGCTCGCCGCAGAGATGGGAGGGCCCCTCTGCGACCACCCTCCGGCGTGAGGATAAGTATTTGTTTAGAGAGAGAAAATAGAGAGAGAAAGTAAGGACGGAAGCTCAGAAAACTGTACTTGGTTTTGTACTTGGCAGGGTATTTATAGTAGTCAACTGAGACGACGTCATCCAGGCAGACGCACTCGAATGGAGGTTCGTCTTCGGAGGTGCGTGATGTGGAACGGACACGTCTTAGGTGCCCGTCCCAGTGGAGCACGATTCGTCCTGAGGATAGTGTCCGGCTTCGGATATGCATCTTCAATAAATAATCTAAAAAAGTGTTTGGATGAATGCGTTTTGAAAAAGTATGTACCTACATCTTTTTCAAAACAGAACGCAAAATCTATTTCGAAAACGTAATGACAATCACCCCTAAATTGTTTTGTAACCGTAACCTAGTAACAATATATTATAAGCCTACGTGTGAAAAGCTAGAAATCATAAGCAGCACGTAGAAGGGCCTGGAGAGAGGAATGGAAGCATCCAGAACAAACCCGAACCTTACTCCGAACCAATGGCTCCGTAGAAGGGCCTAGAAAGTAGAAACACCACCTTCTTCACTATAAAACCCACCCAATTTCATGCATCTCCTCAGCAAAACTGAAATTCAACAAATTCTCTCTACAATCTCTCTCAATCAATCTTCCATCGTTTCACAACTTCTACTTAATTTGCTGCAATGGCGGAGGTACAGATGGCTGATGCAGAGACGTTCGCATTCCAGGCTGAGATCAACCAGCTCTTGAGTTTAATCATCAACACTTTCTACAGCAACAAGGAAATCTTCCTTCGAGAACTCATTAGCAACTCTTCCGATGCGTTGGATAAAATCCGGTTCGAGAGCTTGACGGACAAGAGCAAACTGGATGCGCAACCGGAGCTCTTCATCCGGCTTGTTCCGGACAAGGTTAACAAGACCTTATCTATCATTGATAGTGGTGTTGGAATGACCAAAGCAGGTAATAATTCAATTTTACATCTCTGTATATCAATTTTTGTCACTCAATTGTTTAGCATGCATTTTTAGTTAACGATATGTGTAATACTTACTTAAACCTAACGTGAAATTGTAACGCTCAATTTGTTTCATGAGTTTCGTTTAAGATGTGATTTGCTTCATATTATGTGTGGCCAGAACGGAATGATAAACCTAATTATGCGTTCAATTTTATGTCTCCATTCATTAATTTTGCCACTGTATTGTTTAGCATGCATCTCTAGTTAACCACAGGTTTAATAAATAGGTTAAACTCAAAGAAGAACATGCCTGTTGTAATCTGTATAAACCCTATGATTCTTATGAGTTTTCGTTTAAGATGAGCTTTGCTTCCTTATTTATGTGGACAAACCGGAATGACGAAAATAGTTATAGTTAATCATTAGAAGAATTCGAGATTAGGGCATTTGATGACATGATATGCAGCTAAGCCTCTGAAATTTTTAGTTGTTAACAACGTACTATGTGAAAAATGTGTGAGAGTAATGATATTGTAGTGTGTAAATGTTTTCAGAAAACGTTAAAGACGTACACTGGTTAGAATTGAGCTATATAGGGATTCAGTTTATCCTTTTTGTAAGGGACTATTGAATATTTGAATCTAAAACTGTTTTTGTGATTATATAGATTTGGTGAACAATTTGGGGACGATTGCAAGATCCGGAACGAAGGAATTCATGGAGGCCCTTCAGGCAGGGGCTGATGTGAGCATGATTGGGCAGTTTGGTGTAGGTTTCTATTCTGCCTATCTTGTTGCTGAGAAGGTCATTGTTACCACGAAACACAATGATGATGAGCAATACATCTGGGAGTCTCAAGCCGGTGGTTCATTTACCGTTACAAGGGATGTTAACGGGGAGCCACTTGGCAGAGGAACCAAGATCACCCTCTTCCTCAAGGAGGATCAGGTAATTGTGTGCTTCAATGACATCCTTGCTTTGTCGTTGTTTGTGAGAATCAGTTTAATAACTGTTTTTGGATTTACTTTTGCAGATGGAGTACTTGGAAGAAAGGAGAATTAAGGATCTGGTGAAGAAGCATTCCGAGTTCATTAGCTACCCGATCTATCTATGGACCGAAAAAACAACCGAGAAAGAGATAAGTGACGATGAAGATGAGGAGCCTAAAAAAGAAGAGGAAGGTGACATTGAGGAAGTTGACGAAGAGAAAGAGAAAGAGAAGGGCAAGAAGAAGAAGATCAAGGAGGTTTCTCATGAGTGGGAGCTTATCAACAAACAGAAACCGATCTGGCTTCGTAAACCTGAAGAGATCACCAAGGAAGAATACGCTGCGTTCTACAAGAGCTTGACCAATGACTGGGAAGAACATCTGGCTGTGAAACACTTCTCTGTTGAAGGGCAGTTAGAGTTCAAGGCGATCCTTTTTGTGCCTAAGAGGGCTCCATTTGATTTGTTTGACACTCGTAAGAAGATGAACAACATCAAGTTATATGTCAGAAGGGTCTTCATCATGGACAACTGTGAAGAGCTAATTCCGGAATACCTTGGGTTTGTAAAGGGTGTTGTGGACTCCGATGACTTGCCACTCAACATCTCTCGTGAAATGCTTCAACAGAACAAGATTCTCAAGGTTATCAGGAAGAACCTTGTGAAGAAATGCATCGAGATGTTTAATGAGATTGCTGAGAACAAGGATGATTACAACAAATTCTATGAAGCCTTCTCCAAGAATCTGAAGTTGGGTATTCATGAAGACAGCCAGAACAGGTCCAAGTTGGCTGATTTGCTCAGATACCATTCAACCAAGAGTGGTGATGAGTTGACCAGCTTGAAAGACTATGTGACCCGTATGAAAGAGGGCCAGAAGGATATTTATTACATCACGGGTGAGAGCAAAAAGGCTGTTGAGAACTCTCCATTCTTGGAGAGACTAAAAAAGAAAGGTTATGAGGTGTTGTTCATGGTGGATGCTATTGATGAGTATGCGGTTGGGCAGCTGAAGGAATACGATGGAAAAAAGCTTGTGTCTGCAACGAAAGAAGGATTGAAGCTCGAGGATGAAACCGAGGAAGAGAAAAAGAAGAGGGAAGAGAAGAAGAAGTCATTCGAGAATCTATGCAAGACGATTAAAGACATCTTGGGAGACAAGGTGGAGAAGGTTGTGGTTTCAGACAGAATTGTGGACTCGCCTTGCTGTTTGGTGACTGGAGAATACGGATGGACGGCTAACATGGAGAGGATCATGAAGGCACAGGCTCTGCGAGACAGTAGTATGGGTGCTTACATGTCTAGCAAGAAGACGATGGAGATAAACCCTGACAATCCCATCATGGAGGAACTCAGGAAGAGGGCCGAGGCAGACAAGAATGATAAATCAGTGAAGGATCTGGTGTTGCTTTTGTTTGAGACTGCTTTACTGACATCTGGATTCAGCTTGGAGGATCCAAACACGTTTGGAGGAAGAATTCACAGGATGTTGAAGTTGGGTCTGAGCATTGATGAGGAAGGAGAGGAAGACGCTGAAATGCCTGCTTTAGAGGAAGAAGGTGCAGAGGAAAGCAAGATGGAGGAAGTGGATTAAGTTGGTTTATGCTGCTTTGATTCGGTTCAATCAGTGTCTAAATTGAGTACGTCTTCTTTTGTTTTGTTTTGTTTTGTTTTGAACTTGTTATCAAGTGTGTCTGGGTCGACGTGTATCAAGTGAACATTCCCTTTTTTGTAGTTTGGTCACATGGTGAAAATGAAATATAGATCTTTTGGTTGCTATTAGTTTCTGATATGATTTAATTTAGTTGTTTATGTTGAAGGGCTTCATGTTAATGGGTTGGCGGGTATTATTACACACAACAATTGCAAATATTCCAAAGATACACTGCAAACCAATGTGAAGTTCAAAACAGACTGAACCTGTGTGACGCAAACCAACTGGGAAGAACGTCTGTGAAACACTTCCCGCTGCAAGTTCAGTCTCTATTTTGAAAAAATCAACGCTTCAGTCCCTAACGTATTCAATTGACTACGGCATTACTGTCTTTTTACTTCCAAAATGCAGGGCAATTTGGTAATTTCGCAATTTACAATTCCTTAAAACACATCCCATCACTTATCAAACCCTCATTTCCATAATAATACCCTTTCTTCTTCTCCAGTAAGCCATGTTAACTACAGGTGCGATCGAAGATTTATGATGGCGGTTTTTGGAGGGTTAGACCCGAGGCCAGCTGCAAAGGTTAAGGTGGAGAAGATGTTGTTTAGATATCAATTGTTTTATTGTTGCTTTGTGTTTCTTAGATATCAAGTGTTTTATTGTTGCTTTGTGTTTGAACAATTATGATGTTTTGTTTGTTACTTTATGGTTGTGTTTGAACAATTAGGATGGTTTACTTTGGACAATTACTATTATGGTTATGTAGCCTAATTTTGTGACATTTACCAAATTAGAAGGTTATATACCATCTATATAACCAGTTTGGTTTGTTTGAATTGTTGACAATAGACAAGTGCTTAAACAATAACTTTCAATTGCTACCAAACATAATACAAGCTCAACTACAACATAATAGACTGATCCTACCACATCATAACATAACACACTAACCCTACCACATCGTTAAAGACCAGTTCATGTTATGACATCGTTAAAGATCTCTGATTAGTAGATGACGTTAAGGCCGTTAAACAAACTAGAAACACTAAGAAAATCGTGCCAAATCCACAGATCTTGTGACGTAACAGCCTCTAGTATTATAGTCGGATGACCATGATCGCCTCGAGTATATCGACCTCGCCACGTAGTATGGCAGTTCTGCCACGGCCAGTGTATGCAATCAATGCTTCCGAGTATTCCTGGAAAACCATGTCTTTCTTCGCGCGCTTGATAAAATTTTTGGACGTCATTTGCGTTTGGTTTTCGCAGATATTTCTTTCTATATAGGTTCACCACCCATTCGCAAAACTTGTACAAACATTCTCGTGCACTTCTTTCGGACATCCTTAAATACTCATCCAACGAATCGGGTCCGTATGCCAGTTGGCGAATGACCGCAATGCATTTCTTTAAGTGGTGAATCCCCTATAGCCCCTAGCGTCATATCGAAGTGTGAAAAATGGATCAGACTGCGCCAACTCGTATGCTATACGTAAGAACAGTTGAAGACTCATTCGGAACCGACGTCTAAACATCGCTGCTGCGTACAAAGGTTCGTCGGCAAAATAATCGGCCACTAATCTATCATGGGCACCTAAATTATTAACACCGAAAAATAAATTAAATAAATTATTAACACAGAAAAATAAATTTAATAATTTATTAACAACGAAAAATACATATAACTAAATTTTTAACAACGAAAAAAAATATAACCTTCTTTGTCTCGGTTTATGGCGATTTGCCTAGTAAGCGGTTGTAACGCTGTTTCTTCCTCTTCCTCCGTGATCATCTTTGCTACCAGCATTACGGCGTTCGCAAAAAACAAATCGCTCTCGCCCGAAGATGACGAACACCACGATGATGAAGAGGACATGCCTACAACTTTATTAAAATTAAGGTAGTGTATGAAAAGTGAGAGTGATTGGAAAGATTTTGGTTGAAATGGGTGAATAAAGGGTATATATTTATAAAGTGGGAGTGAAAACATATTTAAAAAAAACTAGTCGTTTTGTAACAACTTTATTTATTGAAAACTAGTCTTAACCCCCCCGCGTTGCGGGCGAGGGCATAAAACCGTGTTGCCGCGGAATGTTGGGCCTGAGGCGTAAAACCGTGCTAGGTAGCAACCAAACGACGGCCAAAATAGGAAAAAGCGTAAAACAAAATCACGAATTTTTAATATCGAGTGACTCACGTGACGTAAAACATAGACGAAGTTGAATGTATACCGACATGTATTGAAATTTTGATGGGGTAAAAAAACTAAGAGGGACTAAATATGACCACCAAACACCTTGGTAAGTAACAACCAAACGACGACCAAACTCGAGAAAAAACGTATAAAATATCTAACAACACCATAATTTATTAAAAAATGAAAAATATTAAAGTTTATCGTAAAAAACAAAAAGAAGTCATTTAGGAATTTTTAGTATAAAGAAAGAAAAGTAAAAAAAGAAAAGACAAAACCCAAAAAAGTCACTATTCCTCAAAGTGTTAGAAATTAATAGATATAATCAATAGGTCCGTCTTGGGTGTGCTAGCCGGGTGCTGGAGCCCGCCAACCCTAGGCCGGTTCTCATACCGTTTAGCCTAAGTTATATTTTAAAAAACCGTGTATTACATGGGTTGACTAAATATAATTTTATACATCAAATAATATTGAAAGTTATATACAATTTGATTTATAAATTATGTAATAAAATTGATATAATAAATTTTTTAATAGTGCAAGATAAAAATAAATAATATATTAATACAAAGTTTGGTTTTGTGATAAATAATTTGGTTTATTTTAAAAATATCTTAAATTAACAATTTAAATTTAAGAACAATATTTTACTAGAAAATAGAAGGATTTTATCCGACATTCATAGTATGATAAGATTTAATATTAGTTTATTATTTATGTAATTAATATAAGATAAAAACTAATATGTATGATGATAAATCAACGAACAAACAATTTGACTGGTTAAATAAGGTTACCTTATTATAATGTCATATGTTTATATTTATATATTTTTTGAATTAAGATCGTGTTATTGTTGTTAGTAAAATCAATGATTTTATATTTGTATTTTTGGTTGGTATTATTTATTAAAAGTTCATATTAAACATAGTTAATTATGTTATGTGTTAAGTTTATTGTGTTTTAGTTCAAGTTATTGGTGCCATCCAAACTCTTTTTAGGTTTTATGTCTAGCATTATATATACCGTGATAAAAGTTTACTAGAGATAGTTACGTAAAGAATAAATGTAAATTTGTATATCAGAAATGTACACACCATAAAAAACGCTCATTATGTGTTAGTGCTTATAACAACCTTCATTATGTTGGAACTTTATAATTTATCAATGTGTTTAACAAACAACCGTTTATAACTTTATCTTTATTTCATTTATTTAATTAATGTAAGATAAGTATGAAAAAGAGAAGAAAAAATCAAAAGTAGATATATTTAATTGATGACACTTATATAGTCTATAGACGGGTATAACTAGTTTTAGACGTTTAAAAGAGAATTACTTTAACACATGATGAGATGATGTTTATCAAATAGTGAAATAATTTGTATGTTTTTTAACTTCGCATTTAGGAGCATAAATATAACAAAGTAATAATAATAAAATATAACAAATCTATACATATAATAAAGTAAATCAGTGGAGGGACACGTGTCATTTATTAGAGATTTTCATTTTTTAATTTTCCCGCCTTTATATTCTACTTAATTTTTAATTAAAGTCTTTATCTTCTACTTACTTATAGATAATTATTATTAATTAAAGTTAATTATTATATCTTTATCTAAATAAAACATTAATATCTATTTATATTTAGGTTTATCTACATTTATATCTATCTATATCTATATATCAAAATCTAATCTTCTAAATTCTAATAAAGGATTTAATTCTAAAAAAAATATTTATATATTTAATATTTTTTAACAATTAACTAATACATAAACATCTCTTATCTTTATCCATTATAATAAAATTAATTAAAAAATTATTCCAAATAATTAATTAATTAAAAGGTAAAGTTAATTTACATATTTATAATATTTACTCACAGATATTAACGTATCAATATAACACAATGAGCAGTGGATATATTTAATTGAAATATGTTATTAATTGTAATACAATGTAATGTAATGGGTTCGGCATATATTACAACTAAAAAAGTTTTTTGGTAATTAATTCAAGAAATTTATCCATTTTAATAACTAACTAATTCACGGTTCCAAATAATGTTAACCCGTGCAATACACGGGTTATTAATACACGTATAATAATTAATTAAGAAACTTTAGAATTCATATTTTTCTTTTTTTGATATTCAACCGTTGTAATATAGGGGCTTCCAAAAAATGTTACGTATCACTCACATTAATATTAGTAACAACATAATAATCTACTTATTTATCAAACTCATAATAATTATAACTACTGCAAAAGTCTACGAGCCGGTCTAGGAGTGTGTATAAGCAGTGGTCGTTTTTACTATCAACACCTAATTTTGTTATGTTGCATTGTGGCCACAAATCTCCACTTCCACTATCTGTCTGTTTTTCAATGACAATTAATATAAGTCAAGGCCAATCACTATACAAGGCTGGTTTTTAACACTACCGAATTCACTCATGGTCAATTGTATGCGAGATTATTAAGAATTAAAAGAGGGACGTGGTAAAACCAATAATCTTAGATAGAGATAATGAAGTTATGAATAAAAGATGTAATGTCATGTAAAAATAAATAAATATATAGATATTTATGAATTATGTGAATATTTTTTTGATTCAAATTATTTTCGGTAATGTGCGGATTATAATTCGATAATGTGCAGATTATAATTGTAACTTTTTATTTCTCATTAAATGTAATGTAATATGTATATACAATAATAAGTATTATATAATATCTTTATTTTTTATTATTTTATATTAACTCATCTATGTTAATTTAGTATACTAGATTAGAACCCGCGTGTACACGCGGTTTAACAAATGAGGGGTGGTTTTATTTTGTTTATTTAAAAAAAATATAGTTAACAATACCTTTTCATCCATGAGCACCATCTCAATAGCCCATATCTCACCAACCTTTTTGGGATTTGGTTTTCTCCAAAGCCTAAGTACTTTTACCTTTATCGTAAAAGCTGTTGTTTTGCCATCAATATCATTCAAATAGATTAGACTTCTCCCTTCCATCTCTGATTGTTTAAAATGAGCTCTGATTGTTTAGAATGATTAAGTCTACTATTTATAAGGTAAAGATGTATAAATAGATAATGTTTTTTTGAGTTATCATGAATTTTTAAAACTGATTTTATAATAACTTTAGATAAAACTGGTTTTATCTGTTTAGAATGATTAAGTCTACTATTTATAAGGTAAAGATGTATAAATAGATAATGTTTTTTTTTTTGAGTTATCATGAATTTTTAAAATTGATTTTATAATAACTTTAGATAAAACTGGTTTTATCTAGAATTTTATAAAAACTGATTTTATAATAACTTTAGATAAAACTGATTTTATCTAGAATTTTTAAATTAAAAACTGATTTATCTAGAATTTCATAAAATTGATAACTTTTATTAATGATCAATAGATGTTGATTTCTTTTATTAATGATCAAGAGATATCGAGAAATTAATACAAAGAATATATATTATTATTAATATTAATTCAAAGTTGAAAAAATCTTTACTTTTATATATATAAGATTTAGTTAAGTTATTTTTTAATATTATTATAATTTATTATTTAATAGAACATCGAAAGTCTATTACTGAATGCTATTCTTATAATAAAATTAAACAACAGAAAAATATTTATTTAACACTTTGCTCCTTTAGTTTTAGTCATTCTGTTACACATAACCTTATGATACATGAATACATTATCAGTTTTATTCATTCTGTTACACATAACCTGTATGAAACTTGAATACATTATCTAATTAGTTAATTCAATAGAAAAGGGTGTCACCTAACCTGGTTGGTAAGATTCCAATGAAACAAAAAAATGTTATTGATGTAAGTAATTCGATGATCAGTTAAGATGGTTTTTCAAGCCTCAACTAAGCAGAACACTAAACTCACTAAAAGGTTTGGCGTTAACACCATCAGAGACGATACGATTTTCAGATTTCCACTGCAAATAATCAGTACGGCTGAACTTGGTGAATCCCCTGCAACAACATAACAAACATTAAGACACTAATTCATGAAAAAGATAATCTGTATTTCCAGGCCAATGAGTTCCATCTTGCATTGTCCAACCTTCTTCCGGCATCTTTTGTGCTTTCGCTACAAGAGCATTAATCCGCACCTTAAATTCTTCATACTCTCTCTATCATCAAATTAACGAAATATTAATATAAGGGTAGAACACTAAAACAATTTTTTTTATTACATGAACATGTTAGACCTCAATTAAAAGTGAAAGTGTATACCTTCATTGCTCTACGTTCCTTGACAAAAGAAGGCTGAATCTTGTCCTTCAAGTAATCTATCTTCTGAGCAAAATAGTACTCGGGTGTTTTGGGTTCAAGGCTATGCTTCTTGCAAAATGGGACCCACTTCCTTGCAAACTCAGCAGTCTCAGAGAGGGACTCAAACATGAGCATGGCGGAACCATCATCAGACACATAGCAAGAGACTTTGTCAACAGGGTAATCCACAGCTAGAATCGACAGCACCGTGTTCGCTGTGATGAGTGGAGGTTCTTTTAGCGGATCCATTGTACTCACAAAAACATTAATAGGTGCCAGTTGTGACGGTTCGCCCTCCCTGTCATATCTGCAAATTTAACAATTATTTATATAAATAGAGAAAGACAAGTGTCGAGAAATAAAACCTTTGCAATGAAAATCATATATGTATACCTCAATGCAAGCCTGTCAAGGTAGGTCTCACGTTCAACAGAGAACCATTTTGGGAATTGATCAAGAAGCCATGACAATGCAAACCAGACCTCACATATAACAGATATCAACCACAATGGATAAGCATTATTCACTAGATGACTGCAACGGTATTGCAAAAAGAAACCCAAGATAATCAACCGTAAAATTATTACAATACAATATGGCGTCAGATGAGCTGATGAAATAGGCACCACTCTACTCATTGGTTGCCGAGCATCGTCAGCCCTGTCACATAAATCATCCACTTTTGTAGGTTAACTTAAAATAATTCTAATAATAATAATGAAACTGAAATGCACCTACATTTGCAATTCTTCTCCATTTGATCCAATCCGTTCAATCTCGTCCCCTCCTTTTCCTTCACCGCCATATCTGTTTGTCATTTGCATATTTTTCTCCTGTTTTAGCTTCCACCCTTCTACCCGTTCCTTCCAGTCAACGTTACCAAGGCCGTAAGCATTCAAGTCCTTTGTTGAGACATCAATCCTTACAGGAACTACAATAACATATACCATAGAATATCAAATCACATTTCTGCAAATACATGAAATAAACTTACTACTAATTAAAACAGCTAAAATCTAGTAACAAAAGTTAAAAGACACAGAAAAATACACAATCACATAAACTATCTAAGACTAATAAGTCGATGTAACCCTAAAATTCACCAAATTCCACTAACATTAGGCACAGATAGTTCCCAAATCAGATGAAATACCACATAACATGAACTCTCTCCGGCTACCTATGCCCACCTCTAAGTATGGCGATCCTCCGCTACAAATCATCCATCGGAGAGAAGAAATTCAGCCGGATATCATCAAATTCACATCAGATTTGCATCAATTTTCATTAGATCTGCTGCGAAGGTATAAGATATGAGTCGTTTTGTTCAGATTTATCTAAATTGTTTGGCATTTTGTTTTGGATCTGTTTGTTTTGCTAGATCCGCCACACAGCCAAAGCAACCACTCGCCGCCATAGTTCAGGCCATTACCATCGTACACCACCACGTCTGCCGTCGTGGACCAGTTGGTTGTCGCCACTGCCATTGAAACGGTTGTTTTTTCTTCACCCAAACGAATCGGAACTAATAGTTGACTGTATAAGATGAAAACGGATGATACAATTGAGGATTTTGAAATTAGGGTTTCTACATAGAAGATGAGAAGGGAAAGAGGATATGATGGGAAAAAGGGTGTGGTACGGGTTATAACAGATTATATAGGATCCAGAAGTTTGTTCATGGGTCGGGAGTTTTACCCGCATCCACAACCCATTTAATCATAGAAGCCCTCTTTGAATGACATGTGTTCCAAATTTGGTTTCTTTTATTATAGATAGTAGATAGATTAATATCTCCATTTTTTATCCGCATTTTCAAGAAATATTTTGTTGGAATTTTCGTGTAACTTTTAGAAAAATAATTATTTGTCAATTTTTCAAACAAACCGAACGCAGCGGAAAACATGTACACGAGGTTCGGTTCTAAACCGTTTCCACCAGTGATCTCATTACAATCAAAATAGGTTATATTAAAATTAAAGAATCGTGACATCCAAGAAAGACACCTTGGTTCAACGAACGATCTCGCTAGATGATCGTTGACCACGAAATCATATTTGTTCGTTTGAAACGATTTCAAACGAAGCCTTAATCTAAAAAGAAAAGTTCAAAACTTTACCGTATGCGTAACCAGAGAAACAATAGCTCCACTTGTTGCGACCCTTGAAAAATTGCAAGTAGAAATAACTTGTTCTTGTTCTTATTGCATGAGTGGTCAAGTAAAAAAAAAACAAAAGCAAAATCTGTCTCTTGATTTGAATAAGAATTCCTCTGTTGCCTTCAATTTGTTTTCGTCACTCATGAAAAGCAACGAGCAGAAGCCATTTATTCAGAGTTATGTGTAGAGTCCCCTTTTTTTATTAAAAGATATACATATACCTTTTATTTCAAAACAAGGATTAAGAATTGTAATCTAATCACAACTCCTTCATAATTATCTCATAATTAAAACAAGCATCTCTCTTTTTAATTATCTAAATAATTAACAATATATATAATTTATTATAATTAACAAATTAATTATAATATTAATCTGGCTCATCGTAATTATTCTGAATAATTACCAGTTTCTTTTATTACGCTTATTATTTCGTGATCCAGTGATTAACGATTAAAACACCGTGAAATGTTCGTTGCCCAAAGTATAACTCTTTGGGTCGTACCTTGACGGTAACGTTGAATTTTAATCGACAATTGAACATTATATCCAACAATCTCCCACTTGGTCGATTGGCCGATTAAGTTTCAATGTAGACAATAGTGGGTGCCTAGCTGCATCATATTGCCCCCGGCAAGGTATGACAAATTTATGCCAACTAATTCTTTACACTAATCAAACCTTTGGTTATGCAAATACTATAGCCCTGGTTATCGACTCATTTATCTCTCTGTATTGAACACTTGTTGAACATGAGACATGGATCCAATTCATTCTCATATATTATTCAACCATTTCTAATTCCGTTCCTAATTTGAAGTGGTTTATCAAACTACTACTAGTTCGAGCGTGGCCACGCGTTAACACCAGTTCAAACCAACGAAAGGCGCCAGAGTGTTCTTCTCCTAAGTATAGAAGCACAGATCCCTTTGGCTACAAACAACTCCCACTAAACTTCAGATCACTATCCTTATTACTGCCAGTTACGTACAGCGTTAGATAGAATCAAAGAGCAACCATTCATTTATGTTAGTTCTAGTATGTACCACAAGTCTAAGGATACAATGATCGTACCTATTCAAAATATCTTATGACTAAGATCCATGAAGATCATTTTGAAACGAGTTACGCCCAATATAATTCAACTAATCATATCAGTGAATATGGTTCTCAATACTTTGAGTATCCATTATATGGATCAACCATCTAATTCACAATAGTCTTTTACCAGATTGGTTCTCACGAATCTGATAGACTACGGACATTTTAGAATACAATATTCATAGATACTTAACGTACTAATATTTGAACACAGATATAATAGTTTAAAAGACATTCAACCATTAAATTCAAATAAACATAAAATACTGTTTACAGTTCAAAATGCACCAAATTACTAAATAACAAAATCAGATCCACTGTCTAGCATATCTAAGACCTATACTATCTGCATGCTTCTCGTGTTTCACTTGAGGTATAGGCTTAGTAAACGGGTCTGCTAGATTCTGATCAGTATCAATTTTCTCTACTACAATGTCTCCTCTTTCCAAAACTTCCCGTATGTAATGGAATTTTCTGAGAATATGCTTCGTGCTGTGATGCGACCTTGGTTCCTTTTCCTGAGCAATTGCACCTGTATTGTCGCAAAATATCTCGATAGGCTTCTGTATGCTTGGCATAACTCCGAGATCAGCAATGAACTTTTTCATCCAAACAGCCTTCTTAGCAGCTTCTGAAGCCGCTATATATTCTGATTCAGTGGTCGACTGGGCCACCACGCTTTGCTTAGAGCTCTACCAAGTTATAGCACCACCATTTAAAGTAAAAACATAGCCTGTCTGAGATCGTGAATCATCGCGATCCGTTTGGAAGCTTGCGTCAGTGTAACACTTTACTTTCAACTCTTCTTCCAAACCGCCAAATATCAGAAACATATCCTTAGTTCTTTTCAAGTACTTTAGGATATTTTTCACAGCAATCCAGTGACTTTTACCAGGATTCTGCTGATATCTGCTAGTCAAGCTCAGAGCAAACGATACGTCCGGTCTAGTACATAACATGGCATACATTATGGAACCAATAGCAGAGGCATATGGAACCTTTTTCATATCCTCTTTATCTTTGTCCAATTTGGGACACTGATGACTATTCAGTACGGTTCCACTTGCCATTGGCAAGAGACCCTTCTTGGAATCTTGCATTGAAAAACGTCGAATGACCTTATCAATATATGTACTTTGACTAAGTCCAAGTAGCCGCTTAGATCTATCTCTATAAATCTTAATTCCTAGAATATAAGCAGCTTCTCCAAGATCCTTCATTGAGAAACATTTACCAAGCCAGGATTTAACGTCCTACAGCATCGGGATATTGTTTCCAATGAGAAGTATGTCATCTACATACAGGATTAGAAAAGTAATAGAACTCCCACTTGCCTTCTTGTAAACACATGGCTCATCTTCGTTTTTTATAAAACCAAATTGTTTGATTTTCTGATCAAAACGAAGATTCCAGCTTCGAGATGCTTGTTTCAATCCATAAATGGATTTATTCAACTTGCAAACTTTCTTTGGATTCTTAGAATCTACAAAACCTTCAGGCTGCTCCATATAGACATCTTCTATAAGGTGTCCATTTAGGAACGCGGTTTTGACATCCATTTGCCATATCTCATAGTCATAATACGCGGCTATGGCAAGTAGAATCCTAATAGACTTAAGCATGGCTACTGGCGAGAAGGTTTCCTCATAATCAACTCCTTGAGTCTGAGTAAATCCTTTAGCAACCAACCGAGCCTTATAGGTTTGCACATTTCCATCCATGTCTGTTTTCAACTTGAAAACCCATTTACTTCCTACAGTCCGACATTCGGGAGGAAGTTCAACCAAATCCCAGACTTGGTTGTCATACATGGATTGCATCTCGACGCCCATGGCTTGGAGCCATTTTTCAGATTCGTTACCTGAAATCGCAGCTTTGTAGGTTGAGGGCTCTTCTTGATCTATTATCAAGACGTACCTATCAGGTGAATACCGATTAGGTTCATGACGATCCCTCGTACTTCTGCGGACGCCTAGTGTTACATCAGATTCCTGAATCCTCTCAGGTTCAGGTTCAACAATATTTTGTTGAGAGGCAGATTCGACTATTGGTTGATTAATTTGTGGTTCTCGAATTTCCTCAAGATCCACAAGATTATCTCCAATTCCTCGCGCCATAAGCTCATCCTCTAGGAATGTTCCTCGACGCTTAGTGAAAACTCTATTTTCAGCAGGATTATAGAAATAATAACCAACCGGATATGCATATCCAATGAAAACAACCTTTTCACCGCGAGGATCAAGTTTGTCCGAAGACTCACTGGTAACATAAGCGTTACATCCCCATATGCGAAGGTAAGAGACTTTAGGTGGTTTACCATGCCAAATCTCATATGGTGTCTTTTCTACCTTTTTAGTAGGAGCAATATTTACAAGACGTGTAGCAGTTTCAAGAGCATAACTCCAAAAGGAGTGTGGTAAGTTTGTACGACACATCATTGATCGAACCATATCTAATAAGGTTCGATTTCTCCTCTCAGACACACCACTGAGTTGTGGTGTTCCGGGTGGAGTTAGTTGGGATATAATCCCACACTTCTTGAGATGTTCATCAAACTCTTGATTAATGTATTCACCACCTTGATCGGATCGAAGTGCCTTAATCGTTTTCCCTAGTTGATTCTGTACTTCATTTTGGAATTCTTTGAACTTTTCAAAGGTTTCATGTTTAAACTCCATAAGATAAACATATCCATATCCACTATAATCATCAGTAAATGTAACGAAGTATCTTTCCCCGTTCCTTGACATAGTCCTGAATGGACCACATACATCAGTATGTATGAGTTCTAACAGGTCTGTCACACCCCGATCTCCACGTGTCACCGGTGGGCCCGGTGTGGGGTACAGTGACGTGGTTGGCATCGTCATAGACAAACAACACAATATAATAATGCACAGCGGAAGCAGAAATAGATTCATTTCAACTTTATTTAAAATGTAATAATAAACATCATAAGTAGTTGAAACGGATCCACAGGCGGATCAATAAAATAAGATAAATTGTTCAACAGTTTATTTGTCGTCCGAGCTTGCGAGACTATAGTGGACGCTCTTAGGAAACAGCCAGCCTAGTTCGTTTAGTACCTGCACTTAACCTTTTGGGAAAAATACGTCAGTTTACACTGGTAAATACAAATCAACTGACTCATTTTGAAAATGATTGAAAATTTATTTAAATGCACAAGGCATAAATATTTTTATTAACTTGGGATAATTATGCAATATAAACTTGTGAACGAATTACATGCTACTCGTACATTTGGTGGCCCGGGATCTGCTGTCCGGGCTAAAGATTAAATGACACACCACATTAAAGAGTTATACACGTCGGGTGTACGCCTACACCCCGTGCTCTGGTCGTGGCCATCTCGTAAGATAATGCCAAGGATATCCGGGACACGGTCAATAACCCCCCAAACCCTTAAAGTAAAACAAAACTGTTTAAACGAGTCGAACAAACTATTCAAGACTGTACACCCCAAGGGCGCAGGATTTGTGCGCTCGATCAAGCGGTATTCTATATACCGTACCCCAATCCCGTATAGGGAAAATAAGTCAAAATGTATTTACCTGAGCAAGTATGAATCACAAATGGTAAGTGTAGGTAGCTTTTACTGGGCCTCCTAATCTGGAACAAAGGTTTATAATAACCTATTAGATTCCTAACGGGTCTTTTATTTAAGCTTTAGCTTAGACCGGTTAGTTTTAAGGACGATACGGTACAAGCGCACGATTACGCGAAAGACCGGATAGAATGTGATTTAGACCCGACAAGTTTGAATACTTGTATAATATGGGTATACTAAATACATTCTGGATTTTGAGATAAAAATGATAACGTTTGACCCGTTTCGGTCAATTTACGCAAACTAGTTACGTAAACCGAACCGAACGCAAAAAGGGCGTTTCGGGTAGCCAACTGAGTCGTATTCAAGTTCCCTGAGATAATATGCTTAAAATATGATATAATATCAGTAAGTTATGTTCTATTATGCCCCGAATAATTTTAAATTCAATTTATGCCTTAGAAGGGCATTTTGGTCATTTAAAGGATTATAAAAGAGTTAATTTGGAAATCTGAGTCTCGGGTCTGATTTATACAGTAAATATACTTCATTTAACATATTATAAAAGTAGGGTATGACCCGTATACAAAACTTATCATTTAAAATCAAACTATGCACCGTAGGGGTATTTTAGTAATTTCACAAGGGCTAAAAATGCCAAAACTGGAAATCTGAGTTAAAACATTTATACTTACTGTTATTATATGAAAATATACTAATCACACCAGTAGGTATGAGTCTTATATGTTTAAAATGAGTATAACGCCTACTATGCGCTAAAAAACGCTAAAAATGCGATTTAGAGCCGTTTCCGGGTTTTTAAAAGAAAGCTGAGATTTTTATATTTCCAGAATGCTCAAAATAATTTATTTAACATATAAAATCAGTAGAAAAAGGTTTGGAGTCAAAAGGATGTATAAAACTCATTTTATGGCTTGAACGGTCAAAACCGGCATTAACCGAATCGACTTAGCGACGTATGATCCGATCAGCCAAAAATTAAATAAAAATCATCAAAAATCCCAGAATATTATATAACATCAGTGGGTAAAAAGTTTTATATCAAAACGTGGCCTGAAATAGGTTATACGCGAAGTGCGCCGTTTATTAAACATAAAGATATAGTTTTACGCTATCGACCATAACTCAAAATCTGGACCACTAACTGATCTCAAATTTTCGGTGCAAGTTTATAAATTAGTAATAAAGATTTCTACTCTTTCACTTTTCCAAAAATCACGTTTTATATCTAAAAGGGCAAAATAGTCAACTTTAAGCATAAATCGGAAACAAGCAAATGAATCGGCTAAGCATAGACTCAAGTATCAAAAATTCCAGAAAGTTTAACCAAAATAAAAGTGGTTCAAAATATGCTCTAATACAGATCTCAAACATGCATGCACGGATCCGAATTGATAGTCTACGAAAAAGTCGTTTTACAAGACTTTCGGTTCCGATTCGTATTTATACTATAGATTGTCGAGTTGATTATGATAAAACACATTCTTATGTTCATTATAAGTTATTTTTGATGATCAAACTGATTGCATGTCATCTACATTACCATTTAAGCTATTTTTCACAAAAACGATTTCTGTTTACTTTTTAGAAACAACTTTGACTCGACAAATAGCATGCTTAGAGTGGGAATCAGAGAATACCCTTTTGAGGGTTTGTTTCCCACATAAATACCAACATATCAGTGGTTTCAATTTGAGAAATGACAGAGCCAAACTCGTTTAATCGAAAAGTCAAACTATATGAACAACGCTTTGACTTTTAACTAGTAATCAAAGCAAGAACGAATTATGGAATGATATAGAGGCTTACAAAGGTCCTAATGAAGCTTAGTTAACACTTAGAGTCGGCCTTGTTGATCAGAAATGCTCCCGGAATGCTCTGTGAATTTTTGCAAGTTGCTAAAGCTCTTGTTTCTCCAACTCAAGACTCCCAAATGAGCAATTTGATCAATTAAATGGAGAAATCAGATGTCACAAGAGTGTAACAGGTGTCTTTACATGCATGGGAGCTGATTGGTGAGAAATGGAGGTGCACACAGCTGGTTCCAACTCAAATTTCGGGTCAAAACAGTCAATTTCGCGAAACTCTGCATCTGATAGGGGTTCGCGGCCCGCTTGGGCCTGTCCAGGCGGGTCGCCTGACCTGCTTAACAGCCAAACAACTTTCAATCTTGGCAGCTTTGGTCCCTGTTCTTGTACGCGATGTTTCGGCTACTTATCTTGACTCGTAAACCCCCAAACTTGGTTTTAAGAACCTTGGGACATTTACCAACATGGTAATGTCCTTGGATAACTTTGCGCTCAACCGAAAAGCCATGAAATTCGACGTTGACGCTTTTAACCCCTCAAGTACGGTTTTGGCCATAACTTTCTCATACGATAACGAAACTTCACGAAATTTTTACCACATATTCTAGTGAGTATATTTTAGCATTTCAAAGCTTCGGGTCTGCCAAAAGTTCACTCAGAGGTATAAATTCAACATGTTGACACTTTTGGCCCCTATAGTTTGTAATTCCTCACTTTTGTGCATTTTCCGCTTCGTATGATCCATGATCCATCCGTTTAAGGTTATAAACATTATGTAGGGTTATCATAGAGTCTATTTATCCATTGTTGACACTTTGGACCCTTACGTTCCATAGTTTTCACTGTTTGTCAACTTTAGTCCCTCTAAAGTTTGTTTTCACATACCGGAACCTTATGACACGTGTCAAGACATTATTGGACGAAATTTTTCGAGGTGTTACAAGGTCTTTGGCCCTTTCACTAGTTCCGGTAAAAGGGGCCTTAGTCATCTTGCCACTTAGACAACATTCGTATAAATCATAAGTCTCCTGGCCCGTGGATTCTAGAATCCCTGCAGTCTGGAGCTTCCTCATGCGATTGATGTTAATATGGCCAAGACGACAATGCCAACGATATGTTTGATTAAAGCTAGTTTTAACACGTTTAGAGGAAAGAGAGCATACCATATTATTTGATCTATTGTTAGAAGTATCTATTTCATAGACACCATTGTGAGGCTTAGCCTCAAAATAGAACACACCATTTAAAAATGCAGAAATGTTACCATTAACAAAATCAAAAGCATAATTAAAACCTTGTTCTCTTAAAGCAGAAACATAAATAATATTTTTAGTCAAACTAGGAACATAAAAAACATTGTCTAAAGAAATAAACAATCCAGAAGGTAATTCAAGAATAAATTCTCCAACTGCCTTCACAGCAACATTCTGCCCGTTCCCAACGTGCAGCTCTAAGTCACCCTGCTTCAGCTTTCTAATCCTTTTTAGTCCCTGCAAATCATTACAAATGTGAAAACCACATCCAGTGTCAAACACCCAAGATTTGCTCGAAAAGGAAAATAGATCAATAACATGTATACCTGAGGATTCTCCAATCTGCAGCTTCTTAAGCTTCAACTCAGCCAGGTACTTGGGACAATTTCTCTTCCAATGCCCGATCTCATCACAGTGAAAACACTTGGCATCTTTATGAGGCTTTGCCTTCGGAGTGGCAACCTTTTTGCCTTTGCCCTTGTCTTGCTTACTCGCCTTGCCTTTTCCCTTGGATTGCTTCTTCTTGGTAATTCTTCCTTCCCTAATCGCCAGCACTGGATTGCCCTTAGTTGGGATGTTTGTCTCAGCAGTTTTTAGCATCTGATGCAACTCTGGGATCGTTCTTTCCCACCCATTCATGTTATAGTTCATTACGAACTGATGATATGAATTGGGTAGCGAGTTAAGGATCACATCCGTAGCTAACTCATTACTAAGGGGTGCGTTCAGACGCTCTAGTTGATCAACGAAAGACTTCATTTTCAGTACATGAGCACTGACCGAAGTACCTTCCTGCATGCGACATGTAATGAGAGATCTCATCACCTCAAAACGTTCATGACGAGCTTGCTGCTGAAACATGTTTTTCAGCTGCTCACTCATCTCATATGCGCCCAAGTTTTCCAGATTCTTCTGAAGTTCTGGAATCATCATAGCAAGCATAAGACATGTCACATCTTGGGAATCATCAACATGTTTTTCCCATGTCCTACGGGCTGCACCCGTATTAGCAGCAGGTGCCTCGGGAATTGGTCCTTCAAGGACATAAGCCTTTTTCTCCGCCCTGAGAACAATTTTCAGGTTGCGATACCAATCCATGAAGTTAGAATTATCAAGTTTAGCATTTTCAAGGATGGACTTAAGCGAGAATTTGGTGTTATCAGAATTGTTTGTAGACATCTGTAGAATTTAGAAGAAAATTTTATTAGTAATTTTCATGCATTAACCTAATTCAATTTTGACCCAAGATATACAAAATTTTAGGAATTAGGATGAGATCCCATCTCCCCATAACTCAGTGAATGGACTTAGCACTCTTCACTGGCATAGATTGAAGGGTAGGTGACGATCACCAATTGTGTCAACTACACAATTCTCGGTTTGGGGTCGCATGACGAGTGTTGTCAAGCATTGGTACGTTAACCCCAACTACGCACACTTTCACAACCGTAGAAGACGAATGCAGGGTAAACACTAACATTTGCTCTCGTGTCGCAAAAGTGATATTTGTCCTCAAATAAGAACCGTAGCCCGGCCCATGTAAGCATGGAAATCGCGGAACTACCCCTAACCAAAACCGTAGGCCTGGATGCAGGGTAAACACTAGCACCAGGGGTTCGGGTAGATCAGTTCGGGTGTTCTTAATTTAGGGTGGTGTAGAATATCGATTTTAATTTGGGTTATATTTTAAAATTACCAGTTCGGGTCATTTTAAAATACTTGTACGGCCTATGGCATGAACATAGGCTATACAATTCCTTTGTAAAAATCAATTTTACGTTTTAATTTGTGACGACTTGAAACACCTTTCAATCACTCGACCGATTAATTTTAAATACCCTATTTCATCTAAGTTGGTCGTGTCGCAAATTTATTTTAATTAATAACTTTTATTAATTACGGTTTTCAAATTAACTTTTAATTTTTGAAAAACCGATTTTGATTTTTGTATTTTAAAACAAACTGTTTATTTTAATTACCTATCCAATACTTAATAAACCTTTTTATTAAAATTGTCGTTTTAATGATCGTGTATTAGTTATTAATTTTATGGCGTAATAAACATCTCATGGCAAAACGCAAAATAAATAAATAAATATGCAATTCCGGGTTCATAATATGTTCGGTTCGTTCGAGCCCAAGAACGTGAACCGAGCCCATTAAGTGTAGCACAAACCCTTTTGTGCTCCCACTTAATCTTGGATCCAATCCTAAAAAAAAACTTCCTTTTTTTGTTTGTTTAAATTTCCGATAAGGAAAAATTTAATGAGTTCTGATTTTTTTTAATAAAAAAAATATATATCGCTTTGATATTAAAATCATTATTTCAATATTTCCAACTTTTTAATTTATTTAACCACGTAGCTAAACAACTAATTTAGTACGCTTGTCAAAAAAAATTCTAAACCTGGATTTGCATAGTACGATCATTAAGCTAAACGAAATAGGTTAAGGCCAAAAATTATTTCAAAGAAGACTTTGACAAGTGTTCATGTTTGGCCTTAATAAAAAAACTTGCCTATAACTATTATACGTGACAAATTCCTATGCCAAATCTACTCGATTTTAAGCATGCAATTCTATAAACTACTTTATAACACTTTTATAAAATAACCTACTTTGATTTGTAAGGTGGCTCTGATACCACTATTGGAATTTTCGTGTAACTTTTAGAAAAATAATTATTTGTCAATTTGTCAAACAAACCGAACGCAGCGGAAAACATGTACACGAGGTTCGGTTCTAAACCGTTTCCACCAGTGATCTCATTACAATCAAAATAGGTTATATTAAAATTAAAGAATCGTGACATCCAAGAAAGACACCTTGGTTCAACGAACGATCTCGCTAGATGATCGTTGACCACGAAATCATATTTGTTCGTTTGAAACGATTTCAAACGAAGCCTTAATCTAAAAAGAAAAGTTCAAAACTTTACCGTATGCGTAACCAGAGAAACAATACCACTTGTTGCGACCCTTAAAAAATTGCAAGTAGAAATAACTTGTTCTTGTTCTTATTGCGTGAGTGGTCAAGTAAAAAAAAAACAAAAGCAAAATCTGTCTCTTGATTTGAATAAGAATTCCTCTGTTGCCTTCAATTTGTTTTCGTCACTCATGAAAAGCAACGAGCAGAAGCCATTTATTCAGAGTTATGTGTAGAGTCCCCTTTTTTATTAAAAGATATACATATACCTTTTATTTCAAAACAAGGATTAAGAATTGTAATCTAATCACAACTCCTTCATAATTATCTCATAATTAAAACAAGTATCTCTCTTTTTAATTATCTAAATAATTAACAATATATATAATTTATTATAATTAACAATTAATTATAATATTAATCTGGCTCATCGTAATTATTCTGAATAATTACCAGTTTCTTTTATTACGCTTATTATTTCGTGATCTAGTGATTAACGATTAAAACACCGTGAAATGTTCGTTGCCCAAAGTGTAACTCTTTGGGTTGTACCGTGACGGTAACGTTGAATTTTAATCGACAATTGAACATTATATCCAACATATTTATTATGGTGTTCGGTCTGGGCTTTGGCAAACCCACTTTACCGAAGTGGTAAAGTGTGGCAAACCAATGCCAACACCTTTGCCGATACGGGTGTTTGACGAAATGGACAAGATTCGGTGATGCATTACCGACGCGGGGAAGGAGGAAGGAGAGAGAGAGAGGGGGGGGGTGTGGGGTGGGGTCCATTCCAATCTCAACCAATCACATTTTTTTCCTTTTTTTTTAAAGTTTACCACTTCACCAAATGTCTAAACCATTGCCAACACTTTTCACCAAAGTTTAAACATTTTTCACTTATTGACGTGGCACACTATCATTGGTTGATTTTTTAATTTGCCACTCTCAAGTGTTTAACCACTCCTTACACTCTTATGTTGTTTAAAACTTTAAATTGTACCTAGTAACAATATATTTTAAGCCTACGTGTGAAAAGCTAGAAATCATAAGCAGCACGTAGAAGGGCCTGGAGAGAGGAATGGAAGGATCCAGAACACACCCGAACCTTACTCCGAACCAATGGCTCCGTAGAAGGGCCTAGAAAGTAGAAACACCACCTTCTTCACTATAAAACCCACCCAATTTCATGCATCTCCTCAGCAAAACTGAAATTCAACAAATTCTCTCTACAATCTCTCTCAATCAATCTTCCATCGTTTCACAACTTCTACTTAATTCGCTGCAATGGCGGAGGTACAGATGGCTGATGCAGAGACGTTCGCATTCCAGGCTGAGATCAACCAGCTGTTGAGTTTAATCATCAACACCTTCTACAGCAACAAGGAGATCTTCCTTCGAGAACTCATTAGCAACTCTTCCGATGCCTTGGATAAAATCCGGTTCGAGAGCTTGACGGACAAGAGCAAACTGGAAGCGCAACCGGAGCTCTTCATCCGGCTTGTTCCGGACAAGGTTAACAAGACCTTATCTATCATTGATAGTGGTGTTGGAATGACCAAAGCAGGTAATCATTCAATTTTTACATCTCTGTATATCAATTTTGTCACTCAATTGTTTAGCATGCATTTTTAGTTAACGATATGTGTAATACTTACTTAAACCTAACGTGAAATTGTAACGCTTAATTCGTTTCATGAGTTTCGTTTAAGATGTGATTTGCTTCATATTATGTATGGCCAGAACGGAATGATAAAACTAATTATGCGTCCAATTTTATGTCTCCATTCATTAATTTTGCCACTGTATTGTTTAGCATGCATTTCTAGTTAACCAAAGGTTTAATAAATAGGTTAAACTCAAAGAAGAACATGCCTGTTGTAATCTGTATAAACCCTGTGATTCTTATGAGTTTTCGTTTAAGATGAGCTTTGCTTCCTTATTTATGTGGACAAACCAGAATGACGAAAATAGTTATAGTTAATCATTAGAAGAATTCGAGATTAGGGCATTTGATGACATGATATGCAGCTAAGCCTCTGAAATTTTTAGTTGTTGACAACGTACTATGTGAAAAATGTGTGAGAGTAATGATATTGTAGTGTGTAAATGTTTTCAGAACACGTTAAAGACGTACACTGGTTAGAATTAAGCTATATAGGGATTCTGTTTATCCTTTTTGTAAGGGACTATTGAATATTTGAATCTAAAACTGTTTTTGTGATTATGTAGATTTGGTGAACAATTTGGGGACAATTGCAAGATCCGGAACGAAGGAATTCATGGAGGCCCTTCAGGCAGGGGCTGATGTAAGCATGATTGGGCAGTTTGGTGTAGGTTTCTATTCTGCCTATCTTGTTGCTGAGAAGGTCATTGTTACCACGAAACACAACGATGATGAGCAATACATCTGGGAGTCTCAAGCCGGTGGTTCATTTACCGTTACAAGGGATGTTAACGGGGAGCCACTTGGCAGAGGAACCAAGATCACCCTCTTCCTCAAGGAGGATCAGGTAATTGTGTGCTTCATTGACATCCTTGCTTTGTCTCTGTTTGTGAGAATCAGTTTAATAACTGTTTTTGGATTTACTTTTGCAGATGGAGTACTTGGAAGAAAGGAGAATTAAGGATCTGGTGAAGAAGCATTCCGAGTTTATTAGCTACCCGATCTATCTATGGACCGAAAAAACAACCGAGAAAGAGATAAGTGATGATGAAGATGAGGAGCCTAAAAAAGAAGAGGAAGGTAACATTGAGGAAGTTGACGAAGAGAAAGAGAAAGAGAAGGGAAAAAAGAAGAAGATCAAGGAGGTTTCTCATGAGTGGGAGCTTATCAACAAACAGAAACCAATCTGGCTTCGCAAACCTGAAGAGATCACCAAGGAAGAATACGCTGCGTTCTACAAGAGCTTGACCAATGACTGGGAAGAACATCTGGCTGTGAAACACTTCTCTGTTGAAGGACAGTTGGAGTTCAAGGCGATTCTTTTTGTCCCTAAGAGGGCTCCATTTGATTTGTTTGACACTCGTAAGAAGATGAACAACATCAAGTTATATGTCAGAAGGGTCTTCATCATGGACAACTGTGAAGAGCTAATTCCGGAATACCTTGGGTTCGTGAAGGGTGTGGTGGACTCTGATGACTTGCCACTCAACATCTCTCGTGAAATGCTTCAACAGAACAAGATTCTCAAAGTTATCAGGAAGAATCTTGTGAAGAAATGCATTGAGATGTTTAATGAGATTGCTGAGAACAAGGATGATTACAACAAATTCTATGAAGCCTTCTCCAAGAATCTGAAGTTGGGTATTCATGAAGACAGCCAGAACAGGTCCAAGTTGGCTGATTTGCTCAGATACCATTCAACCAAGAGTGGTGATGAGTTGACCAGTTTGAAAGACTATGTGACCCGTATGAAAGAGGGCCAGAAGGATATTTATTACATCACGGGTGAGAGCAAAAAGGCTGTTGAGAACTCTCCGTTCTTGGAGAGACTGAAAAAGAAAGGTTATGAGGTGTTGTTCATGGTGGATGCTATTGATGAGTATGCGGTTGGGCAGCTGAAGGAATATGATGGGAAGAAGCTTGTGTCTGCAACGAAAGAAGGGTTGAAGCTTGAGGATGAAACCGAGGAAGAGAAAAAGAAGAGGGAAGAGAAGAAGAAGTCATTTGAGAATCTATGCAAGACGATTAAAGACATCTTGGGAGACAAGGTGGAGAAGGTTGTGGTTTCCGACAGAATTGTGGACTCGCCTTGCTGTTTGGTGACTGGAGAATATGGATGGACGGCTAACATGGAGAGGATCATGAAGGCACAGGCTCTGAGAGACAGTAGCATGGGGGCTTACATGTCTAGCAAGAAGACAATGGAGATAAACCCTGACAATCCTATCATGGAGGAACTCAGGAAGAGAGCTGAGGCAGACAAGAATGATAAATCAGTCAAGGATCTGGTGCTGCTTTTGTTTGAGACTGCTTTACTGACATCTGGATTCAGCTTGGAGGATCCAAACACGTTTGGAGGAAGGATTCACAGGATGTTGAAGCTGGGTCTGAGCATTGATGAGGAAGAAGGAGAGGATGACGCTGAAATGCCTGCTTTAGAGGAAGAAGGTGCAGAGGAAAGCAAGATGGAGGAAGTGGATTAAGTTGGTTCATGCCTAGTTAAGTTGGTTCATTCAGTGTGTGTTTAAATGGGTGTCTGAATGGGTCGGTTTTCTTTCTTTTGTTTTGAAGTTGTTATCGAGTGTCTTTTTGTTGGTCGGGTATCAAGTGAATATTTCCTTATTGTGTAGTATGGTTAACATGTGAAATACATACCCCTTTTTTGAGTCTATTATTTCCTGGTCTCTGATTTTTCCCCAAATATAGTGCTGGATGTTATGTTCGAAACATGATAATGAGAGGTATATGAGGGGTGTAAATTCTATCGGTTGAATACATGTTGGTGAGTGGGTTGAGGTGTTACATAGGGAATTATTTAGCAATTTGGTTTATGGTTTATGATGTAGGTTTTTTTTTTAACCAAAATTTAATTACTTTTATTTCAATGAAACTAGGTTGAAATATTTTTTAATGAAACTAGTTTCCATCATCGGTCAAGTTCAATGAAACTAGTTTCCAACATCCTGCAAGACAAGTTCTCCAGTTGGCGTGAGATTCAGTACTGCACCATAGGCTATGGTAAGAGCTGCATAGCTAACCGGATAGTCTCGGTTTGCTGACCACACCACTTGTGGGAACCCGCCACGTACTGTTGGTTTGAACAATGAAGACAGCGAAGAGGTAAGAGCTGCAGGTTCCGTTGTAGTAGAACCAACAGGCGAATTTCGGCCCAGATGATCGATCCTCAAGGAGGATGGCTCGGACCCTTGAGTCGTCTATGAAGTTGACAGAAATGGATAAAGATTCAGTGTTGGTCCATGTGGTGGAAAGATTTGCAGTTGGGTAATCGAAGGGTGGTTGGGCAATGGTTGAGTAGCAATAAAAGATGAGAAACAATTCAAAATAATAACGGATCCATGGTGCCCTCATCATTAATGATTAGTGACCTTACAAGATTCTATGAAGATATCTGCCGTATTTTTTTTTTTCTAAATAGCAGATCAACACTAGATTAGTCAACTCCATGAGACTAGTTGACTCATTTGAGACCAAGTTTTCATCTAACTGGATAAAGAAAACCGTATCTTCAGCAGCAGTGGCGGACCCAGGAATTTTTCCACGGGGGTGCGAAACATTTTTAAAAATTTTAGGCCCCTATGTATATAAGTAAAAAAAATCGGTTCGTATCAGGTCGGGTCGGGTCATGTAAAATAAACGAACATCAAACTAAATTTATATAATCATCAAAAACATGTCAAACCTTGTTACAAACATAATTAAAACGTCGACGCCCTACGGGTTTTCATTTTTTGAAATCTATCCAAAATATCATCTAAAACTAATTTCTTAAGCAATTCTTTCTCTATATGACATAAGTTAATCGCTCCATAACATAATGTTTCAATTTTAATTTTCAACTATTCAAGCCCTAGAAATCATAACGTAAGTTGTAATCACCCTAAAAATATATAAACAACATAATCATCCTAAAAATATATAAACAACATAATCACCCTAAAAATCATCTAAACAACCATAAACAACGTCAAAACACATAAAATTTCAAACCTATTTAACAACTTTATTACCTTTTTTTCTCCTATAATATCAACCAAAATCATCAAAATAACAAAGAAACTTACCCGTGTTCGGATTCCGGTTAGATTTGGTGTCAAACGACGGTGGTATGGTGGCTGATTACGGTGGTCGCCGGCTGCTGGACTGTTGCCGCTGGGTGATGTTGTTCGTTGGCAGTGCAGGGACGCTAGAGAGAGAGATAGCGGGAGAGAATTTCTAAAGGTTTTGGGCTTTAATTATTTTATTATAGTTTGAAATATTGTTGAGTTTGGTTAATGGGCTAAGACTTAGTGGGCTATCTTGTTAGGAATTATAAGTGGGTAAAGGTATGGGTATTTGGGTTTAGTTAGTTAGGTATTAAAAGTTATATAATTTAGGTAGTATTTTTTTTAAATAAGAGTTTACTAAAAAAATTTAAAATATAAATTGATAACACTTTTTACCTAGGGGATGCGGACGAAAAATTTCAAGGGTGCGGTCGAAAAAATCCATGGGGTGCGGACGAAAAATTTCAAGGGGTGCGGACGGGATTTTCGACGGAATTAGCACTAATTTTTTTTCCCCGGGGGTGCGCCCGCCCACCTTGGGTTGGGCTTAGGTCCGCCCTTGTTCAGCAGGTGGTAGTCATCATCTTAATTTCACATGCTCTATAATACCTTACTTTTTAAGCCTTACGTTGAATGATTTTTGTGGCTCATATTGAAAAAAATGTAAGGGGATAAAAGTTATGAGTTGTTGAATGTGGACTTCATTAGTAAATCTTTTTTATGAAAACCTTATGATTGAATTTAATAATGTATGTACCGGAAAACTAAAAAGCTAGTTATTATCAAAATTAAAAGATAACATATGACACATGGCTAGATGTGATTTTGCTTGTGAGTCACCCACAAATCAATTTAGTTACTACTGTAGCTAACAACTTCTTCAATTATATATATAATAATGGGTATTCTGCTCGTACCACGAACCGAATAAAACATTCTAGTAGTCATTCCGCCGGTGTGGCAAGCGAAATGGGTAAAACTAGATCAATATGTTTACATAAAACTAGATCAATAAAACATTCTAGTAGTCATTCCACCGGTGTGGCAAGCGAAATGGGTAAAACTAGATCAAGATGTTTACATAAAACTAGATCAATAAAACATTCTAGTAGTCATTCCGCTGGTGTGGCAAGTGAAATGGGTAAAACTAGATCAAGATGTTTACATAAAACTATATCAAGATGTTTACATCTAAATCCAGGTCTACTATATCATGATCTCTTATTTCCTGGCAATGAATGCCGGGTGTAACGTTTTTAAAGATGGATTGGTCGACGAACCTCCATTGAACGTCCACACGACCACTAATTTTGGCAGCATATCATGTATCACGGAATTGATCTAAGGGTTTAAAATATTTTGAGACGTCGGTTTTGGTGGGCTAATTGATTGTGGGTGCTGGACTATATGCATTGATACGTGTGTGGGTTGAAAGATGACGTCCTTAAATCCATATTTTTCATTTAACTGTTGATGAGGCAACAATAACTCTACTGGATGTTAACGTTATATGGGGTTTATCGATGGAGGGTGAGCCAATAACCGGCATCGACCATTCTTTTAGTTAAGACTTAAATATTGGCAACTGCTAAGAGTTGTTGGGATTTACACCTAGCAACACATTCTTTTAGTTAAGACTTAATTTATGAACTTTTATCTACTAATACTACTAGCAACACATTGCGCATATGAATCAGAATAGATCATTTTCAACTAAAAGTGCAGCAGTTTGGTACGATGAAAATATGATACGATGATAGAGATGTGAATGTGTCACGGAAGGCCAAGGATACACACAATTTTATAACTTTACAAGACACTGCACCATAAAAAAATGTGAAAAATCAGATATACATATGGTAGGCCTACATATGTTACATTTCCGCAATCAGGTGTCTTTCTATATATCACTTCAAACAGTTTCGGTGTATGTTGCTACATCCAACTAATCAGATTGAAAAGCCATAGCACGACTTTCTTACTTGTCAGCCAACAAAGTTAAGTTAAACGGCATAGCTGTGGGGGCCCACTACTTGCTCTGTTTACGTCCTGCCATTTCATACCATGCCCAACTCAGTATCTTTTTTTATATGAGGCATAAACATCAACCATAACCCACACACTGAAGATCGTGTAGCCCAAACACGACCCTCTAACCCATCTAAGCGTGTCAAATCGGTTGATGGGTTGGCAGATAGTAATCAAATTGTAAACGTGTTAATTGGGTTGATAGGGTGTAAAAAATGGGTTAAATAGGTCAGAAAGGGGTTAGTGGGTTAACATGTTTAATTAAACAGGTTGGCTGGTCAACCTATTTATTATATAAACCAAGTCAAAACCCGAACACGACCCGTTAATTAAAAGATTAGTTGAAAATTTCTATTTTAACCCATTTGATCCTTCAAAATTAACAGACAGCTCAATCAACCAATTCAAACACAAATGGTCAAAATTTTAAGATTTAATAAAACCAGTACACGCGCGTGTGTGTGTGTGTGTGAGAGAGAGAGAGAGAGAGCAGTGTTACTGACCCAAGGTGAGCCGACTTGCTCAGGTTGACAATCGATAAGAGTGTCTATGACATCATCTGAGTTCTCTTTCTCAGATTCAACCTCATCGCTCGATAACATACGTATCTGCATGCATTACTAATATCAGAAACGAAGTGGCTAAATTAGGGTTTAACAACATTCAAACAGAAATATCTGTCTGACTTAAATATCCTTATCCACAATTAGAAAATATTTGGTAAAACATTACCCTTGGTTTTAAAATGCGCGCATAATGCGTGATGCACCCAATGCACTAATGAGGGCGCATCGCAACAGCTGATGCGATGCGTTTACGTGATGCGAGAATATTGCGCGCATTTCGCATAATGTGCTCATCGCATAATGCGCTCTGATGCACGCAACATTGTTTCTTATGCTTTTTTTCCAGATTTTATGAACTGTGTTCGGTTTTTTCCATAATTAACATCTTAGTATGCTTGATTTGAACCAAAAAACACAACTCTTATCTTCTAATTACGTCAGTTGTTTTACTTTAAGTATGTTTTTATAAGTTTTTATGTATAAATAATTTTTAACTATTTTTTTATAAAGAACGCATCACATACGTGATGCGCTCGCATCACGCATCAGTTTTTTGGACTAAACGCATCGGAGCGCATCACGCAATTTAAAACCAAGACATTACCACCCAGTGCACATGCTGATTTCAAAAGAATGAGAGAGAATGTGTGTGTGAAACTGTAAATACATTCCCTATACTATAAGGTTGTGAAATAAAGCTAGGCAATCTTACATGATCCTCAAAATCAGGGCTTGTCAAGTTGATTGAGAGGTTTCTCATTAGCAGCAGTACCTGAAAAATAAGAGCATGAATGAACAAGCCTTTATCGTCTACCAAAAATTATATACTAGAAAATTGACGAAAGCAATAAGGTGGCACTGCATACTGTTTCAACATCAATGGGGTCCATCTTCTTGAGTTCCTGCAAGTGGCCACTGGTATTGGGATCAAAGACGCTGCCAATAAACCCATAAACTTGAGCGAAGTCCGGTAGAACTGCAACATGACAAAAATAGTATACATTTTGAGACATCCACTTTGAAAATATGTTGCATCATAATAAAATACATATCGGAATGGTAAAATATAGGGCTGCAACGAACCAAACGTTTGGCGAACAGTTCGTGAACCGTTCGGCGGGAAGTTCGTTTGTGTTCGTTCGTTTATTAAACAAACGAACACGAACAAGAAATTTCGTTCGTTTAGTTAAATGAACAAACATGAACAGAGGTCGTGTTCGTTCATTTATGTTCGTGAACGTTCGGTAACGTGTTCGTTTGTGTTCGATAGTTAATTAGTGTTTCTAGTTTTTATATTTATTAGATACTTCAAAATTCCGACAAATTAAATATCTAATAAGTGTCAGTGTATTATATATTCTGTTCATGAACGACTGTTTGTGTACGTTAGTTTCCATTTGTGTTCATGAACATTAGTTTGTGCTCATTTGTGTTCGTCAACGTTCATTTTTGTTCGTTGCCTAAAATTAACAAACAAACACAAACGAACACGCACATAAAATCTCGTTCGATAAGTGTTCGTGAACGGTTCGCGAACACGTATATTTCTTAACAAACGAACACGAACAAGGTCTTGTTCGTGTTCGTTCGGTTCGTTTGCAGCCCAAGTAAAATAGTAAATTACCTCTAAGTTGAAGCTCATGTATTTCGTTTGCGGGTTGTGTTTTAAGAGCCCTCTCGTTACTGCTGCAACAGTTATTATCTGTTGATTGGCTTGTGGATACCCTATCATCTGTAACAAATGACAAGATAGTAAACAGCAAGATACAAATACAAGCAAATAAAAAAGAAAAAGATACTGCATAAAAATAATCACACCAGCACATACGGATTCCTTACCTTTGACCATCTGGGATAAACTACTTAAATCCTTGGGGTTACGGATTGTTGAACAAATGGCTGCATCTGATACAGATTGTTTCACCAGTGTAAGGGAATTTGTCCCTTGTACAAATCCAGGTTCGCTAAGAGCAGCTGTTTGAAAAGACGTCGTAACTTGAAAAACTGCTGGAACTGTCAAATATTACACCTCGAGTCAGTATAAGGATCTTGGGGGGTCATAAAGTTGTATGAAACTGACCATTTTTTGCAGCCTTTTGTGGATAGGGGTGAGTCGCCTTCCGTTTAGGACGAGGGGGAGGGAGATGTTCATTAGTACCATTTTTTTGGACCTTCAGAAAGTACTTCTGCGCATGACTACGAATCTGCAATCATTGTTTTCCATCGTCACGCACACTTGTTTATTTTTATTTAAATAGCATACAAGATTAAAAAAAAAACAAGCTTGACAGTTGACAAGGTCATGTAGATTTAATTCTAGTTGATGAATTTTCTAGCAAAAAAGTGCTGAAATTAAGAAATTGCATATAATGTACCTGGATAACAGTTTTGGATCCTATAAATGCTTCAATTTTCTTCCAGTCACGGTCAAATCTGTAGTTTAAACGATTTAACAGCAATCAGATAACTCGTCACCTATGAGAATCTATTAAACAGAGTTGCTAAACATTAGGGCCGTTCAAATTGCTCGCCGCTCGTCACTCGCTCGACGCTCGTTCGGAAATTGCTCGGAAAATGCTCGTTCGATTTGACGCTCGATTGTAAATGAGCCGCTCTGCTCGGTTCGGTTTGTAAACGAGCCAAGCATGAGCAAAGGTCCGCTCGGATCGGTTCGGCTCGAATTATTATTTTAATTAGTATATATATACATATACACATACATCTATAAACATGTATATACACAAATATAAATTATACATATATACACACACATACACCTATATATACACACACTTACACATACATATATACTTAAATATAAATTAAATTTATAGTTTTATATGTACCAATCTATTAGATTTTGGTCAACTATATACAAATTTACAACTATATCTACACGTACTAGCCCAACCACGCCAATAAAAAATTAAAATCAAAACTAAAAGTTAAACGCTAAACCGATAAACGACAGTCTGTTCATCACCTCAATGTTTCATGTCGTTACCCTAAGTCGATCGTCTCCTGCTCTCAACTTAATTGTTCGTGCAATATAATCATCGCCTCGTTAACCACAACATTGTTATTCATAAGAAAAATATTATGCCATGAAATGTGCATGTTTTTAAAGACATATAAACTTGAAACCCAACATTGTCACTATCTCTCTCAGCAAATTTAAATTGGGCGACACGGTTGTCCAAATCGCTCGAACTTCGCTCGACGCTTGCTCGGAATTTTTACTGCTCGAAAAATGCTCGCTTGATTTGATGCTCGGTTTTAAATGAGCCGCTCCGCTCGGTTCGGTTTGTAAACGAGCCAAGCACGAGCAAAGGTCCGCTCGGTTCGGCTCGTGAACAGCCCTACTAAACATGGTAAAAATATTAGATTATATATCAAATAACTGAAATAGAGCTCAATCATTGACACGGTTAGGATATATTTTATCTTATAAAAAATCTCAAGAAAGAACTAGAAGAATAGGTGGTCCAGTGAAGAGTTATATGCCTAAAATGAGATTATGCAGATTGCAGAATTCATTTTAATATGTGAAATGTGCATTAAGTTGTGCAAGCCTATGGGATTATAAACTTCTATTTGATGCATTTTGATATAATTACTTATATGTGTGCACATATAATGTATATATGTGTGGGCGCTCGGGGGGAAAAGTGAAATGGTACTAACTTTAACGTTATTTTACTAATTTCGTGAAAATAACGTTAAAAGCGGCGGATGGTTAATCATGCATCATGTGGTGACGTTGATAGCTGAAAGACACGGGGGTACATGCACCAATCAGTCTCTGTCCCGATTGTTTGAGTGTCATGTGTCTTAGGTCCAAGGCTTGATACAAACTACAATCGAGCTGGGGGTCTCACTGGAAGCAACATCTCTATTCCTACGGGGTAGAGGTAAGGCTGTCTACATCTACCCTCCCCAGACCCTACCTTAGCTTTGCTATTGGTGAGATTTACCAAGTATGATGATGATGATGATATAATTACTTAAATGACAAGATTTCACTGTTCCACCAACACTCTTCATGGAGAAATAATTAGCTCCAGCTTAAATGAAAATCAAAGTAGTGATTGGAGATTTCAGAGGTGTTACGAATAAGATGATTGGTGATGTAAATCAAAGTAGGTAACAGATAGAAATTTGAATATCAAATAGGACGGATAACCTATGTATCGATACAGTACAGATACAAAAGCACCACGCAAACCGGCTCATAGAGCAGCCCACTATTGATACTAGATACAGATTCATCACTAGTATTAACAATACTACAATAGGATCCAATCATCCAAAGGACACCATTCAAATTGCCAAATTTAAACTAGCAATGGAAAAATCAATTTTAATTCACAAAATCCCATGAGGCAAAATTAATACACATTTTCTTCATCTATAAACTCACTGTCATTCCTCGTGAATAAACAATTCTTTACATAGAGAGAACACATGACCCATGAACCCATGTTTCTAGTGTCCTAACATTTAGGGAAAAGAAAACAAATTGACTCGAACATGAAAATAAGCAACCTGGTTGACCGATTAATCCCATTTTAGTAGGTGAGCACCCTACATGTTTTGGTGGATCAGATTTCCAACATTTGGTAGGATCAGCCATTATTGTAAGTAAACAGATTTATGTAGTTAAAGGCGCATGCCTAGGCGCCCAAGTGAGGCTCGGCTCGGATCAGCCAAAGCTCCTTGAGTGCAGGTGCAGCCAGGCGCACATGCGCACTGAACAGGAAGAAAACCTGTCTGAAACAGCTAAAAGATAGCATGCGCTTTTTAAACGACTTACGCCTAGGCGGCTGTTGATGTGTGGAGTCTTTGGCCCAAGAGACTAGCTAAATCATATGGGCAGATTGGAATGTTTCCATAATTACGATTTCTTGTTCCAAAAGATTGTAGCCCTAAATCAGTTCTATCGTAATTCTCACCACCTCATAACAATATCATAACACTAGTTACAGCCTGTGGACGTAGGTCACACCGACCAAACCGCGTAAATCTCACGTGTCAATTTACCGCTTTCGTTTATTGTTTTCTCGTGTGTGTGTACGATATACCTAACAACACAGGCTCACCCTATGCGCCTCGAGCTTTTAACAACCTAGGACAGTAGGACCTAATCAATATAAGATACAGCTTTGACACCATACAATGAGATTTAAACCCTAAATCCCCTATATGTCTAAAAGAAAAAAAAACAACCGGGATTGCAACAATCACATGAACTCCAATAACCTGGAAATTAACCTAGTTGATCAATTTTATAGTTTCCTAGGTTAACAAAATTTTTAGAAAGTTTGGAACAAAAATGAAACCCTAGAATTGAGAAATAAGTATAAAGAAACTGACAGTTGGAGTGCTTCGAGGAACTTGTCATGCTCGGGGTCGGACCAGCTCTCGCGGGATTTAGTGATGGTGTAGGGTTTTCTGATCTTCTTGGAAGCATCATCGGCGGGTGAAGGCGGAGCCACGACGTCGGTGGGGGCGGAGAAAGAGCCGATATTAGGAATCGCCATGGGAGATGAATCGGAGTAGAAGGGTTGGGTTGGTGGAATTGGATACAGCAGCGATACCATGTGTTGGTGTGTTTGGGCGGTTTGAAGAAGAGTGAAAAAGGAGAAGAGATCATGTGGTTTTGTTTCGAACAAGCCACCTTAGGATACCACGACCACTACCGTAAAACTTATGTTCCCCCACCACCAGGTCAACATAGTCAAAATCAGCTATATAAACTAGTGCGAGTATGAGTGAAATCCTTTCATTTCCAGTCGACATATCCCCTTTCAATTCCATTCGACGTATCTTTTATATATATCGATTATTTCAATTCAGTATAGCAGTCGACATATCTTTCAATTCCTTACGATACCATTACTAGAAGTGCATTAGGTATAGCAGTCGACATATCCTTTGTATCAATTAAAATACATAAAAGTGAAAAAACCATCCCTCAATACAGTTTACAATACCAAAAAACTACCCTATTACACCACTTTGAAGCTTTTAGGTCATTCAAATCAAAATATAAAATGGAGTAACATATAAGAGCACAGTGACGAAGATTGAAATTTTTTTCGGGGGGTCGAAAACGTATATACCCAAAAATTTCTATAAAACCGGGGGTCGAAAACATATATACCTAAAAATTTCTATACGAAAACTACATATATAACACTACTGGCCGAAAAAATCGGGGGGTCGGGCGCCTCTCCCGGCCCCTTCAAAGCATCGCCCCTGTAAGAGCATACAATTCACATCCCTTCCCCGATCTATATTTCTATAATTATATTAAAAATACTACATTTTTGAAGAGGTATGGTCCCAAATTCCCTGCCTACATGGCAGGGACCACACCACTTTTGAGCATACAAGGCGTCCACATCAGCGAAGGAATCCAGAAGTTTCTAGAAACTTCTGGAAGATCTACAGGTGGCGCCAAAGATGCTCTATTCGACATAAAGGACACAACGTGTCACCACTCGCAGAACGCCACATAGGCCTGCGGCAAATCAGGGAGCAGAGCTGACAACACCGGTACGAGGTCTCCAGCGTAGGCAAATGTAAGAACGCCACGTGTACCACTATACCTGCCGTGACAGAGCAGACCAAGAGGATATTCCCCTTGGTCGGACAGCTGGCACGCGCCCACAGCTGGCACAGCTGCTCCTTCCTTCTTCACCATCAGGCTATAAATAGGACCCTTCATCATTCAGGTTCAGGATCTTTTCTCTCCATACTCACTCTATACACACACTGTTTATTACTCTCAGAACAGTATTTATTCTCACGCCGGAGCCTGGTTAAGAGGGAAATCCCCTTTCTCCCCCTCTTAACGAGACTGATGGTGGTTACTGTTTTGCAGGTTTCGAGCTATTGTCACGAGTAAGGAAAGAGGTTGAACACCATAAACGAATTAACCCCATCGGTTAACCTTGGCGTTAATCGGTGTTTCATCAATTTTCTATCTCATTTTCAATTAAATAATATTTTTGTACATTTATCATTATTTTCCCTCTCTCCTTCATTCCCAACAACTTTAAAAAAATATTAAAAAATTAGTATAGGTAAACATTGTTCCTCTAAATATATAGAAGAATAATAACATTTTCTCTTTCCTCTACTTTTGATAAAATGCATAACCCACTTATATAAAAATGCAAAACGCAATGTGAATGCTTAAAACTTACCAAGCACATGGGCAGCTCTATATCGTGAGATTTGGGTTTGGGCCTAGGGCCCTAATTTATCGAGCACCCAAAAGGCCTAAAGATTTGCAAAAATAGTTGACATATAGTTCGATCCGCATAATTCAATCCTACTTTTACGAATCCGTTTATTATCAACACTCGCAAAACAAAAACTTAGCTGTTAGTTTATTATCCACACTCACAAAATAAAAACTTAGTTGCCCCACTGTTTATAACCATCATATTTGAAAAAGGGCCTTGAGTCTTTACTTTGCCTTGGGTCCCATCTTTACTTTACCTTGAGCCTCTGCAATGGTTGAGCCCCCTCAAACCAAACATATTACCTCCATATTTATAAATCTCTTCAGTTTTCTTCACCGCATATTTTAGACAAATTTTACCATTTGAGACAAATTTTACCATTTTGTTCTTTCCAATTTCATATCTACTTTAAGCATGGATATCTCGTTCAACCTTAGCTCCATATTACACACTGTAGCAAGTTGCGAAACTCTTAAGAAAACGCAAATTCATAAATTAGTAATATTATATATCTCTTATAACAGAAGAATTATAAATTCATAATATTACACATTGTAGCAAGTTTCGAAACTCTTAAGAAAACGCAAATTCATAAATTAGTAATATTATATATCTCATATAAACAGAATTATTCTTATGTAAAGTCGGTAAAAAATCATATTTCCAGCGACATTTTCCAAACTTGTCTATTTGTTATAGCAATAAGTTGTTTTGTCCAGGAATGTTTTTTTAACAGAGTGCGGTTAGGATGTCGCTAACTGGTTAGTAGTTAGTATCGCCAAGTTAGTATTAAAATCCCCTTTGCCTAGGATGTCGCTAACTAGTTAGTAGTTAGTATCGCCGACTTAGCATTAAAATCCCCTTTGCCTGGATTTGAACCCAGGATCTTCATGAGAAGCAAAGCTTCCCACCTCCCCTTGACCACTCGCCAAGAGATCTTTCGTATTAGGGAATGCTTGTTACCCAATTTCTTTAACCCCCAAAAGCAATCCCAGACACCCTTTTGTTCAAACAATCAAAAAAATTGTTGTAAATACGAGAAAACAGCATGTCATGAACTATAAATTTGGATGATTCGAGGGGAACACAAGGGGTGTGAAAGGATGATGAATGAGTATGAAGCATATGATTGTTAAGTTGTTAACTTACAATCTTATAGATTATAAAGAATGATAAAACTGAGCAGAAAAAATGGCATGCTATGTACATGATGACCACAAAGGTTTACCCATAAATTTGGGTTCTTGTCTTTTAGAGTTCAGTTTGATGGGCTTCTTTCTGCTTTTGTTGCTTGCCTGGAACTCTTGGAAATAATAAGTTATTCAACTGTCTCTCCGCACTGTACTCGGAAGAGGCCTACAAAGACGTTTTCCAATCACAAACGCGTATTAAATTCTGATAAAAGAAGATAGAGTGAACTTCGGTTTTGCTCCCTGTGGTTTGGTCACTTTAAAGATTTTGCCCCAAACCTTTAAAAATAAGCCATTTTCCTCCAATAGTTTGCTATGGTTTTTCCATTTTGCTCAACAGACAGGTTGGATGGAGCTAGAGGCGGGGAGCAAAATGGAAAAACCATAGCAAACTATTGGAGGAAAATGGCTATTTTTAAAGGTTTGGGGCAAAACCGTTAAAGTGACCAAACCTCAGGGAGCAAAACGGAAGTTTACTCAAGAAGATATGTGTACCAAAAAGATAGTTCTGATGGTATAAATTATTTATAAAGTTTAATCATGACTTTGCTTCAGCAACATATTTACCCGCTTTTTAAATGCAAACCGCAATGTTTGAACTTGTCTTCCAGAGCACACTCTTACATCAAATCCCAGGCTATCCACACCAATAACAGCTACCTCCTGTCACATCTTATACAAGTAAGAACTTGCTTGTAAACACATCATCAAGAATCTTTTACGTAGCGTTGGAAGACAGATGTTACCTCCACTTGAAGTCCCTTGCATCTCCAACATAGTGATTTAAGGGCTAGTGTTGTCTTCTCTCCACCAGATTTAAGGCGGGATATGATTTTAGGAGCCGAATGTGCAATAGCATCAGGTTTAGCCCTCTTAAAATCTTCCACTTCAACAAAAGTCTGTAGAGGATTTGTTATATTTATGTTTTTTTTTTGTTTCCAAAATAGCAGTAACAAAGATAAACGCAAAAACTCTATTAAGTTGCAGGTCAAGATCTCAAAATACCTGATTTCCATGGGCTGAGATCAAATGAATTTTTACAAACTCTAGCTTATAATATGAAGTCCCGTTTCCTGAAACTTGATCTTTCTGCGATTCCTCTTCTGAGTTTGGACCATCTTGGGATGGTCCCGGTTCATACCTATGGCCATTGATGACGTCTAAATCTTCTTCTTTGCTTTCAGGTATCTGATCTGCTTCTTCATCTTTAGACTGACTGTCAAGCATATGTTTGTTTATGACAAAATTTTCTTCGAGAAATGTAGGTCTAAGAACGCCTTGAATAGCAAGACCAGCAGGAGGTTGGTCCATGTAGTCTACCGGATCATCCGATACAAACTGACAAGAAAAAAGGTCCACCCAAAAACAATAATGCCAGTAAATATACAAGTGATGCATTTAATTTGGGCAAATTGGATTTAAATAATCCCAACTTGCTCAATTTGGCCAATAATAATCCCAACTCAGTTATTGGCCGATAATAATCCGAACTGGTGCACTTTTGGCCGATAATAGTCCGCCGTTAGAAATAGCTTAACGGAGTTAAGCTTTTTTCCGAATTACAAACCGATGTTTTATGGATTTTGATCAGAACAAGGATACGAGTTGATTGATATAAAATTTAACTCGAAATACTGCCCCAAGCGACGAAAACGGTGCTTCAATTCGGGTGCTTAAACTTTCAATTAACAAAAATCAAGTCGTTTGAAGCACCGTTTCGAGGTAAGTTTTACATAAATCGAATCGTATCCTCGTTCTGATCAAAATCCATAAAACATCGGTTTGTAATTCGGAAAAAAGCTTAACTCCGTTAAGCTATTTTTAACGGCGGACTATTATCGGCCAAAAGTGGACCAGTCCGGATTATTATTGGCCAATAACTGAGTTGGGATTATTATCGGCCAAATTGAGCAAGTTGGGATTATTTAAATCCAATTTGCCTTTAATTTACAATGAACGTAGAAAATGAATTAACGGTTACCTGTGCCATCTGTTTAGCAAATTGCATCGGATGGGAAGAACGCATGGTGTCCAACTTTGCCCAATCACCGGGATCCTCGTCATCATCCCCCTCTTCAAGAAGTGAAACCCATTCCTACAACATTTAGGCATGAACGAAAGGTTATAACAATATTTCTGGCGAATGACAGAACAAAACACATAAAGCATTGATTGTCACATTATCATAGCCGCCACTCTCATCGTCGTCTTCATCGTCATCATAATCACCATCATCATCGTTATCCTCGTCATCCGTCCCACTGTCTTCATCCTCAATTTCCTCCATATCAAAATCCGACTCTGCTTGGCCTAACAGCTCCATCTCACTGACCATTTCAGTCGTGTCTAAGCCTATTATGACTTGCTGCATTGAGTTTATTGGTTAATTAACTACATAACTTGAAAAAGATGGCTGTCTTTACTCTTTAGATGCATCTACTCTTAAAATAATGTACTTAATAGGTTCGTTTTCCACAAAGAACGCTTGGCCTTGTCAAGCAAATTGAATACGATTCAACAGGCTGAGTGAGATATAATTATAAACCATGAATTCATGTTCCTTACCACAAGGGTATCCTCAGAAGTAAGAGTTTGAAGAATGTCTTCGTCATTTTTCACTTGGAAATATATATCTGAGAGGCATCAAAACAGGAGATTGAGTAAAAAAAAACAAGTTTCCGTAAGAAAATTCACGCAACGGGATCTTTGAGAGGATAACTTACTTCCATGTTCATCAGTGGCGTAAGGCAAATCTGGCCAGAAGATATTCTCATGGACTCCATCACCTACCGCACCTGAAAACATAAGCATCGCTTTGCTGTTTACCTGGCAACAGTAACAAGCTTGCAGTCAACACCATGTTTGATATTGTATAAATCTACAGTGCAGAAACGATCAACAATTTGTAGCTGTGCAACAGATGTTCTCTTTTATAGAAGTCAGTTCACATGTTTGAAAATGGAGACGGATGTGAATCTGACATCAGTGATCACTGATCAGACACATTCACTTAAAGAAAACAGGCACATAGACGCTTTCCTGCTAGTGTTAACTGACTCAAGAAATGATCAAATCATGTTATAAAAGCAACCGCTACAACGTTACAACTCAAGCCAGCCACATAACAAACCTGAGGAAGATAGCACTATTATGTTGACCCTTTAAGCTATTGTTTAACAGTCACAACTGCTTTCAGATTAAAATATCATAATAAAGGAGAGCCGTTTTAACGAATAATATGACTTTGTTTACTAGCTTCTAGTAATAATTCTATGTTTTAGCATCAAAGATCTACCTACCTACATATGATTCCAAAATTAGAAAAATTAAATACCTCAATAACAGTCCTGCTAGTTTCAGCAGGTCCAAGTATCGCATCTCCATTCTCATCGGATTCTTCAGAGTCCGAAATGTCCTCAGACGGATGATATCGTTGCGGTTTCGCTTGTTTCACCGGACCCGACAGCTCCTCTGCTGCCGAAGCCCTAATTCTGTTCTTCCCCAAATTGTTCCTTCTCGTAATCTTATTGCTAACAAAAATCAATGCAAAATATGCTACTTAATAATTATAAGTACCATCCCCAAAATATGAAACCTCTCTTTAGTTAATTAAGCCAGCTCGTTTGAATATCAGCTCAAATTTAGCTCATGTTCTACATAATACATTTATTAGTGAATAATAAGCAATTAGTTACTTACAAGACACGGTAAATGAATCTGGTTGAAGCAAGTAAAAGTTGAATTGTATGTAAGTAAAGTAATACCAGGGGATGAGTGAGCTGCGAGAGTTGGAGAGGAGGCGGGAATCGGGCGCAAATCGGACGGTGGGGATACGGAAGGCGGTTGCCGGTTCAATTACCAGCATTTCCGTATTCGATTGGAGATCAAAGATTGTTGATGACGGACGGAGATAGTGCGTGCGTTTATTGAGGTTCAGTTTTATCCGATTATATAAAAAGAAAGACGAGTTTGTTTCTGGGTGGGGGAAGAAGGTTGTGCTTAGGATACTTGTACTTTTGTTAATCGAATATTCTATACCAAATATCTTCGGAATTCGGATTGTACTCGGAACAAAACCGGTAAATCGGTAATATGACGCTTTAGTGTTTTTGCTTACTTTAACTTTATAATAATTATATCGGCAGGGGTGTAAAACCATGATAACCGAACAACGAACATATAATCAGGGAAAATGTAAAACAAAAACACGAATTTATAACATCAAGTGACTAACTGAAAAACATAAACAAAAACACGAATCTATAACATCGGGTGACCAACTGAAAACGTACATAGAAAATAAGTACGAAAACGTATTATATTTGACTCGATGCATTTTACATCGAAACGTAAATCGACTTTTATTTATATCGACGCATACGTTTCCTAGCGGCTAAGGTCTTGTTAGTTAGATCCGTTGAGCTTGGATGAGTTAAAACATGTAAATAACTCTTTAGAAAGTGACCCGAGACTTGAGCATTGGAAAACACCGTTTGATTAATCAAGAAGCTTAATGTTAGTTGCAGTGGCGGAGCTTGAACAAAAGTTTCGAGGGGGCGTAAAGTGATGGGACCCAATTTTTTTTTTTCATATCCTTATGTTTCGGGTGGGGTTGGGTTGGCTATTCGATTCAAATCGGGTCAAATAATAATAGTTCTAAATAAAACAAAGTGTATGTCTACCAAACTACCCATCATTTATATAGAAAGTTTATAAATATTTAGGATATACAATTTAGGAAAAATAATCAGGGGGGCGATCCTATATAATTTTAAAATTTTCGGACGAAAAATCGGAACTTATACACTTCTAACCGAAATATTGGGGTGGACGGATGCACCCCCGGGCATCCACAATACTTCGCCCCTGGTTAGTTGCCTTATAAAAGAAAAGCCCAACTTAAGTTACCACTGATCACACTTATTGATGACAAGTTACCAATAATCACATATACTATTGCTCGTAGTTGTTAATCAAGTACTGCTGATCACATTTATCATAGATGGATTGAGTTGATGTTGATTTCAGTCATTACTAACTTACCAATAATAATCAGCTCGTACTAGCACCACTTTCATGCAACTTGCAATTATACATACAGATGTGAAACAGTTTTCGATAAGTCACACCCCGATATTTCCACATATTACCGGTGAGCCCGACGGGGAGTATCGTGACGTAGTTGATATCATCATTGTCAATACACACAATATAATAGCACAGCGGAAGGCTTGGTGAAAAATTACTATTACAAACCATAGTGTCTAAGTGTCCAAATGAAAGAATATACAGACTTAGTTGTAATAAAGATCCACAGACGGATCATAAATAAAATATAAGAAACTGAAATAACAGACTCCAGGTATCTAGGGATTTGCAAGATCCTCTTATATGACACCTAGTAGCTCCAGCCTATTTACGTGAGGTACCTGTCAATCAGTCTTTGGAAAATACGTCAGTTTACACTGGTAAATACAATTAACTGACTCATTTTAAAACATTTATGAAAATTGATTTAAGTGCACAAGGCACAAATCATTTATAACTTGGGACAATTATTTAAGATAATCTTGTATACAGATTTACATGTTTGTCATACAATTGGGGCCGGTTTGGAAGCCGGTCATGATTAACCGACTCACCACTTATAGAACCCACAAAGGAGTTATCCCCAACATGTGGGTTTATTTTAGCATTTGCATCTGTCAGATGTATGCCTACACCATGTGCATAGGTCGTGGCCATTTTCAAATGAAATGAGCCGAGGATATCCAGGACACGGTCGTATTAACCCCCAATGTTTATGTTATCAAACAAGACAGATTAAAACGGGTTATGTAAATTTATTAATCACAATCCGATTAAATGATTTCATACCCGACCAAGTGGTATTTTTATAATACCATATCCAAGCCCGTATAATGGAAAATAAGTTAAAAGTATTTACCTGAGCTAGATGTGAAGAAGTAACTCAGCCGTATATTCCTAAAGCCTTATGAAATAGCTTCTACTGAAATCAAACTGTACGGAAGGTTTAATAACCTATTAGGATACTAACGGGTCTTTATTTAAGTCAAAGACTTAGACCGGTTAGTGGGTAAGTTACTTTACAGTTCTAAACGTTAGATTAAGCGGAGACCGGAATAGAATGTGGTTTAGACCCGACAAGTTTGGATACTTGTATAATATGGGTAAACTAAACACATTCTGGAATTTGAGGATTTAATGATAAGGTTAAACCCGTTTCGGCAATTTTATGTAAACTAGTCACATATACCTTCCGAACGCATAAATGCATAACGGTAACCAATTAACAAACTTCATTCCGACACATGAAGTCCCAAGTTGTCCGAATGGTACGAAACCGACGAGGGGGCAGAATACATACAAAGGTCGAACGAAGAAATAGTTTATCCATTATCCAAAAACTCCGGTTATCGATACGAGATGTTGGAAAGATGTGATAGTGATCGTGACTACTCATCCCCCAATTCCCTTTTTGGTTATTAATTTATGTGATTGTGTATTAATTTATTATTGGGTTATTGGATTTTATCACCCCTAACTATTGCCTATTGGCCGTTGTCACCCCCAACTATCACTTTGACGCCCCCCACCCCCAACTTAACACTTAGTGTGTTCTGACCGCGTCGTTAACTGATTACTAACTTTTGATCTTGTTCTTATACATTTGGGGTGTCCTAAGATCCTTAAAACCTTTGTAAGATCCCTATGACACCCCCAAAAGTATAACAACAAGATCAAAAGTTAGTGACCAGTTAACAATGAGTGATATAACACACTAAGTGTTAGGTTGAGGATGACGGGTGTCAAAGTGATAGTTGGGGGTGACAGTTGCCAATAACTAATAGTTAGGGCTGATAAAATCCAATAACCTTTTATTAGTTATGTATTAATTTTGATTTTAATTGTGTATTCATTAATTCCAATAACCCTTTATTATTTATGTATTAATTTTGATTTTAATTATGTATTCATTAATTGTTATTTAAATGTTTAATTTATTAATTATGTATTAATCTTATCGTTTATCATGTATTAATTTAAATTTTATCGTTGTGCTTAAAAGCCTAATTTATCTTTAACAAAAAAAAAAAAAAAAGATTTTAGGGTAGTGGATATAACATTTGGTTTGTTAATATACTAGGTTATAGCCCATGTATTACACGGGTTGAATAAATAAATTTTATATACTAATAATAAAACAATACATATTTAAAACCTCATTTATTGCATTGTTTAAATAAATATAATTTTATATATTAAATAATAAAAAGTTATATCTATAAAAACCATATTGTACGGATTGAATAAATGTAGTTTTATATCCGAAATAAAAAAGTTATATCTTTAAAACCACGTGTATTACACGGGTTGAATAAATGTAATATTGTTTACCAAATAATAAAAAAATTACATCTTTATAAATATGTGCATTACCCGGTTTGAATAAGTGTAATTTTCTGTACTAAATAATAAAAAAATATATATATCCTTAAAAAACCCGTGTATTGTATGAATTCAATAAATCTAATTTTATATATCAAATAATAAAAAGTTATATCTTAAAAAACCTCATGTATTACATGGGTCGAGTAAATGTAATTTTGTATAGTGAAAATAAAAATATTTAATATATTAATACAAAGTTTGATTTTCGTGATAAAAATAGATTATTCTGTTGTTACAAAATTTGGTAACGAAGTCTCAATAAATTTAACTCTTTATTTAAAACTCCGTAAATATATAAATGATAAATAATATTAGTTATTTTTATTTTAAGTTTCGTAAAATCTATTTGATACACCAAACTAAACAAAACGTTCAAATATAATTAATTCAAATAAATAATATTATAAATGAGAAGAAGATTAAACTAAATAATAATTATCTATAAGATATTAAACTAATAATATTTAGTAGAAGGGTTATCTATAATATTAGATATTAAACTAAAACTAGATGGAGGCTCCCGCCGCGATGCGGCCGGGGCTTACAAATTAAGACATAACATGTACATCAAGATACAGCCATCCAATGCAACTCAAACTGGATTTTCCCATTCCTCGAATCAACCAGACAGTACGTCTCATTGATTTTCCTGTTGTGCACAAACATCCCCCATACTGATGTTCACATAACCCAATCCCAATGATTCCTGTTTTTATACAACAAAACATGTAAGCCTGATTAGTATTGATAAGTTCAATAGACCGCATACCTAAAAGGATGATCACATATCTAAAATGCTAAAACGCTAAAACGGGTCAATTTAGATAATGTTGTTTCTCCAATGACCTAAAAAAGCAGGTAAAACTGAAACGGATCGAAACTCGGAGTAAAAATGCTTACAAACTTCTAAATCACTTTTGTTCATGCCCCGTAAACTCCAAATATTGGGTTGATGGCATAAGTTATAAACTCTAACCAAATTGGTCTTAAAGTTATAAACTATAACCAAATTCGTTTTAAAAAGATGAACCGTTCATAATCTCTTCATGTCATCATATCACATCGATATATATAGTGTAAACAAATTATAACTACACGGATATGAATCTAAATTAAATTAACACAAACGCTAAATAGACATGACTATAGCTTGTAGCAAACCAAATATTCGTTTAACTACATGTCTTGTAATTGGTTGACACGTTTTCGAAAACTAAATAAAATTATGAATAATTCAAAAAACATACCGAACATTTTCATGATGAATCTTATCTACGTTGTCCTACGAAAGAGTAAATTCGAAATCAAATACCTAAAACGGCATTCTTTTTCTCAGCACCCTTTTAGATCAATCTGACGCATCAGGTTCGTTTTTCCTGAATGAATCATGAAAAAACAAATAAGAGCGAATATATTATTTTTTAATCAAATACTAAATGAAACTGGTAGATGAAATAAGCCCAAAACCATAACTTTTCCCTGTTGAAGTCTAAGTAACTGGTAAGGGTACCACAACAAAATATTATATTAAAGTATTAGAAAGTGATGAATCTAAGAAGTATGAAACATGAACACATGAATCTAACCTCAGAAAATGGTGCAGCAGCGATCTAATCTTTAATTACCTGTAAATAGCAGCACAAAGCAAGAAAATAAAATTATTAATAAGAAAACTGATTAGTATATGAAATTAGTCCCTACCATACTTTACATTGTTAGTATGGATGAGCTGGGCTAAGAAATGGCTCAAAACAAATTTGGGTAAAACAGTCACAAGTTTTTTCCTTCTTTTGATAAAAAGGGTATAGGAAGTGCAGCAAGTAGAATTCATCTCAACTTATAACTGAATTAAACAACAAATATAACAAATTTGGTATAAACCAATAATGAACAAATGCAAGATGTAAAGCTTAAAAAACATGATTTTGAACAGTAACATTGACTGAATTTAGGCAGCCAATATTATATACTCCTAACATCATATTTTCATAAAAGGGCATATTTTATTCGATTTGCGTAAAGGGTACATGCGAATAATCAATGAAAAAAAGCAAAGTGGGAGATTAATAGAAAAGATTAAAAAAACTGCATAAATAATAAATCACGATTCAGAAGAGGATGATAGGGTTTTTAATAAAAATACCGAAAGATCATCGGAAAAGCCCCAATGTTGTCGAAAGTTGTTGGAAGCCTAAAAATCTCACCGTTCGTAGCCCATCGAATCTTGGTCGCTGGAAAATCGCCAACATCGCCGCTGGGTAACACCATCTCTGTCGTTATCATGGCCTATCAGTGTTGTGCCACCGTCTCCCCTACTCTCAAACGTCTCTCGTCTCTCTGTATCGCATATTCTAGACAAAGAGAGAGAAAGCATGAACATTGATAATGGGGATGGGTGTGGCTTTTTATTTTGGTGGACGACAAATGTCACTCCTACTCTATTGTACACATATTATTCAGGTTTGGTACGTTGTATACGTACAACACCACCATAATATGAAGATTAGAGCATAAATGTGGCACTATGAAGATTACACCAGTCACCAACCAAGCATTGTGTACAACAACACTTAGCACAAAACAACCCTTAAGCATCATGTACAATACCATAATGCACACTAATCTTACAAATTAATATATACTACAGATTATTTATCATGTAATATCCCAATTTAATAACCCATTAATGGTTAAATAATATAACCATTACAAGGAAGAGAAAGCTCAACATCCTCTTGCATTCTTCTGAGCAAAAAAAAGGTGCAATATAGCCTGCAATCAATTGCATATCAAATTAGTAAATTCGTATGTGAAAAAAGGGTGAGAGATTGATCTAATGTATACATAGTCGTTTGGACCCCGTTTAAGCTCAAAACCCCTCCACCGTCGCAAACCAGCGGCAGTGGCCACTTTATCACCACCATTACAAACAGTAAACAAACAACTTTCAACATAGAGCAGCCCTAAATCAAATCTACAACATATAAGAACTCTAATAGCCCCAAATCAACAACTCTACAAAACTTAAAATCGAAAGACCAAATACCAATACAACAAATACATCTTACCTAATGCGCCGGAAGACTGAGGATCACCCGTTACCATCGCCAATCTGCCCTGAGTTTGACTGCATAACACCGATCCACCTTTCTAAGACATCTTCATCAACACCAGAGTTCACAAACCGTCGCCTACTATCGAAGTCAGAACCCTAGGTCACCGTGACAGTCGCCACCGTCGTTGTGTTTGCGGCGGAACCCTAAACGCCGCCGCCGTGTCTCTTTCCTGCCTCTCTCTACCGTAATTTCTTTCTCTTCCTCTTGCTTATACAAAACCCTAGAGTAAATACTATGTTTGGAAAGGAAATGTGGCTCAAAGGGGCCGGTAGACAAAGAGGCAAAACAATGTATAACCTGCTAAGCTAACCTTACAACTAAGAAAAGCATGATACACAAACAAAGCCAAGAGTATAACAACAACATGCCTAAAGATGTTACAAATTAGAGTATTATATAATAATAATTATTTATAAGAGATTAAACTAAAATAATAATTATCTATAGTAATTATCTATGAAAGATTAACCAAAAATAATAATTATCTATAAAAGATGACCTAATATTATCACAAGTGTCCCTAAAGTGGTTTCTTTTATTATATAGTAAAATAAGATATTACACCATTTAAACAACGGGTATTTGATTCTCTTTACTTGCTATAGTTTTTTTAATTAACAAATTGACAAATTGATATGTTACTTAATTAACAGTGTCTAAGGGTGAGTACTAACTGAATCGTTAACCAAAATCGAACTGAAATAAACCAAGAAAAACTGTGAATTAACTGAAAACTGATTAAATGAAACCCGAATTAACCAAAAATGGTTGTCAATTTTTTGTACTCTCATTTAACTAAAATTAACAGAAACCATTCATATTTCATATATTCATAGCTTTTATACATTTAGTTCATGTATTTCATATTTATACCCTCATTTAATGTATTTATACCTACAGGGTAGAGATATGGTAAAAAGTGTCTAAAATGTAAGAAGGGTAAGAAGTGTTTTAAACCATTGGATATTTGATCTAATGGTTGAGATCAATAGGGTATAAAAATGTAAATTGTGTTTTAATTAGAGGGACCTTATGTAAAATTGAAGGGCATTAGTGTCTTTTTCAATGTTTGAAATATGGTAACCATATCATACACGACCAAAAAACTCATACATTTACTCCTTTTTCCTTAAATATCGGAATTAATGATTCACCTTAATTGTAGGAGGTCTTTGGTTGCATATTCGTCATACATTATCATAACGAGAACTGTAATCAGATTCATGGCATGGTGTTTTAAAACAACTGGATAAATTGACTATGATTCAAGTCATGGTGTTTTATCTGGAGACATTGTTCATGGCGTGGTGTTTTAAACATCTATGATTCAAGTCATGGTATTTTATCTGGAGACATTGTATAAAAATCGTAAACACCATGACTATGATTCAAGTCATGGTGTTTTATCTGGAGACATTGTTCATGGCGTGGTGTTTTAAACATCTATGATTCAAGTCATGGTGTTTTATCTGGAAACATTGTTCATGGCGTGGTGTTTTAAACATCTATGATTCAAGGCATGGTGTTTTATCAATACAAAACATTCCCAGATTTTAAAACACCATGACTATGATTCAAGTCATGGTGTTTTATTTGGAGACATTGTTCATTGCGTGATGTTTTAAACATCTATGATTCAAGTCATGGTGTTTTATCAATACAAAACATTCCCAGATTTTAAAACACCATGACTATGATTCAAGTCATGGTGTTTTATCTGGAATCCAAAAAACATTGTATTGTGATTACATCCATGGTGTATTAACATCTGGAGAATCAATACAAAACATTCCTAGAATTTAAAACACCATGAGTATGATTCAAGTCATGGTGTTTTCTCTGTAGACATTGTTCATGGCGAGGTGTTTTAAAACATCTGGATACATTCTGGAGACATTGACTATGATTCAAGTCATGGTGTTTTATCTGGAATCCAAAAAACATTGTATTGCAATTTAAAGATGATGAAAAGAAGATATGAACAATATACGATTAAAAGATGTTGCGATTAAGATGATGAAGAAATGATACGTAGGTGAAAATGGAATTGGATCTTGCAAAAAAATATGACGTCAATTTTTTTTTCCAGTTATCTTGAAACTCATTTAATTGATAAGAAAGGTAAATTACTAATATACTCTTTTGAATTAATTAAGATAGAGGACACTTGTCATCACCAAATTATTTCTCACATTTCTTACAAAAGTATGACTTTATACAGGATCCTTTACCTATACCTACATCCATTTCATGTATGTATACCTAAATTTCATGTTTTTAATAAAAAGTTTTAGCCCAACTTTGGTTTTGGCTATTAACCGAAATTAAATTAATTAAACCAAAAATCGTCAATCTAACTAAATAAACCAAACTGGATTAACTGAAAACGGATTGATTAATAAAATAGACTAATTGATGACCTCGATTTCGGTTGAGGAAATTACAAAAAACGAGTATCGGAATGCGATGTGTCGCTTCCGCAGCATCGCGCGGATATATTGCTAGTTTATTATAATATAAATAATTTGTTAATATCAAATTAAACTACATATTTTTTTTTTCAAAAGTGATCATAAATTTGATTGAGAAACCAACTTTATGCCTTTGTGAAATATACTGAAACTACATAGAAGTAGTACCTTGCCTACCTCCAACTTTCCTCAATCATTTGGTGCTTGCCTTGTTCAAAGAGGCAAGTTGCCAAAGTTGACAATTCTACAAGTGGCTTATTCTCTACTCTTTATATTACAAGGACAAATAAAACATAAGATAGAAATAAATGCTAATATGAAACCAATAAAATACAACAAACAAATAGCTATATACAGCAAACGAATTCATTGTTAACCTTGCACTTAGTTCTTATAAAATGTTATTGTTGACCTTGCACTTAGTTCTTATAAAATGTTGGGCTTTATAGAAAGATCCAAACTCGATTCTTAATCAATTTCTGTTTTATCAATTTGTCGCATACAATGTATCCGATAATGATACAAATTATATTGTAGATATCTAGTTAACTACAAATATTCATCGTATAATTCAGAAAAAAAAACCCTTAAAATTCTTGTTGACCAAGTCAACGTGATCTAGTTTTCATAAAGTTGGTTGTATTTATCTGTAAATAACCTCGTAATTTAAGCGTAACAAAACACCCCTAATAACCTAATAATTAAATCGTTGACGAAGACTTTTCATTAGTATAAAACAAAACAAAACAAACACCCAATCATTCCGTTGCTTACCGTGACTCCACAATCACACGATCCCGTCATCTTCCGCCGGTTTCTGCCTCTCCGATGGCTTCCGATCTCGCAACCAAGGCCAAAGAGGCTTTCATCGACGACCATTTCGAACTCGCCGTTGACTTGTACTCTCAAGCCATCGTCATCGACCCTCAGAACCCCGAACTTTTCTCTGACCGTGCTCAGGCTAATATTAAACTCAAAAACTTCACCGGTATATCTCTACTCCTTTTTAATTCTTTATATACATATAACACATTGATGTGATGTGACATGTTACTGGTTCTCCTGATACGTAGAAAATATTGTGGTCCTCGGTTTGCAATGGTTTTAACTTTTATGAATGGTTTATCTTGTGAATGATATTATTGTTATGTTTGGTGTTTACCTATTACCTAGTACACATGTTACTTGTTGCAGATGCTGTTGCTGATGCAAGCAAAGCAATGGAGTTGGACCCCTCAAATCCGAAGTCTTATTTGCGCAAAGGGTGAGTTTCAATGAGCCGAACAGAGTTTGTTATCATTCTGTTTTTACAAACATGCGTACTATTATAGTTCTGGAAGTTATTTTTTGATTTAAGATTGCCAAAAATCTGTTCATATCTCAATCAAAAAGTAATATATATGACAAAAGCAACATCGTCTGCCCCGACATGATTTGCACGATACATTGTTGTCATTTCCCAAATTGGAGAAAGGAATAAAAAACATGATTTTATGAAATGTTTGAAAAGAATTCCAAAGAGAATTTTTGAATATATTGTAACCTTTACCTTCTTATCTACAGAACGGCATGTTTCAGTCTTGAAGAGTATCAGACTGCCAAAACAGCCTTCGAAGCTGGCTCCAAATTAGCTCCAGGAGATACACGGTTCACAGATTGGATAAAAAAGTGTGACAAGTGCATTGTAGGTAATAGAATATTCATTAACATGTTAACATTATAGGAATCTGATTTTTAGATACAAGTACATGCCATTGCCTTTTCTGATGGTTGTTGGATTTCGATATCAGAGGAAATCGGTGAAGTACCAACACAGTCATCAGATGCAACCCTTACTAATGCTGTGGCTCCTAGTTCGACCACAAACGATGTTGAGGAAGTAATGAACATATCTAGTGAGGTGATCCCAACACCAGCCAAACCAAAATACAGGTTTGAATCTTTTTAAAATTATCTTACTTGCTCGCATGAGAATATTTCTTTTGATGCTTATTGGATAAATACGGGGAGCATGCTGTTCATTGTAAGGAACTCCCTGGGTTCAAATATCGGCATGACTGGGTGAGGGATGTTTTAGGGGACATCTTGAGGAGAGCGGGGATTTCTGCCAAGCAGGAGGCCCCTGTGAATTTCCTTACAGATCCCATGGAAGGGAGATCTACATTGAGACCAGCAGATCTGCTCGTCTTTGGCTGGGCGGGAGGGAAACATGCTTGTGTGGATCTCACAGGAGTCTCCCCCTTAGCTGGTTTAAGGGAAAGCGGGTTTGTAGCAGGACAAGCTAGAAGGAAAGCGGAATCAAAAAAAGTGGATAAACACGCTAAAGCCTGAGCTGATAACCAACATGCATTTGTCCCCCTTCGCCTTCGACACCTTTGGCTCCCTAGCTCCAGAAGCTATCCGTTTGTTGACTAGGGTCCAAAAGGTTGTCCACAACAGTTGCTCATCAACAGGGGGCATGGGTTTGTATTTAATAGGCTAGGGTTTGCTATTCAGAAAGGGGTAGCGGCGCAGCTTGTTGCTCGCTTACCTGCGATATTGATGTAACTCGGCCAGTTCATATATATAATTAATTTGCTTGTCAAAAAAAAAAAAATTATTGGTCTTGATTCTGACTGCATTAATAATTTTATATATGCAGACATGAGTTTTATCAGAAACCAGAAGAGGTTGTTGTGACAATATTTGCCAAGGGAATACCGGCTAACAGTGTGTCTGTCAATTACGGGGAGCAAATCGTACGTTGAAAAATTACTTTTATCCAATTGCAATATTTTCATCATGATTACTTTCTATAATTTTCATGGTTGTTCCATTAAGAAAAGTTTGTTCTTATATACTACTACATCTTGTCGTTGCTTTCCAGCTAAGTGTTACCATTGATGTGCCCGGGGAAGATCCATATACTTTCCAGCCTCGCTTGTTCGGAAAGGTGAGATACATGGACTCGTATTCTAACAATCAAATCGACTTATTTCTTTCTTTCTTTCTTTTAGTGGTTTAACACTATGTCACCTAATACTATATTTTCTAAATTAACAGATTGTCCCCGCAAAGTGCAGATACGATGTTCTCTCAACCAAAGTTGAAATCCGGCTTGCAAAAGCTGAAGCTATACATTGGACATCTCTCGAATTTGTTAAAAACAGTTCGGTTGTGCGACAGAGCAATGTCTATACAGGTAGATTGTTATATTTATGATAATTATTTTTGTTCGGCAGGATTGTAGCGTATAGCTTATATTATACTTTGGGGGGGGGGGGGGGGGTTTGTATGTGCATTTTAAAAGTGATTATTTGATCTTGAATAATTAGAATCGGATAATAAACTGTAGTAAAATTAACTGTAGAAATAGTGTTTTGATGTACTTATGTTGTTTAAAGTTGTACTGATTAGATGCAGTGGCGAAGCTTGAAATTTTCCACCGGGGGGTCGGAAGTCACTGAACCTAAAAATTTCTATATAAGTATTTTTTTTTTTATAAAACCGAGGGGTTGAAAACGTATATACCTAAAAAATTCTACACGAAACGTACATACATAACACTACTGAGCAAAAAGTTCGGGGGGTCGGGCGCCCCTCCCGGCCCCTTGAATTCTTGAAAGCTACGCCCTTGATCAGATGGCTTGTGAAATGGAAATTAATGCTCTTGGTTCATTTTTGGGACACTGATGATGTTTTTCGTTGTCATGTAGCTATTCAAAGACCATCTTATCCTTCATCAAAACCAACCAAAGACTGGGATAAGCTTGAAGCTCAAGTGAAAAGGGAGGTATGGACTTTAATTGTGTGCCCTTAGACTATGAGACACAAATCATCGTCTGGTTGTGTCGCTAATTGAGCGTTTTGTATTTTTCAGGAAAAAGATGAAAAACTTGATGGCGATGCGGCTCTCAACAAATTTTTCCGTGATATTTACAAAGATGCGGATGACGATACAAGAAGGGCCATGAGAAAATCTTTTGTAAGTCTCTTCTTTTCTTGATTTGCAAATTGGTCTTATAATATTTTTTTAACGGGTGAAATGGGTAAAATTTGCATCTTGTAAAAATGAAGCCTACTACTTGGGTAATCCTTTTTTATTTACTACACATTTTATTCAATAAAGTTATATCAGTACTTAAAAAGACAGCTTTATTAATCATTATTTAATGTACTAGTTATGAAAAACTATTTGAAAGTGTGCACTAGTTATGAAAAACTATTAGAAAGTGGACAAAGTGTTTTACTTTCAATGCAACCTGACCTGTTGTTTTGATCCATTACGCATTCTGCCTATTTTGGCACCTTCACTTATGAATGAGTCGGGTTCTGGTTATGCCGCCTTACTTCTAACGGCTCAAAAGTTGCCCAAATAGTACTTTAAATAATATTATCATTACATTTTTCTCTAACTTTCACTCACAACCACTTTCAAAATATATTAAAAAATTATAACGGGTGAACAGTGTCCCCCCAAATATACAAATGAACAGTAACATTTTCTCTCTCCTCTACTCACAAACACTTTTTATACCCTTTATAATATAAAAACCCCTCCTCACATAATTTGATGGTTAGGATGTGAATGCTCTAAGAGCATTCATATCCAAAGAACCAAATTTTGTGTCGGGTGTTTTTAAAATATAAAAAGTATAAAAAGTGGTTGTGAGTGGAGAAGAGAGAAAATGTTACTGTTCATCTGTATATTTGGGGGGACACTGTTCACCCCCTATAATTTTTCAATATATTTTGAAAGTGGTTGTGAGTGGAGGAGAGAAAAAAGGTAATAATAAATGTATAAAAAATAGTATTTAATTGAAAGGGAGAGAGAAAATGTAGTGTTTTTTAGTGTAATTTAGGGTGAAAATATAGTGGAATGGATGTGAATAATTTAACTTTTCTTTACATGTATAAAAAAACGAATTCATCGCTGAAATAATTTAACTTCTGTAATTATATTCGAGTCAGCTATGAAGTGAAATAATTTAACTTTTCTTTACATGTATGTTATTGGTTATTTGGTTGTCTTTTCTAAAAAAAATAACAGGTTGAGTCGAGTGGGACAGTGCTGTCAACAAACTGGAAAGAAGTGGGATCAAAGGTGGTGGAAGGAACCCCTCCGGATGGTATGGAAATGAAGAAATGGGAGTATTAAGATCGTATTTTGGCTCTGATTTGAAGCTGTTTGTCCATATTCTTTTGCTTAAGTCTATAAAAAGAGTTTATTCAGTATGTGCTAGCTTGCATTCCAGTCATATCTTCGGCTTTTGAAAGTGTGTTTTAGCATTCATTTGGTTGATTTTGTGGATACTTACTTTTCTATATATTAGAATTACCGAGATATATAAAGTGGATTGGCATGTTGAAGTATTTAGACCAATGGGGTGGTGGTCTATTGGTAAAGACAAATTCTTAAAAACACCTAGGTTGGGAGGAGGAAGTTCTTGGGTTCAAGTCCCATAGACGACAGAGATTAAAGAAATTAACCGTTCTAAAAAAAAGAAGTATTTGATATTAACTGATTATATATTTGGAATGTATTTTTGTATTCATGTATCTTTATTAGGTGTAATTACCTTTCCTTAGTTATCACTAGGGTAGTTACATTAGTTCTGTATATATAATTATATATGTTTTCCTTTGTTAATGAAATTATCAAGCATTCTCAATATTCACATGGTATGACAGCCATAATCTCCTACCTTTTTTTTTCTTTTCTCCCTTGTCGGCTACGGCCACCAAGAAGGCTACGGTCTTCAATTTTTTTTCTCATCCCTGTTTCACTAATCTCTAACCTGCATTCCAGTCCTCTGCCACTCGACCATGGGCGACCAATCCGCAGATTCCTCAAACAATTCCGGTAAACCCACATCCACCCCGTTTACACCGTTACTAATATCCAGAACAAAATCCGTACTCTAGACGACAAAAAGGTAACCTACTCTCAATGGGTCAAACTGTTTCAGTTAAACGCCCGTGGGTACAAGGTGCTTGATCACATCGACGACACCCTCCCACCACCTAAAGAAGATCCTACTCGTGACCAATGGCTCGAGATTGACACGATCGTTTTACAGTGGATTTATTCCACTGTGTCTGATGATTTATTCGGAAGAATTCTGGAAGACGAGTCCACAGCCCTCGATGCGTGGAATCGCCTAAAGAAAATCTATCTGAATAACAAGGGCCCTCGGGCCACCGCCTTAATGAAAACTTTCACCAATCTGACCTTGCGAGCCATGCCCTCTCTTCATGACTACTATCAAAAACTCCGCGAACTTGCAGCCCAACTCGCGGATGTTGACCAACCCGTATCCAAAAGCCGTCTCATAATCCAACTGGTCAGCGGACTTCCCGCTGAATATGATGTTATTGCAGCACAATTGCACAAAGATTTACCACCCTGGGAAGATGCCATTAACTTCCTAGATGCCGAAGAACGTCGCCAACAAGCGCGTCAATCACCTGTTGTTGCAGCCATCGTGCCCGATAATCCGCAACCACCATCGAACCCTCCTGCCCCTCGTACCTCTCCTCAGCGCCGGTCCAACTCATCAAACAGATCTGGCCCAGCCCAGCGCCGAAACCACAATGAAACCTGGCAACAAAACCGACCGAACTTTAACCGAAACCAAAATCAGTCTCGGCCCAGCAATAACAATTCCAACCGATCTGCTCCATGGGGTCCATCACAACAGTGGGCCTATCCCCCTTGGTGGGCCGGACCATCAGGCCCAAACTACGGTTGGGCCCCACCCCATGCCCATATCCCACCCAACCCAGGTGGGCCGCACCTTGGCAAACCAGCTCATGGCAGAATAGTGGCTCCTCTACTCGGTCTAATGGCAACAAACAGCAGTCCAGTTCCTCTTCAAGGCAGGCCCATATAACCGCCTTTGACCCTCTTGAACCCACGGATCTCGGTCAGGCTTTTCAGGCTCTTGCGGTTGATTTGGACGACCCACAATGGAACATGGACACGGGGGCTTCGGATCATCTAACAGATGAGGAAGGTATATGCTCTAACTCTCAATCTTTTAATTCCATTAAATCTATATTAGTCGGGAATGGCCAAAAAATGCCAATACTCGGATCGGGACACGCGTATTTCCCAAACCAACAAAACAATCTTCACCTTAACAATTCTTTATCTGTGGAATTTGATCCTTTTGGTTTCTCTGTGAAGGACCTGAAGACTGGGAAGCTTCTGAGCCGTCACAACAGTGACAACCACTTATACCCCATTCACGGCTCCTGCTAAAGTCACACCCACTGTTTTTGCTGCTTTTGCTCCCGAATCATGGCATGATCGCTTTGGCCACCCGAGGGCTACCGTTATTGATTTTTTGTCTTCAAATAAATTTATTGCTTGTAATAAGACTTGTTGTTTGTTTTGCAACTCTTGTCAACTTGCCAAGCATAAACGGTTACCGTTTTCTTTTTCCACTTCTAACACTGTTTTACCCTTTGATATCGTGCATTGCGATATATGGACTTCACCCGTTGTCTCTAACACAGGGTACAAATATTATATGATTTTAATTGATGATTATACCAAATACACTTGGGTTTTTCCTCTTTGGTACAAATCTAAAACTGTCACAAAATTTATCAAATTCTTTATTTACATTAAAACCCAATTTAATCTTTCCATCAAATCTTTTTAATGTGACAATGGTGGCGAATTCGATAACCACCAATTCAAAAACTTTGCAACCAGTGGCGGAACTAGAAGAAAAATTTAGGGGTATCCCAATTCTTTTGCCTACGATCATCACTAAGAATTCGAGGGCACTTAAGGAGCCATGTGCGCTTAGTAAAAATGGGCCTTAAATTTTTTCTTTTACATTGGGTCCTCATTGAGAATTAAAGTTCCATTAGAGGCCTTATACGCCTAGTATATATATATTATTAGTAGCTTAGAGACTCGTGTATTACACGAGTTGAACTAAAAAAATATTAAACAATTAGTAATAAGATTTAGAAATTATAATATGATATTTTGAGATAAGATATAGTTGAAATCACATAGTGATTGTATGAATGAGTGTTTTAATCAATCAATCTTTTTTAATCTATACTTTTTAATATATAGTCACTCTCTCATAAAGTGAAAGAGTAAAAACAATTAAATTTGTAGGATTCATATACAGTTTTATTTATTACATTTTAAAACATATGTTACATATCATTTTTTTTATTAATGGGTGTATCACACATGAGAATATTATTAAATAGTTCTCTATAAAACTTTAAAATTATTTAGAAGTCTTTTATAAATAATATTTAGTCTACAATAAAAACATCTGCAACAACAAAAAAAAGAAATTATTAATAAAGTAAAACTAATACTAAACAAAATGATAAATAAAGAAAGTTACTAATTAATGAAAGATCTCTTTTCCGTTCACCCTTTTCTGTTAAAAAAACAAAAAATGCTTAATCATTTAAGGAAAATAAATAATTAAAATTAAATAAAGTTCAAATATTGACAGATGTTACTTTTTACTCGAAAAGCATGTCTTTCCTTTTACATTCATGTATTCATCTTCTCCAACTTTTTATCTTTGTCGCTCCAACTTTCCGTCAACCGGAAAGTCAACCGGAAAATTTCATTTCAGCTTATCTTTATCTACACTCATTCATATACACTCAGGGGTATCATAATATTTGCTCAGAGTATCCCCAAGTAAATCAAACGGAGATAAAAATGAAAATTGCACTTCGCCAAGAAACTTGAGGGGTATCCCGGGCCACCCCTCCCAACCACATAGATCCGCCCCTGTTTGCAACCGAAAATGGCATGCAATTTCGCTTCTCATGCCCTCACACTTCCCAACAAAATGGGAAAGCTGAACGCATGATCCGTCGTATCAGTGAAATCATGCTTTCACTCTTGACCCACGCCTCTATCCCCACTACCTACTGGGTCGAGGCGGTCCACACCACTGTTTATCTTCACAACATCTTGCCAACCAAACTCCTAAACAACCATACACCGACCGCCGCCTTATACCTACGTCACCCGGAGTATGACCATCTTCGTGTCTTCGGGTGCGTGTGCTTCCCAAACCAATCCTCCACTCGACCTCATAAACTTGCTCATCGCTTCTCTCCATGTATCTTCCTTAGATATCCATCGGATTACCGAGGCTACCGATGTCTCAACTTGGCCACCGGGAAAACTACCTTCTCACGACATGTTACCTTTGACGAGACAGTTTTTCCCTTTGCGAAGTCACACCCACCCTGTGACTACACCCCTTTTGAATCTGATCTTAACAATACTATATTCACCCATCCTAACTCCTTTTCCGCCCCAAATACACATCCCACCTCTACCTCACACTCCAATTCCTCTCAGCCCACGACCCAAAACCAACCGCCCACTCCTTCCCAGCCAACCGTTCCAAACCACCAGCCCTCTGCCTCCAATACCTCGGCCCATGTTCCACCACCCTCTACTTCCACTGCCTCACAAGCCCAAACCAACCCTTCCACTACCACACCTTTGGCCCACTCACTAATCACTCCTCACCACTCGGCCCATACTCTCCCAGCCCTATCGCCCCATGCTCACCCTACACCATCTACCACAGCTCATTCCCCAGCTCCTCAGTCTCCACCAAACCCACCTACCAACACTCATCCCATGACCACATGACTAAAAGCCGGGATTACCAAACCCAAAGCCCCTATCAACCTTCACACCACCACTCAAACACAAATCTCCCCCATCCCTAAATCCTACAGCCACGCGTTAACTGATCCGAATTAGAAAGAGGCCATGAATGATGAATATAGGGCATTAATGGAAAAATAAAACTTGGGATTTAGTACCGCGACCCATAGATGCTCATATTATTCGGTGCATGTGGCTATATCGCCACAAGTTTCATGCTAATGGCACGTTACAACACTACAAAGCGCGTTTGGTGGTTAATGGGAAACCTTAACAGGTTGGCCTCGATTGTTTCGAAACATTTAGCCCGGTTGTTAAACCGACTACTATTAGGACCGTTTTGAGTATTGCGGTGTCTCGTCACTGGTCAATCCACCAACTTGATGTCAAAAATGCGTTCCTGCATGGAGACCTCAATGAAACTGTATACATGCACCAACCACCGGGGTTTGTTGATAAATCTAACCTGCATTATGTTTGCAGGCTTCAAAAGTCTTTACATGGTCTTAAACAGGCACCCCGCGCATGGTACCATCGTTTTGCTTCCTTCATTATTAAATGCGGCTTTCGAAGCGCATCTTGTGACACATCTCTCTTTGTTTATCAGCACGACAACTGCACAGCCTACTTATTATTGTACGTTGACGATATTATTCTTACTGCCTCAGATGACATCTTTCTCAAGCAGGTTATACATACATTGTCTACTGAGTTTGCAATGACAGATTTGGGTTCACCGTTCACTTCATCATTTTCTGGGCATCCATGTTACATGTAACAAAGCTGGCCTTCAACTATCTGATCGATGTCGTAAGGTCGGTCAAAAATAAAGTTAAAAGTGTCCTATTCACCTTTTACTAGTAAAGGGCAAGTAGGGTGTCGAATCCACGGGGAATCAGTGGAAAGTATGAAAGTTCGTTGCTTTAATTACCGTCTACGTCTAAACTAATTGCTTTTTGCAGTTTTTAGAATGATTGTGAAAACAAAATAAATTAGATTTGTAAACAATTGTGAGAAGAGGGACCAATCTCCGGGTTTTCAGGTTGTGTAGAAACACGGGTAACCTAATTACTACCAATTGGAAATCACATAGACATGATTTGCTAACTACTTGTTTTGATAAATAATTAACAGATAATATATTTGATTGCAATGATCCACGATCGAAACCGAAAGATTAATGCAACTGAATAGTAACCTAGATAATTACCAATCCTAGATTTCATAAACATGAACAAGTTCAATGGTTAAAGGTTGAAGACAATGACAACTTAGAATTTAATCCCAATTGTTGATGAAAAAAACCAAATAACTGATGAACGAGTATGCAAATGATAATCCAACAATGTTTAATCAAAAACAAATAAACAATAAAGATAAACTAACCGAATGATTAGTCAAATCTCAATCCAAAAGTTTGTAAAACTAAGTCAACCCGGTTCCTAACACAAACCCTAGTCCCGGAGATGATCACGGGTGGTTTAGCCGCTCATGTTCTTGATTTGATCTTCAATCTTGATGAGGAATTGCATGATTGATGATTGGATTGAGGTTTGGAACTCCAAAATTCGTCCTTGGGAAGTGGAAAACGGCTAGGGTTAATGATAATTTCGTTTGGGGAATGTTTGTGCTTAAATATGGTGGAAAAACAAGAAATTCGCAAGTCAGATCTGGATTCAGCGCCCAGTGCGCCAAAAACAACACCTAGTGCGCCAAACTATACTTTCCTTCTGTAGTGCGCTGAAATCAGCACCTAGTGGCGCCGATTGTTACCGAACTTCCCGTTTTTCATATTTTGGCCTTCCAACTTGTGTGTATGCTTCCAATACTCCATAATGCTTCCCGAAAACCTTCCGTCAAGCTCCAAAAGCCATCCGTTATGCTCCGAGTACCTGTAAATCAAAATCAACCCAAAGTAAACCGTTTCCATACACAAAATCATATAAAGCCTCATAATTAAACACTTTAAAACATGATTAAATACCCTCACATCACATCCCCACACTTACCTTTGATTGTCCTCAAGCAAACCAATACGGAACTACTCACCATAGTAACAACACCTCTAAACCGCTTAACCAGTTCAACAATTTAAGTCCCAAGTCATACCCGTCCCATAGACTAACACAATCGAGATTGACAGTCCGACAAGCAATTGGTGCAATTTCTAAAATTTAAGACTTGTTTACTCAGAACTAACATGCTTAGGATTATAACACATGCTACACGCCCCTCACAATCAACTCTCCTCTCGGTTTAAAAAACTGAACTAGCGTGTAGTGTGCTAGCATTTATATCACTCAAAACCAAACATGAAATTCTGTAATCATAGGCTTGTATGGCAATCACACCTCCATTGTATCATATAACACGGCACGCATCAAAAGGACTTCCGGTTTTGGGCTTAAGCTAAAGGTAGGAAAATTTTGGCTTATATTTATATATTTTTCGTGGCGAACAAACAAACGACCGAACCGCGACAACTTTATTTGCAACACATAATAACTAACACTTTCAGGTTGTTTCTACCCAAGAACATAAACAATATTCACAAAACTTCTATTTTTGCTCTTTTTTCTTTTTCGGTTGTTCATAATTTGTCGTTCACGGTCGGTATCAAACAATTCACATTAGGTGGACAAACGAAAAGGTAACTAGGCTCAACAGGGCTACTAAGGGTGATAACTAGGTAAACATAAAACGAACAAACAGGTGTACGGGATATCCTAATGCCTTTATCATTTACGTGCACATGTTAAACCACAGTCTCAGCATGCATCAAATCATACAAGTTCTAACACAGAATAACATGCGGCCTGCTCTCAACAAATGAAGTCATAATATAAATCATTCTATCATTCTACAGGCTCAAAATTCTCACCAAGAAAGGGTAAAAAGGATTGCCGACACGCAGCATATGCAATATAAAGCATGTTACCCCTAAATAGACATCTCTTTTCAATTCTTTTATCCTAAAAATACCTGTCGGACCTGCTCTCATGAAACTTAAAGGAACGACCATGACAAGGGACTATATTAGATTACTACCGGCAAGGAGCTCATTAGTGATTGAAACGTTCGGTTTTCGTAAAAATTTAGTTCACTTAAGGCGATGAAATTCTTTAAAATTTTCAAAATTTTCAATTTTTTCGCTTTTCATCATTTTCAATCACTTTTCAACCTCTTGTCCCAAACCTTCCCTTCCCGGGTTTCCATATCTCCACACTTGGGTGACATTGTCCCCAACGTATCATGCTTTTAAAACAAAACCCGAGAATACCAACTAACAAACATCATGAGCGGTCGTACCTAACACAATAAACAAAAACACATTCCCTAAACACAACATAGTTTAACACCACCAAGAACACGAATAAAAATGCAATAATAAAAGTGGAACAGACTCCCCTGGTTTAAAGTGTAGAATCCTCATGCGTCATGTTCCACCACGACCGTATAGCATTTCATTCGCGGCCGTGTCCACAAGTACTCGGATCAATCTCTACAATTAGTGTGCAAATCATCCCCGTCCAAATGGAGATTGAGTATGGACGGTTTTGACTGAACTCTAATTCGTGCATTGTTCGCCACTGCAACTAGAACGTGTTGAGGCTTCACCGAACATCCCCACACTTGGACCATTGCATCCGTAGAGATTTATAACCTGGTAACCTGCAAAAATAATCACGCAAAAACAAAACAAATACACAATACTCTACATCCTCGGGCTGCCTCCCGAGAGCGCTAAGTTTATAGGTCTTCAGCCAGACCGTACCTGATATACCCTTATGGTGGTCGAGTGGGATGTTTGCGTCCCATGGCCTCTACGTATGTACTCCGCCAATGCTCCGGTAAGTCATCCACTATCTTCCGCATTGGACCGAATAACTTTAACCTCCGTTTTGCATTATCACACTCAGGTGGCTTCTTTTTCTTCTTCTTCCCTCGTAGCTTCCCTTTGTCTGTTTTAAACTCCTCATGCACCACACTTTCCTTTTTCCTTACTACTTCGCTTCCTGCCACTTCAAACCTGTCAACCAATAAACACTCCTGTTTGGTTTGAATCTCCTTTGCAGGAGAGACATTTTCATCACCATTTTCAACTTTTGAGCGTTCACCTGAAATGGGAGGATTAGTCGCATCTGAAAACACATTTAACCGTAATTCACGGTCACCAAACTTCATACTTACCGTTCCATCAACGCAGTTTATAATTGCATGAGCAGTCGCTAAGAACGGTCTACCCAGAATGACTGGAGGGTGTGTGTTCTTTGAACTTGTGGCACAATCAAGCACTAAGAAGTCAACTGGGTAGTAGCACTCTTCTACCTTCACAATTACATCTCTTACAATCCCCCTCGGACACATGGGAGTCTGATCAGCCAACACCACGGTGGTGTTGACTTTTTGTAGCGGACCAAAATCATATTGGTCATACAGAATCCCTGGTAGAATACTAACACACACTCCAAGATCCAACAACGCCCTTTCTATTTTAAATTCACCCACTTGTACGGAAATAATGGGTGCTCCTGGATCTTGGAGTTTGGGGGGAAGGGTACCCAACAAAACGGCATTCACATTTGCAGTCAAATCAAGTTTTTTAGGAAACTTGTGAAGTCGTTTTTGGGTACTTAACTCTTTCAAACACTCCACATGATCGGGACTCTCTTTAATCACATCGAGTAAGGGTAGATTAATTTTAGCTTGTTTAAAACTTTCCCACCTCTCATCCCTTGGTGGGTTCTGATCATGTTGAGAATCCAATCCATTACCAACATCCTCCACCACCTCCTCAACTAATTGTGATGTTGGGGTAATTGTGACACTACCAATTTCAGAAGTCTGAAGAATACTTACAGCGTTGATGTGCACATTTCTTCCATTTTTCAAGCTAGATGACTGATGTGCTGGATTCACTGTGGTAGTACTTGGCAACTTACCTGGATCTCTTCTCAGCTGGGCTAGATCCTCTGCTAACTGCCCCAACTGCTTCTGCATTGCTTCAGATGTCTTGTCTCTAACCTCATTATCCTTTTGAATATCCTTCATAAACGACATGATCGCATCTAGCTTCGAATCATTCGAGTCGCCTCCACCACCTGAAGATTTACCTTGCTGGTTACCTTGATTCCTCCAACTCCCTTGATAATTGCTTTGATAATTGCCTTGATTTTGTTGTTGGTTGTCGGCTTGAGGCCCTTGATTGTATTGGCCTCGATTTTGGTAATCGCCTTGCGGGTAATTTCCTTGCCGATTATGATACTGTTGACCTCCTTGGTTGGGTACCTGAAAATTGGGGTTCAACTGATTAGCAGAATTACCATAACTAAAATTTGGGTGGTTTCGCAAACCTGGATGATATGTATTCGATTTCATATCATATTGCTTTCGTTCACCGTACAATTGATTCACTTCATCAGTCTGACCACCCAACACAGCACGCTCTCCGACTTGATGCCCTAACTCTCCACACTCAGTGCACACCGAAAATGTATTGGCGGTTTTAACTTCACCTCCCTTTCCGAGATTCATTTGAGCTACCTGCCGCTCAAGCAATAAATTTTGGTGCCTCAACTTCTCGACCCGTTCCTCAGCTTCATAATCGACTGACTTTGCTGAACTTGATCTTGCCCTCCTGCTTGATTGTGTCCGTCTCTTTGAAGTGGCACTTTGTCTCTCCAAATATGCCCAATCCGCAGCTTCTGTATTTGTGAGAAACGTACCATTGCTGATGGCTATAAGATCTCTTACATCATCAGGAAGTAGCCCATCATAAAACACCTTAATTAATTCCCATGTCTGAATTTCATGATGTGGGCATTTCCTAAGCAACTCATTAAACCTTGTGAACGCTTCATGGAACGGTTCCCCTGAATGTTGCTGGAATGCTCTGATTGCATCTCGAGCTTCACTAGTTCTATTCATGGTGTAGTATTCCTCCAAAAACACCAACTGCATCTCTTGCCAAGTGTATATACTACCTGGAGGTAATGTGGCGAACCAGTGGCGTGCTTTGTCTTTCAGGGTAAATTGAAACAACATTAACTTTACTTCATCCTTTGTAAACCCCGAAACCCCAATTGTTTGGAAAATTGAATTAAAACTTGCAATATGCAAGTATGGTTCTTCGGTCCTTTTTCCATAAAACTCGGGCAAATGGCCTAAGTATTGAGGCCTTACCTCAAAAGGTCGGTTATTATTTCCAATCGGTGTGACTATAGCCGACGAGTTCGGTACTACAACTGGTCGACAGTGACCTTCAACGCCTTGAATGGGTGCCCCTTGAACGACTTGTGGGACACCATCCATAAATTGTATCTGCTCGCCCCTAAACCGATTATTAGCTCTTTGATTTCCCGCATTAAACCGCAGAACTCCATTATGAACTTGATTTTGTGGAATCGGCCGCTGGATGTGATTTCTTTGGTTGACTTGTTGTTGTACCGGATAGCCTTGATTAACATTATACCCCTCATCGTATCTGTAATCAGCATATCTCCCATCGTACTGATTTTGGTAATCATCCTCCTCCCAACCAGATTCCCATGTATGAACACTGCCTTCTCTGTGGTTAGGATCCTCATCATACCCGTGTTGATGTTGTGGTTGGTTAAGACGAATAATTTCCCCATGTCGGAGATTAAAGTTTCCAGGTTGGTTTTGTGGACCTGGGTTGAATTGTGGAAATGGTTGTGGTGGTGGTTGATTCTGGTTTTGGTTATTGGGCTGGTTTTAAGGAATTGGTGGATCTGGAATGGGTGGAATTGGTTCGTTTTGTGCTTCGTTCTGTGGCTCTTGATCAACCATCTCGTTAGCTGCTTGTTCAAGGTCTTGCGCAACTGTTGATGACTGAGCTCTAGCTTTTACTGCTGAACGTAGAAGAACGCGATTCTGTCGAGCAGTCTTTTCTATCTCTGAATCAAACAAAAGCGGAGATGATTTCTTGGAAAACCTGGTATGCATGCAATATGAAATTCTCCTGCACACAGACAAACAAGAAACCGAGCGTAATACTGAACAAAAGAAATAAATGACAAACAAAAGGAAATATTTTTGGAATTTTGGGTTTTCTACTTTTTAGGTTTTTTGAATTTTTTAATAAAAACAACTAACTAAACTAAGCGCACCGATTCCCCGGCAACGGCGCCATTTTGATCGATGTCGTAAGGTCGGTCAAAAATAAAGTTAAAAGTGTCCTATTCACCTTTTACTAGTAAAGGTCAAGTAGGGTGTCGAATCCACGGGGAATCAATGGAAAGTATGAAAGTTTGTTGCTTTAATTACCGTCTACGTCTAAACTAATTGCTTTTTGCAGTTTTTAGAATGATTGTGAAAACAAAATAAATTAGATTTGTAAACAATTGTGAGAAGAGGGACCAATCTCCGGGTTTTCAGGTTGTGTAGAAACACGGGTAACCTAATTACTACCAATTGGAAATCACATAGACATGATTTGCTAACTACTTGTTTTGATAAATAATTAACAGATAATATATTTGATTGCAATGATCCACGATCGAAACCGAAAGATTGATGCAACTGAATAGTAACCTAGATAATTACCAATCCTAGATTTCATAAACATGAACAAGTTCAATGGTTAAAGGTTGAAGACAATGACAACTTAGAATTTAATCCCAATTGTTGATGAAAAAAACCAAATAACTGATGAACGAGTATGCAAATGATAATCCAACAATGTTTAATCAAAAACAAATAAACAATAAAGATAAACTAACCGAATGATTAGTCAAATCTCAATCCAAAAGTTTGTAAAACTAAGTCAACCCGGTTCCTAACACAAACCCTAGTCCCGGAGATGATCACGAGTGGTTTAGCCGCTCATGTTCTTGATTTGATCTTCAATCTTGATGAGGAATTGCATGATTGATGATTGGATTGAGGTTTGGAACTCCAAAATTCGTCCTTGGGAAGCGGAAAACGGCTAGGGTTAATGATAATTTCGTTTGGGGAATGTTTGTGCTTAAATATGGTGGAAAAACAAGAAATTCGCAAGTCAGATCTGGATTCAGCGCCCAGTGCGCCAAAAACAACACCTAGTGCGCCAAACTATACTTTCCTTCTGTAGTGCGCTGAAATCAGCACCTAGTGGCGCCGATTGTTACCGAACTTCCCGTTTTTCATATTTTGGCCTTCCAACTTGTGTGTATGCTTCCAATACTCCATAATGCTTCCCGAAAACCTTCCGTCAAGCTCCAAAAGCCATCCGTTATGCTCCGAGTACCTGTAAATCAAAATAAACCCAAAGTAAACCGTTTCCATACACAAAATCATATAAAGCCTCATAATTAAACACTTTAAAACATGATTAAATACCCTCACATCACTATCCCAGGAAGCATACATTCGCGATATCTTGGCGAGTGCAAATACGTCTAATTGCAAGCCCTGCAGCACCCCCTGTGACATGGATTCAAAGCTTAGTGCTCACACTAGTGCCCTTATCTCTGATGACACTCTGTATCGTAGCCTAGCTGGTGCTCTACAGTATCTCACCATCACTTGCCCTGACATCGCATATGTTGTTCAACAGGTTTGCCTCTTTATGCACGCCCCACGGGAACCACATTTTCAGTATTTGAAGCGTATTCTTCGCTACCTAAAGGGCACTAGTGAACATGTTTTTCATATTCGGCCCTCACCCTCGTTGAAAATCACCGCTTATTCTGATGCCGATTGGGAAGGTTGTCCGGATTCTAGACGCTCAACATCGGGGTATTGTGTGTTTCTTGGAGAAAATTTAATATCTTGGCCCTCCAAACGACAACACACTGTCTCCCGCTCCAGTGCTGAAGCCGAATACCACGGAGTTGCCAACACTGCTGCAGAAACGAGCTGGGTTCGTAATCTACTTCTGGAACTTCACATACCCACTCGGGAGGCCACCATTATTTTCTGCGACAACGTGTCGGACGTTTATTTATCTGACAACCCCGTTCAACATCAATGAACGAAGCATGTTGAGATCGACATCTGTCACACCCCCAAAATCCCACCTGCGGAGTACTACCGCTTGGAGGCGTGACTGACCAGGATCCAGCCACCAATCATACTGAACAAGCATATAAACAGTTGTAATAGTTTAACCAATACGATTGGTGTTTCAAAACAAACAAGTTAAGTTGCAAGCGGAAGCATAAGTTTAAAGTTATAACATAAGTTCAAAAGTTACAAGTTTAACATAGCACGTAGCAATCCGTGTCCCATAACGACCCTCCTCCATGCAAGCTCCAGCTCAGTACCTATGGTCCTGCAAAGCATGTAGTAACGAGTCAACAACTAGTTGAGTGAGTTCACGGTTGGGTGTTCGTTTTAGTTGTTTCAAAAACAGTTTTCCTTTAACTGGCATCCTGCCGTGGGGGTTACCCCAAAGTTTAAAAACGTGACATGTTCATTCCCAGTTACTCCGGCATTCCAGCCGTGGGGGCTACCCCATGTTAGTTATCAGGCATTTCGGCCGTGGGGGCTACCCCATGCGTACACTAGACTCGTTACCATATCGACTGCTGACTGTAGTCATGTTTATGTGCCCTGAAAAACATCAATGTCTATCATCATTGACGTGCCCCAGATCCATTAGTTCACGCCCGTCCTCTGCGGCACGGTGTGAGGCTTGTCAGACCTAAATAGCGCTATCTAACTAATGACCCGCTCGCCATTGGCCCGGCGATTAGTCGATACAAAAAGGAGGGACTTCGTGATAGAGTTTTAGTCTAGTACGTTTATCCGTCCATCCGGACGAGGAATCACATTCCTGAACCACTGACGTCCTACCCAAGGAGGACGAGGAATCCACGTTCCTTAACCCCGTTCCCAACCCAGGGAATCCCATGCTTTGTAGAGGGTGTGAACTCACCTTGGTTTGCTCGGCAGTTAATCACAGAAAGTCAATCAAGTCGCAAGTAGTCAATAACGTCCTAACACGGATATCACTTATAATCAGATTCGAACCAAGCAGTGCACGTACAAGTAGCAGTTACGGCATACAGTTTCTATCATGGCAGTTTAACAACAGTGCACAGTATCACATTTGACAGTTATATAAAAACCCAAGGTCCAAGTGTGAGGCCCAAACAGTTGGGCTCGTGATAACAGGCCCAAACAACACGTATAGAAGCACAGAAGTTGCTAAGTCCGGCCCACTAACCTAGGCCCAAAAGTGTGGTCTTGAGTCGCAACCGGACTCGCAAGCATGGTCTCGAGTCATGCTGTGTGTGCTGATCTCAGGTGGTTGCGAGTCGCAACCGGTGTCGCAACCATGGTTTCGGCTTGTCATGCTGAGGTCTCGAGTCGCAACGGGACTCGTAACCTGTGGTCTCGGCTTGTCCTGATATGGTTGCGAGTCGCAACCGCGTGGTCTCGAGTGGTCACGCTGTGGTTGCGAGTCGCAACTGGGTGATTGCGAGTCGGTATGCTGTCATTTTCACGTTCAGTGTTGATGCAGATGTAGTCAGCTTAATGGTACAATGTAATCAGGACCAAATCAGGAAACAACCAATAGAATTTCACTAACAAGTTTTCCTAATCAGGTTATTAGTCAAAATGGATCAAAATCACAAGGGTTTTCACATCTTCAACCAATATTCAAATTGTTCTTCAAACATTCAAGCATATTCATCACATATTCAACCTTTGTTCAAGCAAAATTATGAACTATCATTCACTACCATGCATCCTATCATGACAAACATATTCATTAGCCGATTTGTTTAGTATAAACACCCAACTTTTCGGATCCAAATCCAAGTGCAACCGATATCATCATTCACCTTTTTAACATACAATGAACCTATTCTCCACATCAAGTATTTATGCATAGTTCAACACATAACAAGAACATTCATGAACCGATTTCTTTTCAAAACATCATGCATAACTCAATCAACTACCATATTATCACATAATCTCATCATACAAACACAACATGAACATATTAACACTAAGCATTCAACCATAATCATCAAGAAACACTAACCGGTTGATGGGTTTCGAGGGTGTGTGTGGAGCTTCCAACCGGGTGTGTGTGTGAGCCGATCCAAGGTCCAAATCCGAGAATGAGGAGTGTGTTTATGTTCTAGAGTTCTAGTGAGAGAGAAGATAGGAGAGTGTGTGTGTGTGTTCTTGTTCAACAAATGGCAAGGTTTAACTAAGGTGTGGTATATATACTAGCTCCAAGTGTTGCACCCTTGATGGGTTTGTAATTCGGTTAAGGGATTTACGGCCCAAATGGCCCAACCGGCCAAAGGTTCTCGGCCCAAGGCCCATTCGGTCACTATTCACTCGAGACCTCACGGTCTCGAGTCGGGTTCTTTGTTTTCGGGTTGGGTTCTCGGTTCACTTATAACACGTATAAATATATACAATGCACACATAACAAGCACATATCACGTAAAAAGGTTCACGTTTATCATTAAGTTTAATCAGTTAATTAATCACATAACGTACAAGTAGGCTACATCAAGACACAACGAAAGGTTCTAGATTTCGAGTTGTCACATCATCCCCAAGTTGAAAGAAATTTCGTCCCGAAATTTGATGGCACTCACTGAGGAAGCTAGTCAAGTTGCATGGTTTTCCTGGTTTTCCTGGGGTGTCACATCCACCCCCCGTTGATCTGGAATTTCGTCCCGAAATTCCGTAGCTTCAACCTCAGTAGCGTTTGTACTGTTCTCAAACAGTTGGGGATACTTTTGTTTCATCCGATCTTCGCACTCCCAGGTGAACTCTGGGCCGCGACGTGAGTTCCAACGAACTCGAACAAGAGGTATTCTAGTGCTCTTGAGGACCTTAACATCCCGGTCCGTGATTTCGACTGGTTCTTCGACGAATTTCAACTGTTCGTCGATCGTGAGTTCCTTCAGAGGAACTACGTGCGTCTCATCTGACAGACACTTCTTCAGATTTGACACATGGAAAACGTTGTGAACTGCACCGAGTTCTGCTGGTAAGTTCAGTCTGTAGGCCACCTTGCCTATTTTCTCAAGGATTTCGAAAGGTCCAACGTATCGTGGGTTAAGTTTGCCGCGTTTACCAAAACGAACCACACCCTTCCAGGGTGAAACTTTGAGTAGAACCCGCTCCCCAACCTGGAGCTCAAGTGGTTTCCTGCCCTTATCGGCGTAAGCCTTCTGACGGTCACGAGCGGCCGCCATGCGTTGTCGTATTTGAGCAATCCGCTCAGTAGTGTCTACCACATGTTCTGGACCAGTGATTTGACTATCCCCCACCTCTGCCCAACAGAGGGGTGACCGGCATTTACGTCCGTACAATGCCTCGAACGGAGCAGCTTTAATGCTGGTGTGGTAGCTATTATTGTATGAAAATTCCACAAGTGGCAAATGCCTTTCCCAGCTGTTGCCAAAGTCGATTACACAAGCGCGAAGCATGTCTTCTAATGTCTGAATAGTTCGCTCGGACTGCCCGTCCGTCTGTGGGTGGTACGCCGTGCTCATATCTAGACGTGAGCCAAAAGACTTGTGCATTGCTTGCCACAGTTCCGAAGTAAAACGTGCATCTCGATCAGAGATGATAGAGGTGGGCACCCCGTGCCTCGAAACAACTTCCTTGAGGTATATCTCCGCCAGAGTGGAGAATTTATCTGTTTCTTTAATTGCCAAAAAGTGTGCGGATTTCGTGAGTCGATCCACGATCACCCAGATAGTATCGTTTCCGCGCTGTGATCTAGGTAGGCCAGTAACGAAATCCATGGAAATTTGCTCCCATTTCCATTGTGGTATCTCTGGTTGCTGAAGTAGGCCTGAGGGTTTCTGATATTCCGTCTTGACTCGCGCACAAGTCAAACACTTGCTGACGTAAGTTGCTATGTGGGCCTTCATGCTAGGCCACCAATACGTAGTCTTAATATCGTGGTACATCTTGTCCGAACCAGGGTGTACCGAGTAGCGAGATTTGTGCGCTTCATCCATCACAAGTTCTCGTAAGTCGCCATAGAGTGGGACCCAAATGCGTCCTGTTACATAATAAGCACCGTCTTCCTTCTGTTCTAAGCGTTGCCTCGACCCGCGTAGGGCTTCAGCTCTAACGTTCTCTGGTTTCAGTGCTTCTATCTGAGCAGCTCGTATTTGCGAAGGTAGACTAGAGTGGATCGTGAGTTGTAAAGCTCTTACGCGCTTAGGCGCAGTGTCCTTCCGACTGAGGGCGTCAGCCACAACATTGGCCTTGCCCGGGTGATACCTGATAGAGCACTCGTAGTCGTTCAGCAGCTCGACCCACCGTCGTTGCCGCATATTCAGTTCCTTCTGCTTGAATATGTGCTCTAGACTCCTGTGGTCGGTGTAGATGGCGCACTTGGTTCCGTATAGGTAATGCCGCCATAATTTAAGTGCGAAAACAACAGCTCCCAGCTCTAAATCATGCGTAGTGTAGTTCTTCTCGTGAACTTTGAGTTGTCGTGAGGCGTAGGCTATGACTTTATCTCGTTGCATCAATACACAACCAAGACCTTGAATTGATGCATCACAGTAAACCACAAAATCATCTGTGCCCTCTGGCAATGAAAGGATAGGTGCACTACAAAGTCTATCCTTTAGATGCTGAAAAGCTAATTCTTGTGCATTTCCCCAATGATAAACAACGCCTTTCTGCGTTAGTAGGGTGAGAGGCTGCGCGATCTTAGAAAAATCCTTAATGAATCTCCTGTAGTAACCTGCCAATCCCAAAAATTGGCGAATCTCCTTTGGTGTGCGAGGCGCAGGCCAGTTCTTAATAGAGTCCACTTTGGATGGATCAACGTGAATCCCATCCTTGTTCACCACATGCCCTAGGAAATGGACTTCACGAAGCCAGAAGTCGCATTTCGAGAACTTTGCGTAAAGCTGTTCCTTCCGAAGGAGTTCCAGAATAAGTCGTAGATGCTGTTCGTGCGCCTCTTTACTCTTAGAATAGATCAGGATGTCATCGATGAAGACTATAACAAACTTGTCCAGGTACGGTTTGCAAACTCGGTTCATCAAATCCATAAAAACTGCCGGTGCGTTTGTCAGCCCAAACGGCATGACCAGAAACTCATAGTGCCCATATCGAGTCCTAAAGGCCGTCTTAGAGACATCCTCTTCTCGAACTCTCAACTGGTGATATCCCGATCTCAGATCGATCTTTGAATAGTAGCTCGACCCCTGCAACTGGTCGAACAAGTCGTCAATACGCGGTAGAGGATAACGATTCTTCACAGTCACCTTGTTGAGTTCACGATAGTCGATACACATTCTGAAGGTACCATCCTTCTTCTTCACAAAAGTACTGGGGCTCCCCAAGGCGATGAGCTAGGACGAATGAAACCCTTATCCAAGAGTTCTTGTAGTTGCGTGGAGAGTTCTTCCAATTCTGATGGCGCTAATCGATAAGGTGCACGGGCTACAGGCGCAGCTCCAGGAGCTAGTTCAATCTGAAACTCGACTTGGCGATGGGGCGGAAGACCAGGTAATTCCTCAGGGAATACCTCAGGATAATCACGTACAACTGGAAAATCTTCTAGCTTCTTCTCCTTTTCTGTGGTATCAGTAACTAGAGCCAAAATCGCAGTGTGGCCCTTTCGTAAGCATTTCTGGGCCTTAAGAAGAGAGATGATGTTCTCAACAGCACTTCTCTTGTCGCCACGAATCATGAGAGGTTCACTACCTAAACCAGGAATACGAACGATCTTCTCGTTGCAAAGAATCTCTGCTCGGTGTTGGGATAACCAATCCATCCCAATGACAACGTCGAAACTACCCAAGACAATAGGAATAAGATCAACAGAGAAGGTCTGGTTAGCGAGAATAAGCTGGCAACCCTTGACTACGTGTGAGGCTTCCAAACTCTTACCATTAGCTAGCTCTACACTGTGCTTGTCGCTCAGGGGTGTAGGAATACGCTTAAGCATCTTACTAACTTCTAGTGACACATAGCTAGTATCGGCACCCGAATCAAATAAGACTGTAACATAAAAGTCGTCGAGAAGGAACTTACCCGTCACCACGTTGGGATCATTCCTTGCTTCACCTTGACCAATCACGAACACTCGTCCCCTAGCACCATTGTTGTTGTTGTTCCCATTGTTACCATTCCCCTGATTGTTGTTGTTGTTCTGATTCAGTTGGGGACAATCTTTCTTGAAGTGGCCTTCAGCTCCACACTGAAAGCACCCTTTGTTGTTACCCTGCTGCTGTCGCTGGTTCTGCTGAGGTTGCTGACGATTCTGATTGGCGGGGTATGCGCTCCTGCAATCCTTTGCAACATGACCAGGCTTGTTGCACCGATGACAGTTGCCCCTGGTGCATGGCCCACTGTGGTGTAGGTTGCAACGATTGCATTTGGGGTGATTTCCTTTGTACCCACCATGACTTTGACCACCAGATGACTGCTGACTGGGGCTCTTGTGATCATCCGTCTTTCTCTGCTGAGACTGAGTTTGCACCGAAGTTGAACCCCTGCTTGAAGTTCCATCCCATTTCCGTTTATCCCCACTAGAAGCACCAGAAGTAGTTGCAGCACCTATACGCTTCGGTAACTTGTTCTGCTCCACCGCCTGATCAGTGAGACGGTGAGCCAACTGTACAACCTGCTGGATAGTGGTCAAGTTTGCTGAAGTCACATGACTTTGGATCTCTGGCACCAGGCCCTTGAGATAGAGTTCAATTCGCTTATACGGAGGATCCACCATAGTAGGACACAACAAGGCTAGCTCATGCGATCTCTTAGTGTATGCCTCAATCTCTGACCCCGACATCTTGAGATTGTAGAACTCATCTTCCAGCTTGTGAATGTCGTCACGACTGCAGTATTCCTCCTTGATCATTTCCTTGAAGTTTTCCCATGGGGTGGCGTTGGCAGCAACCAACCCCAGCATCTGCACTTGAGCATTCCACCACGTGAGGGCCAAACCCTCGAGAGTACCAGTAGCATACTTCACCCTGCGCGCTTCAGGGCATTCACACATTTCGAACATAGATTCCAGTTTCTCAAACCAGTGTAGGAGACCTACTGCTCCTTCAGTTCCGCTAAAAGTTGTGGGTCGACAGTCCATAAAGGTCTTAAAAGTACACACCGATGCCTGAGCATATTGACCTAAGGTAGGTGAAAGAAAGACAGAGTTTAACACAAAGGTTGGTTCACGAGAGTAGGATCCAAATGATCCTAGAACAAATTCGGACTGCAGGATATACCTCCTGCGTTTGCAGCTGCAAGCGCTGCGGCAACTCGTTCGTTGATCAAAGCCGTCAACTGGGCTTGTGTCATGTTAACGCGTCCAGACATGTTTCTTCATAATAAGAGTAATACGTGTGAGAGAGGTTCGCGAAAGTACGATAGTAGGACAGAGTAAGCACACACGTGTTCAAACAACAGTAGTTATACTAATCAAGCATACCATGAGCAATGTACTACGTAACTAACAAGTAGGCAATATACACATATCATATTACCTAGAATGTCGAGCCTTGCATGCGGAGTGAAGTGTCGTTGTGGACCGTTGAGCACTAAACCGGTTATAGTCTGGTTTTAACAAAAACGTTTCTCCTTTATTAAAACCAAGTTCACTATAACCAATGGCTCTGATACCAATCTGTCACACCCCCAAAATCCCACCTGCGGAGTACTACCGCTTGGAGGCGTGACTGACCAGGATCCAGCCACCAATCATACTGAACAAGCATATAAACAGTTGTAATAGTTTAACCAATACGATTGGTGTTTCAAAACAAACAAGTTAAGTTGCAAGCGGAAGCATAAGTTTAAAGTTATAACATAAGTTCAAAAGTTACAAGTTTAACATAGCACGTAGCAATCCGTGTCCCATAACGACCCTCCTCCATGCAAGCTCCAGCTCAGTACCTATGGTCCTGCAAAGCATGTAGTAACGAGTCAACAACTAGTTGAGTGAGTTCACGGTTGGGTGTTCGTTTTAGTTGTTTCAAAAACAGTTTTCCTTTAACTGGCATCCTGCCGTGGGGGTTACCCCAAAGTTTAAAAACGTGACATGTTCATTCCCAGTTACTCCGGCATTCCAGCCGTGGGGGCTACCCCATGTTAGTTATCAGGCATTTCGGCCGTGGGGGCTACCCCATGCGTACACTAGACTCGTTACCATATCGACTGCTGACTGTAGTCATGTTTATGTGCCCTGAAAAACATCAATGTCTATCATCATTGACGTGCCCCAGATCCATTAGTTCACGCCCGTCCTCTGCGGCACGGTGTGAGGCTTGTCAGACCTAAATAGCGCTATCTAACTAATGACCCGCTCGCCATTGGCCCGGCGATTAGTCGATACAAAAAGGAGGGACTTCGTGATAGAGTTTTAGTCTAGTACGTTTATCCGTCCATCCGGACGAGGAATCACATTCCTGAACCACTGACGTCCTACCCAAGGAGGACGAGGAATCCACGTTCCTTAACCCCGTTCCCAACCCAGGGAATCCCATGCTTTGTAGAGGGTGTGAACTCACCTTGGTTTGCTCGGCAGTTAATCACAGAAAGTCAATCAAGTCGCAAGTAGTCAATAACGTCCTAACACGGATATCACTTATAATCAGATTCGAACCAAGCAGTGCACGTACAAGTAGCAGTTACGGCATACAGTTTCTATCATGGCAGTTTAACAACAGTGCACAGTATCACATTTGACAGTTATATAAAAACCCAAGGTCCAAGTGTGAGGCCCAAACAGTTGGGCTCGTGATAACAGGCCCAAACAACACGTATAGAAGCACAGAAGTTGCTAAGTCCGGCCCACTAACCTAGGCCCAAAAGTGTGGTCTCGAGTCGCAACCGGACTCGCAAGCATGGTCTCGAGTCATGCTGTGTGTGCTGATCTCAGGTGGTTGCGAGTCGCAACCGGTGTCGCAACCATGGTTTCGGCTTGTCATGCTGAGGTCTCGAGTCGCAACGGGACTCGTAACCTGTGGTCTCGGCTTGTCCTGATATGGTTGCGAGTCGCAACCGCGTGGTCTCGAGTGGTCACGCTGTGGTTGCGAGTCGCAACTGGGTGATTGCGAGTCGGTATGCTGTCATTTTCACGTTCAGTGTTGATGCAGATGTAGTCAGCTTAATGGTACAATGTAATCAGGACCAAATCAGGAAACAACCAATAGAATTTCACTAACAAGTTTTCCTAATCAGGTTATTAGTCAAAATGGATCAAAATCACAAGGGTTTTCACATCTTCAACCAATATTCAAATTGTTCTTCAAACATTCAAGCATATTCATCACATATTCAACCTTTGTTCAAGCAAAATTATGAACTATCATTCACTACCATGCATCCTATCATGACAAACATATTCATTAGCCGATTTGTTTAGTATAAACACCCAACTTTTCGGATCCAAATCCAAGTGCAACCGATATCATCATTCACCTTTTTAACATACAATGAACCTATTCTCCACATCAAGTATTTATGCATAGTTCAACACATAACAAGAACATTCATGAACCGATTTCTTTTCAAAACATCATGCATAACTCAATCAACTACCATATTATCACATAATCTCATCATACAAACACAACATGAACATATTAACACTAAGCATTCAACCATAATCATCAAGAAACACTAACCGGTTGATGGGTTTCGAGGGTGTGTGTGGAGCTTCCAACCGGGTGTGTGTGTGAGCCGATCCAAGGTCCAAATCCGAGAATGAGGAGTGTGTTTATGTTCTAGAGTTCTAGTGAGAGAGAAGATAGGAGAGTGTGTGTGTGTGTTCTTGTTCAACAAATGGCAAGGTTTAACTAAGGTGTGGTATATATACTAGCTCCAAGTGTTGCACCCTTGATGGGTTTGTAATTCGGTTAAGGGATTTACGGCCCAAATGGCCCAACCGGCCAAAGGTTCTCGGCCCAAGGCCCATTCGGTCACTATTCACTCGAGACCTCACGGTCTCGAGTCGGGTTCTTTGTTTTCGGGTTGGGTTCTCGGTTCACTTATAACACGTATAAATATATACAATGCACACATAACAAGCACATATCACGTAAAAAGGTTCACGTTTATCATTAAGTTTAATCAGTTAATTAATCACATAACGTACAAGTAGGCTACATCAAGACACAACGAAAGGTTCTAGATTTCGAGTTGTCACAACATCCATTTCGTCCGGGAAAAAGTTCGTATAGGGGACGTCACGTGTTACACATTCCATCCGATTATCAGTATGCAGACATATTTACAAAAGGACTTGCAAAGCAATTATTCAACCGATTCAAGTCCAGTCTCTGCATCCGCTCCACTACCGCTTCGACTGCGGGGGACTATTAACCGATTATATATTTGGAATGTATTTTTGTATTCATGTATCTTTATTATGTGCAATTATCTCTTTATTGTATTTCCTTAGTTATCACTAGGGTAGTTACATTCCTTCTGTATATATATGTTTTCCTTTGTTAATGAAATCATCAACCATTCTCAATATTCACATTTGGTCAACATCCGTGTCATCACTCATTATCTAAGAGTCTTTTTTTGAACGACAAACGACTTTATTCATCACCAAATAGAAATTTGTATGATTTACATATTCATATGGTTAATAAGCTACTAAGCCAACCATCTCTATCAAATCACCATATTAAAGTTAAAAACCAGAAACCTGGAAAATTATCAAATGCTTAAATACTCAAGTTGATAAATAGCAGTGGTGTTTATTACTTGACACGAAACTAGTTAAGTAAATACAAAGTTTAAAGTATAAGTAAACACGGTTTGGCTGGAAAAAACTTTGTTACTATTTTATGATGTAATGGGTAGCAAGTACCACAACAGGACATGGTACTAGTCCTTTATATCATTAGAGTAGACACCATTGAATTCCTTTCAACTCTACCAAACTTCCTGTTTTTGCTATAATAATACCCATTTTAATCTTTTACACGTAAATAACTAGTAAAGATTACCCGTGCTATGCTACGGGGTTTCGGTCGATACCTATTTTGGTTTAGCATAGCAACTAGCAACCGGAAGAAATAAGCTCAAAAGAATATCGACACATGTTTACATCATTTAATATCTTGGTTGTTTCATATTTACTCCAATGGGAACCCCTAAATACGTGAAGGGAAAAGACCCAACTTCACAATTTAGACCATCCGTAGTCATGCAATCGTGGGCGTTTTTATTCCAACCACGCCCCTTTTCGGCCCCCGTGGGCGTTTTTTTGCGAAAAAAATGTCTGGAGCGTGCTATATTCCGCGCCAGCTTCAAATCTTTTGCCCAATCACCAGTTTCCAAGCTTTATTTGTCCAATAACAATTTTTTATGGTTTTTCTTTTATTTAATTCTATTACACCACAATGCCCATATCCCCACTACACCCATTTTACAAAAACGCCCCATTGCTAACTGGGCTGCCATATGACGCACAACGCCCAAGTGGGACATTATTCATCCCAACGACTACGTATGGTCTTAGGATGCTTGCAAGACGATTGATTTCAATCTGTTCATAAATATGGTACTTTGGACGATAAATGCCATTTATGATCTTGTCAACTTAGGAAATTGCAGTACATTTGGTGTCGACTTTTGAGTTATGTCGAATAAAGTATTATTTTATTAGGTTGTGGGGTGGAAGCGGGGAGTGGGTGGGGTGAGAGGAGTCCCCACGCGGGAACATCGCCGCTGACCCACACCACCCGTGATTATTGATAAAAAAACGGTGAGTAGTCACTGCTCCCCACATCTGACCGTTGCCAGTTTTGTTTTACCGTTACCCTTTCAAACAGCATTATAGCAGTTGGTTTAATAATAACAAAATTAAATTGTTTTCTTATTTAAACACCACTTTTACATTTTATTTTTCTCACAACTCAAAACTACAAACCTCTCATACACCAAAACATGGGTGATGTCAAGAAAAAAGCTTCCGCTAGTTGAGGATCCGGTTTGAACCCGAAGGGACGCGTGTCGCAAATGAGACGAGACGGTTCGAGAGGTCCGAGTGCACCATTTCAACCCCACTCGGGTATTCAACACACTCTCAACCTCAACTTTTTTACTCCCAAGCTTCACAACCTAGTTTTTACAACACCCAACCCTACAAATACATCTTACATTTTACAAGTGCACAACTTATTACAAAATAACTACATGAATTCACACCAACTTTGTTGACGTTTTTCAAACTTACATGTGTTTTAGGAAATTAGTGGAAAGCTTTGCGGGTTTTCGCTTCAAGATGTCAAGAGTCCTAACCCCATGCCTCTTTTGTTGGATTGTTCATCATATCCCGCCTCCTTGCGGTGACATGAGGAACAAATCCTTTATCTTTTAAGAACTTGAATTATGATGTAGACTTTTAAAACTTATTTTATTTTGAAGTGATGTAAACACTATGGTTAACACTTGTTTATGTTTGAAATGGCATTGGAGTTTACATTTAATCATTTAGTATGTTTGCTAATTTGTATGTAACGAGAATCAATCACGATCACACCTCGTGCTTTCGTCTATGACAGGGTGTGACACTGTGTGTATCAGGTGGGTTTCTCCGCAGATGATGTTTGTGTATCTGGTGGGTTTATTATGAGGGTATTCATGATGGGATTTGTAATTTAATGAAAAAAAATTGGGTGAATTTGATTAGGTATGAATCCTCAATTTAATGAAAAATTTTGGTAGGTTATCGGGTAGAGAGAGGGGCGTTCAGATGTGATGGGAGTGGTGGCAATATGCAATCACTGAATCACATATGTTTGGGTGCTCAAAACTTGTAGCAAATGGAATGAAGAACAAGGTAGAAATTGATGATTCTAGAAACAAAAAAATGTGGTGGAGGATTGTAATTAGATCTCATAGGATGAAAAGTTTTTTATTGTGTGTTTTTGAAGTTGTTTTTTATTTACAAATTTATAAATACACTTTTAAATAAAATGATTGAAATGCCCTCATGTGCCTTGCACATGAGAGTTTAACTAGGTTAGTGCTAAAGGAGCAAGGGTGTAATGCTCTTAACAAAAAAAAAAAAAAAAATGATAGTGACTGTAAGTATTTAAGTTAAAGGGTATCCATTACAATCTTACAATCTGGTACATACATAAAGGACGAAATTGTAATTTACCCAATGTAATATGTTTTCATTAGACGGTAAAAATTCTAGTCATTTAACGTTTCAACACCACCGCAACGCGCCGTAACTATTTTCCTATTTATGCGTAGTTTAATTTCAGCCCGTTCTGTTGTCCAATTTAAATTTATTTTTATGGTTTTCAATCGATGTAAACATGTGCATGTGTCGAAATTCTTTTGAGCTTATTTCTTTTGGTTGCTAGTTGCTATACTAAGCCAGAATAAATATCAACCGAAATCACACAGCGTAGCACGGTTAATCTTACTAGTTGTTTACGTGTAAAAGATTAAAATGAGTATTTTTATAGCAAAAACATGAAGTTTGGTAGAGTTGGAACGAATTCAATGGTGTCTGCTCTAAAGATATAAAGGACTAGTACCATGTCCTGTTGTGGTTGTGGTACTTGCTACCCATTACATCCTAAAATAGTAAGAAAGTTTTTTCCAGCCAAACCATGTTTACTTATTTGTAAATACTTAACTATTTTCGTGTCAAGGAATAAACACCACTGGAGGGGTTCCCATTGAAGTAAATATGTAACAACCAAGATATTAAATGATACGCTCATTTAGGTTTCAAATCCGGCTCGAGCTCACTTAAGCTCGGCTCATTTCAAGTTTTTTAAACCGTTTTCGAGTAGCTAGGCTTGTTTAGTTACTCGCCTAATGATATTAATGCACTCCTCTCTCGTAACTAAACTTGAGAAATTGGTACACCATTAAAATATATATTCCCCTCTATTATGTGTATGTTAATAATTGACACAAAGAAAAAAACAAACATCTATCCACCACTCGATAGAAGTTAGATCCCCACCAAACTTTCACACTGCAAATTCTCCTTTCCTACTGTATAAATCTCAAACAACCATCTAACAAAACACATGCAAACAAAAATGGAATCCTCTACGGTGGTTCTGTATCCTGATCCAACAATCGGCCACCTAGTTTCCATGGTGGAGCTTGGAAAACTCATCCACACACACCACCCTTCACTCTCTATCATCATCCTCATTATTCCAACACCAGACAGCACCACCAGTAAATACATCAACACCGTCTCTACCACCACCCCTTCCATCACGTTCCACCACCTCCCCACCAACGTTGTTCCACCTGACTTCTCATCTAACCACTTAGACCGTGCTTTCGGGGTCCCGGAGCTTTACAACCCATTTGTCCACCATACCCTTATAACCATCTCGGAGAAATCCACCATCAAAGGTGTCATCCTTGATTTCTTTACTAATGCCGCTTTTCAAGTTTTTAAAAACCTTCATCTACCCACTTACTACTTCCATACTGGTGGTGCTTCTTTACTCTCTGTGTTTTTAAACATACCCGCTATCCAAACTATTAATGATTCCAATGCTTACTTTGATGTTCCTGGAGTCCCTCCTATCCATGCTTCTGATCTGCCACAGATTATATTACTAGAAAGAAACATGTCTACCAAACACTTTTTAAACACTTCTATCAACATGGCAAACTCTTCTGGCATCATTTTGAACACCTTCCTTGGGTTTGAAGAAAGAGCTGAAGACACCCTTCGGGATGGTAAATGCATCCAGAACGGGGTAACTCCGCCTGTTTATCTAGTTGGGCCTTTGATTGCTCAAGCGGATCCTACCGAAAACGAATGTTTAAAATGGCTAGACTCTCAGCCGAGTAAAAGTGTAGTATTTTTATGCTTTGGGAGTATGGGTGTGTTGAGCAAAAAACAGTTGAGGGAGATAGCTATCGGGTTAGAGAAAAGTGGGCAGAGATTTTTATGGGTGGTGCGTGATCCGCCACTAGACGGGTCGGATCTTAAGGATTTTTATCCTGAAGGGTTTTTAACCAGGACGAGAGATAAAGGGCTGGTGGTGAAAAACTGGGCACCTCAACAAGCGATACTTAGTCATGGTTCGGTTGGCGGGTTTGTGAGTCATTGTGGGTGGAACTCGATCTTGGAGTCGGTGGTGGCTGGGGTGCCAATGGTGGCATGGCCATTGTATGCGGAGCAGAAGCTGAATAGGGTGTATTTGGTTAAAGAATTGAAGGTGGCGGTTGAAGTGAAAATGTCAGCAGATGATTTTGTGACAGCGGAGGCCGTTGAGGAAAAGGTGAGGGAGTTGATGGTAGGCGAGGAAGGGGAAATGGTGAGAGAACGGGCTTTAGAGATGAGTCGAAGGGCGAAGGCTGCTGTGGACGAAGGTGGTTGCTCTCGTGTTGAGTTGTTTAAACTGACCCAACCATGGGTCGCGCAGTGAACCTTGATCATGAGATGAGATGAGATGTGGTCCCCCATTTCAGCTTTCACCATCAGTTATGACTTATGTTTTAAGTATCCCTATCAATCAAATGAATTATGGAAAATTTTACAACTTTTCAATATATAATAAATTAATTGAAGTATCCCTATAAATCAAAAGCATTAATGAAAAATTTACAATGTTGGTATCATTACCACAGGCTTCCCAGGTCCAAGATTTCAGAGTAGACGCATGATAACAAGCGACTACGTATTCACTAGATATCTCACACCAATACATGATCGAATCGTAAAACAGAAATCGAATAAATTAAACGAAACAATGATGCACAATTTTGACTAAACAGAACTTGAATTAACAGAAATTTCCAGTACAGAAACTTGATTGTTGAAACCCTATTTATAAGTGTTGAAGGGGTGGGACTTGAAGGATACGTCGATCACAGAACAGTTGTGTCGATTCCTTCATAACCGCAATGTAAGATTAAATATATTTTATGTTATATTTAATCTAGTAGCCATTATAATCAGGGTGAGGTTCGGCTAGAAAGTCCAAGTTTCCTAAAAAGTGTAAAAAGTCATAAAACACAATAATTTCAGGCATAAAACACACCTAAAACTCACAAATAATAGAATGAATATTATTAAAACACCATATTCAAACTCTAATAGTCCATAAAAACTTCAAACGCACCATCGTATAACTATGAATATAAAACACAAAATGCTAAACAACATAAAACACAATAATATTTGTCATTCCATAATCAGAGCCTTAACATCTAAAACACAACACAAACCCCACATACATGATGTTTTAGTAATCTTCATCATATTATTTGTGGGTTTTTGGTGTGTTTTATGGTTGACATTATGGTGTTTTATGACTTTTTACACTTTTTAGGAAATTTGGACTTTCTGGCCAACTCCTAGCCTTATAATCATTTACATTATATGGATCAAAATATATAACAATCCTATTAAATAATTAGTTGGTAATTGTTGATGGGCCAAATTACCCTTATTAACTAATTAGGGTTTCCTCTTGGGTGCATATATAAGGAGACTTATGTAGAGGTTCTAAGGTTAGACACATAACCTAATAATCATAACATCAATATCGACCTCCATCTCCATAGCCGAACTCCCTTATTAAGTTTTCATCATCACCATCATTAGATTGCACCCTAAGGAGGAACCAGACCAAGCTGGCAATCATGTCAAACACTGTTGCTGCGTCTCCATCTGGATTATCTGCTGGCCTGTACTGATGCAATCAAATGTATGTTTTCATGTTTTTCATTATGTTTAAACAGAACTGATCAACATGTGGTATCAGAGCATATGTTGATTAGTCAGTTCTGTTTTCGTATCCATCAATTCTGGGATAGAAATCTGGAAAACATAATTTTGATAACTTAATAATCCTAACAGCCGGTTTCGAGTCATAAAGATCCACTCGAGATCACTGTTTCGAGGAAAAGAATTTGTTTTAAATATCTCGAAATCAAAACGTGTAAGCTTATTACCGAAATCTGTTTAGAAAAGCCTTAAAATTCAGGTTCCGGGTTTCCATAATTTATGTTTTATTGTTAGGGTTCATCATATGTTCTTAGGAAAATTCGAAAATTCCTTTATGTTTTGGAATGTAATTAGGATTGATGAGTGTTTTTCTTGTTTGATCCAATTTTATCTTTTAAGTTTATTCGAAAACTGTTAATTGATAATCAGATAAAATTTTCGAAATATTTTGACAAAATTAGATCATCATTAAAACAGGAAACCGTATCTCAGAATCCCTTAGAATTCGAATTTTCAGTTATGTTTTTACATTAACAGCTGTTAACAGGAAGTTTCGAGATCCCTTTAACGAATCTCGACTCGAGACCATAAGGTCTCGACTCGAAATCATAAGTGTTCTCAAACCTTCACAACTCGAGACAACGATTTCGACTCGAGACCACAGGGTCTCGACTCGAGACCACTGAGGTTTCGACCAAGGGCTTCAATCTTCATCACTCGAGACCATGGTTGCGACTCGAGATCTCATCAAGCACTCGAGATCTCATAAAACACAGTAGTCGAGACCATGATTACGACTCGAGACTGAGGTTGCGACTCGAGACCATTAATGAGTCGAGACCTCATAATGTTACAAGCTGAGTCGAGACTTGACTCGAGATCTCACTCGAGACCTCATAACTGAGTCGAGATCTCGCTCGAAACCTCATTATTTTAGGCTGTTTAATGTGAACTAAGACTTAGCTCGGCGCTAACAGGTGGTTTGCTACTAAATAATTGGTTTTGTAATTACTTAGTTAATTAATAAGGATCAAATAATGTTTTACAAAACCAAAATGGCTTTACTTGAATAAGCTTCTGATGTATCATTTCTGGCCAAAGCTGATTTGATACATCTACTTATCGTTCAAGTATTACGAAAGCTATGTTAAGTGTGCATCATAAACATGAATGTCTTAATATCTGGCCAAAGCTGATTTAATTCCTTCATAGATGGCATACTTAACAAGTGCATAACTAAAGTGATTGTCTCAATTTCTAGCCAAAGCTGATTTGTTACAACCACTTTGCACACATGCTTAAATGATTACACTTCTGGCCAAAACTGATTTGTCTTCGTTTAAGTAGAACTTTAAATAGTCTATTATTTTGATGTTAGTAATAGACATATCACAACCTCTTCACATAATGATCCTTATATTAATGATCCTTAATTAATTTTTATAATCATTTCGTCTGCCTTATTCTTAGTACCCATAATTTTACTCACTATAATCCTCTTCTAGAAATCTATATTTCATCTACTCTAATTCCTAAATCTAATATGTTTAGCTTAAAGTTTCTATAAGAATTAGCTCTTAAATTAAATCCTTGATTATCTCTTAAGACACAATAATCCTATTGCTCTCTTCTGATAAAGCACTACAGAAGAAAAGTAGAGCATAATGATTAGGATAAATTGAACATGATGTCTCTTATGATAATCAAGAATAAGTGTTGTCACTAAAAGGTTATTCCAGATTAAGTCTTTCCTAAGACTAATCTATAATTGTGGAATAATCACTAGAACTCCTAAGATGCATGCCTTCATTTAAAATTCTAAACTATAAAGTTAAGTGGTGTATGTAAATATATTATAACTAGCCTAAGATCCCGCGAGTTTCGCGGGTGGCTTAAACACAAATATATAATATCTGTTGGCATTGAAGCCCATGTAGATCATCAAAAAATGCTCGCTTCAAAAGCACAATCTGGTTAATGTCCATATAATTATCGATTCTCCCATTCAAACCCACGATTGCATGTTTGTTACCACGTACATATTCAATATTCCGGAGGTTTGTTAATAATTAGAATTTGAACCCTAGGGTTTCCCTATTGTCCAGAAAGGACTTGAGCAAACTTGCAAACATGGTATCTAAAATAGAAGTGAAGTTGATACGAAGCATGGTGTCGTCGCCGCTAATGGTGTCGTCGCTAATGGTGTATAATTCTTGTAGTGTTAAAACCCTCTCACAACAGGGGTCTACAGTTTGTGTATCCTGGTAATATAGTGAGGGTAGTGAAGGAAGTATGGCCTTCTAAGCGTGGTACAAAAAACTGTGTTCTAAAATTAATTAAAGCTTCAAGAGAATCAAATAATCAGGTGTAATAAAATGACATGTAAAAAAGGCGTTCTGATGTGGTGCAGGAAGTTGTAACTATCAGATAATTAGATGTTTGCTGTAACCCAAATTCTGATCTAAAACGACATTTCTGTGAAAAAAAGGTGAGCTGTTTCATGATATGTGTGTGAAAGTCTTTTAATTTGGGTTTAAAAATGAAGAAAATAAATAAACTTTTGATGGGATTGAATGTTCACAGCAAGTATAAAATTGCTTATATGTTAAAACAGTAAAAAATAATCTGTAAGTTCAAAGTTGAAGCATAATAAGTAAAAAAACAGAATGGTGCCCAATCATACATGGGTGTGTCTGAGTCTACCCGGTAGCATTAGGAGCATCCTCCAAAACGGTTTAACATGTGGATTTCAACTCTCTCTTTAGTCTTCCTTTTGGATATTGGTGCTTCATCAGCAGCTATCGCATGTATATCATGACAATAATGGGATTTAACTTATTATAAGTAGCATAGCACATCATTACTATCCTGGACCTTCATCACACAAAAGTCAACGTCAGTTGATTTTTTAAAATTGATCAGTATAAGAAGTTTGCATATTTTAATAACCAACCTCAACAGTTGATAAAACCCAAAGACCTGTAAAACAACCAACATTTAATCAACAGGTAAACATAAAACAACACATGAGTCAACTGAATCATTCAACCGAACTGAGTCAACTCACCAATATCTCTGCAATGACTACAATAAATCGACCTAGATCTGGCCAGATCTTCCTCCGCCCTCTCGAGAAACAAAGATGCAACCCAGATCTTCCACCAAGTCTGGGAAATCACAACCTAGATCTGATTCAAATAACATATAACAGAGATGGTAAAAAGAAAGATCAAACAAAAACAAAATAATCAGTAGGAAGATCAAAACAACCAAAATTTAAAAGATACCTGAAGCTTTAGTATACATCGACCTAGAGCTGGCCAGATCTTCCTCCACCATATCGAGACACAAAGATGCAACCCAGATCTTCCACCAAGTCTGGAAAATTACAACCCAGATCCGATTCAAATAACATATAATAGAGATGGTAAAAAGAAAGGTACCGAGCGGTCAAACCAGTCGATCTGGTGTTGGATCTACAGAGATTCATCTCTCAGAAAGCTTAGATCTTGAAGCGACCGGGAAAGAAACCCTATAATCTCCTGGAGAAAGATTCATGACAGAGAAAGGGAGGAGATGGAGATGGTGGCTAGGATAATGAGGGAGGAGATCTGGTGACGGATGTAGAAAGATTCATCACAGAAAGGAAGGTAGCGAGAATTAGGGTTTGTTTCAATTTTGAAAGTCGGTGATAGAGTATTGTAAGAGCAAAAGCGTATTAAAGAAGCAAATGGAATAAAAAGAGGCGATGTTTTCCCTCCTAAATGTACTAAAGGAGGCGTAAGGAGATGCCAGGTGGCAATTAATGGATTAAAATTATGCCAAGTGGCACCAAAATGTTTTGTTTTAATATAGATAATAGATGTACAATACCATGACCCATAAAGTTAAGGGCTTACGCATGGAAATAAGTACATTTTTCCAGTACATTACATACTAAGATTTTCACTTAGACAATTTGATGCCTTAGAAATCAACTGTAACACTCAAAAGTACCAAAGTATAATGAGTGTGTTGATAAGCAACATATGTACAAAGAAATAAATGTTTGAAGCTGGAAAATAAGTTGTTACTCACCTTACAACCACTTAAAACTTTAAAAGAGGATTGTTTTAACTTCTAAGGTCCATAGACAAATTACAAGTAAAAGATTCCAACTCTAAGGTTCTTCAAGGGAGAATCTCACAGCATAATTATGCCATTAGACTAGGCATAAGCCACGAGACTATCCATTATTCAGAAGAACAGTTGGATAAGTTAATTAGGTAGTCACTTACTAAAGATATTCAAGTCTGCTAATTTTAATATTCCAATTAACACATGATTAGTTGACTCTAGTTCCATACGTTTCCTTACCAGAACTCAACAAATAAATAACATGAGAGTTAGTGGCAAAATTAAATGTTAAGACTATAAGAACCATAATAAGCAGTCTTTTAACAACGTTTTTCGATACCTTATATATTCTAAAGATTAATCAGAATATAGTATCATAATTAAGCAATGTTATGAAGATTGTGAGGTTTGCATAGTCAACATAAAGTCACACTTACCTTGAACTCTCATTTTATTTGTTCTAAATATCTGGATTGAAACATTACTAAGATAAAACTAGATGACGCCTTACACTTTCACAACTTTTGTCATCATGCAAATGCGAATTTGACAAAAGGAAAAATGAGACTTATAAATTTAATCCATTATAACCGAAATTCATGAGAAATCATGACATGGTTAATGAGGATGATTTTTTATCTAATCTCATTCTAAGTGATTTTAAATCATGTCGTTATAGCCCTAAATATTACTTGGCTTAAGGAATAAGTATGGGTCCATCATAAGTCATTCATTGACATTCGTGGAACTTATTCCAAACGGAATATTCAGACATAAGTCATTTATCATTTGAAAGACTATCAACTTGTATCTAAATTTTGTCGCATATGGCCCACGGTCTTAGAAGAAATCTATTCATATATATATATATATATACTTATTAAGATTTCTATTAAATATGTCCCTAAAGTTTCTTATGACATCTGGACATTAAAGAAATCAAATAAAGTCTAACGTATATGTGATAGGTTCCCACGTCACGTAGCTCATTGAAACTTCTCTTGTAGCATTCTAGAGATATTAAAGATCAGTGGGATCATTAAGTGTCTTAAAATTTTACATTACCTAAATTTACACCTCTTGTACAAGACACTCCTCCATCTTGACACTGTTCCATCAATACTTGTCTCCTTAAAATCTAATGCTACTCTTACAAAAGTTTCATTATAGCTTAATTGTGGGCACACTTAGATTTCTTAGGTAAACTAACATAATCCTCAACAAGAGAAATCACAACGACTAACGTCATTAACTTGTTTCTCTATTAGAATTTGTTGGTCGTTAAATATTGACCCTAAGCATGCTGAGTTCCTAAAGATTTCTAAGGTCAGTGGGAGTAGTCAAAGTCCTTATCATGACTTGCAAGGAATACAAGAGGCGGGGGGAAGAGTGTCATTAAATTTCACTCCAAATTTAACTCCGATTACACCTCTTGTACACCATACTGCACCAGCTCTTACAAACTTAGAATGAAAATGATAGCAACCTAACCAAGTGCTAATCCATAAAACTGAAACTTCTAACAAACCCAATAATCAACTCAGGGGGTCATCTAGGTTTTAAAAGCCTACTAACTTTGATGATTACATAACCTCCCTAACTGAAGTTGAAATGGATTTTGGAAATGTTTATGATTCTATCTCTTCAAATTAATCCATTAGTGTCAATCAATCATCTGAATGTAATAAAACTGTTTTCTAGTAAAACTGATTTTATGTGTTCATCTAATGTTTGGGATTTGATTGAATTACCTAAGAGTGTTCATAACTAAACCAAATCCTGATACAAACGTTAAGACACTAAGAAACATGATTGATTGTCAAAGGTTATACTTAGGAAGAGATAAATTATCAAAGTTTTCTTTGAGGATCATCACTGTTCTAGTAGCTTATAATAGTTTAAAGCTACATTAGATGAACATTAAAAACAGTTTTCCCTAACAAATGGCTGACATATTTACATGTTCATAAAACAACCCGAAAGTTTGAAACTGAAGGTTAAAGAACATTTTATTTCTAAGCCAATAAAATCCATGTATGGGTTAATGCAAACATCATAATGTGATGAAATCTTAACGTAATTATTTTCATCAACAATCAAGTGGATTAATGTACCTACCTCAAAATGAGTGGGAGCAACTAAGATAAACTTGTCTATATAGATGATATTCTTTTGACAAGTATATGTTACAGAAGTCAAAGCATTGTTAACACAAACTTTGATATAATAGATCTCAGAGATGTCTCTTATGTAATAGATATCATAATGTACCGAGATAGACCCAATGGGACAATAGTATCGTTCCATAAGTTTAACATTAAATGGGTCCTTACATATGTAACAAACAATACTGCTCTTCCTTTAGAGGGTAATAGGATAAATGAGATTATTTCCTTACGCTTCATTAATTGGAAGCCTTATGTAAGTTTAAGTCTATACTCGTTTAGATATTACTCACATTGCAACACACTATATACGTCTAGATTAACGTGAAGCATTTAATAGAGTATTAAAATATCTTTAAAAGAAACGAGAGGCTAAAATTTAAAGAAGAAGTGAGAATTAAAACCGGTTGATTACTCTAAATTGTGATATTCAAAGATGACAAAATGTAATTTCGGGTATATCCTTATGTCAGCAGACAAAACCTCTCTCATGGAGGAGTCATAATGGACTGATAACAACAACCTAAGTTATAACGACATAATATACTCACTAAATGTTGTTGGAAATTTATCAGTGGACCCATAAGTTTATTGACTCCATATAATTAATGTTTTGAAGACTTAGTGTGATAAAGTCAGCTACCATGACTCCTTGAACAGTAACAGTTCGAGAGGTGCTGCATTAAATTTCGATACGCAATTAATTATTCGTTTATGAACGAATTGAGGAAACTAAGTTTTGTATCGAATACATTCATGATATGCTTAAGGATCCTATAACTGAAGGGCTATTACCCATAAGTCTTATTAAGAGAGCTCATAGACGGGTATTATTTAACGGCCATGCGCAATTGCATATCGTACTATGAATGACTAAGTATTAGTTAATTTTCCTCATCAGTTTGATTTTGTATGTCTCTAAAAATATGTCAAGTCGACATAATGGCATATAGACAAATAAAGTTACAAATCAAACAAAGGGCTTATGCATATTTTGATCATGACGATTAGGTTTTAAATTAAGGCTATAGTATGACCAATGGGGGTCCTGAGTCACATAATGATTCAACGGCTGTATTTCTCTGCTATAGTACTTGTTTAAGGCTAAAATGAGTGTTAACTCCTGATCAGACTTATCTAATACTCATAATAGATGATTACTCGGCTAAGTGGGAGAATGTAAGATTAAATATATTTTATGTTATATTTAATCTAGTAGCCATTATAATCATTTACATTATATGGATCAAAATATATAACAATCCTATTAAATAATTAGTTGGTAATTGTTGATGGGCCAAATTACCCTTATTAACTAATTAGGGTTTCCTCTTGGGTGCATATATAAGGAGACTTATGTAGAGGTTCTAAGGTTAGACACATAACCTAATAATCATAACATCAATATCGACCTCCATCTCCATAGCTGAACTCCCTTATTCGGTTTTCATCATCACCATCATTAGATTGCACCCTAAGGAGGAACCAGACCAAGCTGACAATCATGTCAAACACTGTTGTTGCGTCTCCATCTGGATTATCTGCTGGCCTGTACTGATGCAATCAAAGGTATGTTTTCATGTTTTCCATTATGTTTAAACAGAACTGATCAACACGCAAAACAGTTATATCCCCTTACACTCACGTCGTTTCAACAACCAGGCCCAAAATACAAACAACCCTACTGGACTATAGACACTTGTTTGACCCATTAATTACATGGCCTCAGGCCCAAGTTCAAATAATCAATAAACAGTAAATTGTTTGACCCATTAAACATACTAATAAAACGTAAATAAAGCTGATGCGTTTTTTCTTCTTCTTCGAACTCGGTTGTGCTGATTATCGGACTTCATTTCCCCTCCAAATCAGTGCAGCCGTAGTTTGCCATTTCATGCTACTCGTCTTTCTTGTCGGTGACCTCAACTATGATCACCAAATCATCGTCGCTCGAATCGTTGATCCAACCATCGCTCTTTTCATCGACCGTCTTGCTTTCTTCATCAACCTTTGCTCCGCTAGTATCCGCTTCATGCGTGTTGTCTTCATTCTTTTCGCGCTTGGTCTTCATAAATTCAAAATACTATTCCACCAATTCAATGTAACGGACATCCCGGTGGACGGGAAGAACAAAACGATTCCTTGTGTTGCATATGCTCCTAGACTCAAAAAGCCTTGAGTTTAGAGCAATTGTTACTTCAAGGAATTGAAACTCACACTACCGGTGATACATGTGTGTTGAAGAAAATGTTTGGTGATAGAGCGAAAGGTTTTGATGTATATGAAAACAAGTCTGAAGTGGATTTAGAGGAGGAGTATTTGGATAAGTTCTACGAGAACTTAGACGTTGAAAATGGTTATCTCACCGAAAAGGAAAAATTGCAAGAGTATATTGAAGATTATTATGAAAAAGAGTTCGAAGTGGAGAGACAGAAAAACAAAGAAAAATTCGGAGAAGGCACTTCGGGAACGAAAAATGTTGATGTTGAATACTCTAAGCGGGCGAAGTTAGGTTTGATAACCTACTTAGAAGGAATGGAAAAGAACCCGTTAGAATCACGGGAAGAGATGCGACGGAAGGCGGTGTCGAAAGCTCAAGACGAAGAAGATGTAGTAGAGAAAGATACCATAATCGAAAGTTGCCTGGACGTGCTCGATTTAATCATTCTACACGAAGAAGTGGCGGAACATAAAAGATTCTTCAAGGCTAGTATGAAAGAAATCGTAACATTGTTCATACCATGTTACTTTGGAATTTGCAAGACAGGCGATGTAATGCCCCTAAATTTAAAATCATTAACCACTAAGAAAACCCTAATTAAGACACCCAAGTAATTCTGCACTAACCCTAAAATTTTCAGAATCATCAGAATCAGGATCAGGGCCCCTAAAACTCAGGGGGGGCAAAACCCTAGTTACGATTATCCTCATAACTATCTGTCAAATTCGAAATTTAAGAAACTGTCAACACAGCAAGCCTAGTTACACACGTAGCTACCCTATAAACATAGGTTACCCCTCGCGTAGCGCGACGCCCATGGGGGTACCCCTCGCGCTACGCGACAGGGTCAAATTTCGGGTATAAATAGAGGAGTCTGGGACTTGAAATTGGGCACTTGAACGACGAAAAAACTCACAGTATACGCTGAGTTATAGCAGAAATCGTTCACAACACACACAATTCATGAATCGCTGCCGCAATCAGGGTAATAACTCGATCGCTATTACGATTCAACATCCGATCGATTATAACTATCCGACGATTGTCCGAGTGCTGCTCAAAATTGAGCTTATACTTTATTGTTCATCGTGATTTCGACTTGAATATTTGAGTGCTGTTCGAATTCGGACTATGCTCTGTTATTCGTTGTGAATCCGATCGAATTATTAAGTATTATACTTTGTCGTTTGTCGATAATTCGATAAATGAGTTGAAGTATTGCACTTGTTGATTGTTGTGAAGGTTTAATCTCGTGAATTGACGTAAATGCTGTATTAAGTTACTAACCTAGTTTGTGTGCATGTTATTTAAATTAGGTTAAAAGATTAATCAGTAGTCTAAACTCTGCCCGTATAAATCTAAAACATTAGCACAAGGTAGCTTCACTTTGGAGTTATTAAGGTACGGATCCTTACCCCACTCTTTATTGCTTCATATTCAAATTATTATAAAACCACTAAATTACTATATCTGTTAAAAACTCCTCACATCTTTGATTATCGATTCATTTGACAGTCCGTTCGATTCCTATCCTAATCATTTGATTTAACTTGCATGTCATGCGATAGTATTATGTTGTTATACTCATTATCGCATGTTCCAATATATGTTCCGTTTTGTTATGAAAATAAGTTTTATAAGTTATGTGAATAAGACCATTTGTACTCTGATACCCTGAGTATCGCTTCTCGTGGAGTGTCCCACGAGCATGTTGTTGTGGCATCAACACCATGTGCTCCATCCGTGACGGAGAGATCAGTTCACTGCGTCTCTTAAGTACAAGTGTGGTACATAAGGCTATTAGGAGGCGTATGAATCGATCCTAGGATTTAAGTATAAGGAGGTGGATAACGGGTATGCCAATTCGCCATCTCATGTGATATTTATGCAGGAGTAGCTACCTGAGTATTGTCACGTTTTAAGTTTGCTCATGGGTACATCCGTAAGATATGATGATGAAATTATGTCCTTGCATCGTATCATTTTCGCATAAAGTTCCATCCGGATAAGATTTCATATGAAGCATTATTTGTTATTTGAGCCTAAAATTCCGTACTGAGCATTCGGCTCATTCCGTAAACTTTTTGTATATACAGGTCCACAGGTTACTTTGGGAGGGGAAAAGAGAGAAGAATAAAGCCTAGGAATAAATCTGAAGATATTAGTTAAATAAGATGAATGTCTCCGCTTGTATATTAATCTTAATTTTAAAAGTCAGGTGGTTGTATCCTTATCAAATAAATAAATGGAATTATGACTTTTGTTTATGTTACCGTTATTGTGACACGTCAGCCCTTCCGGGTTGGGGTGTTACAGGCGAAATGCCACCGACACTCTTGAACGGTAAACCCGTTGATTTGGTTGCACTCTACGAAGTTGTTAAAGAGTATGGTGGATTCAAGAAGGTTATACAAGATAATGCATGGAACAAAGTCGTTGTACAATGCGGTTTCGATTGTGATGACGATTATGAAGTGAAGGTCGCAACACCGTGAACAAACGGATAATCTTTTATCTTTTCTTCCATAATCAAACCGAAATGTCTTTTGAAATGCTTAAATAATCTCTTGTTTCCGGTCATATGCATCCTGTAATTAGGATCAACCACCCAGATCGAATCCCAATCCCCTCCGCAAGTATCGCTAATAATATTATCACTTTCTACAGGTAACGGAGTCAAACTAATGAACTTACTCAGGCATATGGATGCAATGTGACCGAATTCCTTGCACTTCAAACATCGAATTCCTGGTTTCCTTGGTCTTCCGACTGGTCAAGAATTTTTCCAACTTGTTTTCTTGAAGAAGTCTTTCGGAATCGTCTTCTTGGGGAACTTGTTAATTGGCGACTTCCATGAACGAGTGGAATGCTACCCCTACGCGTATTGTTTTCTTCAAGAAGTCTTCAAGACCTAATTAAGTTTAGGGGAGTGTATTGGAATAGTAAACTTAATTATTATATTTATTAGGATGTTTTAGTTTGTTACGTAACTAATTATCGAACCGAGATGACTATTAACGAATTGGTGGCACCGTTTCATGTAACGGTTATTCCCGCCAATTCCTACAACCGTCATCCTCATATGTATATATATATATGTATTAACCGACAAACTAATTTCGGTACCAAGAAAATTCTTATTATTATCAATTGTCCACTGTTTCTTATGAATATGCAATCTGATTCGAGTGATTATGTGAGAGATATGAGTATAATTTCCGCTGGGACGATGATAACGGCTTACGCTAACATGTGGTATCAGAGCCCATGGTTAGAAAACGAAGAATTAGGAACAGAATTACACGATCCTGGGAAGATACGGATGAAGAAGATGAAAAACAAACACGAGAAGAGGTGAGAAATAAATAGCGATTCAGATCATATAAGTCCGCGATTACGCGCGATTGCAATCAGTTAAAAGAGATTGCATTAATGGAATTGCAATATGAAATTGCATTACTGGAATACGAATCGGGACGTCTCGAAGATAACGGAGATAAAGGCGGAGTAATAATAGTACAGAAAGAAGTGAATTCAATGACACAAGAAATTGAATTCGAGAAACAGGACAAAGAAGAAGACGATCCTGAAAGAGATGAGATGGCCTGTGAAGATGTTCTGAACATAAAGGATAAGATACAACAAGACGAGGACTGTTGTTACAATAGAAAAGACGACAAGGATAAGGCAACGATCGAGAAATCGGTAGATAACCCAAGACATCACAAGAGAAAGAATACATAATATAGTGATGATTTAAAAGATGATTGTGAACAACATGAAAGCAATCGGACACAAAGAATCATGATAAAGGATGTGAGCGACGAATGGCATGATGCTCTGTATTTTAAAGAAGTTTATACAAAAATTACTTCTGCAAATAAATCCGAAAAGATGATACAGAGAAGAAAGAAAGATTTATGACGAACTTTAGCGACAAAGAAGAGAAGGTTTTAGCGACAGAAGAAGAATTTTTGGCAACAGAAGAACTATTAGTTTCAGAAAGAAGATTTAGCAATCCGGATCACGCAAATTTCTGGAAAACGCACGGGAGAAAACAACAAAGACAAAGACGTTATTGCTATCGACGACCGGGACGCACGATTCATCACGGATACATTAAAGAAAAGAATGTAGGCTCTGTACATGAAGTTTATAACGAAGATTACTTGAATAATTATTTCGATAATCTGAACATGTCTTCAACGGAACTGAATGTCCCTGTTAGACAAATTAGAAGTTGTTGAATACGTTTTCAAATTCAAACATGAATTAGAAGTCAAATTCGAAGAAACGATAGAATGGTTTTTAAGACAAAAAACTGGGAATCAATACAAGACCAGTTCTTCCTTACTCAGAGGATAACAGGAAAATCGATTTACTCGATTTGAACATGGTTGTGAACAAAGATGGTGAACTTATGAGAATTGCCTTTGCAATGTATCTCGATGTTCTCAAATATTATTACAAGTTCAAGTCTGTACAAGAGAAAGTTATAGCAAGGGAAGCAATCCATGACAATAAAAGACCATCCACTGCTAATCAAGACAGAAGTAAAAGTGATAGCAAAGCACCAGTGAATGAAGAATCCATGTCTACACAATATGCTCTGTTTGCAGGTAGTGATTGCCTGGGAATGAAGAAGTTGCATAAAAGACGACGATTTGATTTCAAGCAGGTAGCAAAAGCACTGGAAGAAGCCAAACGAAGTGTGCTCAAGAAGTCTTCAAGACCTAATTAAGTTTAGGGGAGTGTATTGGAATAGTAAACTTAATTATTATATTTATTAGGATGTTTTAGTTTATTACGTAACTAATTATCGAACCGAGATGACTATTAACGAATTGGTGGCACCGTTTCATGTAATGGTTATTCCCGCCAATTCCTACAACCGTCATCCTCATATGTATATATATGTATTCAGGGGCGGATCTAATGTACAAGGAGGGGTAGCACGGGCTACCCCTCAACTTTGTCGACGGAGTGTAAAATTAGTACAAAAAAAATATTTTCTCTCCGTTTTATGTATCGGGGATATCCCTGAGCAAATATTAGGATACCTTTGTATCCAAAAAAAGTTTTAGGATACCCGTGAACTTGTCTTCTAGATCCGCCACTGATGTATTAACCGACAAACTAATTTCGGTACCAAGACAATTCTTATTATTATCAATTGTCCACTGTTTCTTATGAATATGCAATCTGATTCGAGTGATTATGTGAGAGATATGAGTATAATTTCCGCTGCGACGATGATAACGGCTTACGCTAACATTGAGGAGGGACGCCATTTTACAAACCTTGATACCGCTAGGCCAAAAGGCCCTTTGACAACTGGTTTATTTAATGATTTTCAATACGCTCATCAAGCCTCAATGAATATTGGGTCTGTAAATTGGTGGTGTATTTAATGATTTCTAATACACTCATCCAGGGGAGGAGATTAGTGGGAATAGGGGGTTGCACTTATTTTAAAACTTGTTTATTCACAATCTACCACTTATTTGAGAAATGTTTATGCCAACACAGTTTGAATACTTATGTAATTGAATATGTTAGATAATTTCCATAGTTTATCATATAGATTGAATTGAATATGCCAGTTAATAATCTTTCTTTGCAGTTTAATTATTTTGAGGTTTTAGTGCATAAACTCTTCTGTTTATAAGCTTTGGGTAGGGTTCCAGCGTGAACAACCTCTCAAGAGTGAACTGCGTGAACAGATATGGACCCTTGATTTTCTTTTTAGTTGTTAAGGGTAGGATTGTAATTATATAAAAATTTAGATTTAAATCATTATTTTAATAATTGAATTAAGTTACATCTTTCCTAATTTAAATTCATTATCCACATTATCTTTATTTATTAATAAGATAATTATCAAAATAAACAACAAATCACCATATTTCAATTTTAATTTTTATTTCAGATTTCATCACCAGAATTCAAATTTTGATTTTTAAGATCCATGTAACCTTCATATTTCAACGGTATACACATGTATACTTGGATATAAATAGAACAATACAGATGTGTACTCAGCATCGTACATATGTGTACAGTAATTCACATGTGTACATCAACATTCAATACAAAAAAAATTATAAGATATCACAAAAACAGACGATATACACATGTGTACATCGCATTAAAAAGAGGGCAAAATCATAACACACATGTGTACATCGCATTTAAACAAATAATTATTTTAATAATTGAATTAAGTTCCATCTTTCCTAATCCTTGATTTGATTTGTGAGAGATTTATGCAACCAATTTAAGAGGATAATTGATTACTTGATTTGTGAGAGATTTATGCAATCAATTTAAGATTGAAATTACACATATACCTTTTTGTATTTAATTAAATGAAAAAAAATTAACTAAATAATTACCATCATGCACTCACTTTAATCTTAAAATCATAAAAATCAAGGGCCCAGATCAGTTCACGCAGTTCACTCTTGGGATTTTGTTCACGTTTGAACCTAATCCTATAAGTTTTTGCATCATGTGTATATAAAAATATAGATTGAATTGAATATGCCAGTTAATAATCTTTGCAGTTTAATATTTTGAGGTTTTAGTGCATAAACTCTTCTGTTTATAAGCTCTTGCATCATGTGTATATAAAAATATTACGTTTTGTTTATATATCCATCTGTATCTGCAAAAATAGACTATCAAACATATAAACTAGCGCGAATTTTTTCAACAAGCTCAAATTTCAGCTCGTTAACAGTTTTATCTAGCCGAACTGAGTTCACACCACTAAGTTTTGAGCCTAGGTGGAGCCCGAAATGAAGCTCACTAAAACCAAACAAATAAATAGCCACGACACAAAGTGTCCCACTTGTATTCATGGCTTTAAAGTCGACACTCAGAAATACAGCTCCAAATGCATGCTGTCCACATATAACTATGATATGATCCACTTTTGAAATCCTCATCTCCTCCCCAAATCTACAAGCTTGTAGCGATCTAATCTACACAGACAGAAATGGAATCTGCGGCGGTGGTTCTGTACCCTTTTCCAGGGATGGGCCACCTGGTTTCCATGGTGGAACTTGCAAAACTAATCCACATTCACGACCCTTCACTCTCTGTTAACGTCTTCATCACTCCGGCGCCTTTTGATACTACTGGCTCCACTGAAAACTACATCAACACCGTCTCCGCCGCCACTCCTTCCATCAACTTCCACCGTTTCCCCACCGTCCCACTTCCACCAGACTTCTCTTCAGATTTCATGGACCTTGCTTTTGGTATCCCGGAGCTTTACAACCCAATTGTCCACGACACCCTCGTAACCATCTCCAAAAAATCAACCATTAAAGCTGTCATTCTGGATTTCTTTTCTAATGCGGCTTTTCGAGTATCTAGATCGCTAAACTTTCCGACTTACTACTTCTATACAAGTGGCGCTTCTGGCCTTTGTGAGTTCTTGTACCTCCCTACCATCCACAACAATACTTCAAAAAACATTAAAGATCTAGACATTTACTTTGATATTCCTGGTGTACCTCCCATTCATGCTTCTGACATGCCACCGGTTATGTTTGATAGAGAAACCGACATGTACAAAAACTTCATAGACACTGCTAGTAACATGGCGAAATCTTCGGGTCTAATTGCAAACAGTTTTGTGGGTCTTGAAGAAAGAGCTGTTGATGCGATTAGGAATGGTAAATGCACCACCTATGATCCAACTCCGCCGCTTTATCTAATCGGGCCTTTGATTGCCAGTGGTAATCAAGTGGATCCTAGTGAAAATGAGTGCTTCAAATGGTTAGATGCACAACCGAGTAGAAGTGTAGTGTTTTTATGTTTTGGGAGTATGGGTGTGTTTGAGATACGCCAGTTGAAGGAAATGGCTATTGGGTTGATGAAAAGTGAGCAAAGATTTTTGTGGGTGGTGAGGGATCCACCACCAGATAACGAAAAAGATTCGGATTCGTGTGGTAAAGATCTCGGGCTTGATGCTATTCTTCCTGAAGGGTTTTTGGACAGGACCGCGGATAAGGGTCTGGTGGTGAAAAACTGGGCACCGCAGCCGGCTATACTTAGTCATGATTCTGTAGGTGGATTTGTAACTCACTGTGGGTGGAACTCGATGCTTGAGGCGGTGGTTGCTGGGGTTCCGATGGTGGCGTGGCCATTGTATGCGGAGCAAAAGATGAATAGGGTGTTTTTGGTTGAAGAAATGAAGGTGGCAGTGGCGGTGAAAATGTCGGCAGATGGGTTTGTGACTGCGGAGGCGGTGGAGGAGAAGGTGAGGGAGTTGATGGAGGGTGAGGAAGGGAGAGCGGTGAGAGAACGGGTTTTAGAGATGAGGCGAAGAGCAAAGGCGGCATTGGGGGACGGCGGCTCGTCCCGAGTTGATTTCTTGAAATTAACCAACTCCTGGATGGACATGTAAATGTTGATACGTGGAATCAATGGTACTTTTTAATTGTTGTTTGTGTGCGTTTGTGTTCGTGAACCGTTCGTTTATACTTTTAGCGAACGATCATAAAGTATAAACGATCTGGACCTTGATTTTTGTAACCTAACCTAGAGTGAATGTTGTGAATATCCATATCTAAAAAACAATCTGCACCTTGATTTTTGTAACCTAACCCATTGCTGTCTCCTCACCTCTATGCATTTTTAATGATGGCAAACAACTTCATAGGTGATGTAGACTAGTCAAGTTGCATTCGTGACCTACTAGAGATCGGCTTACCAACTCAAATCGAGCTGAGCTTAAATGAGCTCGAGCCTGAAAATAAGATCATTTAATAAGAATCCTGAACTTCACTAATCTAGCTTCGGTAGGCTCTTGAGCCTAAACACACACAGATGTGTAATTAAACTACTCTATCTATCTACCCTAATCAAGATGAAAAGAAAATTGTGAAAAAATATTCCTTATGTAGTAACTAACTTACTGAATGTAACTAACTCCTATATTATCTTATCCTAAGGCTACTACTGGGTATGGTGACGGATGAAGACGGTGACGGGATGAAGACGGGGCGGGGGCGGCGTGGGAGGACGGGCGTCGCCGAGGGGGGCCCACATGTTTGCTCCGTCGCAAACGGCACAAATCGGACGATTCGGACGGGACGGAGGGGGGCGGCGTGGGGCGTCGCCGGGCTGAGGACGCTGCCATACCGTGCAACCTAAAGGGAGGGGGTGGTCACTAGTGATAGAATTCTATCACTCACAAGCACTAATCAAGTTCCGCCATGTCATCGACCATTTTTCCATCACTCACAAACTTTTTTAGTGGGGGTGGACATCACTCACCACCACACCCAACAATTTTCCCCCAACCAACAATTACACTCACAAAACAAAAGAATAATGCATTGAAAAAATAACGAAAATCGAATCGCGTGATACTATAACGCGTTATATGAAGAGGTGGGGGTGAGAATTTGATTGTTCCACGCGTTATTAATTTTCCCGTGATGCTATAACGTAACCGCCCCATTGCGCCTAACAGAGCTTCACAGAAAATCTATTGTCGGTCATAACATGAGTAGAATACTGGAATGTATACAAAGCCACATCATCCTCTTTCTCCTCCAATAACTAACGCTAGCTGTGTGTGGCAATTTTAGTTCCCACGTTATATTTTCTAATACATTGTGGGTTTCCAATGCTTCATAATACGTTATTGATTAATATACCATCATTAAAATCATTCCTTCAATTCAAACCCTTTACGCTTCCTTTATTTTATAAACAAAAACCACTAACTTATTTATGATAATGATATAAAACTATATTTAAATCATTCCTTCAATTCAAACCCTTTACGCTTCCTTTATTTTATAAACATTAACCACTAACTTATTTATGATATAAAACTATAAGTTATGGCATTACTGCATTAGTGGTCATGGATATATGACAAAATAATTAGTCATCCAATTGAATCATTGGCTACAAAATTAGCATCCAACCCATATTTCAGACCCTTTAATCTTGCCAAATCTTTAACCTGTTTCCAACAAACCAAAATGGAATCATCTACTGTGGTCCTGTATCCTTCTCCGGGAATCGGCCACCTGGTTTCCATGGTGGAGCTTGGAAAGCTCATCCACACTCACCACCCTTCACTCTCTGTTATCATTCTCATACTTCCAACACCATATGAAACCGGCGCCACTGGTAAATACATCAACACTGTCTCCGCCACCACCCCCGCCATCACGTTCCACCACCTCCCCGCCATCGCTCTTCCACCAGACTTCTCTTCTGAATTCATAGACCTTGCTTTCGGGCTCCCTGAGCTTTACAACTCTGTCGTCCACAACACGCTCGTCTCCATCTCACAAAAATCACGCATAAAAGCTGTCATCCTAGATTTCTTCTCAAACGCAGCTTTTCAAGTCTCTACAAGTCTTAGTTTACCAACTTACTACTTCTACACTAGTGGCGCTTCTGGTCTCTGTGCCTTCTTATATCTTACAACCCTTCACAAAACCACTTCTAAAAGCATTAAAGATCTGAATGCTTTGTTAGACATTCCTGGGGTGCCTCCCATCCATTCTTCCTATATGCCTACGGTTATGTTTGATAGGGAAAGTAACTCGTACAAAAATTTCATAAAAACTTCCAGCAACATGGCAAAATCTTCCGGTATCATCGCAAATAGCTTCTTGGAGTTGGAGGAAAGAGCCGTTGCAACTCTGCGGGATGGTAAATGCATCATTGACGGTCCAACTCCGCCTATATATTTTATTGGGCCTTTGATCGCTAGTGGCAGTCAAGTAGATCCTAACGAAAACGAGTGTTTAAAATGGCTGAAAACACAACCTAGTAAAAGTGTTGTGTTTTTATGCTTTGGGAGTATGGGTGTGTTTGAGAAAGAACAGTTGAAGGAAATAGCTGTTGGCTTAGAGAGAAGTAGGCAAAGGTTTTTGTGGGTGGTGCGCAACCCGCCAACAGAGTCAAGTTCAGGTGCTAAGGAGTTCGAGCTTGATGACATTCTTCCTGAAAGGTTTTTAGCCAGGACTAAGGATAAGGGTCTGGTTGTGAAGAACTGGGCGCCTCAGCCTGCAATCCTTGGTCATGAGTCGGTGGGTGGATTTGTGAGTCATTGTGGGTGGAACTCGTCGCTTGAAGCGGTGGTTTCTGGTGTGCCAATGGTGGCATGGCCGTTATACGCAGAGCAGAAGATGAATAGAGTGTATTTGGTTGAGGAAATAAAGGTGGCACTATGGTTGAGGATGTCGGCGGATGGGTTTGTGGGTGCGGAAGCGGTGGAGGAGACAGTGAGGAAGTTAATGGAGGGGGAGGAAGGGAGAGCAGTGAGAGAACGGATTTTGGAGATGAGTGGTAGGGCGAAGGCTGCGGTGGAGGGCGGTGGTAACTCCCGACTTGATTTCTTGAAACTAACGCGACCTTGGACCGACCAGTGAGTGTTGATCGTAGTGTGATTGCCGATTGGTGATCGTCATATAATATTTTTTTTATACTTAAGATTATCTATCAAAGGGGGTATAGTCTAGCGGTATCAAGATGTGTTGTAAGATATTTTTGATGATTGAAGGTTTACTAGTTTGGCAAACTAAAGTATAGATATGGCAAGCTCTTGGCTTTTGGTTATTAAATGTGTAGATTTAGCCATCAAATTTGAGTGTGTGTTACTATGAGAGTTAGTCATTCCAATTTTTTTTTTTTTAAATAATATGAGTAAACTTTCGTTTTGTTCTCTGTGGTTTGGTCATTTTAACGGTTTTGCTCCAATAGTTTAAAAATAGCCAGTTACCTCCCTGATCTTCCTAACTTTTCACCATTTTGCTCCTCGCCTAAACGCATCCATTTTAGCTGTTAAAGGATGGTCATGTGCCCCTCACATGAGGGGCATTTAAGTCTTTTCTCTTCCAATATTTTTATCCTCTTCTTGTATAATCCTAACATCATCTTTATTATACTACACCGCCTACAATCTTGAACACCAAGAACAACTCAAAACTAACTGTAAATCAAATTTCAAGATTTGGGGGTTTTATTAGAAACCTATTTCATACAATCAAAACCCCATATGAGAATCCGTACAAGAAAGTGAATGAGCATCGGCCAAAAAAAAGATAAATTTCAAGATTTGGGGGGGTTTTCTAAAAACCTATTTCACTTAATCAAAATCGCATCTAAGAATCCAATGCAAGAAAATGAAGGAGTATCAGCCAAAAGAAGATCAGATTTATGTGTTAGAGAGATATTAACACATAACCCAGATTTATGTTTTAATATTTGATTTTTGAATTTTGTATTTGCATAGTTATAGGATCTGATCGATGCATTTTATATGCATCTTAATGAATATTCATTTTAGTAAAATTGCATTGATATGGGCATAAAATATATATCTTTAAGGGTCTGTTTGGTATGCCGTAATGGAATAGACGAGGGAATGGAATGGACGAGTGAATGGAATGGACGAGAGAAAGAAAAGAATATTACCATTCCTTAGTCATGTTTGGTTATCTCAGTAAGAAAGGAATGAATCATTTTAAATAACAAAAATACCCCTACCTTATATATGTAATTACATAAACCATTTATTTGATTTTTGAAATTTTGACTATTTCACATTTTCGTTGCTATATGATAAGGATATCATTCGATCATATTTATAATCATTTACAATTACAATTACAATTACAATGGTCAATTCAATGAACTGAAGAGCAACTTAAACTTTATATTTCTCTTCTGCTATTTAATATCAACCTCGAAATCTCAAAACTCAAAGCAACTTTTGGAATTGACATATGACGGAAGAATAAATTCAACCAAGAGGCCTATAAACAAAGATAAATCAACATAAAAAATCATAATTTCTACATCTGGAACACAAGTAAATGGAATACCAAGAAAAATTAAGCTTTGAGTAAGCACAATAATTAACTCGGTATGAACACATGGCAAAGGATTTCAGTAACAGACACATAAAAGCTTGCTCTGTTTTAATATATCGTAATTTCACCGGTTCACATTGCTTCTAATATGAATCGAGTCATAGTGAGCATAAAAATTCGTTCAAATAGGGATCTAACTTACGAACGTATTGAACACTTTTACAAAAAATTACAGTCTTCTTTGATACCACAAGGGCGTTCTTCCAGCGCGGCGTCGATTTCGTCGTTCTCTTGGCGACGCTTCCGTCGGTGGAGGCTATGGCATAGATGAGTGCGACGGTAGGTTTAGTTCGCTATAATTTCCAAGAGTATTTTGAACGGTGAGAGCGCGGAGGCGGTGGGAGCGATGGCAGAGTAACAACATGGAAGAAAACAATAATTTGGAGGGTTTTGGTAGTGTAGTGTAAAAAGTGAGAAAGAAGACCATTATGATGATGGAGAGCACGTTTTTACGGAGGTGAGAAAATAGGTTTCTTGGGAGATGGATAGAGTAAGCGGAGAGGGCAAAATCGAGAGGTAGATAAAATATGAAACGGAATGAGAAAAAAATAGGGGGGACCGCAGGAATAGATTAGAAGGAATGGAATGAGTTTCGTAATGCCTCATTGCATTCCATAACCAACCAAACAATCTTATTTTCATTACTTTTGAATGGGTCATTCCATTCCCTCTTCCATTACCTCATACCAAACACTACCTAAGTACTTTTTGAATCAAGCTAGTTCGGGAGAAAATGTGTTTAAATCGAATGAGTAGTATTACAATTAATATATTCTAATGAACTAATCAGTTCATTTGATTAATTGGTTGTTTTACATAAATAAATGAAGGGTAACGAGGGATGTTCAAAATTCATACTTTTTTTTTGAACGGCAAATTTGGATCACTGACGGACCACTGGAGTATCATCGTGTCATCAGCAGAACCACCCGATCATATCCATCTCCACTAGGCAATAATGCCTAAACACCAATTCAGGAGGAAACCCAATAAATCTGGGAAAAACCTCTTTGTGGGAATCGAACCCATAACCTAATGGTCATAAGTCTTATCCCACCACCAAGATACCACTAGGCTATAATGCCATGGGTTCAAAATTCATACCAGCTTCATGAATTGGGTGATTATTAATAAAAATGCCTTTGTGGGTTTAACGTATGAAACCATAAAATATAATGCATATCCAATAAATGTTATTTGATTAAATCTTTTGATGGTGGGCATTACAGATATAAAGCATTGGCCCAATAGGAAAACAATAAGCAGCCCATGCAAATATGAAAAAGTCGGTGGAGTCTTGGGGATTAAAAAGGGGTCGCAACTTTTAGGAAAGAAAAAGGATTTTGTTGGCAGACGGCTGAAGTTAGGGGACGACAGTTTTGACAGCAGGGACGCACGGAGAAGGCAGCCGCCTTCGGGCGGCTACGGTTCAAGATATGAGCGTCTAGGTGGATTTCTTCATGTGAACGGTTCGTAGGGTTTAACACTTTTCTTACTTTTATTCATTATTGGATTTGTTTTTTTGACATTGACAACGTTTTAGAAACAATTTGATTTGTTGGTTTATTTAAACTATTTGCATGTGTTTTGAGTTCTTTCTTTACAACTTGCTCGGTTGATGACAAAACTTTGTAGCTTGTTGGGTGACATAGAGTAGGTTGACTCACATTAGTAAATAGGGTAATTAAATTGTAAAAGATCTGATGACAAAGACCTGTTTTTGATTATCATTTAAATTAACCGACTTTTCAGCACCATGTCTACGTGGTGTCCAATTAATGATTAAACTGAGTTTAGTGTGAACCTAGAATCTAAAACATGGAGGACTTTACCTTTATCTTATGTGACTTTCCTCAGATGATTGATTTCTAGATTTTCACATTAAATTTTGTTTTACGGATTCTTGTAACTGGTACAGCTTGACCACTTGTGTTGGATTCTTGGTAAACGTTTCTTGTGTTTGAATTACTTGTCGTTTATTAAGCGTATTGGCAACTTTCTTGCGTTGTTAGCGGGTTAGTAAATTGGTGGGTAATTGATACAATCAAACGGGTTATTAGGTTGCATAGTGAATCTAAAAAACTATCCTTGATAACTAATCAAATTCATTAATTCCGAGGCCATGTCTATGTGGTGTTTTGAATCTGTTAACGGTTTTTGTGTTAAACTTGTAATCGGGATTCTGGGTGGGAGTTGCTTTCCTTTAATATATAATAATTCTCTAGTTAAACACTAACCACATATTCTCCGTGGATACGATACCCTACTTACGCTATCTACGTAGTTTAATTAGGTTTTTGATTGACTCTGACGACAGTCATCAGGATCCTTCGTTATAGGATCTCTTTTATATGTACACTGCCATTTATATTACTAAATCAAGTTTGGTTGATCTTTTCATATGAGATACCCACTTGCGATGAGAGAGAGAGAGAGAGGGTGAGAAAAAGTGTGTGTGCAGTGGTGGTTGATGGTGGTGAAGGCAATGACGACGGCAGGTGGTGGTTGTGGTAGTGGTTGGTGATAGAGAGGGTTGAGAGAGTGTGTGTGGATTTGGCAGGAGTGGTCGCTGATTGTGGTGAATGCGGTGATGGTGTCTGGTGTGGCTATGGTGGTGGTGGTGGTGGCCGCAGGCGGTTGGTTGTTGTGGTGTCGATGGATTTTTTTAAGCTTCAACAAGATGATGCAGGTTAGGGTTTTGAATGCGACGGGGAAGAAGAAGGAATGCGGAAGATAGAAACGATTATTAGGGTTTTAAATATAATTCATTAATATGGGTTGGGAAAAGACATAATTGCCCATCAGGTGTTTTGCACGTGACAGGCTTTAACTGTTAAAATGGATGACATTTAGGGGCGGGGAGTAAAATCATGAAGGATTTCATAGATCAGGGAGTAAAATGGCTATTTTTAAAGGTTTGGGGCAAAACCGTTAAAGTGGGCAAACCACAGGGAGCAAAACGGAAGTTTACTCAAATAACAATGTATCCCTTTTGTATTTTATGTATATTCTATTAATATTATGTAATCTAGGTTAGTTTAAAATTTGAGGTCGAACCCATATGTAGGGTTTTTAGGCCACATTGTAGCTTATAAGGTTGGGGGATGAAATTCATGGCTCCTACATCATTCATCCCGTCTCGCATTGGTGACATCATGTTCCCTCTCGTCACACTTTTCCCACCATGATTCTCCATCTTATCTTATTATTTTTTTTTTATATTTTGTTGTAGCCTCAATTCAGTATAGTTATCACGTTTATATTATGGTACCTAAAGATGGGACACAATTCTTATGCGGTATTGTCTTGACACCTTATTGCTGATATCAACCATACAACTTCTCACAATCTCACCCACTCCCCCCCCCCCCCAAATCACCACATCTCTAGTGATCGTTATAGTAAAAAAAATACAAAATCAAATTAAGAAAATACGTAGAAGATTACAGAAGCGGATATTATACGCGTAAATCAAATATAATATCTAAAAATGTTAATTTCTGGCCGTATAATTTTAGATAAACAAAAACTTAATAATTCAAAGTAAATAACTGATTTTATCATTCAAAAATTACTAAATGTTTAGTGTAATCGATTATAAGAATCTTACCTTTGTATCTTCAAATTAAGCAGCAACGTATGTTCGACACCCTCTGATTCTCTTCGAAGGTTGGTGTAAGAAAGCTTTTTGAAAACCTTAGCCGATGATGAAGATGGTTATGTTTGGTAAATGTGTTGAAGATGAAGAAAGTTAGATGGTAATGATATTTGTGCTTGGAAGAAGATATTGATGTGATGGTGTAGCTAAACAACGGCTATGTCATCATTTTTAATTTTTTTTTTACTTTTATATTATTTAAATTAATCATTATATTTGTTTTGTTTTCTAATATAGCAAATGGCAAATAAGTGAAGATTAGAAATTACACTGTTCATGTTCATTGATAATTGATAATGGTTAAGTTGGAGAATCATTTAGATCTAACAGTAAGTTGTTTGAATAGATTTTGTTTTTCGTTAACAGTTAAATTTATAGCATCCGATATTAAATATGCATTTATACCGTTATGTTACCAAATATTTATGTAGGTACACTTAGAAGAACACCATTGTTAAATATCACCAATGGTAAAATGTTACTTCTTATAAGTCGTCTTATAGAAATTTACATTAATGTTGTTTTTCTACAATTTAAATGTATTTCTAATATGTTAATTTATTTTGATCCACTATTTTAGGTATATCATTCAGGACGACACCTTAATCATCTATCGTCATCGTACATTTTTAATTATTTAAAGATCGTGTATGATGTCTTCTACTTACATGTTTTTTTATATACGTACATTGTTAGGTACAAATGATGCAGTTCCATTAGCTTGTAAGTCAAACGGTATGTCATATCTTAAAGTAACGTTTTACGAGTAAAAATAATTTATACACTTTTTTTTTGCTCGACTGACGACCTCCTGAGAGGCCTGTTTCTAAAGTGCTACACATACTCATTTTGAAATCAACGCTACTTGGTTCTTAATTATAATCTAAATAATATATATCTATTTTTGTTCTTAGTATTAGTAATTATATGGTAATTGTTACCAGTCATAAATCACATTGTTTACATAAATTGTATTATATATGATTAACATTGAATCATATTATATATATCCCCACAAATTTTATAAAAGGCACGATTGTAATAAAATTAATAAAATATTAATATCCGAACAGTTAATGGAGAGTTGTTCGCCACTTTTAAAGACGCATGCTATGTGATGGGTCTTTTCACATGGTCAGCTTTATGTTTGCGTTATCAAGAGTTAAAAGCATAGCCGGTGTGAAGTTGCTTATACTCCACAAAGATGGGAATGTAACGAGTAAATCAACAAATGTAGTCTACAAGGAAGTTTTTTCCGGCATTTGAATAGTTTTCTGTTTTTTTCTTCCCATGTATGTATTTGCACACAACAGTTGATTTCAAAGTAAATAATATGGTTTTGGTTGAAGCTCGCGTATTACGCGGGCATTAACCTAGTTTTAGATAAACAAAAACTTAATAAATTAATTTTAACAAAGTTATAAGATTAAGGTAATTGAATCTTTATAGTGTACCATATTTTTAAATCTGGCTCTAAGCCTCTAACTTATAAAAGAAGCAAGAGAAGGCAAAAACCAATAGTTCTTGACTCAGTCTCATGGTTGGTCCTATGGTCTGGAATCCGTTCCCCACGGGTACCTATCATTTATTTGTAAATATTTGGTTTCTAACACTAGTGTATAAAGTTTGTATCAAATGATAAAAATACCCTTTTAATTAAACACCAACTTTCGAGTCCCGGACTGTGGGTGTTTCTTGAGAAATTGGGATGAAGTGATGAACCGAACGGTCAAAAGTCAAAACAACAAACAAAGTATGTTATGTGTTTTCACTTGTTTCTTTTTTTCATATATAAAATAGTGACTCAACACCATCTCGAACTAAAAATCTAAGCTCGTGCTTGATCTAGTTTTCTTTATGTATCTTTTTATTTTTATATGTTTATTTTTAAGTTGTAACCCTAAAATATGTCTAGAAATGTTGTTTTTTATTTAAATGAAATTTATAATTTTATAATTTTATTATAATTTTAAAAATAAAAAAAAAACATCACTACTGATGGGCATTTCCACTAAAATCCATCACTAGTGATGGAATAAAGCTCAATGACGTAACGGAACTTGATTGGATGTTGTGAGTGATGGAATTTCATCACTAGTGGAGTACCCCTACCCCCTTATACTATCATAACTAACAAAGCTTCATAACTAACTCCTCCAATAACTAACGCTAGCAGTGCGTGGCATTTTTAGTTCCCACGTTATATTTTCTAATGGATGTACATATTTGCACACCGAAATGTCTATCTGCGCATCAAACCCTAGTTTTATATACACCGTTTATAGGTCTATACGCGGCGTATAGCTACCTTTTTCAATTTCCAAGAGAATCTCTTATATGATGTGGGAATTTGTCCCTTTATATATGTCGCGTATAGGCCTATACACAGCGTATATAATGGGTAGTTTTTTTAAAGAAACATTGTTATATATTATTTATCGTTTTAGCAAACTTTTATAATAAGTGATTTTTAAAAATAGATAAATAAAAGAACATTGTTAAGCATTCTATCGTATAGTATAATATAGGTCTCGTATAGATCTATGGATGTAGGTCTCATATAGGTCTATGTATAGTATCTTATAGTATGGCCTTTTTTACCAAACTTGCCCCACATATACGTGTCGTATAGTAAAGAAGACCATTCTAACCCTGGATTGGGGGCTATACGCAGCCCAAAAATAGGGGTAAAATTATCTTTTTGACCCTTTATATACGCTGCGTATATAAAGGGTTTTTTTTAAACCCCAAATCTGTGGTAAAATTCTCTTTTTGACCCTTTATATACATCGTGTATAGGCCTATACGCATCATATATAAAGGGTGTATTTTTTTTAGATAACAATTTTATTTATCATTTATCGTTTTAGCAAAGTTCTATAATAAGTACTTTAAAAAACATTTTTAAGTATCGTATCGTATAGTATAAGTCTCGTATAAACCTCGTATAAGTCTCGTATAGGTCTTGTATATGCATATAGGCCTATACGGGACCTATACTACACATATAGGCCTATACGGGTGTTCTATGGTATTCTATAGTATCGTATCGTATTGGATCGTATCGTATAGTGTATAGTATAAGTCTCGTATAGGTTCCCTATAGGTCTTGTATCTGCCTATAGACCTACACGGACCTAAACCACACCTATAGAACTATACGAGACCTATACTACACCTATAGGCCTTTACGGGTGTTATATCGTATCGTATCGTATGGTATCCTATAGTATCGTATCGTATTGCATCGTATTGCATCGTATTATATTGTATAGTGTATATTATAAGTCTCGTATAAGTTCCCTATAGATTTTGTATATGCCTATAGGCCTATACGGGTGTTATATCGTATCGTATAGTATAGTATAGTATAGTATTGTATCGTATAGGGTAGTATAAGTCTCGTATAGGTCCCTTATAGGTCTTGTATATGCCTACGATACTACATCTATAGTTCTATACGAGGCTTATACGAGACCTATACTATACTATACTATACGATACTACACCTATACGGGACATATACTACAATATATGATACGATATCACACTTATAGGCTTATACGAGGTCAATACGTGACCTATACTACACTTATACGATACGATACGTTATTTATCATATAAAAATGATTAATGTTGTATAAAAAAGTCTGTAAAAAATACTTACTTTTTTATTTATTTAAAATAGAATCATTTTTATAAAACTTTACTAAAACGATTAATATTGTATAACTGTTTCTAAAAAACCCTTTATATACGTTGTGTATAGGTCTATACGCAACGTATATAAAGGGTCAAAAAGACAATTTTACCCCTTGTTTGGGCTATGTATAGCCTCCAACCCAGGGATAAAATGGTCTTTTTTACCAAACTTGCCCCATATATACGCCACATACAGGGCTATAAGCGACGTATAGTAAAAAAGACCATTCTAACCCCGGATTAGGGGCTATACGCAGCCAAACACAGGAGTAAAGTTGTCTTTTTGACCCTTTATATACGCTGCATATAGACCTATATGTAGCGTATATAAAGGGTTTTTTTTTTTTTGTTTTTTTAACCCCAAACCTTTATAAAATATTGTCTTTTTGACTCTTTATATACGCTACGTATAGGTTTATACGCAGCGTATAGGAGCAACGACCAGATCTGAACTCAGTCAGACACTGATTTTTATGCAATCCCATACGCTTCGTATAGACCTATAAGCAGCGTATATAAACTCTAATGTGTACAAATAGGCACCTTTGATGTGCCAATAGCTTCACCCTTTTGTAAATTGTGGGTTTTCAATGCTTCATAATAGTAATATACTATCATTCCTTCAATTCAAACCCTTTAAGCTTTTATGCTATAAACGTGTAAGTTATGGCATTAGGGGACTGGGGGCGGTGCCATTTTCTCCCGTGATGAACTTTCTTCCATGCGTGGTGGGAACAAACAAACCACCACCACTCTTTTCTTCAACAAGTGATGGATTGTGAGTGATAAATAGATGTGAGGGGGTGTGAGGGTTTAGGGGGTAGGGGTACTCACAACACCCAATCAAGTTCCCTCATGTCATCAACCATTATTTCATCACTAACAACCTTTTTTAGTGGCAATGGTCATCACTCACAACACCCAACAATAAACTCTCACACCCCTCACATGTTCCATCACTCAAACCTTATCACGCGTGAAGTTTTTCACGGAATCTATGCATCACTCGTGAACATTGCATGGTGGCGGTGGAAAACTTCAAAGTTTCACGCGTTGAACTTGGCCCATCACGGAGCAAAAGCTACCGCCTCCAGTCCCCTTGTTGGTGTTGTGAGTGATGACCAAATATTGCCACTAAAAAGGTTGTGAATGATGGAAAAATGGTTGATGACATGACGGAACTTGATTGAATGTTGTGAGTGATGAAATTTTTGCAAGTGATGACCAACCCCTCCCCCTTAATAAACGTGCAAGTTATGGCATTAGCTAGTGGTCATGAATATATGACAAAAATGATAAGTCATCCACTTGAATCACTGGCTACAAAATTGTCATCCAGCCTATACTTTCAGACCACATGCTGCTTCAGTGACTCTTATTTCCGTTATCTTGTCAAATCTTTAGCCTGTTTCCAACAAACAAAAATGGAATCCTCAACGGTGGTCATGTATCCTTCTCCGGGAATCGGCCACCTGGTTTCAATGGTGGAGCTTGGAAAGCTCATCCACACTCACCACCCTTCACTCTCAGTCATCATCCTCATACTTACAGCACCATATGAAACCGGCGCCACCGGTAAGTACATCAACACCGTCTCCGCCACCACCCCCGCCATCACGTTCCACCACCTCCCCGCCATCGCTCTTCCACCAGACTTCTCTTCTGAATTCATAGACCTTGCTTTCGGGCTCCCCGAGCTTTACAACTCTGTCGTCCACAACACACTCGTAGCCATCTCACAAAAATCAACCATTAAAGCAGTCATCCTAGATTTCTTCTCAAACGCAGCTTTTCAAGTCTCTACAAATCTCAGTTTACCAACTTACTACTTCTTCACTAGTGGTACTTTTGGTCTCTGTGCGTTCTTGTATCTTACAACGCTACACAAAACCACTTCTAAAAGCATTAAAGATCTGAATACTTTGTTAGACTTTCCTGGGGTACCTCCCATCCATTCTTCCCATATGCCTACGGCTATATTTGATAGGGAAAGTAACTCGTACAAAAACTTTATGAAAACTTCCAACAATATGGCGAAATGTTCCGGTATCATCGTTAACAGCTTCTTGGAGTTGGAGGAAAGAGCCGTTGCAACTCTGCGGGATGGTAAATGCATCACTGACGGTCCAACTCCGCCTATATATTTTATTGGGCCTTTGATCGCTAGTGGCAGTCAAGTAGATCCTAACGAAAACGAGTGTTTAAAATGGCTGAAAACACAACCTAGTAAAAGTGTTGTGTTTTTATGCTTTGGGAGTATGGGTGTGTTTGAGAAAGAACAGTTGAAGGAAATAGCTGTTGGCTTAGAGAGAAGTGGGCAAAGGTTTTTGTGGGTGGTTCGCAACCCACCCTTAGAGTCGAGTTCAGGTGCTAAGGAGTTTGAGCTTGATGATATTCTTCCTGAAGGGTTTTTAACCAGGACTAAGGACAAGGGTCTGGTAGTGAAGAACTGGGCGCCTCAGCCTGCAATACTTGGTCATGAGTCGGTGGGTGGATTTGTGAGTCATTGTGGGTGGAACTCGTCGCTTGAAGCCGTGGTTTCTGGTGTGCCAATGGTGGCATGGCCGTTATACGCAGAGCAGCAGATGAATAGAGTGTATTTGGTTGAGGAAATAAAGGTGGCACTATGGTTGAGGATGTCGGCGGATGGGTTTGTGGGTGCGGAGGCGGTGGAGGAGACAGTGAGGAAATTAATGGAGGGAGAGGAAGGGAGAGCAGTGAGAGAACAGATTTTGGAGATGAGTGGTGGGGCGAAGGCTGCGGTGGAGGACGGTGGTTCCTCGCGACTTGATTTCTTGAAACTAACGCGACCTTGGACCGACCAGTGAGTGTTGATCGTGGTGTGATTGCCGATTGGTGATCATCATATAATATTTTTTTTATACTTAAGAATGTCTATCAAAGGGCTTGTAGTCTAGCGGTACCGAGAGATATGTTAGTTAAATATTTCTCGTGGTTGAAGGTTTAGTAGTTTGGCAAACAAAATAAAAAATTTGGCAAGTTCTCGGGTTTTCGTAATCAAATGTGTAGATTTAGCCATCAAATTTGAGTGTGTGTGACATTGTGAGTTAGTCATTCCAATTTATTTTTTTTCAGATAACAATGTATCCCTTTTGTAACTTTATATATATTCTATGAATATTATGTAATCTAGGTTAGACGCGATTTTCGGGGAGATGGAAACAACAATATACCTATGGATTAAATATAGAGCAAAAGGGTGGAGCATGGAATGGAATAATTGGAGACGTTTCGAGGTGTCGAACATTTAATTTTATGTAATGTTTTAATATATTTGACGATCATAATGAGGTGTTGGCTTAGTAGCTTACTAACCATATAAGTATTTAATTTGTGTAATAAAACTTTTGGGTGATGAATGAAGTTTTTTGCCGTTCAAAAAAAATGTAATCTAGGTTAGTTTAAAATTTGAGGTCGAACCCAAATGTGGGGAATGAAATTCATGCATCCTGCATCATCCATCCCGTCTCGCATTGGTGACTTGGTGTACCCTCTCGTCACACTTTTCCCACCATGATTCTCTATCTTATCTTATCACTTTTTTTATTTTTTGTTGTAGCTTCAATTCAGTATAGCTATCACGTTTATGTTACGATACCTAAAGATGGGGTACAGTGTTCCTATGAAGTATTGTCTTGCCACTTTACTGCCGATATCAACCATACAACTTATCACAATCTCATGTATTTACGCGTTTATAAAATACGTGTAAATAATTTATAAAGTTTATAAATAAACTTAATAAAAAAATCTAATATCTAAAATGTTAATTCAATGAACTTGTATAATTTTAGATAAACAGAAACTTAATAAATAAATTTTAATAAATTTATAAGATTAAGGTAATTGAATCTTTACAATGTACCATATTTTTAAATATGGCTCTAAGCCTCTAACTTATAAGAGAAGTGAGAGAAGGCGACTTTAACTAATTAAAGCCTTAACATAAAACAAAGCATATAAGTGGGTTTGTCATAGATGAGGGATCACCGGTGGGGAGAGATTTGTCGGAGATGGGATTATCGGTAGTCAGTTATGAAGAAAGAGATGATGTGATAGGTTCGGATATGGTTGGTTCCATTTTTTTATATTCGTATATTTATTTATGGACACTAACTAAAAACAAACAAAAAAAATATGTCAAGTCACTACCACATGAGTTGGGCTTTAATTAGTAAAATCCAAGTTTTTTTCCTAAACTAGTGTTAAAGGAAAACCTATTTACCAAAATGGTGCTCTTTGAAAACTATTTACCAAAATAGTGTTTTTTTTGTTTGTATTTGCCTTTTCTTTTTTAACCAATATATTAAACTTTTTTTCTATTTCTATTGAATTATTTATCTATTTTTTTTATTCTTTAATTATTTATATTTTTTTCAGAATGAACGAATAGAAATAAATTATCATTTAACCCTATTCTCAAAAAGTTTATTTCTTCGTTCTCGTTTTTTTGTCACATTCTTTTGCATTCAAATATAGACATGCTAATTTAATATTAGAAAATTTTCATATGTTTTCGATAATCACATGAAGTCTGACATATTTCTATGGTGAATTTATTCATTTTTTAACAAGACGTACAAGTGTAAGAAATACTTATGTATCAAAGGAATTCAATATTAGCGGGTGTAACGTTTAACGGATGTTACGTTCATGTATTATTAGACATAAGTGTCTAAATGGAAAACTCATTCGATTTAAATGACAATTTATTCATATTCATTTGTTTTATACTCATTTGATTAAATTAATGGACACAAACAAATGTAAATGAACAAAAATAAACAAACGTTCACGAACGTAACTGGACGAACAAAACATATGTCCACGAACATAAATGAACTTCATGTCACGGACGGTTTATTGATCGTTTGATTCATTTAAAGGGCTAGTGTCAATTGAAAAGAAAACATAAAATCAAAGAAATAAAAAATTATTGGGTTGATTGAAAATATATTAATAATAAAGAATAAAAAAATAAATACTTGATTAATTCAATAGAAATATTAAATGAAAGCTTAATATGTTGATTAAAAAATAAAAGACAAATAAAAAATAAACAAGAAACACTATTTGGGTAAATAGTTTTCAAGGAACATCATTTTGGTAAATAATTTTTTCATCAATACTAGTTTGGAAAAAAAAAACCTCAATAAAATCCTATAAAATGTGTAGTGGTTTAACTAAACCAAATTAAATAAAGGAAAAATATTTTAAAAAGGTGGGTTATGTGGCTTGTTGTGATAGGCTAAAAAAGCATGTTATGTGGATTTGGGTGTTACCAGGGGAAGGGGTTAAATCCCTTCGTGGCGCCTGTCTTGATTGGTTTGGCAGGTGTTACTATGTTTATGTGTCTTAATGCCCACTACGTTCAATCTAAGGCCATGTGTAGTCATAAAGTCCCTTTTGGGGCATTATGCGACACGTGTAGTGCCACATCACACAAGGGCTTTATGGGGCGTTATATCACTAGAGTCCGTAGTCGTAAAGCCCGTACCTCATCATTACTCAATTAATTAATTTTTCATTTTTTTAATTAATTTCTAACTTTTTTAAATTAAAAACTAAGTTTTCTTCTCCAAAACTTTCAGGGACCAAATGTGTTTTAAAAACCAAGTTTTAAAAACCAATTTAGATATTTGAGAAAATGCAGGGACAAAATGTGTCTAACCCAAAAAATTTCAAAATAAAAAACCGCCTCCTGTCTTCTTCTCCGATTTTCCGAACAACTTTCGGCTAGCAAAAAAACAAACCAATACCGCCTTCAATTACACATACATATGTATGTATATATATGTCTGTGTATGAGTGAGGGGAAAAACCAGAAAATAAAAAAAAACAAATAAAAGTTCAAACTTCTCCTTCTTCACGTCGCTATGTACATACCGGCCCCATCCAAAATCACCCCCATAGTGTCGCCTGTGATGGTGTAGCAGGCGCTATGGGGCGCCATCGTGCACAAATCCCCCGCGCCCCACTACGAAAGACCTAAGAATATGTAATATTTCTTTTCCCTTCTGCTCTTCTAAGATGAGGATAATTATGCTTTTTAATTGATAGAAGTTTTAATGTACACCCACTACATAGATTATAGGTATAAGTTTTAGCAACCTATTAAACTATGTTGCCGAGATGGTTGTTCAAACAATCGGATCAAACGAACAAACACATGGATATGGGGGTGACAAGTTGTGACTTTTTTTTGTATATTAAAATCAAACAAAGGTACAAGAGTTGTTATCAAAGAAAACAAACCATACCTAAAATACGACTCATTATCATCTAACAAAAATAAAAACCAAACTTTAAACATAATAATCAAAATAGACTCTTAACTTTTTTTAGTTTCAAGATTAGTCCTTCATCCCCCCTCCCTCCCTTTTAATCGTGATTTTTTCATTTTCTTTCTACTTTTTTTCTCCTTTACAATTGTCTATAACATACTTGGCTTAACCGATTCTGAAAATTAAATATTCGTTCCTTTTATATTCAACTTTGAGTAACCTTGTTATATAGGAATGTAAAACCAAGACTTTGAGCTATGATGAATAACCCGTATTACCTTACGCCAAAGACTATTTATCTCTACTTTGAATCTCCACCAACACTTTGCTAACATTGCCAAATTCAAGTCCCAAGGTGAAAAACTACAACTCATTATCATCTAACAAAAATAAAAACCAAACTTTAAACATAATAATCAAATAGACTATAATTTTTTTTTTAGTTTCAAGATTAGTCCTTCACCCCCCCCCTCTTTTTAATCGTGAATTTTTTTATTTTCTTTCTACTTTTTTTCTTCTTTACAATTGTCTGTAACATACTTGCTTAACTTATTCTGAAAATTAAGTATTCCTTCCTTTTATATTCAACTTTGAAGTAACCTTGTTATATAGGAATGTATAACCAAGACTTAGAGCTTTTTTTTCTCCTTTACAATTGCTTGTAACATACTTGCTTAACTGATTCTGAAACTTAAGTATCCCTTCCTTTTATATTCAACTTTGAAGTAACCTTGTTATATAGGAATGTAAAACCAAGACTTTGAGCTATGATGAATAACCCGTATTACCTTACGCCAAAGACTATTTATCTCTACTTTGAGTCTCCACCAACACTTTGCTAACATTGCCAAATTCGAGTAACATGGTGAAAAAATACAACTCACTATCATCTAACAAAAACAAAAACCAAACTTTAAACATAATAATCAAAATAGGCTCTAATTTTTTTGAGTTTCAAGATTAGTCCTTCACCCCCCCCCCCCTTTAATTGTGAATTTTTCATTTTTTTCTACTTTTTTTCTCCTTTACAATTGCCTGCAACATACTTGCTTAACTGATTCTGAAAATTAAGTATTCCTTCCTTTTATATTCAACTTTGAAGTAACCTTGTTATATAGGAATGTAAAACCAAGACTTAGAGCTATGATGAATAACCTGTATTACCTTACGCCAAAGACTATTTATCTCTACTTTGAATCTCCACCAACACTTTTCTAACATTGCCAAATTCGAGTCACTAGGTGAACCAAAACCCAAACCCCCGTATTTGGTTGGAGCTACCACATTTGCCCAAGCAATCCAATTCAATTTATATAGACTCTCTAACACTTGACATAGAGCTCGAAACAACTAAAAGAAGTAGGTCGGCAATGAGTTAAGTATAGCTATTATTAACGTTACTCTTCCCCTAAAAGATAATTGTTTGGATTTCCACAAAGGTAGGTGACTTTTGAACGTATCCACCACCAAATTCCAATTCCTAACAAGGTTTGTATTGGCCCCTACAAGAAGGCCCAAATATTTCCTGGATTACAATGAAGAATACCCACCATGCTCGCTATATCTTGTTGATTTACCCATACCCCATATATAAGCATCACTTTGCTAAATTAACTTCCATACCCGATGCGAGGTAGATGCATCTTAGAATTCTAGCAACTCATATACCTTTGTCGTGTTGTCCTTTTCCACATGAAAATAATTATAATACAATTAATACATAAAATATATTTTCAAAAGTTAAAAAATTCGGGCCTCTCGTGAGTTTGGGCCATGAGCCATTGCCCACCTCGCTCGTGCCAAAAATCGGGCATGCTATGCGGTATTGTCTTCCCGCCCTACTGCCATATTAATCATACATCTTCTCACAATCATACCCCACTTCCTTTCCCCTACCCTAAACATCTCCTCTCTACTGCTTCTATGTTATCGTTGTGATAACAAAAAAAATTATAAATTATAACTGAAAAAATACGTAGAAGATTACGGAAGAGGATATTATAGGTGTAATTACATTATAAAGTTCATAAATAGGCCTGTAAATGAACCGGACGAATATAACATAGGCATGTTCGTGTTTGTTCATTTAACTTTAACGAACACGAACACAAACATATAATCAAACACATTTTTGTTCGTGTTCGTTTATTAAGAAATCGGGCATGTTCGTGTTCGTTTATGTTCGTTCGTTTAAAGCCTAAACGAACAATTCACGAACATAAACAAAAAAAATACTAAACATATTTGAATAAACATATACAAACATAAATTAACATGATTGAACAAACATAAACGAACACAAATGGATGTAATTGAACAAATATAAACAAATGCAATTTAACATTAGTGAATACAAACAAACAAGTCTAATATATTACAATTAATCCGAAAACACATCTAAATTAGGGTTCATAGATACTAAAATTAAATAATTTTTTTATATAAATATTAAGTAAGTGATCAATTACGAACTTAGAAAAATTTTAAAATTTGACTTTTTATTACTAGAAAACTTAATTACTAATTAGTTATATTTATATAAGTAGTTAGAAAACCTAATATTTATATAAATGTAACATATTCATGTCTTATCGCTCACTACGTTTAGTCTAAGGATATGTAATATATCTTTTCTTTTTTGCTTTTCTAAGATGGGGTAAATTAGTTGTTTTTTTAATTGACATAAATTTTAACATACATCCATGAAGGGGTATGGTCCCAGATCTCGCGTCAGCATCGACCGCGAGTGACCATTACCCTTATCAAAACCCCCACCAGCCAACAACCTACTTGTGCCCATGCGAGAACGCGTCGACACAAGGGTTGAATCCAATCTGCCTAGTGATGAAGGAGGACTTACCTGGAACATGAGAACGGTAGAGTGATGCGACATAGCATCACGTCTGGTGTATGAAAACGGAAGTATTCACAGCGACGCGGCCTCGCACCGCGTCCAGTGAACACTTCTATCAATACAAGGAAGCTGGATAACAGCAACAGTCACCACAGGCGACGATGCGGCCAGCACCGCATCTCGCGTATTTCTTGATCACAAGCAAGAGACGCGATAACATCAGATGTTACCGCAGGCAGCGATGCGGCTCGCACCGCATCCTATACGCTCAACAAGTGGGACTGACACCACAGTGCAAGTGGCACCAATGGCAGTCACCTGTCAGGGCTACGTAAGCAACGGACTGATGTGGCGTAACATCCATAACCGACAAGCCTGACACACCTGCAAAGGTGCAGCACGTCGTCAGTCCGTCCACCATCCTCCTCCTTCACTCCTCGGCTATAAATACCAACCCCAAATCAGGTTTGAGGTATCTCTTCACAACTCTCTCACTACTACTACTATCATACTTTGCTTCCCAAGCAGACTACTGATTCTCACGCCGGAGAGTGGTAACAAGGAGCACCCCCACCCCATCCTCCTTGTTACGAGTCACGGTTTGTTTCCTTGTGCAGGAGATCAACCCACCGGTGATCCAGCCAGCGATCCTCGAGAGGAAGGGATTAACCCTTCTCGACGAGACCAGTGAGTTAACCCTGCCCGGTTAACCATTGTTTCATCAATCCACTACATGGATTATAGGTATAAGTTTTACCAACCTATTAAAAAATGTTACCTAAGTGGCTGCTCAAACAATCGAATTAAACATAGAAACAAACACATGGATATGTGGGGGGGGGGGGGGGGAACTTGTGACTCTTTTCTGTATATTCAAATTAAACAAGAGTATCAAAGATAAAGTAACATTCAACATTATTAATAAGACTATTCTAAGTTGTTGCCAAATAAATAATATATTCCTGAAACACGACTCAATATCACCTAACAAAAATAAAAACCAAATTTTTAAATATAAATCAAAATAGACCCTAAATTCAATTTACTTTTAAGATTAGTCCTTCATTCACCCCCTTAATTATTCATTAGCATACTTGGTTAACCGATTCTACAAACTAAGCATTCGTTCCTTCTATATTCATCTTTGAAGTAACCTGTTATTTCTTATCATGACTTATCTTTTTCAACTCCAATCACTTTATTTAACATTTATTCTTGACCTCTTTTCTTTTCACCTATACTTTCAAGGGTTTTGCAGCAATCTTTTGAAACTGTTCCAAATTGAATGAGGCTTTCATTTACCGTTCCATCATTATTTTCGCATTTGCTTTCTTCTTCGTATAAGAAATTGTAGTATTTGGATTTTCTTTCTTTCCATATTCTAAGTTGTTAAGGTTTAAACATTCTTGAAGTTTAATTTTGTACACTATGTTCAGGTTTCTTTGAATCTTCATCAACAATCTTTCACTTTGATCATATATGCTCAACATTCCATTGGCTATATCAAATTTGCACCCCTTTTCATCAAATTTGCACCCCTTTTAAGTATATAAAATACATCACATATCATTCTCTTTTCTCCATTCTTACTTGCCTTTGATTTCAATAATAGACTCGTCACCAAACTTTACCTGGTCAGTGATTCTTTTATCCAACGTAGTGAAGAAGTCTTTCATTCCTGCATGTGGTTACTTGCATCGCTGTTTAAGTACCACATTCCTTCTCCTTTTCCATTTTTTTCATACACATCAGGGATAACCCATTCTTAATTCAGACTTACTTTCTTTATCGATCAAGCTGCTATAAACAAGGATGGAACGAAATCACCTTCATGTTTTGTTTTTATCAAGTTCGCTTCTTCTTTACCTTTGCTTGGTACTTTGCATTCACTTGAATAGTGCTCAATCTTGTCACAATTGTAACACCTTAGGTTTTTTCTTCTGTCTTGCCATTCTTCAGGGTTCTTTCTCCTTTGGTCTTAACCTTGTTCGTATTGATCGATTTCACATTCTTATGGATTCCCTCTTCCTCATCCAATAAATCTTCCACGTCCTTGGTACTGTTCCATACTTTTCAGTTTGGGTGAACACGAGCCGACTTTAGGATGAACTTTCATTCGTAGTCTTGAACTGTAACACCTCGTAAAATCACGTCCAATGATGTATTGCCACGTGTAATAAACCCTGATGAAGTCAAACAGCGAAGTTTAGGGACTAATTTTTCGAAAAATCGAAAAACTTTGATTCTAAAAGGACTAGAAGTGTTAGCATACCTAAAATAAGTTTCTAAATAACCTATCACGATGGTGATGTTCACAAATGTGCCACTTGATAATAAAGTGAAGCCGTTTGCGAAATTAATTGAAAGTTTGCGCAATGAAGGGTTAAAAGCGTCAACATGTTAATTCTTACCTCTGAGTGACCTTTTAACAAACTGGGAGCTTCATGATATTTAATTAAACTCTCGGGAATGCCAAGTAATGTCCAACTAAGGTTTTTATGCCTATAAGTAAAGTTACGCGCAACTTTGCAAGTTAGAGGGGCTAAAAGTGTCAATATGTTTAATTATACCTCTGAAGGACCTTTTGGCGGACCCGAAGCATCGTGATGTTTAATAATACTTTTAAGAATGCCTAATATGGATTAGATGAGGCTTCAATGCTAATAAATGATGAAATGCGCAAGTTTGCGCAATAGAGGGGCCTAAAGCGTCAACTTTTGAATCTACGCCATTCGGTGACCATTTAAGCGAACGAGAGCATAGTAATATTTAAATATATGCTTGAGAATGATTATTATGGGCCATGGAAGGCTGAGATATCATTAATCGGCATTTCGCGCTACTTTGCGCAATTAAGGGACTAATTGCGTCAAACTGCAAAAGGAGGTCGAATCGTATGGTAACGGACCTTCCGGAATATGTTCATAAGTTAAACATACCATATTTATCCTTTATATAGCTTAGATATAGGATTAGAGGTGTTTGGTGCGCAAAAATAAACTTTTATGTCATCCAGGGACTAAAAGTGTCAAAAAGTGCACAAGTTTGCACTTTTGCGCATATCTCGCGTTCTGAATATCCCCGGACACCCAAAAATTTATGTAAGCACTAAAATATTTTATTTTAGTGTGTGGCATGATAAAATTCCACTCGTCGCGTAATTTGGACCGTTTTTAGCGTCCGTCCGTGTTTCGTCGTAATTCGACGCACAACGTGACCGTACGGCCAAACGAACCGACATCCGACATGTTTTTGAACATGTTTCTGGTCCCCTATGTTTAATCATCCTAGTAGAGCCTTAAAATGTGGTTATCGGGCCTTGAACGTGCCTAAAGTGACCTTAAAGGCTCTCAGGGACCATTTCTGCCATTTATAAAAGCTGTTTTGCTGGTTTGGACCTGCAGGCGGGCCGCGTGAGCTGCCTGGGCTTCCTTACGCGGGCCGCATGGGCTGATCAGATGCAGAACAACTGCATACAGCCTGTATATTGCTGGTTTTTGTTCAAAATGGTTTTCATACTCACATTCTTTAAACAAGGGGCTGCCCATAGATTGCCAAAAATAGGGGGTAAAGGTGTACGGTCCAGATGTGATCACGTTTATCAAGAAACGATCCTAACAGTCCTCAAATACCTATATATACCCATTGAATTTGGCTCTCATTTGCACCATTTCCTTCAAATCTGCTATGATCTCTGTTTTGTGGGGGTCTTGATCTCTTTTTGAGAACCTCCTTCAGTTCATAGGACCTCTTGTAAGTACCCTTTCGTGCCTAGTTTAAATTTTAGCGGTTATAGCCGAAAAGTCAAGCGTTTCGATAAACGCTTTGACTTTTAAATGGCTAAGCCATGGTTCGCAACGAACATGGCTACGTGACCGTAATTAGGTAGGTAATTAACCCTTAAAAGGGCGCCTCCTAATTACCACGTTTACTTAGTTTAATTGTCGGGTCAACTTAAAGTCAAACGGGTTAGTTTTAAACAAAATGCATAACTATTAAATTAGAAGTCATAAAACTCAGTTTTTCCACATTAATAACTTGGTGAATATTAGTTGAACATGTCTAAGCATGATTCAACCCGACAATTCTAAGTATAGGCCCGGTTCGGAGCCGAAAGTCGCAAAAGTTGACTTTTGCTTTGACTTTCAGTTCTGACCCGATTTAGACTTATTTAGATATGCCTTAGGATTCCTTTAGGATGATGTTATAGGTTAGTGTAACCCTCTGAGGTCATACAACCTGAATCCTTAGTTATTCTATTCATTTGCAAGTTTCCGTTATATGCCGAATTGTTGACCGTTATGCCCTTTTGACTTTAAAACGATATTTTTGAAAATGTGAGAGGATAGAAACCTTCACTACTGAATTATAAACTTGTCCATAAAATTTGACATCAGTTTGAGGTCTAGATTAGGAGTTATGCACAATAGCGTAATTAGAAGCTTCTTTAGTAATTAAATAGCATAAATTGCATATAGCCTATCTAAACCCAAATTTTTGTACAAAACTTGATACCTACTGTATTAAAATAATATTTTGGGATTTTTAGAATCTTTTTTTTAATTTTAGGCTGAGCATAACTTAGTGTTCTAAGCTTAATTCGGCTAATGCCGGTTTTGCCCTTTTGGGCTATAAAATGAGTTTTATAAATCCGATTGACCCCAAACCTTTTTCTACTGATCTAATATGTTAAATAAATTATTTTGAGCCTTCTGAAATTTTAAAAATATCAGCTTTCTATATAAAACCCGGAAATGGCTCCAAATCGCCTTTTTAAGCGTTTTTAACGCATAAGTATGTGCTAGAACCTAATTAAGCATATGAGGTTGAAACCTACTGATGTATTCAGTAAAATTTTATATTTTAAACATTAGGAGAATATCTTAAGATCAGAATTCCAGTTTTGACCTTTTAAGCATATGTGAAATTACCAAAACGCCCCTACGGATTCTAGAATGGTTAAGATTGATAAATTTCACATAGGACTTATACCCTACTGTTATAACTTAATAAAATGAGTAGGTTTACTGATTTAATCAGACCTGTAACTCAGGTTATTATTTAAACCCTTTTACACCCTTTAAAATGACCAAAATGCCCTTATGAGGCATAAATTGGGTTTAAAACCATTTGGGGCATAATGGAAGGTATCATTCTGATATCACAACAGGTTTAAGGCATATTAACTTAGGAAACTTGTATATGACTCTTATGGTTACTCGTTACGCACTTTATGCGTTCGGATCGGCGTAGGTAACTAGTTTACCCATTTTAGTCGAAACGGGTCAAACCATATCATTTCAGTCTCGAATTCCAGAATGTGATTAAGTTACCCATATTAAACAAGTATGCAAGATTGTTGGGTCAAAACCACATTCTAAAAACGGTCTTCGCCTTATCGTGCGTTTAAACCGTAATCTTCATTTAAGAACTAACCGGTCTAGGCTTAGGCCAAATTAAAGACCCGTTAGAAATCTAATAGGTTATTAAAAACCTTCGTTCCAGATTTAGGAGCCCGGTAAAAGCTATCTGTACTTGCTTGGTGGTATACGGCTGGGATTAAATTTATATTTAGCTCAGGTAAATACGTTTAACTTATTTTCCCTATACGGGCTTGGGGTACGGTATATAAAATACCGCTTGGTCGGGTAATTGACCTTAACCGGTCGGTGGTTAAGAGTAGTCAAATAACCCGTTTGAAAATGTTGTTTTGTTTGTATAACGCCTTTGGGGGATTAATGACCATGTCCCGGATATCCTTGGCATCATTCAAAGAATGGCCACGACCTTAGCATACGGGTGTAGGCGTACACCCGTAGTGCATTAAATAAAGTATAACAGTCGGTACGAGAGGAAATCTCGCGGCGGAACTATACTAAGTGGTGTGTCTATTAAACTTTAATCCGGCACGACCCGGACACTGAACGCTAACAAACATGTAATTCTTTTACAAGATTATAGGCAAATAATTGTCCCAAGTTATAAAATGTTTTGTGCCTCGGGCATTCAAATCAATTTTTAAAACCTTTTCAAAATGAGTCAGTTAAATTGTATTTACCAGTGAAAACTGACGTATTTTCCCAAAAGACTAAGTGCAGGTACTACGCGTAATAGGCTGGTTTCTCCTAGCATCAAATAGAAGTCTCGCAAGCTTAGATGCCTGAAGTCTGTTAAACAATGTTTTATTTTATCTTGCGATCCGCCTGTGGATCTTTTGCATTCCGTTTGTAATACTTGGATATTACTTCATATCGGATTGTAATATATTTTTGCTTCCGCTGTGCATTTAAATTGTGTGGTTTGACTATGATGATATCAACTACGTCACGTACTCCCCACCGGGCCCACCGGTGACACGTGGAAAATTGGGGTGTGACAGGTTGGTATCAGAGCCAACATTGAGTGAATTAAACACTAGCCTTTTGTGTTTAATCTCAATGACACAATAGCACATTCCTTAAACCTTCTGAGTCTAGACTTAACATAGGAATACTCCCATCTCTATTCGGAGAATTATTGCTTTCAATTCTATATATTTTGATATGTCGCCAAGAAAAGAAGCCGTAATGGAAATTCCCCCCATTAGAAGCCTAAGAAAGGTCGAGCTTTGTACTGCGACTAGGATTAACGTGCAGCCAAGGAGAAGCATTCAGAAATAAAATGAAGAAGAAACTCTTTTTTGTTAAAACTCGTTTTCCTTGGTAGTCCTTTTAAAGGCATAATTATCCTTCTGTCCCTTCAAGGACATCGTCACTCCTTAGAAGTCCCGTTTAGGGCAACTATGTGCCTGTATAAATTTTAGTGGGACGGTTAGATTTAAAATAGCGTTCCTATTATAGGATCTGCCATTATTATAAGATGGCAAAATCTAAAAAGGACAAGACCTAGCTCAGGTGTCATATAAGACAGGGCCAAGATGGTATCTCCATAATTAGATTCATATCCATAATTAACATCTCAACTTAGGATTGTTCTGTGTTTAATATTAAAAGAGAATCTTCGGGGTAAAACCTAGCCACGAGTCATTATAGACATGGCCAAGATGGTAGAACCTGTCCAAGAGATTCCAAAAGTTTGGTTAACATCTGAAAGTATGTTAACATGCTGGGCAAATTGTGATGCGGTATAAATCACACAGGCCATCTCTGAAAATTTGGAATTTATTTAAAATTCCCTGTAAGTAAATAGCCATCCCTTAAGGATGAAGTGCCTACGGGTAATAAATAACGTCCTCTGGGACTAAGAGACAGTAGAAGTCTGCAACTCACTGTCAAGAAAGGATAATGAACTGTGATTCAGACCCAAATACCTCGATTCTGTGAGAATTCTGGTTATAAACTAAACTTGTCTACGTGACTAGGCTTTTTGTGCCATAGTTATATTTTAAATAAATTTAGGATAATTATAATGAAAATCCTGAATAAAATAAATATCATTCCTTTCCTGCCTGTATTTATATTAAAAAGAGTCTCAAAGGGTATAACCTAGCTTGAATGTCGTTAGGGACCAGGCTACGATGGTAAGACCTGTTTAAAGAGATTCAGATCCTTGTTAAACACCTGAAAACGTGTTGACACTCCTGACAATGGGTGATGCGATGAAATCACACTTGTCATCCTTATATTAGAAATCTTCCAACCCCTCTTTTAGCCTAAATGGTCAATAGGAATCATGACTAATAAACGTCGAGCATAATGTACACATCTAAACGTCCATCTGGGATGTATACCTACGGGTAAGGATGTATACATGAAAAAGATAGTTTTATTTCATAACTTCTTGTCAAGACAATGAACTATGAAATTTTCCGATCCAAAGGAATCATTGATTATGTTTTAAATTTCCCTATTGACAAGGCCTCAGTGCCATCAAAAGTCTTTTGGAACAAGCCCTTGTGCTATATAAAATGTCAGTACGACATTGACAGTGGTGACTAATGTTCCCTGTCTAATAAATATGAATGATCATATTCCATTTAAACGCCTAAGACAGTTTATTTAAAACCCTAGACAAAACATAATCAAATAAACTTAATACTATCTATTGGCCTATATGGTTTGTTCGCACCATTGCTATTTAATTATCAAGTTCGACAATTCCCTGTATAATTAAATAAATTATTACTACTTAGTTTGTAGCCTTTGAAGCATCATCATGGCCGACCCCTCTGAAACTCCCAATCATCCAGTTAATCAGAATGATGATGCAAGACTGAATTTAACGGGCACCGAGTTACAGGCTATGATAGATATAGCCGTAAACAACGCTGTGGACCGTGCGTTGAAGGATCATAAGCGAAAGTCCGATGACACCCCGAATAAGGGTTGTAAAAAGGGTAAGACCGGTTCAAACTATAGCCAGTTCAAGCCAAAGGAGGCAAAACCCGAGTGTAAAACCTGCGGGAAGAAGCACTTTGGAAAGTGTTTCTATGAGCAGACCAGGGGATGTGTCATCTGTAAAGAGGTGGATCCCGAGACCCATGAATGCAAGGACTCGAAAGACAACCAGCAGTTAGGTAAAAAGACCAGATGCAAAACCTGTAAGAAAAACCACCTCGGGAAATGCAGATTTGAATCCCAGCCTTTACCCTGTGGAATCTGCAAGTCCAAGGAGCATAAGACCTTGGATTGCAAGAAGTTGGGAGACGCAACCTGCTATGGTTGCAAAGAAATAGGGCACATCAAAACTAACTGCCCGAATAAAACCAAGAAGCCTGGGGAGACTAAGAAGAACAACGCTGGAAACTCTCAAATGGATGCTCAAGAAGCTAATCAGGATGCCAATATCGCAACAGGTAATTCTTTTATCAATAACGCTCATGATAGAGTATTACTTAATTAAGGTTCAGATAAGTCTTTCGTAGACAATGGATTTTGTAAATCTTTAAATCTGCATGTTAAAAACTCTAAGCGTTAAGTATAAAGTAGGATTGGCCAATGATACCCCAGAGACTGCTTCAGCAATATTAGATGGATGTATATATCCATTAGGAACCATTCTTATCCTCTGTCCTTGTTTCCGTTGAAATAGAGGGATTCGATATAGTGATAGGAATGGATTGGTCATCTTATAGCTAAACCCATATTGTGGGTAATAAGAAGCAAGTAGTTATCAAGACATTTTTTATGTTAAGCCCTTGGAGATTCAAGGAAGACACATGGTAAGGACTGCCTGAGTACTTGTTGAATTTGGTATTTAATACCAAAGCTTGGAGTATGGAAAACTCGGAAAGGACAAACAACAGTCGCGATGCTAGAGATGCGACAAGTGTTAATGGCGCAGCAGATGTGAGCCTTAACGTTAATGAAGTTAGTCTCCAAAACTGAAATTAACGCAGCTGCTTGAAAGGATATAAGAAAAGTCATGAAAAGTTCTCAAAACCTGCTCATCGTAAATCCATTAAGGATCTACTTCAGCTACTCATGTTATATATATTAAGAAAATAACTAGTCAAGTTAAGATTGCCCCGAAATTGTTAGATTTTATAGCTAAGTTTAAACGGATTAAGAATGGAGGCGTTAAACCCTCCTGATGAATGATTAGAGGCAGTTCACATTAATAATGATATTAGATAAACCCCCCCTATTGTGATTTTAGTACTAAGAATTTCGTTTGGTTTCGGGTACTGTTAAGTTTCTCATAAAACCATAAGCTTAGCGAACTTTTAGAAAATATCCCGTAAGAACCCCAGATATTAAGTGTAAGTTAAAACTTACAAGCGAAATCACAAGAACCATTTCTTCTGCTCCTGACAGAAACCTTTAATCGTAGAATTTTAGAAATATCCTCTCCCTAAAGGAAGTGCGTCAGCATACATAGATGATATCTCTTTGATCTCTAACGATTTCGAATACCAGACAGTATGATAAAAGCGCCATATGAGGATTGATGTATCTTAATATGTTCCATAGATTGCTTCCATGCCTGATCAGTATGGAGGTTTAATGCATGGGACCACAAAGATATCCCGATGGTCATATGGTACTAAAGTCAACTAATGGTATTCAAAGAAGATATCCAGAATGGAAGTTTTCATGCAAATGTTCCCGATTAAGGAATTCGTGGACTTATAACATGAATGTATCATTTATTTGACTCGAGCAATGATGGATAAACTGGAGCCTGAGATATGGAAAGTCTCTATAACCTCCTTGTATCTTGATTATCTTCTCCTAAGATTACCCTGTTACCTCCTGAGAGGCAAGTAGAGTTAAGATTTAAATTTCATTTAGGGCTGTAATAATATGAAATCTCCAAGACGGCTAGTACCATCATTGGATGAATCGAAACCCTGATTAAGTAAGTTTTAAAATAAAGGATTCATATAGCCTAACTCAATATTCTGAGGATTCGATATAGTTAATTAAGAAAGACGGTTCATTTTGCTTATGCATTGATTTACCGCAACCCTAATTCGGCAACGATTAAGAATTTCCATCAGCCGCCCAGGATCGTCGATTTATTCGACTAACTTAAAGGATTAGCTATCCCTTAAGGTTAGTTCTAAGCAGTGATTGGAATAACCATCTCACCTTAAGATTAGCTTTTCTATAATAGTTGTTATATAAGTATCAAGGCTGCTCCTTGGGAGACCTTGTATAGATGAGATGTTAAACATCTATTGTTAGACAGAAAATTGGTAAGTCCAATTATCAGGATCTGAAAGTTTCCTTAGAAACAACGAATAAGATCGTGCAAATCCATAATCATCTATAAGTTGCCAATATTCGGCAGAGAATCAAGGATTCATGGAAATAGCAAACCTCCTAAGTTCTTGTTAAGAAATAAAGTTCAACAAAAGATATCACCCTGGAAAGGTGTGCCAATCTGTTAATTGTTAGGCTAGCTAAGCTCTGAATATATGAAATCATTCGAAGGAATCGAATGTATCAAGATCAAATAGCTTATAAGCTAAAACCTATTTAAGGAGCTTGGCGGATCTCGCAATACGTTACACATTAAGGATTTAAGAATGTGTTTCACCAATAATTCAAGAAGCATTAACTCATATGATAGGCAGATCTATGATATGATGAGAAACCTGTATCGATTAAGGACCGGCAGGTTAAGAATGCTCGAAAGGGATACATGTACCTTATATAGAGGTTAACTTGGGAGCTTGGAAGGACTCCAGGCATGCTATGAAAGTTAAGTCCGTTGTGCGACAAAAGAAACTTCCAGCATTTTAGCAAATCTCGAGGTTGAGATTTCTTTTAAGGGGGTGAGGATGTAACACCTCGTAAAATCACGTCCAATGATGTATTGCCACGTGTAATAAACCCTGATGAAGTCAAACAGCGAAGTTTAGGGACTAATTTTTCGAAAAATCGAAAAACTTTGATTCTAAAAGGACTAGAAGTGTTAGCATACCTAAAATAAGTTTCTAAATAACCTCTCACGATGGTGATGTTCACAAATGTGCCACTTGATAATAAAGTGTAGCCGTTTGCGAAATTAATTGAAAGTTTGCGCAATGAAGGGTTAAAAGCGTCAACATGTTAATTCTTACCTCTGAGTGACCTTTTAACAAACCGGGAGCTTCATGATATTTAATTATACTCTCGGGAATGCCAAGTAATGGCCAACTAAGGTTTTTATGCCTATAAGTAAAGTTACGCGCAACTTTGCAAGTTAGAGGGGCTAAAAGTGTCAATATGTTTAATTATACCTCTGAAGGACCTTTTGGCGGACCCGAAGCATCGTGATGTTTAATAATACTTTTAAGAATGCCTAATATGGATTAGATGAGGCTTCAATGCTAATAAATGATGAAATGCGCAAGTTTGCGCAATAGAGGGGCCTAAAGCGTCAACTTTTGAATCTACGCCATTCGGTGACCATTTAAGCGAACGAGAGCATAGTAATATTTAAATATATGCTTGAGAATGATTATTATGGGCCATGGAAGGCTGAGATATCATTAATCGGCATTTCGCGCTACTTTGCGCAATTAAGGGACTAATTGCGTCAAACTGCAAAAGGAGGTCGAATCGTATGGTAACGGACCTTCCGGAATATGTTCATAAGTTAAACATACCATATTTATCCTTTATATAGCTTAGATATAGGATTAGAGGTGTTTGGTGCGCAAAAATAAACTTTTATGTCATCCAGGGACTAAAAGTGTCAAAAAGTGCACAAGTTTGCACTTTTGCGCATATCTCGCGTTCTGAATATCCCCGGACACCCAAAAAATTATGTAAGCACTAAAATATTTATTTTAGTGTGTGGCATGATAAAATTCCACTCGTCGCGTAATTTGGACCGTTTTTAGCGTCCGTCCGTGTTTCGTCGTAATTCGACGCACAACGTGACCGTACGGCCAAACAAACCGACATCCGACATGTTTTTGAACATGTTTCTGGTCCCCTATGTTTAATCATCCTAGTAAAGCCTTAAAATGAGGTTATCGGGCCTTGAACGTGCCTAAGTGACCTTAAAGGCTCTCAGGGACCATTTCTGCCATTTATAAAAGTTGTTTTGCTGGTTTGGACCTGCAGGCGGGCCGCGTGAGCTGCCTGGGCTTCCTTACGCGGGCCGCATGGGCTGATCAGATGCAGAACAGCTGCATACAGCCTGTATATTGCTGGTTTTTGTTCAAAATGGTTTTCATACTCACATTCTTTAAACAAGGGGCTGCCCATAGATTGCCAAAAACAGGGGGTAAAGGTGTACGGTCCAGATGTGATCACGTTTATCAAGAAACGATCCTAACGGTCCTCAAATACCTATATATACCCATTGAATTTGGCTCTCATTTGCACCATTTCCTTCAAATCTGCTATGATCTCTGTTTTGTGAGGGTCTTGATCTCTTTTTGAGAACCTCCTTCAGTTCATAGGACCTCTTGTAAGTACCCTTTCGTGCCTAGTTTAAATTTTAGCGGTTATAGCCGAAAAGTCAAGCGTTTCGATAAACGCTTTGACTTTTAAACGGCTAAGCCATGGTTCGCAACGAACATGGCTACGTGACCGTAACTAGGTAGGTAATTAACCCTTAAAAGGGCGCCTCCTAATTACCACGTTTACTTAGTTTAATTGTCGGGTCAACTTAAAGTCAAACGGGTTAGTTTTAAACAAAATGCATAACTATTAAATTAGAAGTCATAAAACTCAGTTTTTCCACATTAATAACTTGGTGAATATTAGTTGAACATGTCTAAGCATGATTCAACCCGACAATTCTAAGTATAGGCCCGGTTCGGAGCCGAAAGTCGCAAAAGTTGACTTTTGCTTTGACTTTCAGTTCTGACCCGATTTAGACTTATTTAGATATGCCTTAGGATTCCTTTAGGATGATGTTATAGGTTAGTGTAACCCTCTGAGGTCATACAACCTGAATCCTTGGTTATCCTATTCATTTGCAAGTTTCCGTTATATGCCGAATTGTTGACCGTTATGCCCTTTTGACTTTAAAACGATATTTTTGAAAATGTGAGAGGATAGAAACCTTCACTACTGAATTATAAACTTGTCCATAAAATTTGACATCAGTTTGAGGTCTAGATTAGGAGTTATGCTCAATAGCATAATTAGAAGCTTCTTTAGTAATTAAATAGCATAAATTGCATATAGCCTATCTAAACCCAAATTTTTGTACAAAACTTGATACCTACTGTATTAAAATAATATTTTGGGATTTTTAGAATCTTTTTTTTAATTTTAGGCTGAGCATAACTTAGTGTTCTAAGCTTAATTCGGCTAATGCCGGTTTTGCCCTTTTGGGCTATAAAATGAGTTTTATAAATCCGATTGACCCCAAACCTTTTTCTACTGATCTAATATGTTAAATAAATTATTTTGAGCCTTCTGAAATTTTAAAAATATCAGCTTTCTATATAAAACCCGGAAATGGCTCCGAATCGCCTTTTTAAGCGTTTTTAACGCATAAGTATGTGCTAGAACCTAATTAAGCATATGAGGTTGAAACCTACTCATGTATTCAGTAAAATTTTATATTTTAAACAGTAGGAGAATATCTTAAGATCAGAATTCCAGTTTTGACCTTTTAAGCATATGTGAAATTACCAAAACGCCCCTACGGATTCTAGAATGGTTAAGATTGATAAATTTCACATAGGACTTATACCCTACTGTTATAACTTAATAAAATGAGTAGGTTTACTGATTTAATCAGACCTGTAACTCAGGTTATTATTTAAACCCTTTTACACCCTTTAAAATGACCAAAATGCCCTTATGAGGCATAAATTGGGTTTAAAACCATTTGGGGCATAATGGAAGGTATCATTCTGATATCACAACATGTTTAAGGCATATTAACTTAGGAAACTTGTATATGACTCTTATGGTTACTCGTTACGCACTTTATGCGTTCGGATCGGCGTAGGTAACTAGTTTACCCATTTTAGTCGAAACGGGTCAAACCATATCATTTCAGTCTCGAATTCCAGAATGTGATTAAGTTACCCATATTAAACAAGTATGCAAGCTTGTTGGGTCAAAACCACATTCTAAAAACGGTCTTCGCCTTATCGTGCGTTTAAACCGTAATCTTCATTTAAGAACTAACCGGTCTAGGCTTAGGCCAAATTAAAGACCCGTTAGAAATCTAATAGGTTATTAAAAACCTTCGTTCCAGATTTAGGAGCCCAGTAAAAGCTATCTGTACTTGCTTGGTGGTATACGGCTGAGATTAAATTTATATTTAGCTCAGGTAAATACGTTTAACTTATTTTCCCTATACGGGTTTGGGGTACGGTATATAAAATACCGCTTGGTCGGGTAATTGACCTTAACCGGTCGGTGGTTAAGAGTAGTCAAATAACCCGTTTGAAAATGTTGTTTTGTTTGTATAACGCCTTTGGGGGATTAATGACCATGTCCCGGATATCCTTGGCATCATTCAAAGAATGGCCACGACCTTAGCATACGGGTGTAGGCGTACACCCGTAGTGCATTAAATAAATTATAACAGTCGGTACGAGAGGAAATCTCGCGGCGGAACTATACTAAGTGGTGTGTCTATTAAACTTTAATCCGGCACGACCCGGACACTGAACGCTAACAAACATGTAATTCTTTTACAAGATTATAGGCAAATAATTGTCCCAAGTTATAAAATGTTTTGTGCCTCGGGCATTCAAATCAATTTTTAAAACCTTTTCAAAATGAGTCAGTTAAATTGTATTTACCAGTGAAAACTGGCGTATTTTCCCAAAAGACTAAGTGCAGGTACTACGCGTAATAGGCTGGTTTCTCCTAGCATCAAATAGAAGTCTCGCAAGCTTAGATGCCTGAAGTCTGTTGAACAATGTTTTATTTTATCTTGCGATCCGCCTGTGGATCTTTTACTTTCCGTTTGTAATACTTGGATATTACTTCATATCGGATTGTAATATATTTTTGCTTCCGCTGTGCATTTAAATTGTGTGGTTTGACTATGATGATATCAACTACGTCACGTACTCCCCACCGGGCCCACCGGTGACACGTGGAAAATTGGGGTGTGACATGAACTTGTTTCTTCTTTAATATGCCTTCAATCGTCTGACCACATCTTTGAATGTCATTTTCTCGATCTCTGCAAATTGCTCGATCGAGAAAACTATAGGCAAGTAATTATCAGACATAGAGTTGAAGAATTTCCTTATTACGGCCTATTCATTAAGTGTGGCTCCCCAAGCTCTTGTACTTTGACTGTACTCCACCCAAGTTTGCAACAAATTCATCAATACTTTTTGTGTTTCCCATCTTTAATCCATTCAACTCGCTTCTTGGCATTTCAAGACGATCTTTTTGAGTTCTTTATGAACTGTTAGTGCTTCCTATATGGCATTCGGTTCAAAGTAGCATAACATCTTCAGGTAGAGTTTAGAAGATGAATCCCAAACCATGAACTTCTTTCCTTTGCCCCTTCCCCCTTTTATAGATCAATCATTTCATGCAAACGGTTCCCACCCAATACAATCTTTACCATGACCAACCAAGTTGCATATTTGGTCGAAGTCAGTTTAGGTGTTTCTAGATTTAAAGTACCATTGATTACTTTATTGTTCATGACTTTCCTTCATTACCATCCACCATGGTTTGTCTTCGGTTTCTTTTCTTGTACGTGAATGACCCCTGACATGACCAGAATAAAAAAAAAAAGTTGATGAAATGAAAAACTAACTGGGCAAAACCTGACTGGCTTTGAATTCTAACCAAACTCTGAAAGTTCGACAATAGAAAACGATAGCACCATCCATCAGTCCATCACGTGCCGGTCAAAAGTAGCAAGTGAAGCCCACTCGCAAATGGAAGGATGCGGGTGGAGGCGCGTGGCTAGGCAGTTGGGCAGCAGACTTAATTTGGCGGCCAGCTAGATGTAAGATTCCAATTCTAATGAAGCAGTGCTGAGAAACATTTTTCGAAAAATATTAGGGTTTTGGCTCGCGTTTCGTCCTTAACCGTTTTTGATCTTCAGCCTCAGGTATGAGCTACACGCCTTAGCTCTAATACCAATTCTTGGCCAAGATAATTGAAACAACCCCTAAGTTTTATTTAATATAGTCCTTCAAACTAAATGAATAATTAATGAAATTTTGACGCTAAAAACGGCAATATAATCTTAATGATAATTTACCATTTTTGAACTTTATTCGAAAAAAAAAAACAAAACGATGCCCCTTCCTGTATTGCTAACAGAAAAAAGCAACTGTTTTAAGAAATAAGGTTCTTTTAAGCTAAAGCATTCACATTCAAGGAATCAAATTCTGTGTGTGATGTTTTTAAAATATAAAGAATATAAAAAGTGGTTGTGAGTGAAGGAGAGAGAAAATGTTACTGTTCATCTGTATATTTGGAGGGACACTGTTCACCCCCTATAATTTTTTAATATATTTTGAAAGTGGTTGTGAGTGGAGGAGAGAGAAAAAGGTAACGATAAAGGTATAAAAAATATTATTTAATTAAAACGGAGAGAGAAAATATAGTGTATTTTAATGTAATTTAGAGTGAAAATATAATGGGATGGATGTGAATGCTCTAAATTGTGTTACTAGCTTTCAAAATTTAAAGTGTTTTCTAAATGTTAAATTGTGTGTGTGAAAACAGTTTTCTAACCTTCCAGAACTATAAACCAATATGACTAATCTTGACCCGTATTATGAATTGGTTTTCATACTTTTCGGCAAGGACTCGAATAATATGTTGATGGTATATTAATTATTTATTCTTAAGTCCTAACAAATCAACAAATATGACAAAATTTCCTATCTATACAAATACAAGTGAGGGGAATAGTGCATACAAATACAAGTGAGGGGAATAGTGCCAGGCAGCTGCCTGGCACTCCCTCATTGGACCAACCTTTTTTAACTTTAATTTTATTCCCAGTTTAAAATTACGTTTTCGTCCTTCATTTAAAAATACGTTTTTGCCCCCAGCTAAAATTTCCTATCTATACAAATACAAGTGAGGGGAATAGTGCCAGGCAGCTGCCTGGCACTCCCTCATTGGACCAACCTTTTTTAACTTTAATTTTATTCCCAGTTTAAAATTACGTTTTCGTCCTTCATTTAAAAATACTAAAATTATAATTTTGCCCCAACCTCAAAATTACGCTTTCGCCCTCGGTTCAAAAACTCATTTTTAATTTTGTTCTCAGTTTAAAATTACGGTTTCGCCCTTCGTTTAAAATTACGGTTTCGCCCTTCGTTTAAAATTACGGTTTTGCCCCCAGTTAAAAATAAAATTTTGGTTTTCCCTCTACCTTAAAATTACGATTCTGCCCTCAGCTCAAAATTACGTTTTTGCCCACAGTTCAAAATAAAATTACGCATCCCCCCCCCATCTCAAAATTATGATTTTCCTCTCGGCTTAAAATTATGATTTCGCCTCCAGCTCAAAATATAATTACGATTTTGCCCTCTATACAGACATACATGTTATGAGAGTGAAATATTCGGTTTATTGCCCCGCAACGCGGGCGGGGCAAAAACTAGTTATAATATAATACCTATAACTTTTATGTTTTTTAACATATTCGAATGACAAAATTATAATATAATACCTATGATCTTTATGTTTTTTAACATATTCAAAGAAGAGTAAGCGATCGTATATCCATTATAACTTTGTCACAATGCGATTGGATTTCATTAGAAAAGACAAAAGTAGCAAAAACTTAAGAGATAAGTCTGATCAAAGTTGTTGATCTAGCAGCCACAGAAAAATCACCACATCTAGAACATAAAATAGTCAACAAAAGTTTTCAAACCCGTGTCGTCACAACCAATATATATGTTTTTCACCGATTGTAACTTCATCCATCAACACAAAAAAAAAATGGTTCCAACAAACCCTTACGGTCACGTCAACGAAGATCTTTCAGCTGTAGCAAACGATGCCTACCGGAAAAGACGCAGGCGCTACCTCATATCCGCTATCATCATCGCCAGTTGCGTAGTGGGAATCATCCTTTTACTCGCTTTAACCGCGGGCAACTTTCGTACTCCTAGATTTCGTGTTCGGTCAGCCACTTTCGGAACTTTTAACGTAGGCAATTCAACATTTGACATACAAATGAATACAGAAGTTGGTATTAGAAACAGAAACTTTCGGCGCTTTCATTATAGGGATACTGCTGTGGATTTCTACTACCGGGATCAGAAGGTTGGGGAAGGGAAGGTTTGGGACGACAGAGTGAAAGGAAGAGATACTAGGAAGTTTGTTGTTCCGGTGATCTTGTCATCGTCGAATGTTGCATCATCTTCGGAGTTAGGAAATGATATTAACGGCGGTGTTTTGCCTCTGAGGAGCCGGTCCAGGTTGACCGGGAAGTTTAAGATATTGATATTTTTTAGGAAGTATAAGCATGTTAATATGGATTGTTCTATGGATCTTGTGATAGCAAGCAGGGTGCTCAGGACCATCTCTTGTCGCTGATTGATACAGGTTTTGTGTGTATATTATTGTTCAAATTAGTTTTTGTATTGTTTTAACTTTGTGTAATTGTGTTTGTGCATATTCTTTTGTATCGATGATACCTGAGTTTATTATTTGTAATAAAGATATTTGTTTTTTTAATTGATTTTGATGGATACAAGTCTCTTTTGATGGCTGAAGATGGGGTTGTTTTGTTGAGTTTCAACTATAGTAATTGAGATTTTCAATTCCTTGATGTAGAATGAAGAACCGTTTAAACGTAGATTAACGCTTGTATTGAATTTGTTACACCTAAATATGATCTAACCTTTCACTTGCAAAGATAAAAACTCACATCAATTTTGTAGGAAGTCAAGCACCATATAGACTACGAGGTCATTTTTTTCTTGATCCTGTTAATCACCATGAACATGTACTGTTGTTGAGAAAAAGTAACATTTCAGTTGTAACCACTGATGAGTATTAATAAATAAGCAAACCACTGTTTGGGGCTAAACGAAGACAAACAGCTGATGGAATTCTAAGCACTGCTTGTGATCAAACACTGATGGTGATTAACTACTGAGGGTAACAACTGATTGTGGTATAACAGCTGCTACTGGAATAAGCAGTAGGTAGTGAATCAGTAGTTTAACACTCTGTTAAGGAGTAGATCAGTGCTTAAGGTGTTGAAGAGCAGTTGTTTAGTTACAAGGTCTGATAATTACGTTCTTGTAAGTTCAGGGGGCGTTTGTTGAAATTCTTACAACGGATAGTTGTAACTGAATTTGTGAGTTTAGTATAAATAGGGGGTTGCAGTAGATTGTATAGGGAGTTCATTACTTTCAATTTCTTGTAATTTCTTTCTTGTAATTCTCTTTCAAGTTCAATAAGATTCAATCGTTAATCATTGATTCTCTGGGTTAATTTCTGGATTGTTTATCCTAACAAGTGCTATCAGAGCTATTGGTGGCTCGATTAGAAGAAATTGACGTTCAAATTCCGCAATCAGAGATCAAAGATGGTGTCAACGAAGTTTGAATTGGAGAAGTTTGATGGGAGGAATGATTTCAGTCTATGGCGTGTGAAGATGAGGGCTCTTCTGGTTCATAATGGTGTGGTAGATGCGCTAAAAGGAGAAGATAAACTTCCTGAAGGCTTAACTGATAAAGAGAAGAAGGATATGCTCGAAAAGGCTCATAGTGCAATTATATTGAGTCTTGGTGATCGAGTTCTTCGTGAAGTATCCAAGGAGACGTCTGCTGCAGGGATTTGGGCAAAGTTGGAGTCATTGTATAAGACAAAATCTTTGGCAAATCGGTTGTATTTGAAGAAGAGGTTGTATACGTTTCACATGACATCTGGAAAGAGTCTTGAAGATCATACAGATGAATTCAACAAGTTGATCTTGGATCTTGAAAATATAGAGGTAGTATTGGATGATGGAGATCAGGCCATAATATTTCTCACCTCTTTACCATCATCATATGAACACTTTGTGGATACATTGATGTATGGTAGAGATTCTCTATCTATGGAAGATGTATTGTCTGCCTTGAATTCAAAAGAATTGAAGAAGAGGTCAGATTCTAAAGAAGAAGGTGGAGATGGCTTGTATGTGAGAGGAAGGTCAGATCAAAGGAATTACAGCAGTGGTAGCAGAAATTCCAGGTCAAAATCCAAGTCAAGATTCAAGAGGAGATGTTTTGTTTGTAATTCAGAGAAACACTTCAAGAAAGACTGTCCAGAATTCAAGAAAAGGAAAGGTGAAGGCAGTTATTCAAGAGGGCAAAGTAGTAATTACTCAAAGGGGCAGAGTAGTCATGTAGATTCTGATGATCAGTCAGAAGGTGGTTATGACAGTGCTGATGTTCTTGTGGTCACAAGTGAGTGTAATCAAGAAAAATGGGTAATGGATTCAGGGTGTTCATTCGATATGACACCGCTGAAAGAAGCCTTCAAAGAATTGAAGATGGTGGACATGGGGTCTGTGAAGCTAGGAGATGATAGGCCTTGTCAGATTCTTGGCATTGGTACAGTCACAATGAAGACAGAGTCTGGTATCACGTTTGATCTCAAAGATGTGAGGTACATTCCCGATCTTAAGAGAAGTTTATTATCTCTTGGTACTTTAGAGAAGATGGGATATCATGTTAGTCTTAGAGACGGAAAGGCCAGGGTTATAAAAGGGTCTATGGTGGTGCTCAGTGGTACTAGAATCAAGAACAACATTTACATGTTGGATTGTAAAGTTGTAAATGGAGTGGCTGCTGTGGCAAGTGAAGAAGGTGATGATGAAGCCCTGAAGTGGCATAAAAGACTTGGTCATATAAGTCAACAAGGCCTGATTGAGTTGTCCAAACAGCAAGTTCTTGGTGATCTAAAGAACTGTGATATAAGCTTTTGTGAAAGCTGTGTTTTGGGCAAACAGAAAAGAGTGAAGTTCAGCAAAGGAAAACATAGTTCTAAGGGAGTCTTAGACTATGTACACTCTGATCTGTGGGGGCCTGCAAGAACAGAAACCTTGGGAGGTGGTAGATACTTCTTGTCCATCATAGATGATTACTCGAGAAGAGTGTGGGTTTATGTGCTTAAACACAAGAGTGATACTTTCAAGAAGTTTCAAGAATGGAAAGTATTGGTGGAAAATCAAACTGAGAAGAAAGTGAAGAAACTCAGAACAGATAATGGGCTGGAGTTTTGTAATCATGAGTTTGATAAATTTTGCAAAGAAAATGGTATAGTATGACACTTAACCATTCCTGGTACTCCACAACAGAATGGTTTGGCTGAAAGGATGAACAGAACTTTGTTAGAAAGAGTGAGGTGTATGTTGGCAACCTCAGGAATGCCAAAGAAGTTCTGGGGAGAAGTTGTATCCACTGCAGCTTATTTGATCAATAGATGTCCTTCATCAGCAATACAGATGAAGACACCTATGGAGATGTGGTCTGGTACTAAACCTGAGTATGAAGATTTAAAAGTTTTTGGGTCGTTGGTGTATTCTCATGTGAGTGATGATAAGTTGGATCCAAGATCTCAAAAATGTGTAATGCTGGGATATACTGAAGGTGTAAAGGGATACAGGCTTTGGAGATTGCAAAATCCAAAGGTGATAGTGAGCAGAAATGTTCAGTGCAGGGAGAATGTCCTGTACAAAGATGTTATGGAGTCAATAAACAGAAGTGTATCCAAGAAAGATGATCTTCAGTTTGAGGTGGAGCCAGTGTTAAACAGACCAAAGGTGATTGTTGAAAGGTCTGGTACAACTCAGAATGAAACAAGTCAAAGTGGAAGTCCTGGTTCAAGTCAGGATGAGACAAGTCAAAGTGTACCAAATTTGGAGGATTACATTTTAGTGAGAGACAGGGCAAAGAGAAAAGCTGTGAAACCACTAAGGTACAGAGATCAAGAAGATATTTCTGCAGTTGCTTTTATAACAGCAGAGAATGAAAGCATCTATGAACCTCTAACTTTTGAAGAAGCTGTTAATTCAGAAGATAGTCAAAAGCGGTATAAAGCAATGGATGAAGAGATGGAGTCTTTGTACAAGAATGGTACGTGGGAGTTGGTAAACAAGCCAAAAGACCAGAAGTTGGTGTCTTGTAAGTGGATCTACAAAATTAAAGAAGGTGACAAACCAGGAGAAGGTCCAAGATACAAAGCAAGACTGGTGGCTAAGGGATTTACTCAAAAGGCAGGTGTTGATTACAATGAGATCTTTTCTCCTGTAGTCAAACATGTCTCGTTTAGAGTTATATTGTCATTGGTTGCATCATTAGATCTAGAGTTGGAACAAATGGATGTGAAAACTGCATTTTTGCATGGTAATTTGGAGGAGAAGATCTATATGGCACAACCAAAGGGATATGAAGTCAAAGGCCAAGAAGATAAGGCATGTTTACTAAAGAGGTCCTTGTATGGGCTGAAGCAGTCTCCCAGACAGTGGTACAAAAGATTTGATGAGTACATTGTGGGCAGTGGTTTCAGCAGGAGTCCTTATGACAGTTGTGTGTATCATAGGGAGTATGACAGGGGTAAATTTGTCTATTTACTCTTGTATGTTGATGATATGCTGATAGCTTGTGAAAGCAAAAGCCAAATAGAAGAAACCAAACAACTGTTGATGAGAGAGTTTGAAATGAAGGATTTGGGGAAAGCCAGAAAGATACTTGGTATGGAAATCCACAGAAACAGGGCAAAAAAGGTGTTAACACTGTCTCAATCTTCTTATATTGAGAAAGTGTTAAAAAATTATGGAATGGGAGAGTGTAAGCCTGTTACAACTCCTCTTGCAGCTCATTTTAATTTGTCAAAGAAAGATTGTCCTCAAACAGATGAAGAGGAAGAATACATGAGCAAAGTTCCATATGCAAACACTGTTGGGAGTCTGTTGTATCTCATGGTCTGCACAAGACCTGATATTGCATATGCTGTTAGTGTGGTGAGCAGGTATATGGCAAATCCTGGTAAAAATCATTGGGCAGCAGTGAAGTGGATTCTCAGGTATTTGGCTGGTACAAAGAAACTTGGTTTAAAGTTTGAGAGTCATGCTGAGAAGGAGAACATGGTCAGTGGTTATGTTGATTCAGATTATGCAAAAGACAAAGATAATGGCAGATCAATAACTGGTTATGTGTTCTCAGTCATGGGGAATGTGGTGAGCTGGAAGTCTCAGTTGCAGCATGTTGTGGCACTATCCACAACTGAGGCTGAATTCATATCTTTAACTGAAGGGGTAAAAGAGTCTTTATGGTTAAAAGGTATGGTTGCTGATCTGGGAGTCAGGTTGGATGGTGTGGAGGTGAATTGTGATAATGAAGGTGTTGTTCAGTTGTCAAAGAACAGTGTATTTCATGAGAGAACAAAACACATCAATGTGAAGATGTTTTGGATCAGAGATGTGGTGACTTCTAAGGAAGTGGTGGTCAAGTGGGTTGGAACAGATGTTAACCCAGCTGATGTGATGACCAAGGCTTTGCCAGGTGCAAAGTTTACATTTTGCTTTAACTCATTAAGTTTAGGTTAAACTGAATTGTTACTTAGGTGGAGATTGTTGAGAAAAAGTAACATTTCAGTTGTAACCACTGATGAGTATTAATAAATAAGCAAACCACTGTTTGGGGCTAAACGAAGACAAACAGCTGATGGAATTCTAAGCACTGCTTGTGATCAAATACTGATGGTGATTAACTACTGAGGGTAACAACTGATTGTGGTATAACAGCTGCTACTGGAATAAGCAGTAGGTAGTGAATCAGTAGTTTAACACTCTGTTAAGGAGTAGATCAGTGCTTAAGGTGTTGAAGAGCAGTTGTTTAGTTACAAGGTCTGATACTTACGTTCTTGTAAGTTCAGGGGGCGTTTGTGGAAATTCTTACAACGGATAGTTGTAACTGAATTTGTGAGTTTAGTATAAATAGGGGGTTGCAGTAGATTGTATAGGGAGTTCATTACTTTCAATTTCTTGTAATTTCTTTCTTGTAATTCTCTTTCAAGTTCAATAAGATTCAATCGTTAATCATTGATTCTCTGGGTTAATTTCTGGATTGTTTATCCTAACATGTACTTTATAACCCAATTCGGGTCCAGAGCTCTTCTCACTGGTAAAGAGTAAGTGAACCACGAGCTTTAGCTTGGACTCTTCAAATTCATAGCAGGATATGTTTATGAATTAAAAACACGTTTCGTGTCATTTTAACCATTCGATCGACCAATATGGCCCATCATTCATTTAGCTAGAAAGTTTTAGTTTACATGGATGATCTGTTGGAGATGCACTTCAAATAAACCCACTTGATATAGGTTATTTTATGAAATTAGCACATCTAATATTAATTGTATATGTAAGTAAAAAAGATGCAACTTTTCATCATTGGGATTCAAAAATCAGGACAAGGGAGAATTCAATATTTACTTCAGACCTCATATATGGCTATTTTCATGGAAGAAAGGGCATACAATTTATACATATGTGCCCAAATTAGATTGTAATTTAATATTTACTTCAGACCTCATGTATGGGAATTTAATTGTGTTGCCAAACACTGCCTTTAATTTAGATTATTGGATTGTTTAAGGCAAAATAATAAGATATGGAGAAGAATCTCTATATAAAAAAATTGATTGATTATTTAACTAAATTGAAGATCAAATAATCTAAGCTTGCCGTTATTTAACCGCCACATTGCTCCAAGTAAAAAAAGGGGTCAATATGGCGATGGTCTTTACACATCAGCCGCCATGTCATCATTTTGAGATTAATTTTACTCTAGCACAATGCACAGGATCCATCCAACTACTTCCCGGAACCTTAACCGAACCCTTTTCATGTAAACTCTTTCTTAATCTCTTAGCATCCTCCCACCGACCAGCACTGGCCCGTGTATATCTTAGCAAGAAGTGACAAACATATTGGAAGATGGAGGTGAGGTATTTTGATTTGATTGAGTATATTGCATTTTGTTTAGGTACATTCGGTGCATTAAAGTCGTGATGACAATCGAAAGTTGTGTTTGTTTACTGTGCTAGGCTTGATATTTGTGTTTGAAAGTGAGTATATTATATTTTATATAAGAAGTTGTATAATGAAATGTAAATAATTGAGATTGAGGAGATGGTGTTTGGATGCGTTTTGGTTTCTTAAAGGGGTTTTTTTTTACCGAGGGCATGTACCCCTTACGAAATTAACGACCCCGCTACATCTCGCGAGTTAACTTCTAGTATGTTCAAACAACTATTTAAAAAAAACAATAAATAAGAAAGAGGAGGTAAATCCAGGAGGACGTATCGTAAGGCGATGGCAGGCAGGGGAAGGATGATTTATTACTTTAACCTTTAACAGAAGTAATGAATAAAAATAAAATAGCAACAATAAGAAGACAAAGTGATGAGACACATGACCAGAAGCTAATCAACTGAACTGTACGTACTATTGATTCCATTCAACTTCTTAATCATACCTGATAGTTACAGCGGTTTACTTTTGTTTTTTTTGTAAATGTTAATGTGGGGTTCGGTCTACTGTTGGGTTTCTTTCTGTATTGTAACTATACAAAACCAGACTGGACCTTGATTGTCCGGTCCGAACCAAAAGTTTAAATCTATAACCAAATCAAATCTCCTAGAATTTATTTGTACAATTCTTTAACCTTAGCTTGGGTTTGGGTCTCGTTCCTCGATTTATTTCACAAATATGTGTTTAATAGGATTGAAAACTAATCTAAAGTACTCCAAATCTAAAGAGAGAAATGTATTGTGAATAGGTTGGTTCAAAATTCGTTTTAAATTCGAAAAATATTCGATCCGATTATCAAGAATTCGAATACAATCCAATTCGAGACTAGCAAATCGAATAAGAATTTATAATTTTAAATTCGATTCGAAATTAGAATTAAAATTATTCATATTTATTTATTATTTTTATAACCCCACAAGAATGGGGTTAATGAAATTAAATCAAAGATGGTGTAGAAACTTGTTGTATTGAAGCAGTTTTCAATGCTAGTTTAGTGACGACAGTGGTCGTGTATGTCAGTGAACGAATTAACAGACTTGAGTCAATTCATCATAGATGTATAATTCAGAGAAGAACCAAAATGATAGATATCATACATGTTCATACAAAGACGAGAAAAGAATACGCAAAACGGTAATGATTGTTGGTGACGCCGACGAGTAAAAATGACGCTCGTTACAGGAGACAGCGGCGCTAGGCGATTCCAGTGACCAGGGACGAAACTCTCAGCGACGTAGTGACTTGGTCAACGGCTCAATTATCGATGATGGTGACGACTAGGTTTCGCGAAACCGGTGAACTAATGGAGAAAAAAAATGAATAGAGCGAGAGGTTCAACGAATTTATAATTTGAATTTAGTGATTTGAATGAGTTAATCAAGTATAATTATTTGTCTAATGATGACAATAAATCTCATTGACGGTTTCTAAAGTTAACTCATGATAAGCAATGAAAACGATTTTAAATTGTATCAGGTGCTGCTTGGCAACTTCTGAATAGTTGAGTGCTGAACCAGTAAAAGGTCTGAACCATTAAGTGTTGAACCAGTAAGAGGTCTGAACCATTAAGAGCCAGTATAATTCTTAGCCGTTCAGACGCAAATGTCTGACCAATTCAGATTAGAGGTCTTTACCATTCAGACTCAGTATAATGTTTAACCATTCAGACGCAAATGTCTGAACCATTTAGACATCTGCTTAAGAAACAAACAGTCTGAACTATTAATATTGAACCAATAAGAGATATGAAACATTAAAAGCCCCATTAAGAGCTAAATAAACAACTCCTCATTCAAATTGAAATGTTTTGCTAGTTCTGTTCTACTCAAACTTTCATGAAAGAAGGAGGCACATGTTTTAATTTCTATTTTCATTTCCCCCCTATAATATTTATCAAGTACTCATTTAACCCTTCTATTTTGTTTGGAATTCAAGATATATATATGATTAATAAATCAAATAAATATTTATTATTATTCTTATTAAGTTAATATTCCGACATAAGTAACAACTCAACTTAATTAAGTTTCAATCCTATTTCACCTAATATAATTAATAACTCATTTTTTGAACGGTCAACGAATCCTCTAAATGGGCCACTGGCGAAATTCACCACATCGGAATACACTCGTCTCTAAATTGGGGAAACCCTCATCTAGGGCAGAAGCCCGTGAACACTCGCCCAAAGGCACGACAGTGCGGTGAGGTAAAACTCATTCAGTTCAAAGATTGGACTAGCGATCGTCGCCTACTCACATAGTCTCCTATCATCACCAGGTGCCGCTGAAAACTAATATGGAGATCCAGGAATTGAACTTGGGTCTCTTGAAAACCCAAGTCTCTCCCTTACCACTTCACCTAATATTATGAAATTACATTTTTACCCATTTAATAAATACTATACAGTATATAATAATAATAATAATAATAATAATAATAATAATAATAATATGGATATAGATATATAAATATTTGACTCCCTTAAAATAAAATAAAATATGATCTCACTAATATAAAATTAAGGGGCTGTTTGGTAGTCTTTTAATGACCATTCAGATGCTACCTCTTAATGGTTCAAAACCTCTGAATGAATAAGAGATAACTTCAAGTCTGGATGGTTAAGAGGTAACCTCAAGTCTGAATAGTTAAGAGATAACCTCTGAATGGTAAATCATCACATGTCACATTTTTCTACCTTCTCTTTGATAAAATTCTTAATGGTTCCATTAAGATCCATTCAAAGGCTATCAAATAGTCCTAAGTAGTTCTTCCAATAAGGGTCCACAGATTAAACATTGAAGGATGAGAAATGTAGGTCTACGTCTTGGGTGTGACCATACATATACATATACATAAATAAATATGTGTATTGGTTGAACAGAAGGCAAGCATCAGTGAAAGGAAAAAAGGTTGGCCTGATTCACAGAAAAAGCATAACTAAACGTTACATTCAACATGCTTTCATTCATTTTCTTGCAATGGTTTTATTTAATTTATTCATGTTTTTTTTTCCTTTTACAGTTTTACTCTCATTTCTTTTACTATTTGAAAATTGGAAAAGAAGTTAATAAGAGCATTCGTAATTCAATTCACAATAGAGTCTTTATCTTTGCCGTAATACTTATACTAAAAAAACATATTTATTCTAAAAGTTGAAATATCTTTAATAAAAGCCCTACATCTCATTCCTCGTCCTTATTTTTATATTATTTTTACTAGCTATTTTGTCTTGTTTTTTTTTTTCTTTTAAAATTGATTCTTAATAAGTTTTAATAGAACGGATTCGGGTCAAGGGGTCCATCTAAATAATAGTCTATTGGTTCAAGTCAGATCATTTATAAAACTAAGATCTGACGAACTTCAAGCACTAGTTGTGCACATTGACATTGAATCACACTGCAGTAAGATGGGACGTTATTATCAAGCTATGTTTTGTGGGCGTGGAATCCTTGCCACGTTGGAGGGTGCGGGGCACCACACACCGCCACAACAATTCACCAACGAGGGCGTGGGAGGGTTTCGACTGGAGTCGCGGGCATAGGGGCAGGGGGAGAATGGGGATGGGCGCATACACGATGGGGGTTCAAAAGAAGAAAAGACAACTCGTATATTTGTATATGAGTCGTATATTTCATGTAAAAAATGATATGCAACTTGTATATTTGTATACGAGTCGTATAGTTTCTGTAAAAAAAATGATATTGTCAGGGTGTTAAAAGATTCATCATGGGTGGATACACTATTATCGTTAGCTTTTTGTATTTTTGTGATGATGATTAAAAAGTTTTAACAAAAAGAGTATTAAACGACAATAAATATGAGTGGGTACACAATTATAGAAGCTATGTTAGTCTTTGTGGCATATTCCCATAGATTTGTTTGTTAATAAAAGAAGCTTTCTGTTAACAGGGGATATTGAGAAGATATACAGGACAAAAAGAAAATCTAATAAGATAAAAATATATCCAAGACTCTTTTGGTGATTTTATATTTAAATATCGTTATATTATCAAATCGCAACATTATTCATTCCAGTTTACAGTAAAGTGGAAGAGAAGACAAGCAAAAGATATTGTGTATCATTTGTTTAAAATCTCCCTGTCATAATTCTGATGATGCAATCATCACCCTTTACTTTACAAAGCCCTACTTACCACCTCAAACTACACATCACTACCCCATTCTCATATCTTTCTAAGTTTTCACACATTATGATATTACCAGCACCATATATATAATAATAGTACTTAATTAAATACATGAATATATATGTTCCCGCCATTCAGATGCTACTTCTTTTCTCTTCTTCAATGGAGATCCTAGGCCCTTGAGATGGTGCACTTCCAGATCTTGACAGAACATAACCCCCTGAAACATATTATTCATATTTTAAGATTACCAAAATAAACCCGTGATTTACAACCCTGACATCTGATTGGACGGTGAATTAATTAAATAAAATTAAATAATATCCTGAAACTTTTTTTACAGAATTAAATATACAAAAATTTACCTGGAGAAGGTGAATTGTACGATTTCTTGCAGTGCAAAATGGCGCTCTGGATTCCATCTTGTTGTTGCAAAGCTGAATCATCTCTCCTAACGGCCGGTGACGGAAAAGGTTTAACGGCGGAAGACGATGACGACGAACGGCTCTTACCCAAATGCTTACGCACCTCCTTAAAAACCGACGGTTTGTCCTCCTTTTTTGGAGACGAATACATCGAATTATGTTCGGATAATCGTACCTTGTCGTTGGATCTTCCAGAAACCTTGATGTAAAACGGTTTAACAAGATTCAAGTATCTGTTAACAACCTCTTTGGAGAACCGCTTCGACGGTGACTGATCATGACTGCTGTTGAGCAGAGAGCTAATGGTGACCTCTTCGATTTCGCATTTCATCTCCTTCTTGTCTGATTTGGGTTTATGGTTATGAAACCCCAGCATGAATACTCGAAAGGGAGACCTGGGGGTCTTTGTATGGGTGGTTGAATCTAGTGGTAATATTTTCCTCTTATTGTTGAAAAAAAGGGGAGGGGAATAAATGTGATTTGACTTTAAATCAGCGCCATCCAAATTTGAAGATTGGTGATAGTGGTGACTGTGAATGTGAAAGCCACTAATGACGTTGACTGTTGGGGTTGGAGAGTCTTGTAAATTGTTTGGGTGTGTGAAGACTAAATCGAAGAAGGAATTTTCGTCGTCGAAGTCACCGGTGGTGGTTATGGGGTCTCCGACGCCGGCGTTTCGCCAGAATTTGAGAAGGCTGAAGACATCCATGGTGGAGAAAAGAATGAATGTGAGGGTGGGTGGAGAAAAGGGGTATAAATAAACAAGCAAAGGAGGGAAGCTTTCCCTTCGTTTAATGGTCTGCAAAAGTTGCAGAGGGGGGAATAAGCTTTTTACAGTCAAACAGTGAGAGAGTGACGGGCAGTCGTGTATTTGTTTGATTCCTTGATGGTCTATAACAATGGCGTCACATTACATTTTCCAATGCTAATTATTAATTTTTTTTTACCGTTGTTACCTATCAAGTTTAAATTAACACATGATAATAAATGTAATTGTTACCTGTTTATCTGGTTAAGTCTACCTGTAGTGGGGCGCAAAGAGTGGGTTTTTTTGGCCATAACACCCTATAACGTCCCGTACACCGTGACAAACGGTGTTATGGGGTAAAAAAAGAGGGGATACGCCATGCATTTCTTGGCGGTATGGAGGTTCTTTTTAAAGTTTTGACCAATCACAAAAAGTAAGGTTTTTTTATAATTAATTAATAAAATTGACAATTAATAATTAGATAATGTTGGGTAGGGAATTTATGACTACGGGCTCTAGTGATATAACACCCAATAAAACCCCCGTGTGACGTGGCATGACACGTGTCACATAACGCCTACAAGGAGCTTTATGAATACGGATGGCCTAAGGCCACAAGTTCAACTCACATTAGAGTATTCACATCCAACCCACTATATTTTTACCCTAAATTACACTAAAAAAAACAACATTTTCTCTCTCCTTTTCAATTAAATAATATTTTTTATACATTTATCATTACCTTTTCTCTCTCCTCCACTCACAACCACCTTCAAAATATATTAAAAAATTATATGGGTGAACAGTGTCCCCCCAAATATACAGATGAACAGTAACATTTTCTCTCTCCTCCACTCACAACCACTTTTTATACTCTTTATATTTTAAAAATACCACACACATATTTTGATGCCATGGATGTGAATGCTCTTAGTATTACTTCGAAAGACATTGGTGGTAGCACTAAAGTTTAGAATTAGGCCTCTCTGGAGGTTGCCAGTTCGAAACCGAGCCGAACCGGGTTTTATCGCAGTGGGTCATGAGGCGGACGGGTTTCCCCGAAACAAGTGGCTCGAATATGCATCCAACTCTGACTGTTATGAAGGAGGGGATGCATTTGTTCAATTGAAGACATTCTAGGATGTTTATCTGGTGATTTAGTTGGTCGTTCAAAAATAATAATAATAATAATAATAATAATAATAATAATAATAATAATAATAATAATAATAATAATAAATAATGTAATTATTTGTTTCCAGTTGCTTGCTTGATGACTCTTTTTTCTATATTTATAATAATAAACTTTCCTTCTAAAAATGTATAGTTTCATGAAACCAAAGCATAAGCATAGTGGGTTGCGCCAACTTCACATCATCGAGAAGGGAACTAAACACGGCCCTGAGAGGGTGTCATAGAGACATTAAAAGGGAAGGCATAAGTCTAGAATGGTCGATATGTGTGTATCCTATGTTTTTTCGCCAACGCAATTACACTATGCTTTTCGTCTAGACAAAGTATGATGAAATTTAGTAAAAGGTGTAATGTGAAAGTAAATGCTTTAAAATAGGTACTTTTTAAGGCTTTCCGGTATGGTGACGGGCGTCGTGGGAGGACGGGATGAAGACGGGGGCGGCGGCGTGGGAGGACGGGCGTCGCAGAGGGGGGGCCCACCTGTTTGCTCCGTCGCAAACGGCGAACAGAGGACGAAGAGGACGGGACGGAGGGGGGGACGGAGGGGGGCGGCGTGGAGGGACGGTGACACGGTGGCGGCGCCGGGTGGAGGACGGGACGATACCGTGTAGCCTAAGATGAAACAAACTGGGACGCAAGTAATAAATACCGTATTATTTTTATAGTCAAGTTATTTAGTTATTTAATGATGTTTAAATAAAAAATTAGTCTACTAAACAGTCTAATCTAATGCTATGAGTTCTAAATGTCATAGTTTCCCATTGTTTATACTAACTTTGTTATGTTTGACACTAAAAAGTAAAAGGAAAAGAAAAGTAGCCCACTATGTGATAGTAACTTTTATTTTAAGATTTACACAAATTAAGGCTATAAACACTTTATTATTAAATAATTAGATGGGGGTAACACTAGACAAATTTAAAGTTAAGGGTTGTAAAAGAAATTTCGAAAAAGATGAGAAAAAGGAAAAGGAACGAGTGTTTGGTAAAACTAAAAGACCCAAAAAGAAACGACTTGTGAGACAAAGGAAAAAGAAAGAAAGAAAAGAGGGATGCCCAAAGGATAGGGTCAAAAATAAAGTGTATGCCAAAGTGAAGGGGGTTGTGAGGTGACTTTTGCTTTTCTTTTTTTTCTCTTTTTTACCACTATTTCTAGGTTTATTTTATTTTCGTATTGTTCCAATATTCTAGAGTATCGACACACTTGTGTTTGAAGATATATCTAAAAAGCCAAATATGTGTTGGTAAATAATGATTTCATAAATAAGTAAATTGTAATTCATTGATTTTACCAGTTGATACAATTGCAAAAATCAATCAATCAACAAAGGAATGAGGTAATCATAAACAATTTTTACCGGTTTTACTTCAATTTGCACCAGTCTTATATATTTTCTCAAAATCGTACAAATAATTTATGGTTAGTATGTTACCTCGTAATGGAAAACCAAAGGATCTGACATATCATGGCATGTAACCAACTTGCCAATCAATTCAATCCGATTTATAATTAGACAATGCATGTCAATAGCTACACAGCCCACATTTACATCCTAACATACATCCGTTTAGCCTTTTAATGTAGAAATAAACTTAAGCGTAATAGAATACATACTCAAACAACATGCTGATGCCTGATGATATATACTACGAGTTAAATTTATAGATAAGTAAACCAGTGGCGGAACTAGAACATTAACTTAGGGGTATCCCAAAATTTTTTTTTTACCGTGCAATCATACAATATTAAAAAAAACAACAATAAATAAATAAAGTAAAAAAATCTTTTCGACCGCACAAACCGTAGCACTGTTCAAAAATTCCGGGCCGATTCGATTGCGTAAATCCGTCTTGACAAGCTTCAATTTCGAAAAATTTTTTAGTTATTTGGGCTAATCTAATGTGCTATTATTTAGTTATTTGGGCTTATTATTTGGGTTTGTATCATCATCAACTAGGCTTATTATTGGTTTGTAAAAAAAAAAAATTGAGGTGTGTCCTCGTAGTTGTTTAGAGTTGTCCTTAGTATAAAAATCGAAAAAAAATTTACACTACCGGAAAAAAGTTGAGCCGTAGCCCGTGCTACGCCTGGACCTTCTTTAGGTCCGCCCCTGAAGTAAACACTATACTCTAAAGAGGCACATTATAAACTTGTCCTAACCAAAGTTGATTGCAAAATCACCAAAAGTACGAGTTAACATTAATGAATTCTATGTATAATGTCAATAGATATGCATGCATGACGAACTAACGCGAAGGTTATAAATTATGAATATTTTTGTAATGGAGAAAATACGCATAAACAACTTGTTATATATTTACTTAATAAAAGCAAATACAAGTGTTGAGTTTATATGGTTACAGTTTCGATACTCTATTGAGCAGAAAAAAATGGTTTAGGGAACATTTGTACATTTTTAGTATGCATGGAATATTACTTTTGTAAAGATAAAAATGAAAACATGCTTTGTTTGAAAAGAAGTTAAAAGTTGAGGGGTGGAAATAAAAGTGAGGGAGCGGGGGTGGGCACGCCTAGTCGTCGTATTTATGAAACCCAAAACCCAAAGCTTTCTTCGCAATAAAGACTAAAAGAGACTACGAGGGGGTTGCGTTGGCTAACAATTATAAAAGGTTTGACTTTCTTTTTCAGAAAGACTAGTATGACTGTTTGGATTGAGGATAACACAATCCTTGTTTCGGATAAGGATATCATTTACTAGAATAAGGTTTTCTTTCAAGTTTGAAGAAACATTAATATAATTTAGCGTTGAACTAAATATTATCTTAGGGGCTGTTTGTTTACCTCTTAATGAGGCTCTTAATGGTTCAGACTTCTTACTGGTTCAGCACTTAATGGTTCAGACTGTTTGTTTCACGAGCAGATGTCTGAATGGTTCAGACATTCGCCTCTGAATGGTTAAGCATTATATAGAGTCTGAATGGTTAAGACCTCTAATCTGAATTGGTCAGACATTTGCCTCTAAACGGTTAAGCATTATACATGCTCTTAATGGTTCAGACCTCTTACTGATTCAGCACTTACTGGTTCAGACCTCTTACTGATTCAACACTTACCGTTCAGATGTTGCCAAACAGCCCCTTAGACCATTCGGAAGTGGGAACAAGTTAGAGCCTAGAGGAATTCGATAACCTTGTTTTTTTTCCTACGAAAGAGATGTGTCCTGATAATCTCATTTAGTTTCTATGTGATAAGAAAGTGACCAGCATGTTATGTATCTCATGTGGTTTTACTAAAAAACAAACTATAAAAACGTATAATAAACCCTATGAAAATGACTATTTTCATGATTTGTTCTTCCTTTATCGAAAGGACAATGGGTTTGAATTTGATGTGAAGGTGACTATAATAGTTTGAGGGGGGTGAGAAGTAGTGTTGGTGTTCCACGCAAGATGGGTGGATAATGAACAAGGCTGCTATGGACGATTTGGTGGTCATGGAGCACCAAAAAGCTCCCATTAGATTGACTATGTTTGTGATTTTAATTTTAATTGGTTCCATCACCTCAACCCCGATATCTATACGATTATGGGAACTGAAGTGAAAAGGAATAAAAGGTTTTTTAACCTATAAATTTTTCTTTCCAATATTTAAAAAAGGTTCAACTCGATAAATGCACATAGGGCTTCCTTCCTTCGGCATTTCAATGGTGAGACATTCATCATTCCGGGGCAAGTTGAAAAAACTGGAAAAATAAGGGAACGGTTGTTTTCACACCATGAGCACGACAAAACATTATGTAGTTTGAAGAAATCAGAGACAGGGAATTTGGGTTTTTGTTTATTCATCGAGGAAACAAGAAGCAAGACCAAAATAAATAGCCATGAGGCCTAACAAACAAACCTACAATCATGGGCTAAACAAGGAAACGAGATAAATCAAATAAGGAGACATATATGCTATAATTCTAGAACATTCTCCTTTACTCCCCCTCAAGCTGGAGCGTGTAAGTCCCGAACGCCCAGCTTGTCAAGTAAGTTCCGAAGATCCTGAGCTCCCAAAGGTTTCGTGAGAAGATCAGCAAGTTGTTGTTTGCTGGAAACGGGAAGTGGAACGATCTCATGAGTCTCGACACGTTCACGAACAAAATAACAGTCCATCTCGACATGTTTAGTTCTTTCGTGAAACACGGGATTATTTGCAATGTGTCTGGCGGCTTCGTTGTCACAATAAACTGGCGTGGCGTCTTCTAGAGTGATCATAAAACATTTTAGTAACCATCGCATCCAAAGAACTTCACTAACCGTTGTGCCCATGGCCCGATATTCGGCTTCGGCCGATGATCGTGACACAACAGACTGTTTCTTCGTTTTCCAAGACACGGGAGCCCCTCCCAGAAATAGCATGTAACCCGTTCTTGAACGTCTCGTGAAAGGGCAACCCAACCAATCGGCATCGCAATAAGCTACGAGATGAAAACCTCCGTCCTTAGGAATGAAAATCCCCTGACCAAGCGTAGACTTTAGGTACCGTAGAATACGAAGCACAGCATTCATATGGTCTTCCCTTGGGTCGGAAACGAATTGGCTAAGAACGTTTACTGCGTAAGCAATGTCGGGACGAGTTGCTTGGAGATACAATAGCCGGCCGATGAGCCGGCGATAAAGTGAAGCATCGGTTTTGTGACTCTCCTGGCAATGATCAAGTTTTAAATTTTGCTCCATGGGAAAGGCACTCGGCCGACATCCAAGTTGTCCGCAATCGGACAAAATATCCATGCAATACTTGTGTTGACTGAGCACAATTCCGTCATTGGTACGGGCAACTTCAATGCCTAAGAAGTACTTCAAAGATCCAAGGTCTTTGATGCTGAAGTTGACGTTTAAGTGGTCCTTGGTTCTTTTAATCATCTCCTCATGATCACCGGTAATGACAACATCGTCAACATAGATTAGGATAGCAACGAACTTGTCTTCTCCATTGTAAGTGAAAAGCGAGTGATCGGCATGCGACTGCTTGTAGCCGATTTCAAGTAAAGAAACCGTGAACCTTTGATACCACGTACGAGAAGCTTGTTTTAAGCCGTACAAGGACTTCCGAAGACGACACACTTTATTATCTTTTCCGTTCGAGAACCCTTGTGGGATTTTCATATAAACTTCCTCCATTAGGTCGCCATGAAGGAAAGCGTTGTTGACATCAAGTTGATGTAACAACCAGTTCCTCTTGACCGCCACTGTGATGAGTGTCCGAACAGTTACGAGCTTTGCAACTGGGGCAAAGGTGTCACGATAATCAATCCCTTCAACTTGTGTGAATCCTCTCGCAACGAGACGAGCCTTATATCTCTCGACTTCCCCGTTGGGTTTGTACTTGATTTTATAGATCCACTTCGAATCAATGACATGTTTCCCTTGTGGCAAATCTTCCAAGGTCCATGTTCCATTTTGTTCAAGCGCATTGATCTCACGTTGCATGGCAAGTCGCCATTCTTCATCCTGCATAGCCTCTTTAAAGGACTTAGGCTCATTACGGGACGTAATGGCCGTCAGGAAAGCTTTATGTGAGTTTGAAAACTTGTCATAAGAAACATAGTTTGAGAGAGGATGTACCGTGGAAGAAGTGTGATCGGGCACGTGCTTTGCATGGTCTACGGAGGGGGGCAATGTAACTTCGTAATCTTGGAGCCGTGAGGGCGGGTTTTTGTTTCTCGAGGCCCTTGAGGCAGGAGCTTGGTTGTTTGTTCCTTCCTCAATATTGTTCTCGGCATCAACAGAAGCGTGTGAGGACGAAGTGGGCTCTGCCTCATGATCCAAAGAATTCGGCCCATCTACCAAGTCATCAACCTGGGCCGCAGGGTCCAAGTGGGCCAGTTCTATATCATCATCATCAGAATGGGCTTGATGATTCGAATGGACCAAATCGATAGTTTCACCTGTCTCGTTAAAATTGATTTCGGCCTCCTCATAGCTGGGTGTTTCAAAGGGGTCTGTGGCCTGAAATTTTGGTTTGAGTTGAGCAAAAGGGAATTTATTTTCAACAAATTTAACATCACGGGAAATAGCCATTTTCCCATGTTCGATGTTAAGGATTTTGTATCCCTTTGTTCCCTGTGGGTACCCCATAAAAACCCCCGGTCTCCCCCTGAACTCGAACTTATCGCCTCCTGTTTCTATACTCCAGTAATAAGCTAAGCAACCAATAGTCCTCATATGCTCATAATCGGGCTTTTGCCCAAACATAATTTCGAATGGCGTTTTGTTACCGATGGCTTTAGATGGGAGCCGATTTATTATGTAGGTTGCGGCTTCTACGCATTCTCCCCAATAACGTTTAGGAAGATTTGCATGGAACATGAGAGCCCGAGCGGTTTCAAGAAGGTGCCGGTGTTTTCGCTCGACAACCCCATTTTGTTGGGGTGTGTGTGGGCAAGTCGTGTTGAGGAGGATTCCTTCACGAGCATAAAATTCTTTCATACGATTAGAGGTGAATTCTCCTCCATTGTCACATCTAATACGCTTTATAGGTTTTGAAAATTGAGTTTTTATCATGCTATGAAAGTCTATCAAACAATCACTAGCGTCACTTTTATGTTTAATAAGGTAAACCCAAACCGCCCGGCTAAAATCATCAACAATGGTAAGAAAGAAACCAGCATGCGTGGTGGACGGTTTGCGGTATTTGCCCCAAATGTCACAGTGAATGAGATCAAAACACTCATTAGTTTTAATGAAACTTTTAGGAAATGGGTTCCGTTTGTGCTTAGCTTTGACACAAGAATCACACTCATCGTTTTTAAAAGAAACACCCTTAAAAAAATCAATACTTGATAACTTAGAATCGGAAGCGTGACCTAATCTTGAATGCCACTTTATTGCGTCAACATTAGCAGCCATAGCCTTCCTTTCTTGACTTGCCACCCCCATCCGATAAAGACCTCGAATGCATTCACCCGTGCCAATCAACTTCTTCGAGTGTAAGGCCTGCATCACAAAAAATTCGGAAAGAAGCTTATTACACATTGCAAATCCTTGGACAATCTACTAACGGAAAGTAAATTGCAATTGAATTCGGGAACACATAAGACATCGCCGATTTTGTTCCCACCAACCAAGGTGCATTCTCCTTTTGCCACTACCGGTATGTTGTCGCCATTTGGTATCATAACGGGTGTCTCCCGTTCGGTTCGAGTACCATTATCGAGAGACTCCAGTTTATGAACTATATGTTCTGTCGAACCTGAATCAACAATCCAATTAATATTTTTATCGAGCTTACCAGCCATGTTTGCCTTACGAGTTGGATCACCTTCGGTTTTCTGTTCATTGTTGCTAAAGTGTTTCATAAGGGCTTGATATTGGGCCTCGGTCAGACCGGCCAAGCCGGGTTCGGTTTCAACATGAGCAGCTTTTGGCTTTGTCTTCTCAACCTTGGCTTTCCCGGGCCACCACTCGGGATAACCCACAAGCTTAAAACATCCTTCCCGCTTGTGACCATTCTTCCCACAGTGAGTACAGTGGTCAACTTCCTCCCCGTAGCCCCGTTTAGGATCCTTTGAAGTTCCTTTGTCGTCTCGGCCGAAGCTTCGGCCTTGAGTCTTGAAGGCAGCCGGCTCCGCTTGAGTTCTTTTATTCAGGGTGATTTGTCTTTGTTGCTCCTCCTCAGATGCCAGACGGTAGGCTTCCCCAAGAGTTGGCGTAGTGTAACACCTCGAATTTTTGTGTCCAATGATGTATTAACACGTGTCATTTGTTTACACGTGGCATCTATAATAAATAAAGGACTAATTTTGACAAACCTTGAAAGTATATAAATTCGAGGGTTATAAATGTCAACAAGGGTAAATATACTGTATAGTATCCCTAAATAATGCTTAAACCTTCAAACGAATAAATTATAGATCGTACAAAAATAAAACGCGGAAGAAAGTGAGAGATTACAAACTACAGGGGTTAACTGTGTCAACATGTTTAATAATACCTCTGAGTGACCCTTTAACGTTCCCAAGACTTTGTAACGGTATTATACCCTCACTAAAATAATATATATGAACTTCGCGAAGTTTCGGTATGAAACGAGAAAGTTACGATCGAATTCGTAAAAGAAGGGTTAAAAGCGTCAACAGTGAAAGTTAAGGCTTTCCAATATAATTAACAAATAAACCGGGGACTTAATAATGCGGGTAATTAACACGAGGCCCCTATCGGTAAATAACCGAGGGCCAAACCGCAAAGTTACCCCTTCAAAACCGAAAGGTCAGGTGAATCATTACGAAAGATTTCGTTATTAATGGCCAGATTCTGTAATAATTACAAAAAGATTTAAAAATCCTGAAAATATAACCTTAGGCGACCCGCGTGAAGTTTCAACATAAGTTGAGGCGGGCCGCGAGCCTCCTCTATTTCACGTCTAATGTTTGATCTTTAGGCGACCCGCATTAAAACACATGGGAACTCCCATGCGGGCCGCGTAAAGTGCCCAGATGCAGAAATATGGTAACTACTTGGCTTTTGGCACCTTTGAACGATCATGCACATTATTATGGGGCATGGGCACCCTATGCTCGACCCATAACACTTAGGGGACACCTACCATCACCCCTGGTCTGATTGGAAGAGTTGTAATGATCATGGTTGCTTAGCATTTGCTATAAATAGCACTCTTGTGCTCATAACAATTCACACACTCAAACAACTTCCATCTGATCATTCTAAGTGCTCCCAAGTGTTCTTCCCTGCTCCATATTCAAGTCTTAACTTCTGTAAGTTGCCTTGATCATTCATACTTCAGTTCATGCTTAGTATTTAGCTAAAAACCAAACCGTCATAAGCACGGTTTGACTTTAAAATAACTCAGTGATGATTCAGTCTTATGACGAATCAAAAATGGTTATGAGTTGGTAATTATGTGGGTAATAAACCTCTAAAATGGTTCCCCCTGATCACCACTCTAACTATGTCAATTATCGAGTCAAACGTGCGGTTAAAAAGTCAACAGAAAGCTATTTTAGCGATTTAAGCATAATCTGTAATGTATATGTTATGGAACCTGTTTTGACAATCATAAAACATGATAATAAGTATATAAACATGTTTGCGCTCGTTTGAATCGATCATTTACTATATAGAACCGGTTCGGAGCCGAAAGTCGCAAAAGTTTGACTTTTGCTTTGACTTCAGTTCTGACCCGTTTTAGTGAGGTATAAATATACCTTAGGACTCTCTTAGGACCAGGTCACATGTTGGTATAAGCCTCTGTGGTCGGTTCATGAGTTATCCGAGTCTTTTACATATTTCCGTCATTCGCCTAAAAGTTGACCGTAACGGCCTTTTAAAATTAAAACGAGTATTTCGGACACGTGAACGGACCAAAACCTTGCTTGTTAAATTATAAGCATGTCCTTAAAGTTTCACGTCAATCCGAAGTCTAGAATGAGAGTTATGCTAAAAGGCGCACTTTTAAGAAAGTTTTGTAATTAACGGCGCAATTAGCATAACGCCCATCTAACCCAAGTTTTCGTCACCAAAACTTTTACCCACTGTGGTAAAATAATATTTTGGGAATTTTAAAGATTTTTAATAATTTTTACCTTGCTCATAACCTGCGGTTATGGCTACGATTCGGTAAATACCGAATATGCCTTTTTTGGCCAAAACGGGAGTTCTACAAGGTCTTTTGACCCGATTCCAGTTGCTACTGGTTTTAAATAATAAATAAAGTATTTTAAGCTTTATAAGCTGTTCGGGAACTCAGATTTCCTGTAGAACTCGAAAATCCCTATTAAAGTCTTTAAAATGACCGAAAAGCCCCTACGGGGCATAATATAAACTTAAACTCGTTACGGGCATTACGGAAGGTATCCTACTGATACCAAAATACTTTTAAGGCATATTGACTTAGGAAATAAGCGTACGACTCTTATGGTTAACCGTTTCGCCTATTTGCGCACACGGTACGGCTCATGGAACTAGTTTTCGTGCAATAGCCGATATGGGTCAAATTATATTATTTGAACCCCCAAAATCCAGAGTATGAACTATAAACCCATATAAAACAAGTCACTGAACTTGTTGGGTCCAAATCATACTCCATTCACGGTTTTCGCCTTTTCGTGCGAATTAACCATATCCATATATATCGGAATCAACCGGTTTAAGCTACGGCTAATACAAGGACCGTTAGGATTCCAAGAGGTTAATTAAAACCTTCGTTCCAGATTAGGAGCCCCAGTAAAAGCTATCAGTGACTTGATCTAAATTAAGGATTAATACTTGCAAAGGTAAATACTTTTGACTTATTTCCCCTATATGGGCTTGGGTTACGGTATATTAATACCGCTTGATTGAGCACTATATTCGTCCACCGCTTAGGTGGATAACTAAATAATATGATTGGCTCATTTAAACAGTTTTGTTGCTTATAAGCCTTTGGGGGGTTTAATGACCGTTGTCCCGGATATCCTTGGCATCATTTTACGAAATGGCCACGACCATCGACATCCCGGTGTAGGCGTACACCCGGTATAAAGTGTCGACATTAAAACTAAAAGACGTAGCCGTTGGTTTCTGTACTACGGTTTTACGCAAACGTGGTGTGTCTATAAATCTTTAACCCGGCACGACCCGGGCTACTGAACGCATAAAAGAACATGTAAAACGTTCACAAGATCATTATGAATTTTCCCAAGTTATAAAAGAGTTTGTGCCTCGTGCATTCAAATCAATTTTAAATAAACATTTTTAAATGTGTCAGTTGAATGTATTTACCAGTGTAAACTGACGTATTTTCCCCAAAAAGATTAAGTGCAGGTACCTAAACGTAATTGGCTGGTATTAGCTCCCTAGCGTCGGGATAAGCCTCGCAAGCTTGATTGCAGTATCTAATGGAACAATACTTTACCTTTATTTTCGATCCACTGTGGATATTCAACTCTGTAATACATTTTGATATTACATTCAGAGGTTGAAATTATATATTTAAATTATGCTTCCGCTGTGCATTATATAATTGTGTGGTTTGACTATATTGTTGCCAACATCGTCACGGTAATCCCCCACCGGGCCCACCGGTGAGACACGTGGAAATCGGGGTGTGACACGTAGGCTTGATGGAGAGGACGTGGGTCCGAATCGTGGAAAATTCCCCATCAAGCCCCATTAGAAATTCATACAATCGTTCCTTTTCCTTGAAATCCAACAGCATCTTCCCAATGTTACAGGAACAGTTTCCGCAAGTACATAAGGGAATCGGTAATACGGACTGTATTTCATCCCAGATGCCGCGGAGACGGGTATAATAGGCGGAGACTGAGGATCCTTCTTGATGAGTAGCCGAGAGAGTCTGCTTCAGTTCATACGCTCGAGGGGCACTTTCCTTCCCGAACCTTTCTTTTAGATCTTTCCATATTTCAGAGGATGTATTGGCGTATTTCACGCTTCCTCTAATGTCTTTGTTCATCGCGGTGGTGAGCCAACCGATGATCATGGCATCGCAACGCATCCATTGCATGTAATTCTCTGCCTTCTTCTCGGGTTTGGGGATCGTACCATCCACGAATCCCATTTTATTCTTTGCAAACAAAAAGTTCGCCATCTCCTTCGCCCAATCGCTGTAGTTTCCATCGGTCAGGGATTCGTTTACGTGCATTTGTTTGGGTAGGTCGGATGGGTGAATGTAGTATGGTGAGTTGGCGTCAATGGCGTCGGTCTTGCCACTGCCGCCGGTTTTATCAGCCTCTCCAGTCATCGTTGATCAATGAGCGGTGATTAAGAATCCCGCTCTGATACCATGAAGAAATCAGAGACAGGGAATTTGGGTTTTTGTTTATTCATCGAGGAAACAAGAAGCAAGACCAAAATAAATAGCCATGGGGCCTAACAAACAAACCTACAATCATGGGCTAAACAAGGAAACGAGATAAATCAAATAAGGAGACATATATGCTATAATTCTAGAACATTCTCCTTTATAGTTATAAAAAATATAATTAGTGTATTACATAATAATTAGATAATTGCATATACGCTATGACATACGGTTAATACAATATATTATTTGTTAAGTTTAAAATAAGAAACTTTCTTTTTAAATAAATAAGAAATATAATTGTGAACACTATTTTAGAACTTGACAACGTCAAATTTGTAAAAAGAAAGATTGTGTACGTTTTGATTTAATTGTCAAAGGTTCTTTAATTAGGTGGTTGTTTACTAATGGGTTCAACTGTGGGAAGCAAAGACCGAGATTAAGACATGAAAGGGGCCATTGTATTTTGTACACACTTTTTTTAAGCCTATCAATTATCTATATATAAAAGATAAAAAGATAAATAGTGACCCCAATATTAAGGTAAGCTATGTGCTTTTTGTAAACTTCCATCTATTTTTTTATTATTCCTTTTTTCCAGTTTAGATTATTTTTTATAATGAATGTGTCAACACTATTTTAAACATATTTATTATCTTTTCTTTTCTTTGTTGTAACGAGTGCGCCGAAGTTCTTTTCTATTTTAGTTTAGTTTCTAACGAGCGTGCCGATACTGTTTTAGACATATTTCTTACCTTTTCTTTTTCTTTGCTATAATAAGCAGTGTTGTAACATCGTGTTGGAGACTAATGAGTGTGTGCTATGTTCGGACGGCCTGGATTCGACCCTGCATATTTTTACAGCCTGCGTGTTTGCTTTGGAAGTGTGGTGTCGCATTGGAAGTTGGTGCAAGTTGTCTCCGATCTTTGCGTTTGAGGTTCGTGATCTGTTGTCCATTTATAAACCGCTTCGGGAGGAAAGCAAGGTAAGAAGATTATAGAAGGGATTGTCATGGTTACTTTATGGTACATCTGGTTGGCGCGAAATGGTAAAATTTTCAACCAAAATAGGACCTCGGCTGTGGAAGTTGTGAATAAGATTAAGTCTAGTTCTTTCTTTTGGTTTAAACATAGGTTTGGGTGTAAAAGTGTGGATTGTGTTGAGTGGTGTAAAAATCCTTTGTACATGACTTAATTGGTTTGTCAGCGGCCTTCGTTTGGAAGTCCGGCTGTTTCTTAATGAAGTTTAACTTTAAAAAAACACATTTTTATATGTATTTTTTTAAGCAGACATGTTTTATCACCTTCTTTAACCTATATTTTCAACTATATGATTGATTGTCGGAATTTATAGGTTTTGGTCAAGAATCTGGTCGTAATTGCTACACTTCCACCGATTTTATGTCAATTAGGATTGGATTTAATCATTGTTGACCTCCTACTAATGAATTGGCGGATTAGATATAAATTACTCGTTGAATCTCCGACTAGCGATCAATCGGAGGCTAGTCAGGATTTTACAACCATGATAATAAGTACACCGAAGCTGACCGAGTTCTTATCGTTTACTTTTTTCATTTACCTGTTTTTACCTTTGTTAGTTATCAGACTGTTTTACATTTTCTTATTATTTTGATATTCAGAGCTGAGTTATGACGCAAATAACATAACACATTTAGATATCATTTTGTTTAAATTTACTAATTTATACATTAGTTGTCATGGTGTGCGATACGTTCTTAATTTCAACCTCGTTCCTGCGTAAAACGGCCTTTTTTTAGTTTAGTGGGATGCTTTTCTACCTTGAGTTTTATTTTTTGTTTTTTTTTTTTTTTTTTTTTTACTTTAGCGCTTTGCAAGCTTGCGCCTATTCCTTTTTTATAAGGTATAGTTTGTTTAATGAACAAAACGATACTTGTACGGAATACCGCTTTTAACTTTTGAATTTTTTTTAATAAACTAACCACGCGCAAATAACTTTTTGGACATTTTTTTTTAAAGTTGCTATAAGGAGTGTACCGAAACGATTGAGTTCCTATCGTTTTTTTTTACGTTATTAATTTCAACCTCGTCCCTCTTAGTATTGCTTACTACAAATCTGAAATAAAATATTAACACTTGAATTTTCATTTATATTTCTTTTTCAAAACATGTAGTATTATGCTTATCACCACTTCCTAAAAATACAAGTTTCTAAAAATAGAATGCGAATACAAACTTTCTAAATATGGAAAGTACAGAAACGCGGAGCGTTTCAAATCCTTCGTTCTGAACTGTATGTTTAAATTATTTTTAATTTGCTTCATTTTATCATTGAAGTCTCCAACGATAACTAAATCGTCAACGTACACGAGTATTACTACCACGTTTGTTCCTTGCACTTTCATGAATAAACTTGCATCGTCCGTTGTTTTAACAAACTCGTCATGTTCGAGAAATTCAAAGATTTTCTTGTACCACGCTCGAGGAGATTGCTTTAACCAGTATAGGGCGTTTTTTAACTTACAAACGTAATCGGGTCCATGTTTATCTTCGAATTCCATCGCATGGTCCACATAAATTGCTCGATCTAAATCCTGGTTACAGGAACACTATGTTTACGTCTATTTGCCATAGCTCCCAATTCTTACTTGCTGCAAGAGATTTGAGTACTCACACAATGATTAATTTGGAAACTCGGCTAAAGGTCTCACCGTAGTCCAACCAATACTCCTGAGAGAATCCCCATGCAACAAGACGAGCTTTGTATCTTTTGCCCGAACCCTCTACTCGCTTCTTTACCATGATCGAATACCCATTTACAAGGTATTGGTTTAACACCTTCAGGTTTGGGAACCAATTCCCATGTTTGGTTATGAGTTAAGGCTCTAATTTCAGTTCTAATTCCCTGTAGGCATCCGTGCAGGGGCGGACCTTATATTGTCTGAGTCGTAGCACGGGCTACGGCTCAACTTTTTCTCAGTAGTTTAAAAAAAATTATTTTTTTTCGATTTTTATACCAAGGATACCCCTGAACAACTACGAGGCCACCCCTAAGAAAGAGTCTGTAAGCCCAAATCAATTGAAAATAGTAAGCCCAAATCTCAATTGCCCAATATGTTAACCTAAATCAATTGAAGATTATAATTAATAAGCCCAATTGCCCAATATTAGCCCAAAATAATAAAAGATTGTAAATAATTGCCCAATTGCCTTGAAATTTTAATGCACGGCAAGGCACAACTACGAGGATACCAATCAATTGAAAATAATAAGCCCAAATCCCAATTGCACATTTCGTCACACTATAAGTGATGGTGATAAATTTGCAAACTTGAATAGAATAAGTGATCTTGCGCGTGTTATGGTTGAAACGGGAACCATAGTTCTTTTCCTTCAGTTTATCGGGTAGTGAAGCTAGCTTTGCTTTTACCGGTTGCAACCACAACAGTTGAAAGATGTTTTTCGAAATTGAAGCTTGTCAATACGGATTTACGCAATCGAATGGGACCAGAATTTTTTAACAATGCTATGGTTTGTGCGGTCAAAAAGGATTTTTTACGTGAAGTAAAAGACGACGATGTGATTGAACGATTTCAAGCTATGAAAAAAGAATAGGACAAATATATTAGATATTTTTTTTACTTTTTTTATTTATTGTCGTTTTTTTAATATTGTACGATTGCACGGTGAAAAAAAAAATTAGGATACCCCTGAGTTAATGTTCTAGTTCCGCCACTGCATCCGTGTGGACTAATTTGAGGGGCACATGAGTTTTGTAACTAGCTTTCTCAAATGGAAGTTGGTGTGTGCATTGTCGAATTGGCAACCAAAACACACCTCGTCTTGCTTCACTTCTAGCTTTGAAAACCCGACTAATAGTTGTTTCTTCATCATAAGTTCAATTTTATCGTACTCGACATGCCCAAGTAGAAGTCAACGTATTGTGAGACTTTTGCCCAAATACGTGCATATTAACTTAAAACACGAGTGGATTTAGGAAGTCAACGTGTTGAAGGAAGAAACTTGGACATAAAAGATCCCAAGGACAAATGTGAGTTTACATCCCTATATGTTTTACAATGTATGTGTTCAAAACCATGTGAAGCATTAAGAAATTTGATGATATCTGTGGCCACAAATGTGTGTATGGATCATGCTAAACGGTAATAAAGAATGGTGTATGCATGTGTGAAACATATGGAAGTTTCTAATCAAACTTGTTGTTTAAGTCTTTGACTTTGAGATTATTGAATCACAAAGGAGTGTGTGATCAAGATGGTGGAGTAGAATCAGCATGTTGAATATGATCAAGTAAATGTTGTAAACTCACAAAGATGAATGTGATCAAAATATTGAATATGAATCATAAAGTTGTAAGTGTGATAAATGAGTTTATTTGAGGTTGTAAATTGTAATGAGAGTCTGAACAATTTGAAAAACTCTAATATTTTGTTGTTATGATAACTGTACCATGCTTGAAGCCTTGAAGGAAGCAAATGTTGTATGTTGAAATAGTATGAAAGGTTAGTTTATGCCATAGGCCCGGCACACGTTATATATGAAAGAAGGAGGCAGCGTATATGCATGCACACAAGATATTTATACACCGATACGGATTATTGATTTTATATGTTTTGGTTTGGATTATGTTATGGTATAAAGTCGTAAACTCACTTAGCTTTGCTAACAAGATTTTTAACACATATAAAAGATAGTAAGATTTGATAGTATCTAATGACCATTCAGAATGTTTATGTATCAATCAACGGTTTATATCAATTATTTAAAACTGTATAGTAAATAAAGATATCTAGATATTTCCAAAGAAAAAAAGTTGCATTTCAGTAAGATATATTAACAATTTGTTTAAAATAAAGGTCGGGTAGCAAAAAGTATGGGCTATGTCATAGGCCCACAACTACACTCCTTTTAGTCGGACCAAAACTTTCAATGTAACCAAAGCCCAAAGTAAAGTAGACAGGAAAAATAATTTTAAAACAATATCTTGGTTCTGACTATGTTTTGTCTTTTACTCTTCTTTTTAATCTAAAACTAGTATTTTGACCCGTTGAGCGTTATGATAGCGTCGAAACTTAAAGTAAGTCGAACATATACCGTCAAATATTTGGCCCAACTGATTTCTGAACAAAATTTACGTCAAAACTTAAACTAACTGCAAAAGCTTAGCCTAAAAAAATGTAGAAAGCAATGGGATTGATTCTATGCATGACACCAAAAACTATCGATTAGTGCAAGACATGGTTAACAGATGGCATTATATTTTATTCAACCCCATAATATATCGGTTTTTTTAAAACAAACAGTCTTTTTCTTGCAGACTGTAGAGGTTTGGTCCATCTCAGATTTTTGCAGATGTGGTCCGCACACTGAATAAATAAACAACACCTAACTGATTTTACCACAAGACTATAATGGATTAGTTATTATATAGATTATTATCATAGAAAAAATTATTATTTTAGTAAAGTTTGTGCTATATAACATCGTATATGTTATAAACTAACCAATGTAAATTAAGAATGAGTTGATCGTATGATAAATCCATTTTAGTATTATCAATTATTGTTGTCATGGCTTTTTAAAACAATAATTTATAAATAACTAGGTTAAAACTCTTTTGGATCCCCAATGTTCCCTGAAAATAGAAGGGGTGATTGTTTATTTGACCACATGGACAGCTAGAAATTACAGAATAACGATAGTACCGTTACCATTATTCTGTATTTTCTAGTCATCCATGTGGTCAAATAAACAATCACCACTTCTATTTTCAGGGAATATTTGGGATCCAAAGAAGTTGTTAGAGAACCGATCAACAAACAAGGGGATTGTTGAAGAATCACCGTCGATGGGAGTAGGGGGCATTCCAACTAAGGCTTTAGTGTTGTATCCCGAGTCCCTTTTAATGAGAGAAGTAAAAGGAAGTAGAAAAAAAACAAAAAAAGTTTATGTCCCTAGGTTTTTTAATAAAAGGGCGTGGAAAGATTTACACTTAAAATCTTTGATTTCTTCTCTCTCCTTAATTCCCTTTTCTTTCTTTTATTTTATTTAGTAGACTTAGGAACACAACGTAAGGGATGTAAAGACAACGTTGAGACTTGTATCAAAAGTACAAAATTCTACAAAGTCATTTAGGGGGGACGGGGCGCTCCATGGTGGCACGGTGACCACGCGTTATACCCCGTGGAACACCGCCGTCGCTCAACCCTATCACGCGTGGATCCTAAAACGCGTTGAAATCTTCACGCGTGAAGAAGTTGATTGAATTAAGTTTTGTTTTTTTTTTTTTTTTTGAATGATTTTGATAGTATGTGGTGAGTGATGGACATTTCCACTAAAATCAATCACTAGTGATGGAATAATGTTCGATGACATGGCGAAAATTGATTGGATGTTGTGAGTGATGAGCGAGTGGTGAGTGATGGACGCCCCTACCCCTTATAACGATCTAATCTAACTCGAGTTGAATATGAACTAACTTTTCAACTTGGATTGAAGATCCCGAACTAATTAATGTTGTCAATTCTCTCTTTGAACGACCCTTGCTCAATAATCACTACACATTTTCAACCAGCAAAGATTCTTTTTCCTATTATTTTAAATAACATATGCAAAGCATTGTCTTCTTGAGTTATCAACAAGTTGAACCAACCTAGCAAGGGGTTGATACTGGGTCTTGAGTTTTTCTCCTCTCGTCTCTTTGTCTTCCGATTCGCCGGCAGGCTCGACGAAGGGTGGCCCTCCGGCTTAGATTGTGAGGCCGCTGTTCTCATCTGGCTTGACCTCCTCTCTAATCCGTTCTGCCGTCTCCTTCCATTCGCTCGCCGGGTTTCGTTTCCTTTTGGTCCTTTTGCCTCTCCTCTCCGGATCTTCTTCATGTTGGCTTAGTGGGTCTGATACCGGTCGCGTCTATCTCGTATAGAAAAGCTAGACTAGTTCGAATCCCATTAACACTCCGTTGAAGTTGTGTTTGGTTGGAGAGTCCCATCTTCTTGGCGGGTGTTTTGGTTCGGTCCGTTTTATATGGAGCATTCTTTAAGTAATATCACCAAGTTGTTCGTTTCGAATCTTCCCGAGGGATGCACCCCTTGGGAGTTGAGGAAGTGCTTGGAAGGCTACGGGGAGGTCACAGGAACTTATGTCGCTAAAAAGAGAGATAAGGTAGGATGCAGATTTGGGTTCGTCAGTTTTAAGAATGTGGTGGATAAGAAGGATCTGGTGAAGATTATTTCGGGGGTCAGAATGGGTGAGAATAAGTTGAAAGTTAATATTGCGAGGTATGCGGTGGAGAATTCCGGCATGGCCGACATGCCGGAGGGGAAGGCAAAGAAAAGCATGGCAGCTGGCCAATCTTTCGGAGGAAAACCTTCTCAGCTCAGGGATACAAGGAGTTATAGTGATGTGGTGGGAAACTTCAACGGTGGGGGTAGAGCGTTTCGGGGTCAAACAGGGAAACAGGTTGAAAGAGAACGGGAGCCAAGAAAGTATGTGGTGGTGCCGGATAATTCGGGTGCATTCAAGAGTTTGTTCGGGCTGTCTTTAGTGGGGAGAGTTGTGGATTTAGAGACGTTGGTGGACTTTGATAGGCTACTGAATATTGCTAAGGTTGTGGTTGCAAACGTTCAATATCTTGGTGGCTTATCAATTCTTATCTCATTCCATGATGAAGCTTCGGCTAATAAGTTTCTGGAGTCCAAGGTAGTCTGGGGTCCGTGGTTCTCAAGGCTTGATCCATGGGCGGGTCAATCTTTGCCTTTTGAAAGGGTTGCATGGCTAAGGATGATCGGCATTCCGTTGCATTTGTATGAGTCGGATGTTATGGGTCAGGTGGGAGAATTGTTCGGGAAGGTGTTACATGTGCCCAAGATGGTTGAAGAGGACATGGATTTATCGGTGTGTAGCGTGGCGGTTTTAGTGGGGGAGGTGGGAAGGATCAACGAAGCGGTCACGCTGAGGTGGAGCAGGAAGAGTTATTGTATCGGGGTAGAGGAGGAGCAACAAGTTTGGATTCCAGACTGTTTGGGTGTTCATGGTTCAAACGGTAGTAAAGCATCGGAGTCTTCTCCGGTGGTGAACTTGCAGGGTTCGGGTAGAGAGGGATCCGAAGGATCTTCGGTGAAGGTTGGAGAAGGGGAAGTCGGAGAGACGATTGGCATTAATCAGGAGCCGCCTTTGGGGGCTGTTTTTCCCATGCACGAGACTAGTGAAGGTGGCGAAGGGCAAGTTTTCGAGGTGAGAATTCCCATGCAGACCAACCCTGGACCGTCTCATGAGGTGGGACCCGGGGAGTTTAATGGTTTCAAGTGTGGGTCAGGTGAAGCAAGTGGTAGGCCCAATCGGAGGCCCAATGCGGAAGCAAAAACCAGAAAGGCCCAATCTCGTTCATTGGGGAAATCTGTTGGGTCCCCTACTGAGGTTAGGCCCAAAAAAAGGCCCAGGAGCAACCTTGAAGATACAGAACCAGGATTCGGCTTCGTGGGATTTACAGAGAAATTAAATTGTGGGTTGGATTTAAACGCTAGGGCTCGGTCGAGTGAGTCGCCGGAGATCGATGCTCAGGTTCTTGAACGAGGTGATGGGGAGGCAACAAGCGAGGTTCGGAACCAAGGGGGTGCTGCGGAGGAAGAAATTCAGGCTACAATTGATATTGGAGCTCAATTAGGAGTCGAATTTGGGCAGCGGTCAACCGATATTAACAATTTGTTGGGAGTCTCAGGTATTAATGTTGTGGAATCATGAATTTTTTGTCCTTTAATGTTCGTGGTTTGGGGGGGTTAGAGAAACAAAGATGGGTGAAAGAGTTGAAGTTAAAACACGGGATTGGTTTTATGGCTTTGCAAGAGTCCAAAAGGGAGTCTATTTCTTCGGTTGACTTAGCTGGGTTTTGGGGCAGTAGGAATTTCGCTTTCGACAGTGTTGATTCGGCCGGTTATTCGGGAGGTCTGGTTTGCCTGTGGGACGCGACTAGGTTTTCCGTGTCCAGTGTTGTGAAGAACAGAAATTATCTCCTCATTAGGGGCAAGTTGGCTGGTAGTGATTCGGTGTTGAACGTTTTAAATGTGTATGCTCCTCAGGGAGTTCCGGCTAAGAAAATATTGTGGGATGAGCTAGTTCAGCTTATTTCTAGTTCTGATGGCTTTTGGGTTGTGTTGGGGGACTTCAACGCCGTTAGGTTTCGCGAGGAGAAAATGAACTGTGAGTTCAAGGTGACTTGTGCCAGCAACTTTAACAGTTTTATTTTCGAAGCGGGTTTATTGGAATACAATATGAGGGGCCGGAAGTTTACATACTCTTCGTCTAACGGGAATAAGCACAGCAAGTTGGACAGATTCTTGGTTAACGCAGAATTTTTTAATAAATGGCCGGACGCTAGTGTAGAGGCTGTCTCGACTTTTCTTTCGGATCATTGTTCTTTGGTTATGAAAACGGTTGCGGAGAACTTTGGGCCAAGACCTTTCCGGGTTTTTGATTCATGGTTCGATAAATCTGGTTTTTCAGAAGTGGTTTCCAAAGTCTTGAAGAAAGATGAGGGGTGGAGCGGCCCACCGGATTCATGTCTGATGAGAAAGTTGTGCGTTCTCAGGGCCGAGCTGAAGGTTTGGAGGGATAATATGCTGAAAACAGCTTCGGAGGAGGTGCGTGCTGCCTTGTCTGATCTTGAAATTGTTCAATCAGTTATGGAGGTTAGAGACCTCACCGAGGACGAGGAGTGGACTTTTATGGAATGTAAGAAAATTCTTTTAGAAGAGGAAGAGCGAAAGAGTAGTGATTTAAGACAGAGGTCGAGAGTTAACTGGGCCAAGTGCGGTGATGAAAACTCGAAGTTCTTCCACGCTATGGTAAACTGCAGGAAAGCTTCTAACCGCATTCATGGGCTGGTCGTGGATGGGAATTGGGTTTCTAAGCCGAATCAAGTCAAAAAGGAGATTTTCAGGTTCTTTAGGTCGAAATTTGTGGAAGAATGTGTTATTCGGCCACGTCTTTTATGTTCCAATATGAGGAAGCTTTCGGATTCGGATGCGGCTATGTTGGACTCGCGTTTTTCTAAGGAGGAAATAAAAGCCGCGGTGTTCGGTTGCGATGACGACAGGGCCCCGGGTCCCGACGGTATAAATTTTCGATTTGTTAAACGCTTCTGGGATTTGGTGGAAAGTGACTTTGTTGATATTATGGATGCCTTTTATGTCAATGGAGAGATTAGCCCGGGGTGCGGTTCTTCCTTTATTGCCTTAATTCCTAAGGTTATAGACCCGATCGGGCTGAAGGATTACCGTCCTATAAGCTTAGTGGGAATTATTAATAAGGTAATATCGAAGATTCTGGCTAATAGACTCAAGAGGGTGCTGGATAGTATTATTTCTCCGAGTCAATCTGCCTTCATTAGTGGGAGATACATCCTTGACGGGCCGCTCATTGTTAACGAGATTCAGAACTGGGCTAAAAAAGCTAAGAGAAAGATCTTCTTGCTGAAAATCGACTTTGAGAAGGCCTATGACAACATAAATTGGAACTTTCTTATCGATATTCTCAGGCAGATGGGTTTCTCCGAAAAGTGGTGTTTGTGGATTAAGGGTGTGGTCTCATCGGCCAGGGCTTCGGTTCTTGTGAATGGTTCCCCGACTTTCGAATTCAAGTGTCATAAGGGTATGCGGCAGGGGGACCCGATCTCTCCTTTTTTATTTGTCATTGTGATGGAAGCGTTATCGTGTATGATTGTCAGGGCTTGTGGTTTGGGTATTCTCAAAGGGGTCTCGCTTCCGAATGGAGGCCCGGTGGTCTCTCACCTTTTCTATGCAGATGGTGCGGTCATCATGGGGGAATGGAGTAGGGAGAATGTTTTAAACGTGGTTCGAATTTTGAGATGCTTCCACATTTGTTCAGGCCTCAAGATCAATTTGAGTAAGTCTAATCTTTTTGGGGTAGGTTCGCAACAGGTTGAGGTCGAAGAGATGGCCGATGTGGTCGGGTGTAGAGCCGACGCTTTCCCTTTCAAGTTCTTGGGCCTCTCGGTTGGAGCTAACATGGACCGAATATCAAGCTGGAGGCCGGTGTTCGATGTCTTTGAGAAGCGGCTCTCGTTGTGGAAAGCTTCTACGCTTTCGTTGGGAGGAAGGGTCACTTTAATTCGCTCGGTTCTGGAAAGCCTTCCGACTTACTTTTTGTCTCTTTATCTTGCTCCGGTTAAAGTTATTCGGGACTTGGAATCTATTATTCGCAAATTCCTTTGGGGGGGTTCTCCGGAGGCTCATAAAATTAATTGGGTTGCGTGGGATAGGGTGGCGTCTCCAGTTAAGATGGGGGGTTTGGGGCTTCAAAATCTTAAAGAAGTCAATGTTGCTTTGTTATCTAAATGGGTTTGGAGGTTCAAGAATGACCAAGGTAGCTTGTGGGTTAAAATTATTAGTGCCCTCCATGCCGGTTATAATGATTGGAGTTTCTTACCAGTTAAAAAAGCGTTAGGAGGGGTTTGGAGCAAAATTGTCTCGGCAGTTAACCGGCCTTTATGTGATAGCGTTCCTATCCGTCGTTTGTTTAAAGGTTTGGTCGGTAAGGGGGATAAGATTCTTTTCTGGCTGGATCCGTGGTTGTTTGATATTCCTCTAAAGGAGAGATTTCCAGCTCTCTTTCGCCTTGAGGTGGTAAAGACGTGCAGTGTTAGAGATCGGCTTGACGAAGGAGGTTTGTGGTTATGGAAGAACGAGCCAGACTCGGATGCGGAGAGGGCTGAATTGCAAGATCTTGGGGCTGCTGTGGCTTCGGTTTCTTTGTCTTTCGTCCCTGATAGGTGGTTATGGTTGGGTAGCGGCTCCAAGGAGTTTTCGGTAGCGGCTGTCAAAAAACATTTGGTTTCGCGGCGCGACTTTAGTAATCGGTTTATCATGGAAAAATGCAACTGGGTCCCAAAGAAGTGCAGCCTGTTTGCTTGGCGAGCAGAGATGAATCGGGTGCCTACGGTTGAAGCCCTCAGTAAAAGGGGAGTGGTGATTATCGATGATATGTGTAACTTTTGCAACGAAGGCCTTGACTCGGTTGCCCATATTTTCACTGCGTGCCCTTTAGCTTTGGGAGTGTGGGAGAAAATTAGTTTTTGGTGCAGGATCCAAAACTTTTTTGTTTTTTCGTTCAGAGATTTATTAGAGATTCACAATTTGGGGAGCAAAAGGAAGTCGGAGAGGGAAGCTATTTACGGCATTATTATCACAGCGTGTTGGGTCCTGTGGAAAGCTAGAAACAACTTGAGGTTTAATCGGAAAAGGGATAATGCGGAAGAGATCTTTAGTGAGATAAGGATTGTTAGCTTTTTCTGGTTCAAACATAGAGCTAGGAAAGGTATTTTAGATTGGAAGGATTGGTGTAAATTTGTAAACATATAATTGTTTTGGTTCCGGCCCGGTCTTCGGGTTCGGTGTTGTTAATGAAGTATACTTTTCAAAAAAAAAAAAAAACAAGTTGAACCATGTAGCGTCAACAAATACATCTCTATCAGTCATCATTCTGCTTTAATTTCTCCAACACATGATTACATACTTTTTCTTTGGTTACCAAGAAGAAAATTTTAATAAACCAAGCACATTAAAATACTGGCTCGGTGGTTGTTGCTGCGATGGCACTTTGTCATTGTCGATTTCATTTATGTCTTGAATGGTCTCTCTCGAAATGGGGTACAAACTATAAATAAAAAGTGTTGATTTTACATTCCACGTGATGTGCTTGTGGTCCTGTCTAACCTTTACGTGGTTGCTTGTTTTGATGGGACAACAAATAAATCTATACACAGCTGGAGCTCAATTATATGTACATCATCATTGATAGTCAGTCTCTACAGTTATATATACCAAGTCAAATTCTGACACATTTGTCAACTCTTTAATTTATTTGGAGTCACAGTACACATCACGAGCTATTGTATTTGTTTGTCGGAATTTATAAAAATGAATCACAAGCAACACAATAGAACCAACTTGTAGTTTTTAGGTCTCGTGATCGGTCTTTAGTTACTCTTTGGGTACAAAACTTGACCGACATAATACATATATATTTCTTTTCTTGTATGTATCAAATCAACAACTTTACAAAGTAACAACTAGTATAAGTAAGTAGGTAGAGAATGAATTAAGGGGCTCTAATTCATACCAATGGTCTTCTTGCAATGTACAACTGCCTCATGAATTGAGCTCTCGGAATCACAAGATCTTCGAAGATTATCCGCTCCACTTGTCCTAGAACCGGAAGCACTTGAACATTCCCAATTCTCCACTCCTTTTACTCTACTACTATGATCGGGCCTTCCTCGTCTCATTCTACACCAAAGTGGCCTAACCAACTCCATATACTTTTGAATTATCATCTTCGGTAACTTATTACACTTGCGTAGTGACATGGAGCGGCTTTTACGAAAGCGCCTATCCCCTTGAGTGGTCAAAGGAGGAGGAGGAACCGGGATAGATGATGGGACGCGTGATTTCAAAGGAAGCAGGATACCATTTGAAATGAGCTTGTCGGCGTGGACAAGAGTATTCATAGGGGTTTGGGAGTTTGGCGGGTTGAAATCAAAATCTTGATGAACGAGAAATCTTTTGGAGGGTGTGAGGTTAGGATCCATCTCGATGAAAGAAGCACCATCAAACGAGAGTCTAAAGGACCGGTTCGGGCTATCTAGAGGCGGGTTTAGGTTTACTAACCAAGTGTATGAAAAGCTCTCAACGGATGGTGGTTGTGAATCTTCCATGGATAACTTAAAAAAATCTAGGTGCTAAGGATTTAAATTTCAAAGTGTGGTGGTTATGTTGATCAGATATCCTAAACTATATATAACACTAAAAACACAATTATTCTGTGGTCCTTACTATATAATAAAGAAATATAATAAACGACAAATGTGAACCCTACACATGATGTAATGTCGCATGTTATGTTTTTTAGTATTAGGAAAGAGCAGGCATTGGTCCCTTACCTTAGAATATTTTTTTTCCCTAACACTTGTAGAGGAAAATACCATGGCATGATAATCTAGAGTCTAAACCGGCCATGAGCAGGCTAATTCATTTTTTTAATTGCTGATCCAACACACACTCTTTACACTTTTTAAACCTACTCTTAAATCTACAAGTCCACTATACGACTTAAACTTTCAACTAAAGGGACACCGTTACCTTGATACCGCTAGGCTACATGGCCTTTGATACATAGTAGACATACCTACGTATATGATAAATTGATAACGGGGTCGGCCAACCCCCATGAAATTTTCTTTTCATTTAGTATATATATGATCTAACCCCGACCCCTAAGAAATTTGACACCAACACTATGAAATTTTGACACTGACCCAAATAGTTATTTTGACACCAACCCAAAGGAAACTTAGATTTGGATTTTACAAATATAAATGTTAACACGTATAAAAAAAGTTTTAAATTAATTCTTTAATTGGACCAACACCCATCTTATTAATTCTTACAAATCCAACAACAATTAATTCTTTAATTGGACCAACACCTATCATATTAATTCTTACAAATCCAATAACCATATAAATAATTTAAGCCTATTTTTAGCCCAATAACCATTTAACGCAATACCAGTTTTAAACAATCAACAATTGAATTACAATACTTCCATAAATTAAAGATAGATGAATTTAGTTAACAGCAATTATATGCATATATACACCCACAAATGTTAAATTAGTGGTAAAATAATTTGAGGCAAACGAGCGAGCCAACTAAACAAGTCTAATAAGCGAGCCTACTGACGACCGAGTCTCTGGTCATGGTTATTAGATGTGTTGTTTGATTAATTTTATGTTAGCTTCAAAACTTGTTGGTTAATTACTCTAAAATATTTTGTTAATGTTAACTTGAAACTTGTTGGTTAATTACTTATCAGGGTTTAAATTTGTGACATGACCCGACCCAAACCAGATCAAGAGAATTTAAATTTCAGTAATAGATAACCACCGTTCAAAAATATCTGACTCATATGAAAAAAGTTTATGGGCCACCACTCCTTTGATAGGCTAAGATGCCTACCTTCATCTCTTCTCATGCCATATAATTGAGATGTTACAATTGAAAAGTATCCAAACATTTTATAGAAGACATTTCAAATGTTTGAACGCGTTGATTTTATAAAACTTTTAGTTCCTTCTTTTAGCTGGAATTTTTTAGTTCTTTTACTCGTGCGAGTATAAATAAAATGATATAATCCAAATTAGCTCATTGTCATTTAACTTTGTCGTTTACAAAGGGATCCTTGAAAATAAAAAAAGTTAATCGATCAAAACAAACTGAATCAGAAAACGATGTAGAAATCAACGGCAACTAAAGACATTTGATTATCCATTCTACACCGCGACGAAGCAGGGGCGGCCCTGGATGGATAGTTAAGTTGCAGGAAATTATAAAGTGCGTTTAACCATTTTAACGTAATTAACAAACTTTATTCTAGAAAACCAAACACTGGTCCCCCTTGGCTGTCGGGGAGAGAAGTGGACATGAATCATGGTAAGATAAAGCAGAAAGAGACTTCAAATTAACCAAATGGTCATTTAAGGACACAAGCAATTTATAACCAGATTCATGTTGTACACAAGTAACCTTGCGTGTTAGCCATAAACCCGAAATATAGTTAAGGTGTTAGGTTTCTGCGCATTACTGATGACATATAGCTTCGAGTTAAGGCCGGTGTGCACCTTACGAAGCGTTACAAGGACGATATAAATCATATAATTACTTGGTGATATTAGCTAGGCCTCACACTATTCAATTGCTATGTGACCAGATATCATTGCATGTAAACCCTATGTACAAACCAACAACATTATTGAAGCCTCTATACATAGACATTACCTATATATTAAAATTACAACCGAAAGAACAATAACCTATATATTAAAATTAGAAATCATTAAGTGATAAAGAAATGGTATCGGATATCAGTACCGGTATCAAACTTACTATATATTAAAATTACAACCGAATGAACAGTAACCTATATATTAAAATTAGAAATCACTAAGTGATGAAGAAATGGTATCAGATACCAGTACCGGTACCAAACTTACAAAACCGGGTGTATTTTCGGTACCGGTTCGGCACCGGTATTCACTAATTTTTACCCTTAAATATCGGTGTCGTACCAGTACCGACCGGTGCCAAACCGTACCGTACCAGGTATATTCGGCACCGATACCCACTTTTGGGGATTTCGGTAACGGTATTTTCGGTACCGGTTGATACCGAGCTCATCAAATCCTGTAGCAATAAGTAAACTGTATTATTCGTTTGAATGAGGTTTTATATACACAACAACTTATTTTGCTTTCTTCTTTTTTTGTCTTTTTCTGTAATGAATGAATTGTAGCATGTAAAATTAACTTGGATATTTAGATTATTGATGAGCAAATCATATTAAATCATGTAATCAAACCGGTACTGTATCGGTACCAAATTTACTATATCAAATCATTTCCGGTACCAAATTGGTACCCATCTTTTGATGTTTTCAGAATCATTACTTTCGGTTCGACACCGGTCTAGCACCATACTTGTATTTATTGATTTTTACCTTTAGACACCATACCGTATTGTACCGAGCATTTTCTGTGGCGGTACCTAATTTCGATGATTTTTCCGGATTGGTATTTTTGGTGCTGTTACCGTACCAAGCTCATCCATATTTTAACGTGTTCGCGCCGTAATAACTGAACTGAAAACAACTGAATTTCCAACGTGTAGGACGTGTGGGTCCTATTATTATATATTAGGTTATTCAAAATCTCTTTTTTTAGGATGGAGTGACTATTCTTACCATGTCATTTTTATTTATGTTTTGATATTCGGTATCTCATTGCCGTTGCTGACACGCGTTTTGCAGTCACTGAGTCCCGCCGCAACGCGCGGACGGAAAATCAACTAGTTTTATATAATATTGAGGAAAAAGTAGAAGGAAAAAAACCATTTTATTGAAACCTCTATAATAGAAAAAAAAATTATAAAGACCAAACTAGATCTCTATATCATATAGAATGTGCACATGTAGAGATTTCAATGTAGTTAAACTACACCTTTAATGTAGTTTAGTTTCTTTAAATTTTTCTTTACTATAGAGGTTTCAATGTAGTGGTTTTTTTGTTGTTTTTTCTACTTTTTCCTATATATTATATAGAATGTCCAGATAAGTTAAGGTGAGTAACATATAGGTAGAGATAGAGGGTTGCAGTGGCAGACCCATGAATTATTTGTTTGGGGTACGGATGAGTGGTTCAAGCATATTTTCAAGGGGTGTGGTCGGTTTTTTTGCCTAAAAAATACACTAATTGTTTTTCAAATGGCGTGTCCACCCACCCTGGGCTTCACCTAGGTCCACCCCTGGAGGGTTGGATGTGAGAGGATTTTTTAAAATTAACAAAATTTAGAGAAAAAATGTACCTTTGATTTAAATATATAGATGGAGATGGAGTCTCTAATGTGAATGCTCTAAAGCAAATTCTCTTGTAAAAGAAACGGCCCTACCAATCCTACGCCACCCCAAACTCAAACAACTAGTCAACGAAAACTCAAGCAATTTATAGGTAGGGGGACTATGGCACCGGCCCTAACCTTTAAACAGTCATTGGACGAAACCTCAAATAACCGCCTAAAAAGGAAGGTTATGAAACAAGCTCTAACTTTACGTTTGTAAATGATGTATGGTAATATTATCAGTGGCGTGTGTATACCATACTCCGAAATATATCACACGCAATTATGCAAGGATTGCATTGTCGGAACATCTAAACTAAAGGATATTGCTCAACACTCTTTCCAAACCTATGTGATCTCAAAAACGCTATGAAAGTTTCTAAAAACATTTTCATGATGTTGCTTTGTAGGTTTTCATGATAGTAGAGCACACTTTCACTTTTCTTGATGGTATAACTAATCTATTTTTTAGTGTTCAATGATTATGAGCATAGTGTTTGTCTTATTCCATGTTAAATATCTTTCAAACACTCTTTAAGATTCATTCATAGGAAAGGTCTTAATATAGCAATGATCTGGTAAATTTGTATATATGATGTTTTTTATGTAGGCCATGCGTTATATCATTCTTAATTTTGGGGATTTGATTTATACTATGAAATATTGGAATTTAATAATCTCAACTATTCGTCGTTGGCCACCATCAGTCTCAACTTCAAAAAATAACCATTGGCAGTCCCAACTATTAACGTATTGGCCTCCAATAGACCGTGACTAACAGAACCATAACGTTGTTAGTCTCCGGTCGCCGGAAAACGTATTTGGCCAGAAAACTCATTTTTGGCCGGAAAACTCAATATTTTCACCTCAAACATTTTTGTAACCTTATTACGGACATTTAGGAACCTTTCTAGTAAAAGCCCCAATTAATGAAGTCGTCGGAAAACTTCTTTTTTTTTTCACTGGAAAACTTTGTTTTGGCCGGAAAACTTAACATCTTCGTCCCAAACCTCTTTGTAACCTTAGATCGGACCTTTAGAAACTTTTTTCTAGCCAAAAATGATTTTTCGGCGACCGAAGATTAACGACGTTAGGGTTTTGTTAATCAGGATCCATTGGTGACCAATATGTCAAAAGTTGGGACTGACAGTGGTTATTTTTTAACTTTGGACTGTTGGCGGCCAACGACGAATAGTTGAGATTACTAAAATCCAATATTCCTTATACTTTTTTTTTTAACGGAAAATTTGGATAACTGACGGACCATTGAAGTATCATCGTGCCACCAGCAGAACCACCCGATCATATCCATCCGCACTAGGCAATAATGCCTATACACCAATTCAGGAAAAAACCCAATAAATCTGGGAAACCCCCTCCCCCCTTTGTGGGAATCGAACCCATGACCTAATGGTCATAAGCCTTATCTCACCTCCAAAATACCACTAAGCTATAATGCCATAGGAGTTGAAACCCAATATTCCTTATACTATCAAGTTAATAAGTGTTTACATGTTTAAGTTTGGTTACTTTCTTTAGAAGGGTTAGGTTCATGAAAAAAACCACTATAATATTGAAACTAAGAAACTATAACCAATCAGTCATTTTTATATCTTTAATTATAAGATTAGTATTGTAAAAAGTAAAAAAGAAATATACGAGGTATATATATAGTTTACGAGTTACATGTATGTATCTCGTGAACTACGTGTAGTTTTTTTTCCCTTTTGTTTCGGAAAAGTTTAATAATGTATGAAAGAAATGAAAATATATATTTTATTCCAAGTTTAATCAAATGATACGATTTGGGGTGTCCATCGAACCGAATATCGAATTTTCGAATTATTTGAATAATTTTTATTTTCCTTGAATTCGAATTCAATTAAAACCTACCCAAATTTATTCGAATCCGTATTCGAATAAAAAACCCAATTCGTATTCGATTAAAAATTCCAATTCCAATTCGAATCGAATTCGAATAAATTCAATTTGATTCAGATTCTTTTAAAACATGTAAAAGAACTATCCAAACGAAACATAAATTTTAAAGTAGTCATAAAACACAATATCACATTAAAAAGTTCGAAATAAAGTACCACAAGTCTAAAATACAAAACGAGAAGTCGGGAATAACCACTCCACCTTATAAGTTAGTATTTTTAGGGTTAGAAATCTATTGATAGATTTGTTAGGCTATAGGGTGTCGGGTGCATGGGTTGGGTCATCAATCGCCACGTAGGATCATTAATGGATTGCTATATCATCCCCTTGCCTCATCCACCCTGGTTGGCATGGATTAAACCATGGCAACCATGGGCCTCCTTTCCTTTTTCAATATTTCATTTTCCTTTCACAAAAATAAATAAAAATAAGAGAATAGTGGTTTGGGTCATGACCACGCTCTTAGGATAGTGGTTTTTGATGATGAACTAGATTTGGATGACGTGGCGCTGATGTGGAGGGTCATGATGACTATAAAGGTCATGACCACACTCTATAGCCTTACTTAAGTTTTAGTTATGGGTCTCATATAGGGGGTTTGATAATGGGTAATTTTACTATTTGGAATAAATTTTGAAAATAATTTATAGTATAGGCTATAACCCAATAAAAGTTATACATATATTATATACAAAAATAATAATAAAAATGTATAATTTTTATTTAAATTTCGAGTCGAACAAATTCGTATTCGATTTACTCGACTCGAACTTAATCGAATTTTAAATGTTTCGAATTCTAACAAATTCTGAACGGTCCATCATAACTTTTAGGCCCATAAATTCGTAAACGATTTGTCATACCGTTTGAGAAACACAGAAAAGCCCAAGCAAAACCATAAGTTAAGAAAATGGGCCCAAACTTAAACTATATATACTCAATCTCTGAACGTACACGAAAGAGAACCCAACTTTTAGGGTTTATCAGACCCTCGTTCTTCAATAATCATCAACAGCCATGCCGAAGCACTACAGACCTGCTGTATGTTGATATCAAATTGGCAAATAAAATCATTACAAAACTTGAATAATATCTTCTTATGTTCTAATTTGCAGGGGAAGAAGAAGGAAGGCAACGCCGCCAGATACATCACCAGGTCTCAAGCTGTCAAGTACCTTCAAGTCAGCCTCTCTGTTTTCAGGTATTCACTTAATATCATTATTCCTAAAGATATATGTTGGAAGTTTTAAGACTTGATTAAATATATATTCTCATTTAGTGTTGAAATTATGGGTGTGCATGGTTTGGTTATTAGCATTAATCGAAACCGTAACAGAAGTCATCGGATAAACGATTCTTTATTCGCTTAAATTGTCAGTTTTGGGTTCGGTTCAGTTAATTTCGGTTAATAACCAAACCAAACAAGGGTTAAATTTTTTTTTACAAGTACATGTAATGGAGATATACATACATGAAATAGATGTATATATACATGAATTGGAGTTATAAACTTATAATTAAATGAAATGGAGGTATAAATACATGAAATAGATATAAATGATTTGGTTTGGTTCGGTTAACTGATGGTATTAGAAAACCGATAACCGATTTTTGGTTAATTCGGTTTCAGTTAATTTCTGTTCGGTTTCGTCGGTTAACGGATTGGTTATTGCTCACCCCTAAATCATGTTTATAGGTTTGAAGAGATTAGTGTTTAATCAATGAATAAGTTTGGTTTAATGTATGACTTAACAACAATCTTTAATGTTTGGGTGTGGAATTCAACAGGAGATTATGTATCTTCAAAGGTGTTTTCCCGCGGGACCCGAAGAAAAAAGTGAAGGGAAACCACCATACTTATTATCACATGAAGGATATCTTGTTTCTTAAACATGAGCCACTTCTTGATAAATTTCGTGAGATGCGAGCGTATGAGAAAAAGGTTAAGAAAGCTGTGTCTAAGAAGAACAAGGATCTTGCTGAACGGTTGTTGACTAGAAAGCCTACTTACACTCTTGATATGCTTATTCGAGAGAGGTTGGTTTTTATCTTATTTAAGTTTTTAACATTTTTACTCGCTGTTTTTAGTTTCGTTTAATATATCGCTTTCTTGATATGTATTTTGTGTCTGGCTTTAGATATCCGAAGTTCATTGATGCATTAAGAGATTTGGATGACTGTCTTACAATGGTGCACCTTTTCGCTGCCTTACCTGCTATAGAAAGGGAAAATATTCAAGCAGAAAGAATCCACAACTGTCGAGGGTATGCATTGTCTCACTGAGAGGGTGTTTGGGATTACGTTTTAAAGTGATTATTTGATTATTGCGTTTGTAAAACATAAATAATCTAAAAAAGTGTTTGGATGAAAAAGTGATTATCTGCCTCCAAAACGCAGTTTTGGAGAAGCATGTACCTACATGCTTTTTCAAAACGCAGTTTTGAAAATGCATAATCTATTTTGAACTATGCAGTTAATGCGGTAAAATATCGTATATCGGTAAAGGACTGATATTTGAAATATAGGTTATCTCGGTGAGATATCAGTGGGATATCGGTAATTTTAATATAATGCAGAATTTATATATATAGCAATTTAACACCAATAATTCAGTGATATATCGGTTATATCGGTCAAGTATCGGTGATATCGGTCAAATATCGGTTATAAAGGTCAAATATCGGTAAATATCGCCGATAATATCGGTACTGATATTTTGACCGATATTTTACTAAGGGACCGATATGACCGATATATCACCGATATTAACTGCATAGATTTTGAAAACGCAACACCAAACACCCCCTGAGATTTCTTCTAGCTCTATTTTTTGTTTTTTCTGATACTTTAATCAAAATTTTCTTAAAAAAAGTTATAATGGCATATATGTTTAATCAGGTTAAGCCTTGAGTGGCAGGCGTATATCTCCCGTACACATAAATTGCGAAAGGCTTTCATATCAGTGAAAGGAATATATTACCAGGTACAATGATCCTGACATATCTGTTTTTTTTTAATCTTTTGCACGTGTAATTTCGACTAGTGTGTTACCAATTAACCCATGTTTAGGCAGAGGTTGAAGGTCAAAAGGTGACATGGTTGACTCCTCATGCACTCCAACAAGTCATGCCTCAAGATGTGGATTATAAGATCATGCTTACCTTCTTGGAATTTTATGAGGTTTGTGATCAATAATTAAAGTTCGATACTTCGGTTATATATTTTTAACTGTTACTTACGTATACATTTACTTGATATGCAGACTCTCCTTGGTTTTGTTAATCTCAGACTATATCATTCAATTAAGTTGAAATATCCACCTATTCTTGATCCTCGATTGAAAGCTTTAGCCGCAGGTATGAACCTGAACTTGCTATAACATGTTTAAATTCTTGCTGGATAACTCTTTTAAATATTTTGTGTAGATTTATATGCTTTGACAAGATACGCTGATGCTAAAGACCGAGCAATTGGAGCAAATGATGAGGAATCTGAGCTTAGGTTAGCACAGCTTCAGGACCAACTTCCTGCTAATGAACCTGGTGCATTAATGCACCTTGTTGAAAACGTTGCTGATGATAACGAAGATGATGAAGAAACGATAGCCTGCAAAACACTCTTCCAGAATAAAACATTTTTCTTGGGTCGTGAGGTAAAGATCATTGTATATCTTCTAAAGTTTATATATGTTAGCATATCGTGTAACTCCTTTTCAAAATGTGACTGTGCGTGTATTATGTCAGGTTCCAAGGGAATCGTTGCTGTTTGTGATTACTGCATTTGGTGGTGTGGTTTCATGGGAAGGTGACGGGGCTCCATTTGACGAATCTAATCAGGACATTAATTATCAAGTATGTTTGATGTTTAACGATCACCATGAAACTTATTTTGACATCAATAATTCATCGTCTTATTACGGAGTATTTTGTAGATTGTGGACAGGCCAACTCAAAGCCACAGGTTCATTTCAAGAGACTACGTACAGCCACAATGGGTATTTGATTGTATAAATGCGCGTATCATACTACCAACTGAAGAGTACATGGTTGGGAAGTAAGTTTAGAAAAAAAAAACGTCTTATTTTTATTAGTTTGAATATTTCTTAATATTTTAGAGAGAAAAATGCTCGGATAGTCCCTGTGGTTTGCTCATTTTTCACTTTTAGTCCCTAACTTTCTAAAATTACACATATAGTCCTCCAGTTTTTGAATTTCGTTCCTGCATAGTCCCTGCCGTGAATGGAGGTTAGTTTTTGGTGTTAGGTGCGTGTGAAATGACAAAAATGCCCTTACTTTTTACCTATTAATAAGAGAAGACTTAACTTTTTACCTATTAATTTGACAGTAAGGGTATTTTTGTCATTTCATACGCATCTAACACCAAAAACTAACCTCCATCCACGCCAGGGACTATCCGGGAACGAAATTCAAAAACTTGGGGACTATAGGTGTAATTTTAGAAAGTTAGGGACTAAAGGTGAAAAATGAGCAAACCATAGAGACTATGCGAGCATTTTTCTCTATTTCAGATGTTAAACAATTTTTGTTAATTAGGGTTCTACCACCACATTTGTCACCATTTGTTGACAATGAAGCGGAAGGGTACGTACCTGAATATGGAGAAACCATAAAAAGGCTTCAAGCAGCCGCAAGAAAAGAAATCCTTCCAATGCCAGGTGGCGAACACGATGATCTTGAGAATTCGCAGAATCTACTTGCTGAAGGTATCAACGACAGGACAAAAGCTAAAGCTGCTGCTGAGAAAAAACAAGAGGTTGCTTGCTACTTTTTTTAATAAATTTTTATATTTGAAAATGTAATTAAATGCGTTTGTGGCTGCAGATGGCGCTTCATGAAAAACAATATCATCAAGAACTAAAGGAGGAATTAGAAGGAATGCAGTATACACCAGATCCTAATATCGATGACGACGTTAAAAGCAATGTTGAAGAAAATACAGATGATGTGTCCCCAGAGCAGCTTGTTAAGGATGATGAGAATATGGCTATGCTTTCAATGTCCCGTAAACAGAGAGGACTTTATGAAGCGATTAAGGTTAGTTTGATATATATTCTATATTTTCAAAAAGTTATAATTTGAGATATAGTGTTAGTTGAAATAATAATTTGGTTTGCTTTTTTCAGATTTCACAACAAAGGAAAAGGGCAAACGTGGAAACACTAGAGAGAAGGAAGAAAAATATTCAAAAAAACAAGAAAACATCAGATTGAAAGATGGTATATGAGTCGGGTTGCTGCTTTTCCGAATGATAAATTATTTTTTTGTAGTTACATTCTGTTTTTGTTGGAACCTATTGAAATCTGATATCTTGAATTAGTACAAGATATCAGATCAAATTACAAACTCTAGCGGTTCAGAAGCTAGCAATTTTTGATCTCGATGCTTTTCTCCTTCAGAATCAACTCATTGAAAGTCCAGATGCCGAATGCATACTTGTGTTAGACCTCCTTTGACATGCGTGGCGTTAATATCTTATTTTACAACTGCCAAAACATACAGTCGAGATATCAAAAGGCATTATTGTTTGGTTCAGAACGGATTTTGACAAAATTAATGACACGTAGATACGGATCCTTTTACTAAAGGGTTAGTTTTTGCCAATAGTGGGTATGGGGGCCGTCCCCATGCCCATCCGCTGCTCGCCGCCCCGGCTCCCCCACCCCCCTGCTCCGGTGCTGGGCCAGGCCCGGCTTCTCCGTCCGCTCACAGCTGGTTTCAACGTCCCTCACTCACACACATATCTATACATACATATATATAACGTGGTTCATTCCCCACCCCCTAGGTCCATACCCTTTAGGCCCCTGCTTACGTGGTGGCCCATCCCCTTGGGGACGAGGCTCACCATACCGGGTAGTCTCATGCTTTCCAAAAACATATCGACAAAAAAATCACCCATTGTGCCAAGTTTAAGCGACTCCCAGAAAACCAAATATAAACACACTTTGTCTTACTAAAAAACAAATTCAGGATACCAGTGAGGCTACAAATCAGTAAAACTAATAAAATTTGAAAAATAACAAAGAGACGGGGAGTTAGATAGTGATGTAGCTCACCGCATTCTGGCTGGCTGGTGTAGGTGGAGAGCAGCCACAAAGATATTGTGCGGCTCGAGGTTCCCAACTAAATTAAAGGGGAAATTTTATCGGGTTGCAGTAAGACCTGCAATGCTATATGGGACAGACTGTTGGGCAATTAAGAAATCACAAGCACGCAAAAAGAAGGTAGCAGAGATGAGGATGTTGAGGTGGGTGTGTGGTCACACAAGGTTAGACCGAATAAGAAATGAGGTTGTTAGAGAAAGGTTAGGGGTGTCCAAAATATCATATAAGATTAAGGAGTGGAGATTGAGATGGTTTGGACATGTGAAGAGGAGGAGAGCAACGGCCCCAGTTAGAGTAGAGGTAGACCCAAATTGACTTGGGATGAGCGGATTAGGCAGGATTTGATAGAAATACACCTCTTTGAAGACATGGTCCAAGATAGGAGTTCGTGGAGACGTAGGATTAAAGTTAAGGAGTTTTAGCGGTTAGGTTAGATGTGGTTCGGTGTTGTCAAAGGGGGTATAGATTTGCCTACACTTTAGATGGTCTTGGAGGGTGATTGTCTTGATATGTATATGGATATGAGTATGTTTCTCTATGATGCATATTTACCTTCACTCTACTGTCTATCTTTTTAATTTTTTTACCACGGCTTTTGTCTCAGGTAGTTGGTACTCTTTTAGTGCTGGGGGTCTCTCTAGAAACAGTCTCTCTATCCTCAACTATAGGGGTAAGGTTTGCCTACATCCCACCCTCTCCAGACATTGTCATTAGCTTTGCTAATTGCGGGATTTACTGGGTATGGTTGTTATTGTCGTTGTTGCTATTAAGCTGGGAAACAGACTGGATGTTTACATTCTGACGAGTGAATTTCAAGGATTGTCCTTTATCTTTATACCCATTTTCAGGCGTTGTCCTTTATGTTCAAACTTGACGAGTTTTGTCCTTTTTGTTTTCATATCATACACGTTTTGTCCTTTAGGCCTAACCCAGTTAGTTTTTTCAGTTAAATTTGGTCATGTGCTTTGCACATGAGAGCATTTTTGTCAATTTAAAGGTAAGTTCAATGGCAGATTTACAACTCAAAGCTTCTACAACCTTTGAATTGACAAAAATGCCCTCATGAGCAAAGCACATGACCAAATTTAACTGAAAAAACTAACTGGGTTAGACCTAAAGAACAAAACGTGTATGATATGAAAACATAAAGGACAAAACTCGTCAATTTTGAACATAAAGAACAGCGTCTGAAAATGGGTATAAAGATGAAAGACAAACCTTGAAATTCACTCCATTCTAACCCATAAACAATGACAATAATTTTATATCAGACTAGCCTAGACACAATTTTCCAAAATTCACTTTCAAAACTTAAAAGTTGACAAAACATATATATTTACAACTTTAACATCGAGTTTGGGTTCCGAGTTCTAATGCTACAAGAGGGTGATCTTATCCTCTGTATCAATTATGAGTACCAAACATTATCTTTGTATAAAAGTAGAAAAAATGAGGAAAATTTGTGACGTAAGAGAAAAACTACTTCATAAGATCTATGAATACAAAGGCATTCCAAAGGCTGTGTAAGAGCATGGATGGCAGCAAGTTTCTCGACCGTGCATAAACTGTGCCCATTACTATCCCAAGAAACACAAGTGGTAACATCCTCTGCATATTGAAATGAGCCAATGCAAACGCTAAAGAACTCACCAATATCGAGCACCATAAAGGCATGTACCTGGTCAATGAAGGGAGAAGAAACCCTCGAAACAATATCTCCTCCCAAATTGGGGCACAAACCGAGACAACAGTTGCATAAAGTGCCATTGCCACAGGATCTCGTGCAACAATCGATTGTTCGACATTTGATACCGCTACTGGAGCAAGAGGAAGCATGGGCAATAGATTAAGGTTGACTTGTGAAAGACAGTTGACCAACGGGAACATGAGGCATCCTAGGCCCACATCGAATACCCATTTCCCTTTAAAGCTGAACTTGAACCAATCAGGTGAAAGAGGACGGAACGGTGCAAGGCAGCGATGGAGGATTGTGATCCCTGCAATGCCTTCGGCTACATCTGTCAAAAGACTGTACAATGCTTGTCCTCTACATGTTAAGGTCTCCTTTCGGAAACCTGCTAAATGAGCCAGAAATGGTATTATCCAAGATCCTACAAACCAGAACGAGGCAATCCAAAGAAGCATCACCTGCATTATTAAAGTTGGTTACTCTTCAACAAGGGGAAAGAGGTGTGATAAATATAGCTGATGTTTTGACTTTCAGTTTAGGTTAAAATTGTAAATATTAGAAAGTCATAGTTTGAGTCTATTATGTATTAATAGATAGTATACGGGTCAATCTGTAAATTAGTAATACACACGTCATTTAGGTGATTCCGCTCAATTTTCATTAAAGGCGGTTCGGTAGGGTGGATCCAACGATATACTAGACTCGAAAAACCAGAAACACCAATATAATGTCCCACATATGGCATAACACCAATGATTGACTATTCAGGTGATTCCTGTCAGATTTCACTTAATTAGGTTCGGTTCGGTACGGTATCAGGTGGACCAATCATAGTTGTCAATAGCGAATAGAGGCCAATAACAACAAGCTACCTATATGCTACGTAGCGATATCGACAAAATAGCGCTCGCTATCTCATGTTTAGCGATAAAGTAGAGAAACAAAAAAAAAATACATGTTATCGAGCAGTAGATATGAAGAAAATACAGAAAAATACATGTTGACCAAACCTGAGGTATTGAGCAGTGAAGATGACATAAATGAAAAAATAAAATAAAAACATCACTATTCATTGCTATGTACTATATAGCGACATATGACCTATACGCTACGTAGCGTGCTTTAGCGAGCGCTATAACCGCTATTGACAACTATGGACCCATTGAAAAACTAGACTCGAATAACCAGAAACACCAATATAATCTCCCACATATGACAGAACACCACCAATTTTTTTTTAAAAGGCTAGCTGGTTATAGGTATGTTCTCCACCTCTTTATCGTGTATACCAGATTTAGGTTTGGGATGTTTGGCATTTTAAAAATACTAGAATGTGGTTGCCAAATACACTAAATACTAAGACTTATAAAAAAATCATTATAGAACTTAAAATAACCATATTACCATAACTTTATATAATGCTAGTACTCACAACTCAAAATAGACAGTAGGAGATGTAAATAAAAGGGAAAACAAAAAAGTGGACTACAGAAAAAGGTTCCAAGCATTTGGAGTGTCGATATTTAATTATTATGGAATAATATGGTATACGACTAAAGGGTTAGCACCTCTTCATTTATTTTGTTTTCATGCTTGACTTTCCGTATAACTAAGGGCATTATGTCAAATCTCTAAAAAGTAAGTCAACTGATCCATTTCTATAGTTGCACCTAAGTAATATAAGCCACATGTAAATAAACTAAGCAATATCCACTTTTTATGATTAAGTGTAAAATGGCTACAGATTGCAGTCACATATGCGTCTATAGAAGTATCATCGCTTCCCAACCTTTTACATAAGAACTTAAAACTACTTTGTGGGTTGTTTTTTCTGGATCGTTTCATGTAACTAATTAACAAGACTATAAAAGTTAGTAGATCTTGGCAATTGGTTATCAACTATGTAGCACGGGAACGGGTACAGGACTGAGGTACGGGGACGATACAGGTACGGGAAACGACAAAACTCAAAAATCCAAGATACGGGTACGGCAAAGGTACGACAAAAAAATATAGAAAAATAAAAATATATTAAACAGAGTTCAAAATAGATATATATTAATGTCAAATGTAATTAATTACCAAAATATTTTTTAAAACATAAACAAAATAAACTGAAAAAAAAAAAGAAACTAAAATTTGTGACATGATTTTTTTTTTTTTTTCGTATTATCTTTTTGACCACTAAAATATATGATGGTTAGTAATCCAATTTACAATGACTTTTCACTTCACCTTAACTGGTGTTGGAAAAGCAAATGTATTAATATGAAAATAGTATATACCTTTTTTAACTTAAAATAAAAGAAAAACTATCCAAACATCGGGCATCTTATTCATCCTTTTCACAGCTCCGGCGATACCAGTTTAGCCGCCGCCCGTTCTCGCCTATAAACATTTAGCAGCCGTCCCCGAAACCTTTAGCTACCGTCCCCATTTTCCGGAAACGTTTAGCAACGGTCCCCCAATATCCGGAAACGTTTAGGGAATGTCCCCATGGCGTTTCCGTCCCCCAAACGTCCCCGAGACGGGTACTCCATGCTTCCAGGCGTCCCCGTGCTTCATAGGTTGTCAACATGAAAAGAATTTATAAAAGCTTAAGTGATGAAAGATAAAAGCAAATGGTTGCACCTGAAGAATGGTCTTAGCCGTCCACGGAACTGTCCATGGTTCTGCACTGAATATAGCATCTACAGCCTGAAAACAGCATGACGCATGTGAGTTAAAAAAGTTTATCCCTGCCGATGCATTGATGCAAGGGGTCAGGCAAATACTCTCCACAACAAGTTCAACGAAACTAAAAACACAATAAAACGATATAACTATAGATATATATTCAACTGTGTATGTTCTCGTTTCCTCTTCCAACAAAGAAACTTTGTGCTGTACATCATCACATCTCAACTGATTCATAATGATTAATGGATAATTCAAATCATGAACTTTACTGAATCGTCTTCTTAATCATCATTAAATACATAGTGGCTTCCTTAATAACCATCACAATAGCAGGAAGTACCAACCAACTGCAATACCTACCTTCCTGAGTTTTAAAGTCCAATCATGCTTCACATTTGATCGGTTTGGTTCTTGTTCCACTGTATCTCCTCCTGGCAAAGTATCCCCTCCCGTCTCAGGAATACCATAATCCAAGTTTTCGTCTTTGAAGCATGAGAATCGCCAATTCTACACAATAACATTAAACCTAATTGGTTCAAAAATTATACATACAATAAATGTGTAAGGTGGAAACTAACAAATAACTAAGGTTATAAGTAGAATTCATCCATGTGTAGGCAAAATTAACAAGTAGCTTATAAGTAATTTCAATGAAAAAAGGCTGCTAAAAGCTCCGGCCTATGTTTAATTAATTAATAGGTTGACTTACGTTTGAAAAAGAAAAAGTGGAGAGGGAAGCGGTCCGATTGAGTGAAGTATATGTATAGGGTTTATACTTGAGTCTTGGTGTAGAATAAAGCGATGGGCGGAAAGAAAGCGATGGGCACAAAGAAAGCGGTTGGCAAGTGGTAGTAGACATAGTGATTTAGATCTCCCGGACGAAACCCTAGCGAGGTCGTTCCCGCATGATTGAGACCAAAGATATGTCAACGATACTTGTTAGTAGTGAAAGATGAAGGAGGGTACCAGCGGCGGAGAAAGTTCCGGCGATGGCGAAAGGAAACAGTGGTTTGGTAAGGAGGCATGATGATGATGATGGATGGCGTGTTGTTTTTGGGTGGCTTCGAATGTTCTAGAAACTAAATGGCTGATATTGCAAACGTTATCTCGTCGCCAATCTATGCTACTTTATACTTGGAACAAAATGGTGTGAGTGAGAGACTTCGTGTCTTAAGGTATCCATGTTCGATTCGTGTTCTTTGTATAATTTTTTTGCGGCATCCGGTGATGATGAAAGACTAGACGAGTAGGCGTAGATTGCTAATTCGATCTTGGATCTGAACGGGTTTTACATTATCGCACTATCATGCCTTCGGGTACTGTTCACGGGCTTCGGCCCTAGGTGAGGGTTCCCCTATTCGAAGACCCGTGTATCCCGATGTGGTGAATTTCGCCAGTAGCCCATTTGCAGGATTCGTTGGTCATTCAAAAAAAGAGTGTAATTTCATGCGCGATGTGACGAGAATTCGGTCTTAAGGGGTGTTCGTCGAATCGAATATCGAATTAGTCGAATAATTTTTATTTTCCCTTGAATTCGAATTCGATTAAAACTTACCCAATTCGATTCAAATTCGTATTCGAATAAAAAACCCAATTCGTATTCGATTTAAAATTCGAATTCGAATCGAATTCGATTGGATTCAGATTCTTTTAAAACATGTAAAAAAAACTATCAAAATGAAACATAAATTTAAAATCAGCCATAAAACACGATATCACATTAAAAAGTTTCAAATAAAGTACCATCATTCAAAACGAGATATGATGAACAACCACTCCACATTACAAGTTAACATTTTTAGGGTTATAAATCTATCGATAGAGTTGATACTTAGATTTTAGTTATGGGTCATGTAGTGGATTTGGTAATGGTAATTTTAATACTCGGAATAAATTTTTAAAATAATTTATTGTATAACCCGATAAAAATTATATATGTATTATATATAAAAAATAATAAATAAAATGTATTATTTTTATTCGAATTTCGAATCGAATCGAATTTGAAATTGTAAATTCGTATTCGATTCGTATTCGATTTACTTAACTCGAATTGAATCGAATTCGAATTCTTATAACCAAAACGAATTCTTGATAATCGAATTTTATTTAATCAAATTTCGAATTTTTCCAATTTAAAACGAATTCTGAACACCTCTAGTTTTAATTGTTATTGTTTTTTTGAGTTCTAATATTACCGGTATTCAATATGGTTTATGATATAAAATTTGAATATACCAATATTAATTTATATGTGCTCTTATAGTACTAGATTGTTATATTAAATTATAGACCTGTTTATTACACGTGGTTGTATAATAGAACGATTTAATTACATAATCTGTAAAAACCTCATATTACGTATTTTTATTATCATATAACAGTTCACACAACTTACTATAATTTATCACAAAATCAACCAATATTAATTAATAACATTGAAATACCATAATAGCTTGCTTATTACACATGTTAAATACTGAAAACATGTATACACAAAGATATAATCTTCATATGACTGAAATTACATACTACATTATATATAATAGTGTTTATAAATAAAATTATTTTTATTGTTTTGTATATAAATAAAATTATTTTTATTGTTTCGAGGGTGCTACTTTCTACACCCCCCTATTTACTTTTTTCACCCCCCTCCTCTCACATACTTATAGGTGGGGCCTGCGTGGGACCGACAGTTTTCCTCTCACAAGGGGGGTATAATCAGGAAATAGGGGGGGTGCGTATAGAATGAGCCAATAGATTAAAGAAAATTATCCTTAGCCTTTTTTATGTCAAAAGCAGGAACATCAATCGAATCAATCTAGGAGTAGGCCAAGTGTCGTTCACACTTTTCCATTTTCAAAACCTGCAATAATATTACTGAGAGAGAGAGAGAGAGAGAGAGAGAGTAGCGGACAGAGGAGGGCTGACCTTCCCCCTCAATGGCGGCGGCAGCGGCGGTCTAAGAGAGGCTCGGGACGGCGACGGTAGTAGTGCTTCAAAACTCCGGCAGTCACAATCACTCCGGTAACATCTTTAACCCACCTTCTTCTCTCACTCTTTAATATGACTGAAGGGCTGAGGATAACCGCGACTCGAGTTCCTTCTGTCCATCATCATCACTGATGAAAACAACATCAATAGATCGAAACGATGGTGGTTGTGGTGGGGGTGGTGATGATGGCGGGGACGGAATCAGGGTTTAAAATTGATGAGAAATGACGAGGGTGAAGTGGGTGTAATGTGTGAATTTTTTGAGGGTTTTGTTTGGTTATGAATCGGAGCTTTGTTATTATGGAAGCCATTGATGTTGAAGAATTGAAGTTTCAGGAAGAAGATTTTGGGGATTTAGAGATTAGGGTTTGAATTTGGGGATGGGTGGTTGATGGTGGAGGTGGGTATGGGTTTAGGAGGCGGAGGTGTGGTGGTGGAAGGGGATGGCGGTGGTGGGGAATGGTGATGGCGGCAAAGGTGACGGTGGTGGTGGTTTTTAGTGAGAGAGAAAAGAAAGAGTGTGTGTATATTTTTTTATTTTTTATATATGGTTCAGTAAGTGTGAGTCCCACTTATATTCATAAATGTTCTTTTAATGTTTTCTTTTTTCAATGAAGGGTATTTTTGTCATTTCACATCATTTTAACAGAGAAAAGTAACTGAAGTTAGACCCATGGACTATCCGGGAACAAAAATTGAAAACTTGGGGAGTATTCAAGTAGTTTTAGAAAGTTAGGGACTATAGGTGAAAAAAGGCGAAACCACAGGGACTATCCGGGCATTTTTCTCTTTTTATAATTAAAAAAAAATGATATGCTGCATGATTAACAATATCTAGGGGTAAGCAATAACTGAATCGTTAATTGAAACCGAACTAAAATGGACGAAACCGAATCGAAATCAACAAAAAAACTGATTAACCAACAACTAGCTATCGGTTTTTGTACCCTTATTTCCGAACCGAAACATTCATATTTTAATATATATATCTAGCTTTTATAGCCCTAGTTTATGTATTTCACGTTTTATACCTTCATATTTTGTATTTATACATTTGTTTCAAGTATTTCTATGCAAAAGTTATAGCCCACGTTTGGTTTTGGTTATAAACCTAAATTAAGTGAACCAAACCCAAAACCATTAATCAAACTGAATCAACCGAACTAATTAACTAGGAAACCAATTGATTAATAAAGTAAGACTAACAGATGACTTCAGTTTTGAATTTATTTAGTTGTGAATATACACCAAAAATAAAGTTATCATAATATCGACACGCTTTTTGCAAAATCGAAACCATAACAATGAATATCAGTAAAAGTTTTGATAATATTGATACCTGTAATAGTGTTGTTCGGTCGGAATCGACGTGGTACCGATATTATTGGGACGGTACCAATTCGGTTCATGACGGTACCGTTATAGTATCAACACTAAAAGATACATTGTACCGCTACCGAAGTTTCTCATACGGTATTGATTTCGTTTGTCATGATAAAGAACAAAAAATAAAACAATTCTATTTGACCCCTTCGATTTTGAACAAAATTTTTATCAAAAAGCAGATAAAAATAAGCACATTGTAAAAGTATAATAATAATAATAATAATTATAATATAACAAAAAAGGGTAAACGATGTCAATATATAAAAACAAAAAAAAGTAAACGTGAGGTAGTTTTGATAGTATTTACGCACTTGCTTTGATTGCATGTATATTAGCACTCACAACCCAGGTTAAAAAAAAATCTGGGTCTTTGCAGAAACTTTTGGTTATATTTACAAAATACTATAATCCGAAAGCGAGTCATACACACGAGTTAGAAAGTCATCCAAGACATTTTGTAGCACGAAACCTATAGAATGCCATTATGTTTGAGTTGGGCATTTTATACTCAAATTTCAAATCTTGTTATTGTCAACTGTGACGATATTAAAGCTACTTCGATTTGCATGCATGATCTCAAAAAAGGCATCTTTGGATCATATCACTGTTGCTTTGAATTAGCTATGATCTGTACCGAAGTGACATGAATATCTAGTTGAGGAAATGGTTTTAATGCCCTTTATGACAACGATCTAGACTTATTTGACTTTATAACTTAATTTATATCCACCAATCAATCATCTACACTTGGTAAGAGTTGTTCTTAGTCGTAGCATGGCCCCGATAAAGACAGATTATGTCGATTATGTGACGTTATGGTGAATAAGTAGACATCATTGGTGAGTTTGAAGTAAACTTAGGGGCTGTTTGTTTACCTCTTAATGAGACTCTTAATGGTTCAGACCTCTTACTGACTGTTTGTTTCGCGAGAAGATTTTTGAATGGTTCAAACATTTGCCTCTGAATGGTTAAGCATTATTCAGACTCTGAACGGTTAAGACCTTTAATCTGAATTGGTCAGAGATTTGCCTCTGAACGATTAAACATTATACTGTCTCTTAATGGTTCAGACATCTTACTGGTTCAACACTTAATGGTTGAGACCTCTTACTAATTTAGCACTTAATCATTCAGATATTACCAAACAGTCCCTTAGTTGCACAAAAATCTGATTGGCACTAGTTCTAATAACCCCTCTTATTACTAGGATAAAATTTATTTGCCATGTTGAAATTCCACGTTTTTATATAATTCAGAATCCAGATTTCAGATATTCAAGTTATACACTAGTATATAAATAAGGAATAATTGATTTTAATAATTCTAACTATTAGCAATTGGCCGGCAACGATCCCAACTTAAAAAATACCCAGTGGTGGTCCCACCTTTTCATTTATTATAAACCAATGGACCTTTACTAAACCGAAAATGATAAGGGGACAAAAAAAAATTAAGGTTCTTTTAGTAAAAGTCCATTAGTTTACAATATGTGAAAATATGAGACCACCACTGATTATTTTTGAAGTTGAGACTGTTGCCGGCCAACGTCTAATAGTTTGGTTTATTAAAATCCATTATTCCTATAAATAACAATTTCAATTTGGTAATGTAAATTAAAAAAAAAACTTCGAAAATTTTGTAACACCTAATATCAATTATTGAAAGGGCCTAGTAAGGCCCCACACACCATAAACAACGTGGTATAGTAGCCCATAAGTCTTCCTTCATTTATCAGAAAATGAATGATTTGCATATATTAATACCAAGATAGTCGAAAAATTACCGGATCCAAGTGTGAAACTCGAGAAAATCCAGCCTCCTCAAGCCTTCAAGAGAAACGTGTGGGTTTAACCATGCCCAATATAACGGCCCTGACCCATAAGTGGGTCCCACATGTTAAACCAAAGGAAACTAAACACGTGGCCCGAAAAATCCCCAAAATCTCTCAAGGGACCCGAACCACAAGCCGACCATCTAGCCCTTTTCAACGTTTTAGCTCACCCACCTCTATACACGTATTCACAAACCTTCCCACCTGTACTCGATTTATTCGTCTACATATATATACATGTGTGCTGCTTATCCAACCATTTGTTTTAGTTTTATGAGCCTTTGTAAATGGCTTATTATTTTTCGACTACATGGTGCCTCTTATTTGCTATATGGCTAGAGATTGTTGTGTGTGTATCGGGTCGGATTGGTTTGGGCTCGAGATTGTATGCTAACAACAATCAGGCATGGGTTTCAGAGAACGGCACATTTGCATTCGGGTTTGCTCCAGCTATAGACATGGGTTCGAATTCAAATGACGAACGATACCAACTTGGGATTTGGTTTGCTGATATTCCAGGAGATCGTACCCTTGCTTGGTCAGCATATTTGTAAGTTCATTACTCTTGTTAATAGTTTAGGAGATAGGCACATTGTTTGACAATTTCGGTTTGAGCTAAAGTTCTTTTATTTTACTTAACTGACTCTTTTTTATTGATATTACTGGAAATGAATTGAACTATAATTATATAATACATCACTTGATATCAACACTTGGTTATCACGTAGTTGTATGCTAGCTATACTGAAACAAAATCCGACACTTAGTTATAAGTACTTAGTAAATGAATAAAATACAACTTCGATTCACTTATATCCTTGACTTCAAGTAAAAGTAGGCAAAACCACATAAATCGCGCATATTACTAGTTTATTGCAGTATATATCATTTTTTTGCTTCGTGTAGAATGGTCGATAATTTAAGTGCATCTACAATAAAGCGACCAAAAGATACCAAAGAACATGCACAATCAATTTTCACATAAAAAACTCTCATTATCTAAAAACAACAAAAACTCACAAAAAAAAAAAAAAAAAAAAAAAAAAAAAAAAAAAAAAAAACCCAACACATTGTCATATTGTCATAACCCACCCAATGGATTTTTTAATACCATTCCAACCCACCCCTTGCCACTTCCTTCTGTTTCTGGCGTTCATCAATATAACAACGAGCCCAAAACCGAACCACCTAATGATGAGGAAAGACATGAACAACCATGATGGCCATGAATTAACTTCAAGAACAACCATTGGGTTGGTCTAAAACGAACATAAATCGTATTTGTTGGCTTTTGTGGCACATGAATGTATTATATATAATCTTAACTAAGGCTATCCCGCCTCCTAGCCCATTTGGGTATCCCCACTTGGGTTAAGTTGGGCCGGCTTCCTCCTTGGAGGTCTCCGGTTCGACTCTCGGCTGTGGCATACGGGGGGTGGGAGTCCCAATGATGGATCGTTTCTACCGAGGCATGGTGCGGTCCTGAGGGCAACCCGGTTTTACCCAGCTGTTACCCCAGCGAGTCTCTCGTATGAGGGGCAGTATGGTTTCCGGGCGGAAGTCAGCTTGCGTAACGGCTGGGGCCCGATCGAACATCGCGTCCGTAAGAGCGGGGCTGACTGGGGAATGTCTTTGACATGACCCCGGAGACCAATTCGGTCTTGTACAGAGAAAGTCTCCTTCCAGAAAAAAAAAAAAAAAACTAAGGCTAATCTTGACCATTCAAAGTCTGTAACTTTTAATCTTGCCCCTTTAAAATCATTTTTTTCTTTTAGAAGCAGCAGTTGGTGACAGTTTCACTCCCTTTCTTCTCATCCTGCACTCCTGCAGTAGTGCAGTTAGCCACGATCTAACAGTATCAACTCCCCCTCAAAATCGCACAGTTACTCATTCCTCTCTATATCTCTCATTATCGCTTGCACATCACAAAAATCAGTCAGTTGATCCATAAACGGCATGTTGATGTTCGTCACTCATGAAAGATGAAGATTGGCTTCTCTCATAACTCAAATCTCCATGGAGGCATAAAATCTCCGCCTGTCTCCGTCACCTCCAAAACCACCCAGATCGATGATGCCGCCGACCACGATCTCTCATAGCTCCATGGTTGATCCATAAACGCCAGGGTTTATTATTTTCCCCCTTTTTATAGTTCATATTGCCTTGGAACTTCACGATTATATTAGCCTCATAGAGACCTAATTATTTACATATGAGATTGCTACGGATCTCATACTGTTTCATCATGAAATCAGCTTTTTTTTATCCGAAATGATCAGCATGAAGTAAAATTAACAGGCTTATTTTAGTGATTTCTAGTTTATTTATATTACTGAAACTACCTAAGGTGCAATTGTCGTGTTCAAGTTAGCTAAGGTACGGTGTGCTTAGGTGGATTAGCGAGAAAGTTAGGAACACCGCACCGCCTCTTATCCTACAAAATTTCGGGTCATGTGTGACCCGGTGCAAACGAGCCGAGCTACTCACGAGCTACTCGAGCTTGGCTCGAAAAAAAGCTCGAACGAGCCGAGCTTAAACGAGCTCGAGCTCGAGCTCGAGCCCGAGCCCGAGCCTAAAAAACAAGCTTGTTTAGTAAACGAGCCCGAGCCCGAGCTGAGCTTATCGAGCTCGAGCCGGCTCGCGAGCCTAAACGAGCTTTTTGTTTATATATTTTTTTATTAATATATTAAACATATATTTATATAGAGAAAGTATAATGTACTTCAAGGCTTAACCTACATTAACATACATGACAAAAAATATAACGTGCGTTATTATCATAGAACGTGCGTGATTATAGTCCCATGCATGATTATGTGGTCCCATGTGTGATTATGTGGTCCCATGCGTGATTATACCCATGATCCAACGGTTACCATTGTCTCCTACGTGATGTATGATAAGGCTTTGTGTATGTTAACCTTACTCTATTTATATAATAATAATTACCATTTATATAAATGTAAAAAAATAACTTAATTATATGTACAAAAATAATTATAATTAATACAAATTAATTAATAAATACTAAACGAGTCGAGCCCGAGCCGAGCTCGAGCTTGAAAAATTACCTTCGAGCTGAGCTTGAGCTTTAAAAATAAAGCTCGAATCGAGCCGAGCTCGAGCTCGAGCTTTCATATGTTAAACGAGCTTGAGCTCGAGCCTGATCAAGCTCGGGCTCGGCTCAGCTCGTTTGCACCTCTAGTGACCCCCATCTCGCTCAGTCTCGCCACTCGACCCATTTTCGACTGTTTGGTTTGGGTGACTTATCCATTGTGCAACAGTCATTTTAAGAAAAAAAGAACTTTTTTTTCCTTAAATGTCATCATTTATTTTTAAATTCACCAAACAGTATTCTATATCCTTACTATTTCTTCACAGTACTCAAAAACGCTAGATATTTGATTTTATTTTGTATTTTAAATCTTGTTTTTTTTAGTTTTTACAGATGTAATTTTTCAATTTTAAAATATTAATATTATTATTAGTTAATCTTATAACATTTTTAGAAAATAATGTGAATGTGCATAACATTTGTTGGATGCATGTATGCAAGGAAACATAGCATACGTTAGTCTTCACTACAATTTTTGCAGGTAACTAAATTAAAACGATGCATTTTCTCTCAATAGAACCGCTCCGGTGACTAAAGAAGCAATCTTGGAGCTCGACAGGACCGGAAACCTTGTCCTGACTGAGGGTCGCACCATCGCATGGACCTCAAACACCTCAGACGCTGGCATCCAGTCCGCAGAATTACTAGAAAACGGAAACCTAGTCATGTATACCCGTGATCAAAACATAGCATGGCAAAGCTTCTCACACCCATCAGACACTCTCTTGCCCGGTCAACCTTTGACCATTGACGTGGAGTTGACTTCGTCACGGGTACCCACTCGCGGGGGCGGTTATTACACTTTGAAAATACTTCAAGAACCCACTTCGTTAAGCCTGGCTTTATCGTACAACATACCTGATCCTTATAATCTTTCAATGGACGCTCAATCTAACTATTCGTATTGGGAAACACCTGAATTCTCTAATGTCACCGGAGACGTTGTGGCTGTGCTTGACCAAGCCGGAAGTTTCGGGGTGGTTTATGGTGGAGATTCCATCGGGGCGGTGTATGTCTACAAGAACGATAACGACAAAGGTGAATTATCATTTGCAAGTAACCAAACTAGCAAACCGTTAGTTCTCCGGAGATTAATTCTCGAAACTAACGGTAATCTTCGGCTGTACCGCTGGGACAACGATGTTAATGGATCTCGACAATGGGTACCAGAATGGGCGGCCGTTTCAAACCCGTGTGCCATCCCTGGAGTGTGCGGGAACGGGATATGTAATCTGGATAGAACCAAAGCAAACGCTTCTTGTGAGTGTTTGCCTGGTTCTAACACCAGTGGAGGCGATTTCCGGTGTAGGGCGAATTCGTCTTACACCGGAAATTGCAGAGTTCCTCACGACAACTCGACTAGTTCCCAACTTAAAATTGAAACAGTTCAACAAACAAATTACTATTTCAAAGAATCAGCAGTGATAAACTACAGCGATATCGTGACGGTTTCAAAGTGTGGTGAAGCTTGTTTATCAGACTGTGAATGTGTTGCTTCTGTTTACGGGCTAAAACAAGAGACACCATATTGTTGGGTCTTAACGAGCTTGGAGTTCGGTGGGTACGAGGATTCGGGTTCGACGATGTTTGTTAAGGTTCAGTCGAATGGATCTTCGGAACACAAAGACAAATCAGGGATGAGCAGCAGCACTCGCACGAAGGTTTTGGTCCCTCCTGTTGTACTGGGCATGCTTGTTCTTGTTGGACTCCTATGTTGTCTATTGTACATTTATGTTCATAAAAAGAGAGCTTTAAAAAGAGCCCTCAATAATTCCTTAATTTTCTCAGGAGCCCCTCTTAGTTTTACCTTTCGCGATTTACAGAACAGGACAAATCATTTTTCAGAGCTACTCGGAACAGGTATTTTAAAATTTTAGTTGGATTGTCAAATAGTTCTTAAAGTATCAACATTTCTCTGATTTTTGTACATTTCAGGTGGATTTGGTAGTGTTTACAAAGGAAGTTTAGGAGATGGTACATTAATTGCGGTTAAAAAACTCGACCGAGTTTTGCCACACGGAGACAAGGAATTCGTAACTGAAGTAAACACAATCAGTTCAATGCATCATATGAACTTGGTTCGCTTGTGCGGGTATTGCTCCGAAGGTCCACAAAGGTACAATATAACTATAAGTTGCAGTAATGTTAGAATGTTGAATAAGTGATTAGTTTTGTTGATTTAATATGTGTAATTTTTGTTACAAAATGCAGGCTTTTGGTGTACGAGTTTATGAAAAATGGATCTTTAGACAAGTGGTTATTTGTTCCCCATAAAACTCGAGAGAGGCTCTTGGAATGGCCAACTCGGTTTTATATAGCCGTTGGCACAGCGCAAGGGATTGCATACTTTCACGAGCAATGTCGAGATAGGATAATACATTGCGATATAAAGCCGGAGAATATTCTATTGGACGAAAACTTTTGTCCCAAAGTTTCAGACTTTGGCTTGGCTAAGCTAATGGGAAGGGAGCACTCGCAGGTTGTGACCATGGTTCGAGGAACACGAGGTTACTTGGCTCCAGAGTGGATTAGTAACCGTCCCGTGACAGTGAAAGCTGATGTTTATAGTTATGGAATGCTCTTGTTGGAAATAGTCGGTGGACGAAGAAACCTCGATATGGCTTTTGATGTGGACAATTTCTTCTTCCCAGGGTGGGCTTTTAAGGTACAAGTGTACTGTGCAATAGTCACGTTGCCATTCGTAGTCATAAAGCCCCTTGTGGGGCGTTATGCAACACGTGTCGTGCCACGTCACACATGGGCTTTATGAGGTGTTATATCACTAGAGACCGTAGTCATAAAGCCCCTACACATCATTACCTAATTATTAATTTTCAATTTCATTAATTAATTATAAAAAAACCCTTAATAATTTTTTATTGGTCAACACTTGAAAAACAAATCCCATGGCGCCGTTATGCATAGCGCGCCTCCCACCAAAAACTCCCCCATAGCGCCGCCCGTCGTGGTGTGCGGGGCGCTATGGGGCGCTATACATCAAAAAAATGCCCAAATAACGCCCCACTACAGGGGGTCTTAGAATAACTAAGATACTAACAAGAGGTCCTGAGTTAGTTCGAATCATGTACCTATAAAATAGGTTTCTGGTTTCTAGGAACCTATAACTAAGACCATGATATGGACCACAACAATCTAAAATGTTAATAAAACTAAAAGTATTACCCATTAAAATTTTATTTCTTTAAATGATTACCAAGTGACACATTATTTACAGGAAATGAGCAATGGGGACGCGATGAAGGTAGCAGATAAGCGGCTCGAAGGGGCGGTGGAAGAAGACGAGCTTTTAAGAGCGTTAAAAGTAGCGTTTTGGTGCATACAAGACGATGTGAACATGCGCCCTTCGATGAGTGAGGTGGTTATGATGTTGGAAGGTTCGGTAGAGGTGAACAACCCACCGATGCCCCAATCAGTATTAGAGATTATCGAGGAAGGGTTAGACCATGTTTACAAAGCAATGAAACGAGAATTTAACCAGTTTAGCTCTTTCACTATCACCAACATGACAAGTCAACCATCGTCGTCTCGTGCAACATGTAGTTACTCTACAATGTCACCTAGGTGATGATGAATCAAAAGAGTAATTTTGATGGAATTCAATTTTTCTAAACATCAAATGTAAAATGTGTAGCAAAACGTGAATGACCTAAAGATCACATTTAATTTAATTAAAACTTTGTTTGCATTGAAGCTAACATATATATATATATATATATATATATATATATGTATATATATATATATATATATATATATATATATATATATATATATAGGATAAGGATCATGTGAGAAATGATAGGCTAGTTGAGAAACTTGAGAAGCATTCTGGACCACACATTTTTCTAAGCCTTTCGTAATATACACATATGTATAGTTTAAAAATTGACTATATACATATATGTATATTGAGTTATACACATATGTATATAATCAATTTTAAACTATACATATGTGTATATTACGAAAGGCTTAGAAAAATGTGTGGTCCAGAATGCTTTTCAAGTTTCTCATATAAGGTGGATTTCTCTTAGGATCCCTACCCTATATATATATATATATATATATAGAGAGAGAGAGAGAGAGAGTATATATATATATATATATAGAGTAGGAGTTGGGTGGAAAGTGTGTTTTTCCTAGAAAGTCTAGGAAGCAATAAGAACACGACATGTGGCATTGAAGGATTTTATCTAAAAGGGCATTTATGTACTTTCACAATCTATTTTTATTTTAGAAAATTATCTTCAATAACTAACTATCCATAAATTTCGGAATTTTTTGTTTTCGATTTTTTATCTCACTTAATATCAATCTTTCCTTCGTTTTCTTGCTGAAATCTATCAGCATGTTCTTGGTACTGTGTTTTAACATTCAGATTCATACAGCTGTGTTTTAACTGCAAGCAGATGCATACAGTTGTGTTTTAGCATTCAGATTCATACAGTTGTGTTTTAACAGCAAGCAGATTCATACAATTGTGTTTTAGCATTCAGATTCATACAGGTGTGTTTTAACAGCAAGCAGATTCATACAAATGTGTTTTATCATTCAGATTCATACAACTGTGTTTTAACAGCAATTCAGATTCATACAGCTGTGTTTTAACAACAAGCAGATTCATACAAATGTGTTTTATCATTCAGATTCATACAGTTGTGTTTTAACAGCAAGCAGATTCATACAAATGTGTTTTATCATTCAGATCCATACAGCTGTGTTTTAACAGCAAGCAGATTCATACAAATGTGTTTTATCATTCAGATTCATACAGCTGTGTTTTAACAGCAATTCAGATTCATACAACTGTGTTTAACAGCAAGCAGATTCATACAAATGTGTTTTATCATTCAGATTCATACAGCTGTGTTTTAACAGCAAGCAGATTCATACAAATGTGTTTTATCATTCAGATTCATACAGTTGTGTTTTAACAGCAAGCAGATTCATACAAATGTGTTTTATCATTCAGATTCATACAGCTGTGTTTTAACAGCAATTCAGATTCATACAGCTGTGTTTTAACAGCAAGCAGATTCATACAAATGTGTTTTACATCAGCAGATTTCGCCCCAGCAAGCAGAGTCATCCACAACAAACGGAATACCTACAAACATTTGTTATTTTAAACACACACCTAGGGTTCTTGCGACTTAAACTGTGCTTCCAGCAACTTCAACTTTTCTTCCGACGACTTCATCTCTGCTTCCATCCATCTTGTTCAAATCCCTCTGTTCTTTGAATCTCTTCCCTTCAAACATCAATTATTTCAATGTAGAACACGATTGAACCCTAATCGCCTACTAAAACACAGAACACAATGTTGGGAAGATCTTACGTATATAGAAGTTGGTAAATCTCTTATCTTGATCCATGATTTTAGGTATTTTTGGTATGATTTTAGAGGGTTTTCGTTGTATTTTTGGTATGATTTTAGAGAGAGAAAGATAGAGGGGGAAAATGGCGTGTATTAAGGAGATGTGATATCTCTGACGGTTATTTTTGATTGATTTAAAACACACATAAGGACGAAATTGCCCCTCCTCATTTAAAACAATCTATTAAATATAGTAAATTATTACAAGATTGCCATTGATTTGATCTCAACCCTTAAACACACCAATCGGATGGACAAGATCGCTTCCTATACTTTCTAGGAAAAACACACTTTCCGTAGGAACCCTACTCTATATATATATATATACTAGAATTTTGCCATAGGCCGCGCGTTGCGGCGGCGACGCCTTAATCATTTACAACTGTGGAATGTTATGAGATGCGTTAACCAAATGAAAACGCGTGTTTCGTTGTATCCGATCTCAAACATTGCGGTTACAAAAGAAACGTAATGCTACCCATGTTAGTTCGTTTAGTGAAGGTTCCACCTAACCACTACACAACCCTTACCTTTGCATCAAGACTTAGCGGCGTCAATTGAATGAAAATGTATTATGATTGACTTAACTCGTTTCCGAACACACTTTATGTCAAAACATAGACCAACAACATACGCAAAAATAAGTATGAAAACATATTGTATTTGACTTGTTTCAAATAAAGATTATGTTGAAACGTGCTTTTATATCGCTTACTTAGAAACGTGAATTTTATATCAATTCGTACATTAAAATGTCAAAACATAGACTAATTGAAAACTTACATAAAAATAAGATGTAAAAGCATTATCCTTGACCCTTTACATCGAAATGTGAATCTATATTAACACGTACGTAAAAATAATCACATGAACCAAGACGTAAATAAAAAATAATGATATCGTAACGGCATATTTCAAATACTACAAAACATTATACTTCTCTGGAATGAAAAAACTGAAAAATATAAGTAGAATATTAATTTAAGTTACTACATTATTTCCTAAAAATATAAAGAAATTGAAATATTTCAACTGGTTGTTTGGCAACATCTGAACCAGTAAGTGTTGAATGAATAAGAGGTCTGAATGGGTAAGAGGCTCTGAACCAATAAGTGCTGAACTAGTAAAGTGGTGTTTGTTTGCACCTCTGAATAACTGTGTAAAATAACATTTTTACCCCTCTTCCTTCAACTTCAATGAAGTATATGATCCATTGTTTCCAGCAAACTTTTATTCTCAACAACTTTACAAGCAATCCCTTTTCCAAATATATCATTAACCCTTTTATATATTTTATTTAAGTCATTAAATTTATCTTCATATTGTTCTAGAGATACATAAAACCCTTTTTTCCATTGTTGCTTTAGAAACTGATGGATTTCCACTTTCCCTTTTCCTGCATCACCCAACCACCACCGCCGCCTTTTTGCTTCGCCGCCGTATCGGAAACTTGATCGGACCCCACTTCATCTCCAACATAAAAAACCACCATTATCAACAACCTCACCATATTATCAGTCCATTTCATCATCTGCCACGGCGACCCTTATCTCAACTTTCCGTCACCAGCGCCGCCGCTGTCGTCGGTGGTGGTGGTGGTGGTGGCCGGAACTTCTTCATCACTAATTGGTGAAGCTCTTTGTTTATGAACATATGGGTACGGCTGTTTCACGGTGGTGATGTGGAGGAGCAGAGGAGGGGGAGACGATGGCGATGTGGAGGAGCAGTGGACGGGGAGATGACGGCTGTGGAGGAGGAGACGGCGGAGGAGCAGTGGAGGAGGAGGAGGAGTTGTGGAGGAGATGGGAGGAAGGGCATGTATGTCAAGTGTTTCATTCAGCGAGTTATCAAATCTGAACCATTCAGATCTGAATGGAATCATTAAGAGGTAAGGGTTTTGTGAACCAAACAACCTAGCCTCTGACCGATTCAGAGGAAAGCTCTGAATGGATCCATTCAGATGCAAATACACAGCCCCTAATTAAATTAATTAATTTAAAAAGCATGAATCTATTTATCAAAGGCTAATAAAAAAGACGGTACATTCTTTTACTTTGGTTTTTCAGTGACAAAGCATCAAAATTCAAAACCTTCTCACTCTCTCTGTATAGAAACACGACGACACAACCACTTTTAACTCTCTCGCTTTCTATACAGCCACAACCACAAAACTGCCATCGCTAGCCACCGCGAAGCCATTGTTTGCAGACGGCGACTACGGCTCTCTTCGGTTTGGTGTTTACAACCGTGGCCTCGAGCGACCTAAAGCATCCTCTAAACGGCGGCGAATGTGGTTGTTCGAAGGTCCAAAGACGACGATAACAACATCTGGGTTTAAATCGGCGACCGGGCAGACTATTTCCGGCTATTTAAGGTCGCCACAGTCCCGAGCTACCATTGCATGTGGTTTTATCGACCCGATCTGTAGCGGCAAGGGTTTCAAGGTAAGGTTCCGACCTCTTTTTTCGCTTTTCCGGCTACACTATTTTGTTCTTTCCGAGGTTTAACGACATTCCCGTCGTTTTAGGGTTTGTGCTAGTGGTGATGGTGGAGCTATGGTACTGATTCAATAGTTTCAAGTGTGTTTGGCTTGGCAATGGCAGGGGTAGTGGATTCTTGTAGGACCAGCAACATGATAGCAGGCGGTATTGCGGTAACATCCCCATTTGATCCCAACTAAGGGCATTATTGTAATTTCGCAAGAAATTGGCACTATTGTAATTGGTCGAAAGTTCATGGGTGCTTTTGTCTTTGTCGGTAGCCACCGACCTTTATCTTTAAGATTATATATATATATATATATATATATATATATATATATATATATATAGGGTAGGGTTCATGCGAGAACCACCTTTATTCAGAGAACCGCGAGAACCAATGTGAACACATGGCATTATTGTAAATACATAATAAAAATTAAATCAGCTGCCTCTCCTCCTGGACTTCAAACATCAGATTAAACCATCATTTATATTCAGTTCACATCCATTCTTCATCTCAGATCCAATCTCTACACAATTCATCAGCTCAGTTCACGTCACACTCCAAATCCCCCAAAATTCATCATCTCGATCTTATAATTCATCATGTATTCGTCATCAAAATTAGTATATATCAGTGCATTAACAACATAATCACCGGTTGCACATTTGTATTCCAGTCTAAATTAGGGCAAAACGATCGTAGTGCACAGATAAGGATAATCGGAAGAACACAAGTCATCCAACGGACTATCGATCCTCTGTTGCACTGTTCCGTGAAATTGTAAGTTCATACACCTTGTTTTGTACGCGTATATGATAAAACAACTATCAACAGTCGATTCAGACATGTTATTATGTGGTTATTACATTTAAACAGTTGTTTCATAAATGAATTATTGAAAATCGTGGTATATATATGATTTTTGAGTGAACAGAAGGGATAATGTAGTGATGAACTATGTGTAATGTGATTCTGATGTTTTGTTTTCTGTATTTTTTTATTAAAGAATGCTATTATATGCATAATGTTGGACATGATTGGCAACACGGAAGTTGATTTGGTAACTGATAGGGTTTTAGTACTGAATTATGACTGTCGACAAGTTATGTTGTGTTAATGCACATGTGCATTAACACCACAGAATAGGCTTATACAGAAAAAGCAGAACAGGCTTATACGAAACAGGATAATAAGATATTTTTATGATATATATACAGTTAATGCAGATTTTTGAGTGAACAGAAGGGCTAATGTTGTGATGAACTATGTGTAATATGATTCTGATGTGTTGTTTTATGTAATTTTTTTAATTAAATAATGATGTTATATGCATAATGTTGGATATGATTGGAAACACGGAAGTTGATTTGGTAAGTGATAGGGTTTTAGTACTGAATTATGACTATCGACAATATGTGGTGTTAATGCACATGTGCATTAACACGGCAGAATAGACTTATATAGAAAAGGCAGACCAGGCTTATACGAAACAGGATAACAAGATAATTTTATGATATATACAGTTAATGCACATGTGCATTAACACGACATAACAGGCTTATACATAATAGGTTTATACAGAACATGAATAAACTAATTTTATGTTCTATACAGTTATGCACATGTGCAAAGTTTGACAAATTACGATTACACTGAATAAGACAATGAGGTGTGTGATAAATAATTATGCACATGTGCATAAAACGTAATAGTATGTTAACGTGTACAAAAATTTTAATAGGATTCACTTAATAAATCAATATAATAAGGTGATTTTGTGTTTTATATAGTTATACACGTATGCATAAATTGTCATAGTTTGTTAATATGCACATTAATTTGAATACTAATCTCAATTATTTATTCATAAATGATATATAACTTGTATGTATTGTTATTTTGGTGTTGTTTTTTGTTCTGACATACAGTTATGTAGTTATATTATTATGTAATCAATTATATTATGAAGTTATATGAACCTGTAACTCATGGTTGAATATGATAATAAGGTAGCATTGGGTGATATACAGTTATGCACATGTGCATAATTTGATAGAATATGTTAATAAGGTCATTCATTCATGTTGATGTACATGTACATAGTTTGCCATAATATGCTAACAAGGCCAGTCATGTTAATGCAGAGGTGCATAATTATGCACAAAACTGGTGGCGGGCCAATACAATCAGGATAATATAAACTCTATGGGGGTTTAGAATTTGTCGAGAAACCCAAGCTCTGCCGAATAATTGCTGTAATGGCACGAGTTGATCGGGCTCCTCGATAATGTCACTTTGTCCGATGGCAAAGATGGTTGGGAATGGTTGGGAGGTAATGAATCTGATTTTTCAGTCAATGCTGTCAAGAACTTCCTGTATAGGGGCTCCGATTTCAGTAGCAGGCACGTTGTGAAATGGTCGAAATGGGTCCCAAAAAATGAAATATTTTGTTTGGAGGGCGGTTTTAGATCGTATCCCACGCTGACTTCACTCTGGGATCGGAACTGTTGGGCGGAGACGTGAAATGTTGTCTGTGTGAAGATGGCGATGAAACAGCTGAACACCTTCTTTGTTCGTGCAGGGTAGCGTAAACTGTCTGGTATCACATCAGTCAGTGGTGCAAGGTGAGTCCTTTTATTCTGTTTTCAGCTAAAGATATCGTAATTGCCTCTGAGTTTGAAATCTGGATAGAGAAGCGAAAGAACCTTTACATGGCATTATGTTCGTGACAAATTGGTGTATATGGTTAGCCAGGAACAATAAAAGGTTCCCGGAGATATTATCCGTAATATTAAGTCCGTCGATTTTTTCTTTTTTTCTGGTATAAGAATCGGTCCAAAAATAGGTCCGTGAGTTGGGAAAAATGGTGTAGGTTCGATATAAGGTAGCTGCTCGTTTTCGGTCTTTAGGTTCTTGTGTTGAGATGTTGTTTTTCGATTTGCTGTAGTGGTTGGTTCGACCGCCTCTGGTTTCGAGGTTAGTTTCTATGAATAACATTTGATGTTAAATAGTTTGTCATAATAGTTTTGTTATTAATTGATGTTAAATATGATTGGTGATAATACGAATTTTGATTTGATAAGGGTTAATTTTTTTTATTGAAACAAACCTGTTCATAAGGTCAGTCATGTTAATGCACACGTGCATAGTTATGCACATATGCATATTTTGTCAGATTAAGTTAATATGAATGTATTACGGCATATGCAAACATGCATTATTACCTTAAAACATAAGCATTGTACATATTGTATGTAATATGTTTACTGCACATGTGCATACATGAAATAATTGATGTAATATATGTAATGTATGCAGGAAAAAATTATTCGAAACTGCTCATGGATTGACAACAAGGACGTATTTGATTAATAGGTTGACGGATGAAAAATTATCGGAAAACGGAAAACGATAGATGAAGAGGCATTGAATCATGAGGAGTGTTTGAAGATGCGTAGAAATTGGAAAGAATAGCAAAAGGTGTGAGGCTGTGAACTAAAGCGAATGTTATGTGTAGGTAGTTTGTCGAAATGCAATACGGATGATCATGTCTGTTAATATACGATGTATTATGTTGTTTGGTAGATGTAATGTTGGTATTGCACATGTGCAAAGTTTGATATAAACATACATATTGGCATTATATAATGTATTACGAATGGTAACATTTGTTAATTTAGGATGTCATATTTTGTTTAGTATAGTATATGCCGGTGATGCATATTTGTTGATATATTATGTTTATTGATCTTATTTTTATTATTTTATTGTTTTTTTGTATATTATTGTATATCAACAATAGGAAAAATCCGAAGAAAGTAACTTTTGTTTTGAAGTCAAAGGATGAAGGGTCAAAAAAATGTCGGATGCAATGGAAGATGATTATGCGCCATGCAATGGAGGATGATTACGCGACAGTTAAACAAAGAGGTAAAAAATCAAAAAAATAACTTTTGTTTGTATATTCTTTTTTATTGAAGCAAACCTGTTGATAAGCTCAATCATGTTAATGCACATGTGCATAGTTATACACAAATGCATATTTTGCCAGATTATTTCAATTAGGTCAGTCATATTGATGCAAACGTACAATTAGGCACATGTGCATAATTTGTCAGAATATGTTAATAAGGTCATTCATGTTGTTGTACATGTGCATAGTTTGCCAGACTATGTTAACAATGTAATTTTTGACTATGCACATGTGCATAGTGTATATAGTAATGATAAAGTTAATGTTAATGCACATATTCATTGAGATTGTATGTTTGTTAATCCTATGTTTTTTTGTTTTGTTTATTATCGTAGATCGATAACGGAAAAAATTCTAAGAAGGTAACTTGCGTTTTGAAATCAAGGGATGCAGGGTCAAAAAATGGTCGGATGCAATGGAAGATGATTACGCAATGGTTAAACAAAGAGGTAAAAAAGGTTGATTAATATTCGATGATTCAGTTGGGAGTTATACACATGTGCATCCCTTTATTACTTTTACGTTAAATGATATCATTTATGTAAACACAATAAATATTGCACATGTAGGTGCACAAGAAGAAAAAAAGCATATAGAGAAGGACAAGTGAGCGAAATCACGATGAAAAAATTGAACAAGTAAACGAAATCCCTTTATTACTTCACAGTTTACGGGTGTTTGCTGTGCGACATATGAAAATGTATAGTGGGAGTGGTGAGAAGTTTGATTGCATATTCAGCAAATATAAAGAAATTCAAGACTTGCAACTTAAGAACATGAGGATGAAGATAGCAACAAAATTGCCAGTATAAGAGGCAAATGATCATGTTTGTTAATATATGGTGTATTATGTTGTTTGGTAGAGGGAATGTTGGTACTGCACGTGTGCATAGTTTGAAATAGCATACATATTGGAATTGTATAATGCGTTACAGATGGTTATATTTGTTAATTTAGGATGTAATATGTTGTTTGGTATAGTATATGTTGGTGGTGCATATGTGCAATAATGATGTTGATCGGATTATGTGATTCTTATGATGAGGGTGTTATATTTAATTGTTTTAACACAAGAGTTGTGTGATAATGTCTTAATGTTGGTAATGCCCATGTGGAGTGAAACAATAAACATGTATGCACATGTGCATTGTTCGAAACAGTAACCATGTTGGTAGTATATGTTAGGTGGTCAATAATGAAATTACATATGATTATGTCTAATAAATAATTGATAACAAAGTATCATGATCGTAATCACAATCTTTGAATATGAAAACAGATAGTACACAAAATGATTGTAAACAAAAAATCATAAACAAGACGAATAATGCTTAGAAATTGTTTGACATCATATATAGGCTAATAGAGGATGGTCGGTTGATTTACGACGCCTGGATGACCGTCTAAGAGATTGCTCATGTTCATATATATATATATATATGTGTGTGTGTGTGTGGGGGGGGGGTCTTCTGGATCATCATCAACATTCAACATGTTCATCAGTGTCATTGGAATCAACATCATCGGAACAAGAATTAGGTTCATCATCAAGGGGGATCGGGAGTCCAACAACATATTGTCATTAAATGTATACATAATGTAATTGTCAATATAATGCACGTGTGCATAATGTAATTATATAACGACATTTTTTTAACATAACAAGATGCCATATATTCAAACCATAACTCTATCCAGGAACTAGATAAGTACGTTTACAATAAAGATATAAACTCCTAATTTTCTATTATATTCACACCACTGGTGTACCACTCTTCAGTCACTAAATTCTCCATTAAATACTCCATTTTGGCTATGACGTTCATCCACAACATAGTACACTCATTGACTTGTTCTAGTATTATAGCATTTGAAAACTGCACAACTTTGAATACCTTCTCATTTTTGATCGACCATATGTTCCAATAATGTGGCCATCACTATGCAGTTGACTGCCTTTTTCTTCTTCTTAGAAATATACAGCTTCCAGGAAAAAGAAAAAATATATGCCACTGATGAGCAAGAATGTAAACCTTTTACTCCCAACCATGATCCGACCATCCACCATAGCGTTTTCGACATCAAACACATAAGGAGGATGTGTTCAACAATTTCTTGCTCATATTCGCAACCCGTGCACAATGTGTTGCTGATATGAATCCCCTTTTTTTCCAGCTCCGTCTTTGTCGGTAACCTGCCTTCGACGCCTTTCCGAGCTAACATATTGGCTTTAGGTGTAGCCCAGCAGTTCCAGGTCATTACAAAGCCACTCGACGGGTCCCTGCTTGTGACACACAAGTCCTCTCTAACGGTTTTAACGTTGAAAGTCGACTTATTTTTCCGAGTGCCAACCCCACCCATCTTGACCCGTCTTCATTCTGGTGTATCTCAGCAGCGCCAAAAGCTGCATAAACTCCACACATGCCTCCCCGGTTGTCAGCTTATTCTTCCATTGCCAATCCCACACAGTCACCTCCCTTTTTTTGTTGTAATTGTCCACCACCCAAGACCCTTTGTTTGCTGCCATTCTATACATAATTAGATAATCATACATAAGGCAATTGTTCAGAATCCATACATCAACGACATAGTCTAATTTTCAACATAATGCACATGTGCATATAATTTAATACAATATCATTTACAATCAACGCACATGTGCATATAATTTAATACAACATTATTTCGAGTAAATATAATGCACATGTTCATATCATTTAATATAATATCATTTACAAAGTATATACATCATTTATAGTCAACATAATACCTTTAGTCACGAATCAAATGAACCGCAACTCTTGATGTTCTGTATTTGTATGTGTATTGTGACTGTCAACTGTATTATTAGCAGATGGACCAATAATGTCAGCATCAGATGTATGAGGAGGATTATCAGAGAATGTATGAGGAGGAACATCATATGTGTGAGAATCGACAAAGATACAATCGGACAAATTCTCAAACTCTCAACCTACCGGATTATCAACATGATAATCCGTTCACTAAAACACCGAATCTCACACTAGACCTCTGATTCAAGATGAATCAGTGATACACAAATGAAACCCTAGGTATTTTTCTAGAGAGAGAAATCAGAGACACTCAAAATATCTTCATGATAATCATTTTTTCTGAAATACGTTTACCCCCTTTTATTTAGATGACCAACAGTCCAGCACTTTCAGTTGAGAGAAAAAAGCGACTCCTAAAGCCCACTCCTGAATGTATGAGGAGGAACATCATATGTGTGAGAATCGACACATGATGAATCAGAGGATGCCAGTGACGAATCAGAGGATGCCAGTAGGAGGTTTGAATCAGAGGATGCCAGTGACGAATCAGAGGATGCCAGTAGAAGGTTAAATGGTGGGTCGTCGTTGTGAATGCCGCTGGAAACACTGTGACCGGATGCCGCCGCCGTGAACTCCGGTGAGTTACTTGAACGCCGTCGGCCGCTGTCGTAAACGTATACCATATTCTGAACCAATATTCTGAACCAATGAATGAAACATGAATGAAACCCTAATAAGTAAAACTGTGAACAGAGTTGTGAAACAGGGGGCGTGTGTTTATAATAAATATCACATAATTACAATTTTGCCATGTGTTCATACTGGTTCTCGCGGTTCTCGCAATAAAGGATGGTTCCTAACGGATCCTTATCCTATATATATATATATATATATATATATATATATATATATATATATATATATATATATATATATATTCTATATCACATGTGACATGGTTCTACAGACGTGAATTAAATTACTAACGTATAGTTATTTTGTAAATTGATTTAATAGTTTTTATACATTTACTTATAATACCATATCAATATGTGACATGATAAACCTATATATCTTTATTTTTCAGTAGGCAAATGTATATTGAGAGAGGTGAGCAAAAGGTCAAAAATCGAATTAGAGTAAACTGTCATTTTGGTCCCTAAGGTTTGGTCACATTTGTCAATTTAATCCAAAACTTAAACCTTTTAAATATTGATCCATGTGTTTTCATTTTTATTGTCATTTTGGTCCAAAAGTGAATCAACTGATATTTGTCTAATAAAATCATGTTATTTTGTTCTTTTCATCAGGGCAAAATGGTTAATATAATTTTATTATAACGCGTCACGGTCAGCAAAACTACGTAAGCAAACATGAGAATATCGTCCTCAAGTGTTACATAAGATCAGATTATCAAACAACAAATTCAGTATAAAATAAATCGTACCCTTTAAGACTGCCAGACTCATAATCTTTAGGAATATAAATCTTCTAATAGCGATATCATTAGAATGCTTAGCTATGTTGAAACAAAGGGTTTGGGAGGGTTTGTGGGGGAAGATGAAAATGATTTTTAGAGAAATGATAATATCTGAGCTTTTATGAGGTCTAAGTTTAAATGGTTATTTAATTTAATTAATAATGTGTTATAATAAAATTATATTGACCATTTTGCCTCTGAGTAAAAAGGACAAAATAACATAATTTTATTAGACAAATACCAGTTTAATTCACTTATGGACCAAAATGGCAATAAAAGTGAAACAACAGGGAGCCAGATTTAAAAGTTTTGAGTTTTGGACTAAAGTGAAAAAAGTGACCAAACCTCAGAGAACAAAATGAAAATTACTCACCCAATTATAACTGAAAATCAAAATGTTAATAAAAAAATAATTGAAACTAACTATAACGGACCAAATCGGTCACTTATAGTTTAGTGAATTTCATTAATCGACCATTATTTGGTTAAGGTTACAATTAATGTGTCATCATTAATCGAATCAAACGAACCTTGTATGTTTGTGATTTTCCAGTTTCTATAATGTAAAATGCTTTCTATTTGAAGTGGTTGCTAGTTTGGAAAAAAAGTGTTAAGTTTGTTTTTATTATTTTGTCTAGTTTGCTCGTAAAAATTTCTATACAAAATACCTTTAAGTATTCGATTATAATATTTTCATCAATTGATTAATGGTTACAATTAGACCCCATGATGCATGATTCCAAAATGATTAATGGGAACCGAGTTTGGAACGCCTATTTTTAGCTGGAACAAAGCAAACAAAATAAAAGAATAAATTGGAGAATCAACCAAACTTAAACGAAACCGACCCGTAACCGACTTTTTAACCAAACTAGGTTAACCGACCATTGGTTATAGCTATGATTAATACTTTTCGACTAACTGAACCCATGGTTAACTGACCATTGGTTATAGTTATGAAATACTTTTTGATTAACTAAACCAACGATAAAACTGATTTTTCAGACCCCTAAATTATAATACATTTGTATTGTTAACATATAGTTATTTGGTAAGTTGATACCGATATTCATTTTTATGGTTTTCGATCGACTTTAACTAATTGGGTTTCCTCTTTCGCTTGCTATAGTGAGTGCCGGTATTGTAATGAACCGAACCAATTCCGGCCGAACAATATGGAAAATTCAAAATAACGTTTTTTTTTATCATGACCTATAGTGAGTGCTGGTGTTATGACAAACCGAACCAATTTAGGCTGAAGAGCATTGGTATCAAAACCATTACTATATTTGTTTTTGATTATTCTTTTGGGTTTATCACAACTCGTTTTTGAGCTTTATATTTTGGTTATTATACCAATTGCTAAAACTGTATCAACACTATAATGAATCAAGATGATACCGATCAAATCCCCACCTCAACGCATTGTGAAGTTCCGCTAGTTATTTATAGCGAGGACGAAACAAATATTTTTAAGACTACGTATAAAATTTATTTATGATATGGTAAACGTGAGTTTGTTCACTTTAGGTGATTTCCTATGATGAAAGTACAGTCCATTATTGACAATTGGGTAAACTAGTTGGACTGTGAATGTTCCATTTTTACCTTAAAGGGACCTGATCTGACAGCCAACCAACCAAACAACCTGTTTTGATTCTTCGATACACCCTAGGTACACCATTGTTCTCTTCCATCGATTTCTCCTTTCGCAACCCTCAGAAAACATCGCCTCCCCTTTATAACCATTTCTTTTCTTTCCTATACAAATCACTTTCATTTTTTCAAGCAACAACAACAATGGCTCAAGTTGTTGCTACCAAATTGCTTCACAATGCATTCATTGGCAATGGATCTCTCAACAACAAGCAGACTGAGAAGATCAAGCCACGTGGCATAGGCCGTATTACCCCCTCCCACCCCCGTCTTCTTAGCGTCACTGCAAGGAGAGCTTCTGTCACTGAAGTTGTTCCCTTTACTCCTGAAGATATCCCTAAGGTCCTCCTTTCTACATTTTTCATTTTACACTTGTTAAACATCGTCGTCTTTAATTCAATATTTTTGTTGTTAACATTTCAAATTGTTCATGTCCAGACTCTTCAATAGATATCCACATTGTAATTTGTGATTAATTATCTGATAGGAGACGTTTAAATCTAGTTAATTCATATTTGTGTAATCAGATAGGAGAGCAGGGTTATCTTTCAGAGGAAGTTCTACGAAAAGGCGATAGTTCAGCCGGTGTGTGGTCCAAGCCCGTAGTTAAGCGCAAGACAAAAATCGTTTGTACAATCGGTCCATCTACCGACACTAAGGAAATGATATGGAAGCTAGCTGAGGCTGGGATGAATGTTGCAAGATTGAACATGTCCCATGGAGATCACGCTTCCCATCAAAAAGTCATCGATCTTGTTAAAGAATATAATGCTCAATCTAAGGATAACGTCATTGCAATCATGCTTGACACAAAGGCAGGTTTCGTTGTTGCTTAAAATGCTACCCATAAGCAAATGGGTCGATTTGGGTTGAACGGGTCAAAACTGAATGAGCTGATTTCTTATGGACTTTATCTTTTGGCAGGGGCCCGAGGTCAGGAGTGGGGATTTGCCTCAACCAGTAAACTTAGCAAGTGGCCAAGAATTCACTTTTACGATAAAACGAGGTGTCGGCACTGCAGACTGTGTTAGTGTCAACTATGATGATTTTGTGAACGATGTGGAAGCAGGTGACATGCTTCTGGTTGATGGTATGTTGAAATTAACACTTGCTTCATACCCGAACTCCAACGTTGGCTAGATGTGTATCTTAGCTTCTTGATTTCTAACCATTGTAAGCTCTTGCTTACCTTTAGGTGGTATGATGTCACTATTGGTGAAATCCAAGACAGAAGATTCAGTAAAATGTGAAGTTGTGGATGGCGGAGAGCTCAAGTCTAGACGGCATCTAAATGTTAGAGGAAAAAGCGCAACTTTACCATCTATCACCGGTTAGACTCAATAATTGTGCAAACTCATGATGACAATATATATTTGTCATTTTTTTTTCTGGAATTTAATCTTCTATATTGTTATGAAACAGAAAAGGACTGGGATGATATCAAATTTGGTGTGGACAATCAAGTTGATTTTTATGCAGTTTCTTTTGTTAAGGATGCAGAAGTTATCCATGAGCTTAAGAATTATCTAAAAAGTAAGCATATTTGTATCGTTAACGCATTACACTTCTTATGACAGGTGTTCATAAAGATCTTTGTACTTCAATGCATGGTTTTAAAAAACGCTTGAGGCGTGCACCTCAAGGCACGCCTCGAGGCGAAACGGCCAAAAAAGCGAGTCTGAGGCGCGCCTCATGGGGTTTTTATTGTATATGTGCCTCAGAGGGGCTGAGACGCTAAGAAGGCTGCGCCTCAGGTGCGCCTCAGGGGATTTTGATAGTTGTTTATGATGTTTTCGACTTTTTGTGTCAATTTCAAGCATTTCATGTCTTTTTTATGTGTGTTTTTGATGAATCTGATGATGAAATTAGTTAGTATTATTATTTTTATAATGAGTTAATTACTGTTTTCGTCCCTGTGGTTTGTCAAAAATCACTATTTCAGTCCATTAGTTTAAAAATTGCGATTTCAGTCCCTGTGTTTTCACTTTCGTAACCATTTCAGTCCCTGTCGTTTCACTTTTGTAACCATTTCAGTCCCTGTGGTTACGAGGTGGACTGAAATGGTTACGAAAGTGAAACCACAAGGACTGAAATCGCAATTTTTAAACTAATGGACTGAAATAGTGATTTTTGACAAACCACAGGGACGAAAACAGTAATTAACTCTTTTATAATATATATACTTTTTATATTTATTTATTAATACCGCCTCGGCCTTACGCCTCGTTTCGCCTTGAGGCTTATGCCTCGTGAGGCGAAAGGAAAATGCCTCGAAACTCGTTTCCGTTCTCTTAAACCTTGCTTCAAAGTATACGACTTCTAACATCTAATATTGTCTTGGCAGGCTGTGGTGCGGATATTCAAGTTATCCCAAAAATTGAAAGTGCAGACTCCATACCAAATTTGCATTCAATTATCACGGCTTCTGACGGGGTAAACATATTGTTTTCTCCTTCATTCTTGTTATCTTTTTCCTTTACCGGACATTTTAAACTTTGTTAATCGGTGTTGAACGAATCAAATATTTTGGCCACAGTGGATATTTTGAGTTGCTAAAAAACTAAAACATGGGTTCTTGTCATCAATAATCTTCCATTTGTTAATATTATGTTTTGCTTTTATTCAGGCAATGGTTGCAAGAGGGGACCTTGGTGCAGAGCTGCCTATTGAAGAGGTTCCATTGCTGCAGGTAATAATAACTTTCTATTATTAGCTCATTCATACATTTATAGTTACAAGTTAAGTTCACGTGAAAATAAAATAAACGTACGAAACGTACGAAGTGAAAGAAAAGTCAAAAAAGTGGCGGTGTCATTTTGGTAATTATCACCAACTTCAAAATTACTCTAGTAGAGTAATTTTGAGTTTCTGTAGAGTAATTTTGTAAATGTTCAGGTAGAGTAATTTTGGTCGTGTAGGGTAATTATCAAAATTGTAGGGTTATTATCAAAATTTCACTAACCCACCCCCCCCCCCCCACTAAAAGCTAAACCATAAAACTAAACCCCATAACTAAATGCTAACAAAATTACTCTACAAGACATTTTCCAAAATTACTCTACAGAAGTCAAAATTACTCTACTGGAGTAATTTGATAATTACCCTACATTTCCCAAAATTACTCTACAGATGCTCAAAATTACTCTACAGATGCTCAAAATTACTCTACAGATGCTCAAAATTACTCTACAAGACACTTTTTGCTTTTTCCCCAGTTATTTGGAAGTTGCTCATAATTACCAAAATGACACCGCCACTTTTTGCTTTTTCCCTCAATGCGTACGTTTCGTACGTTAATATTATTTTTATTTGATCCTTTACCTTATAGTTAAATGGGTTGAAATTGGCACCTCTATAGCATACACTTACAGTGATCAACTCGAATTGAATTACTTTCACTAGGAAGAGATAATCAGGACATGCCGTAGCATGGGAAAAGCTGTTATTGTTGCAACAAACATGCTTGAAAGCATGATTGTTCATCCGACACCTACGCGGGCAGAGGTATCCGACATTGCTATTGCTGTTAGAGAGGGTGCTGATGCAGTCATGCTTTCTGGAGAAACTGCTCATGGAAAGTAAGACTTTTTAAAAAAAAAAACATTTTCAGCATCTTCATTTATCAAGAGTGCTAATTTTGAAAAGAGTGAATTTCAATGATTGTCCTTTATCTTTATACCAATTTTCAGGCACTGTCCTTTATTTTCAAAATTGACGAGTTTTGTCCTTTATGTTTTCATATCATACACGTTTTGTCCTTTAGGCCTAACCCAGTTAGTTTTTTCAGTTAAATTTGGTCATGTGCTTTGCACATGAGGGCATTTTTGTCACTTCAAAGGTTGCAGAAGCTTTGAGCTGTAAATCTGCCATTGAACTTACCTTTGAATTGACAAAAATGCCCTCATGTGCAAAGCATATGACCAAATTTAACTGAAAATACTAACTGGGTTAGGCCTAAAGGACAAAATGTGTATGATATGAAAACATAAAGGACAAAACCCGTCAATTTTGAACATAAAGGACAGCGCCTGAAAATGGGTATAAAGATAAAGGACAATCCATGAAATTCACTCTTTTGAAAAAAAAATGATTAAACCTCTTCGTCTCATATCGTCTCGTACTATGTAGGTTTCCACTAAAAGCTGTTAACGTCATGCACACAGTGTCGTTAAGAACTGAATCAAGCATAATGAGTGGTGGCACAGTATCTAGTCTTAATCAAGCCTTTAAGGTGTATTATCGTTCTGACGCTTATTTATTTATTGTTATTATTATTTGTAAATCTTACTGTAAACTCATTTAAAATGAACAGAATCATGTGAGTGAAATGTTTGCCTACCATGCGACATCAATGTCCAACACTCTTGGAACTTCAATTGTGGTATTCACAAGAACGAGTAACATGGCTGTCCTACTGAGCCATTATCGGCCTAATGGCACTATATTTGCCTTCACAGACGAGTAAGTCCCATAGCTCTATCAGACACGTAACATTATCTTTTTTTTTCTTTTTCTGCAGATTTGTTTTTATTTTTGATTTCTTTCTCTGATATTGTATAATGTGCTTTTGATAAACAGTAAAAGGGTACAACAGAAATTGGCTTTGTATCAAGGAGTATGCCCCATTTACATGGAATTCGCAGACGACGCTGAAGAAACCTTTGCAAATGCTCTTCAAGTGTTGAAGGTGAGATTTACTCCGCTAATTCAATGTTTTCTCGTCTTTCCTTTTGGAAGAGTGTTTGGATGTGCATTTTGGAAAAAAGTACATATTCCGCTTATGATTATCAAGGGCCCAAATTTTTCATTTTTATACCCAGCCACACCAGAATTGAAAATCGAAGGAGAAAGTAAAATGACTTATTTACCCCTTTTTAACCATTGTTTTTATTTATTGTGTGTGTACAGAATCAAGGGATGATGAAGGAAGGTGAGCATGTAGCTCTTCTTCAGAGTGGCAGACAACCCATCTGGCGGTTCCAATCCACCCATAATATTCAGGTCAGAAAGGTGTAGCCGCCCGCCACAAAAGGAGATTAAAGACTTATGCTAAGTTCATTTTTGCATCATCCCGTTAACATCTGTTTCATTTCTCTTCGTCTCTGTTTTCTAATCCTGTTTTTATGCTTCTGCAATCCATTTCTAATGTAAGTTGCAATTCAGTTTTTGTATTTGTAGCCACTATATTTTATTTTATTATTTATGTATCAGATTGAGTATTTTAAATCGAAACTAGCCACATCATAACAAATACTATAATTGTTTTATTGATTTGCACTAGGTATAACTGTTACATAAACAAAATCATCTGATCATATCTCGACGATATGAAGTTATTCCACCACACAAACATAATAAAGTATACAAAGGCTATCACTTTAGGACTAGTTTATACTGCCTTTGATGGCGTCACTGTATCCACTCTGTTTATCATAGAACCTGTCCCACAGCATGACTCCACCGTACTTGGGAGAACTCTTGATTGAAGGAAGAATCTGAGAGGTAAGAATATCTGGTGGAATATATCCTCCGCTTGGGGCAGCTCCCGAAGCTGCTGCTGGTAACCCCAAGAAAATCGTATTTGTGGTCACCTGAGTCCACTCGTTCCATCTCGCTAATAAAGCATCAGCATTCGCCCCATACTGGCATTGTTCATTGTTGTAAAACTGCACCCACACGTAATCAAACAGCCCTTCCCTAATCGCCGGGAGCAGTTGGTTCCGCACGTCGCCACTAGGGCTAGGGAAAGGGCACTGTGGGGCTGCAGATAAGTACACTTTTTTCTGTGAGCTGTACGCAGCGAGTGCCCTAGCCAGGTCAGACCAGAACTGGTCTGTCCCTTGCTCGATATCAAAATCGATTCCGTCCAAAACAGCATCTCCTAACGGACGGGTAGCTGACTGGCCGCCAAGATAGGTGTTCCATAGAAAATCAGCAACTTGTTGTGCATCTTGCGGTGACGATAGAGAGTAGCTCCCTCTCTGACCCCCTATAGAAAGAAACACCTTAACATTTTGGGCCTGGCATGCTTTTATTTGGGAGCTGTACCTGGAGCAAGTCGAATCAGGGTCACAATGGGCTGCTAGGTTCAGAACCGGTTGTTGGTTGTTGCCGAAGGTGCTTAAGAAAGCTATGTTTACAAACTGGTAGTTTCCGGTGGCACAGGCGGCTTCAAGGGTGCCTTCAGTATCATCGCTCTGCTGGCCCCAGTAAGTGGCGATGCCGGCGGCTGTAGAGGGTTTCAAAAAAGAGAAAACAGTGATGAAGAGGAGCAGGAGAAGTGCTGGATTAGTGGATGCCATGTTGTGGGTGGGATATGTAGTGTTGGTGCCGGAGATCGGGTATTTATAGGTGTGTGGAGTGTTGGGAGTCAAGTCAGGTTGCGTGTTTAGCAGGTAAATATTGTGGAAAATAAAGTTGATCGATGTGGTTAGAGTTTTTGTTACTTTTAGTCTTTTTGAAAAGTCCATGCTTGTCATATTCGTAGAAGTTTCGCAATACAGACCCTCAATCACGGTTCGTAGCATTTTTGAAAAGTCCATAGCCATACAGATTCGTGTTTGTTTTTGTTTTTACATTAATTTGTTTCAAACATGTGTCAAAAACCTGTAAAAATGATAACAAACAAACTATATGTAGGGTCTGGAGAGAGTGGGATTACCAGGTTTTTTGAATACCCGGGTTCAAGTCTGGGTATTGTCCAGGAAAACCATACCTGGTGTACCCGGGTTCGGGTTTCTATACCCGGACATAAAAATACGCTATTTTCGGGTTCGGGTATTGTAATACCATGTATGGGTATTGGAAAACCCGGTCCGGATATAGCTAAAACCTGGGTATTGATGAAACCCGGGTACAAAATGGGTTGAAAACAAACCCGGGTTCGGGTTTCCACAGCGTATACCATACCTGGACCCTACCCTACGGGTAGGTTTGGGTTCGGGTTTACAAAACCCGGGTGCGGGTTTTATTCCGGGTTCGGGTCGGGTTTTTTGTGCATCAACTAATGTAGGCAAACATTACCTCTATCCCTAAGAAATAAAGAAGCTACTTCCACAGAGACCGTCAGCTCCAAAACACACAACAAATAAATGAAAGAACATGCTATACAAGGAGGGCTATCAATATCAAAAGAGGTGGTGGAAGAGTACATGCAAAAATAGGAAGATATACCATGACTCCACAAACTTCTATCATCGACCATATACTTATAGAGGTGTAACCCTTGTAAAAATGATAAAGCATATATTTAATTTCAGCAAATAAAAATAATAATAGTTTAAATGGAAATGTTTATTATATCCTTCAAAGTATATTTCTAATTTTAAAATAGAGACGAGGATGTTTGTTAAAAGTAGGAAACAATTTTTATTAATTTACAATTTTCTGAACATATATATATTTGGCTGGAAATGGTAATGAAAGAAAGCTTTAACATATAAATTTATATATATTTATCAGAATATATTGAACTTGACATTATAATTGTGTAGGTTACTAAAACCATTATACATAAATATACCAGACATGAAATTTTTATCATTGGTAGACCTCAAAACCAGGAAATGTCTTGCCCACAATTCCACATAATTATTATTCAAAAGGAGAGAGATGAAAGATGCAGATTAACCTGGAAGCCAAAACAAAAATTCTTGCCTAACCATTATATTCTTGAATCAATGTCAATCAGAACCTAACTAATTTTTCCATATCAATTATTTAATCACAGACGACTTGACTTTTAAAAGACCGATATCCAGCTAGTCGGTCAATAACATTTTTATCATTTTACAAACCAATAAACCTGAATTCGGTTTTTGTGAATAAAGACTGACAAAGTAATAAAAAAAAGAATCAAAACTTAGATGTAATGATAAAAGAAGTGTGATAATAAAATCATTAAACATTACGTTTTATTCTCGTATGTATAACAGGAGGATTATAGGTAGTTAAATCTTGAATTTGAAGTTTAAAGAATTTCTGTAGATTGAGAGTGTGACCAATATTCCTTAACAAGCTGTCCAAACAATGAATCATCTCTTTTCATCAGCTTCATTGGTTCATCATACTCTGTGATTTTTCCTGTTGCCAGTTGGAAACCTTTACAGTTAGAAGTTGGAAAGCGAGAGTAATAAGATGTAAATATATGAAAACTGACCATCGCTCATGGTTAGAACCATGGTGCAGTCCATCACAGTTGGTATGCGATGAGCCACTGTGATGACGGTGCAGTCAGCAAACTCCGATCTGATGGTTTCTTGTAACATTGTGTCTGTAGCATTGTCAACCGATGCAGTTGCTTCATCCAGCACCAAAATTTTGCTTCTCCTTAACAACGCACGCCCCAAGCAAAACAACTGGCGTTGCCCCATGCTCCAGTTTGTTCCATTTTCCACCACTGTACTTACAAAATTCTTATATATCACATTTCGTTTGTCTTACTCAGTGGGAACCTTTAAGGTGTGAATGCATTACCTATTGAATCCAGCCCGCCTGTTTTGTCCTGAACAGCCTCACTAAGCTGACACTTCCCAAGAACCTTCAATAGCAGAATTCAAATGATAAATACAAATTAAGGTTTAACACGTGATTTGTGCACTAAAACAGAACTTAGTTACTATAAAACACTCGAACATACCTCCCATATTTCCTGATCTGTGTGTTGACATAAGGGGTCCAAGTTGTATCTAACCGTTCCGTTGAAAAGTGTAGGATCTTGAGGTATAACGCCAAATCGTGACCTCAAATCATGAAGTCCAATTGTAGAAATGTCTATCCCATCAACAACAATATTACCGCCAGCGGGCTCCACCAATCGAAATAGAGCACCAATGAGTGTAGTCTTTCCACTGCCCGTCCTGCCAACTATACCAATCTTGTGTCCTCCTTGAAACGTACAAGTGATCCCACGGAGAACAAGAGGTGCATCGGGTCGGTACCTAATCTGGGTTTCCCATATTTTATATTTATTTTAGTAAAGACTGAAACTTTACGTGACAGGTGGTAGTATGGTATGGTCGGGTCGGATGGCATGTCAAAACGGGGTTTGGGTTAATAGAACGTAAAGATTGTATAATACAATTTGTATTATTGATTTTAAATAATGATTACAAGAATGTCATATATATGATATATAAAACTAATCTTTAACTTAATTATATAGTCTATCATGGGTCAATACAGGTAATTCTAGACATGGGTTGAAACGGGTCGGTTTGGATTGGACAAACACTGTTTGACCCCGTTTCTTTTCTTATTAAATAAATGATTTTACCAATTTAATTCATAAATGCATAACCTGAATTGACTCACTCATACGCAAATGGGTTAAAATTGCCACCTTTATGTGTTTAACTGCTAAAGGAACAAAAATTTATGAATATTACCTGTAAGTCTTGGATATCGATTTTACCCGTGTTTGGCCAGTTAGCAGGGGGCCGATTCTCTTCAATCACTAAAGGAGCTTCGCTCGGTAAATGCATGTACTGCTTGACCCTTTCGAATGAGATTATATAGTTTGCTAAAGTGCATTGGTGTTGAATTGACATAACAAGTGACATGTTTAAAGACAGCCCATAAGATATTGCCATTCCAATAAAACCTGCAAAAAGATTTAAGACAACTTAGAAAGATGTAATCACTACAAGAATATGGCATAAAATGGCAGCAGCATGTCACGAGTTTGGCTTTGTGTGTAAACTGAAGTCACAGTAGTTAGTTTTCAGTAAGATTACTGATTATAAATATAAGAGTAAAATGCACGGATAGTCCCTGTGGTTTGGTGAAATTTCACCTTTAGTCCCCAACTTTTCAGAATTACACTCTTAGTCCCTGTGGTTTGACAAGTTGTTACTCGGATAGTCCCTAAAGCGGATGAAGGTTACTCGGATAGTCCCTGTGGTTTAACAAGTTACTCGGATAGTCCCTGTGGTTTGACAAGTTGTTACTCGGATAGTCCTTGTCATTTCACACCCACTTAACCAGAAAAACTAACCTCCATCCGCTTTGGGGACTATCCGAGTAACAACTTGTCAAACCACAGGGACTAAGAGTGTAATTTTGAAAAGTTGGGGACTAAAGGTGAAATTTCACCAAACCACAGGGACTATCCATGCATTTTACTCTAAATATAAAGTGGGTTGGGTTTGAACTTTGAAGAGTAAAAACAGAAAGCTCACCAGAACTGAAAGTTCCAGGCGGAAGCAACACCATGCAGAGTCCGGAAGCTGATAAGACGGTTGCACTGATTGTTTCGAGCCGTTGGATCAACCAATTGTTTGCAGCAAAACTATGCAAGTAAGGACTTGCATTTATGTCAACAACTTCAAGATTTTTGGCAAAGAATCGGTCTTCTTGTTGAAAAGCTCTTATTATCATGGATCCTGCCACTGATTCAGCCAGATGGTTTGCCACCAATGATTTCGTTGTCCCATTGATCCGCATCAGCATTTTTGCAGATGAGAAATAGAACCTCTATTCAGATTCATCAACATTTCAAAGGAGGCCAACCAATTTTATAATAAGCGTCATTTACATCAAATCCAGCGAACAAAGAGTATATATACAGAGAGAGAAAAATCATAAGATTAATTACCTGCAGACGAAGTGCCACGTAGAACAGTGGTATAGAGACAAACAAGACTTGCCAGGTAACAAAGACCAACACCCCTGTGTTCATACAGAAATTTGTCGTGGCAGCTAGAAGAAACATGAAATAGAACGGAATATCAAGATCAATAATACTCAAATCAACCGAGACCTACAAAATAATAATAACAAAAATACACATTATCGGTTATCCTTCCACCACATTGGAAAAATTACAACATTAGAGATATGATTTCAGTAACATATACCCTGCTTAGCACCCTACCCAAAGGGGTTGAATCGTAAAACGACATAGGCACACGAAATAGAGAGATTAGCAGCTGTGAAAATATAGATTTGGATGACTGTAGCCCCAATGCAACTGTGAAGAGTGATCTAACAAGCAGAAACACGATTGCTACAACTCCGAGAGCTAAATAAACCAGAATTAATTTCAGAGTGCTGACATCATCATTATCCACATTTGCAGCCAGCCATGAGTTTTGAGACACGTTACATAACACAAAGGCAACTTGTGAAAATACAGCAATGGAGAAGAACACATTGCCTTTATTTTGATTCAAATATTGTACGTAAGGTCTAAAACCTGTGTCACCTTCTTCCCTTTCTTCTTTTTTGATCAGTTGGTCGTTATCTGAGCTTTCGGATATTTTGGCGGTCTGAGTGTTTTTATTGTCCTTTATTGAAGGTATGTGCCTTGTGGAAGAAGTAACCTCTGCAAGTCTTTCGGAGCCTGCGGTTTCTTTGTGTGCGTTCACTAAATCTTGAAATTCTTGACATGATGCCATTAGTTGATTGTAAGGTGCAGCTGCTAGGATTTCCCCTTCTGACATTAGCTGTAAAACCATAGCTTGCTATAAGTGGGATTTTACTAGTACATTCTTTTGTTTGTTTGTTACATTAACCGTAAAACAGTGGCGGACATAAGGCTTACCGGGGGGCAACCTCCGCTACGGCTTGGCGCGGAAAAATTTGGAAAAATTAGTGTAAATTTTGGAAAAAAATGACGTTTTTTCGATTTCGTTACGGCTTATTTATAAAACGTTACGGCTTAGTTTCGTTTCTAGATCCGCCACTGCCGTAAAACCCATCTATTAACCTTAAATACATGATAAAATGTTAAGCATGGTTGCTTATAAACATTGAACATATTCAGTGTGTGGCTATAGCAAACACTAACTCACCAGAACAGAATCAAATGCAGGAAGGAAATCAACTTGGTGAGTTACAAGCAAAACCGTCTTCCTGAAAAGCGCTTCCATAACATATTCCTATAAAATTTCAAGCAAATTTACGATTTAGACATAAAACTAGAAATAATCAACTAAAAGTAGATATGACAATATGACCGGTTACTTATAAATGGGATGATGTAGGTTACGTTTGGTATAATCAAAGCTTAAAAGGAAACAGGTCAGACTAGTATAAAGTCGCCCAAAGAATAGTTTTAATTCATAAAGCCTCTTTAAAAATTGTTATCGTATCTAAGTCTAAAGGTATTATTTTGTAAATCAACGTACATTAAATAAGCTCGAAGCAGTATGTGCGTCCACAGCACTAAATGGATCATCCAACAAATAGATATCAGCATCTTGATATAAAGCACGAGCAAGTTGAATTCGTTGCTTTTGTCCACCACTGAGATTAACGCCTCTTTCTCCTATTTCTGTAAGATCAGCATATGGTAGCAGCTCAAGATCCTTCACCAAAGAACACTTCTTGAGTGTTTCTTGGTATCTTTGATCATCCATCTCAGACCCGAACAAAATATTGTCACGTATACTTCCTGTTTGAATCCAAGCAGACTGAGAAACATATGCAATGCTCCCATATACTCGAAGCTGACAAGTTCGGTCAAACAGAAACAAGATTACTGATTACCTATAAGAATTTGTAATACTTGATATGTTCTTGTTGTAATAATAACTCTTGGTGGTGTTGAGATTTTGGAAGCTTCAAGTTGTAATAATAACTCTTGGTGGTGTTGAGCTTTTGGAAAATATGGATATATAGGTATACTTTACTCCACTTTTTAATAATTAGTTTTGTTGCACCCGATATTTAATTAATTATTTGACTTCTAAATAATAATAAGTAGAACTAGCTAGGTCTTTCAAACACTAGAAACCAATAGTATGCAAGAAATAATATGCAAATAAAAAAAATACTTACACTTCCTCCTTCGATTATCGGAACCTCTCCAAGAATTGCAGCCAAAAGTGTGGACTTGCCCGATCCTACCTCTCCACAGATAGCTATCTTTTGACCCAATCGAGCCCGTAAATTAATGTTCCGTAGAGTAGGCTTCAACAGATTCCCATCCCAAGAAAGACTCGCCGAATCAATAAAAATATTGTAATCCAAGCCATCCTTGCTCACCTTCTGTCTCACATGAGCACTCTCCAGCTCAGGTGCTTCCAGAAAATTCAAGATTCTGGAAAAAGCTACTTTTGCTTGAATAAATGCCCCAATAACATCAGGGATGGTTCTAATGGGATCTTGAACCAATCGTAAAGTTGCCACAAATGTGAAAACATTGCTCGCATTTAATGGAATCCCGATAAAATAACAAGCCCCAAAAGTAGCGGTTGAGACCAAAAGAGGTGAAGACCAAAAAAGAAAGCTATTATAAGCTCTTCGAAGCTGAACAGCTGTTAACCATTTAAACTCAATCTCCCTAAGTTTTTCAATCACACCCTTAAAATGAATTTCCCATGCATAAAGCTTCAAAACTTTCATATTCACAAGTGCCTCAGAGACTGCTTTAAGCCGTTCATCTTGGGCAACCATTAGCTTTGACTGAAACTTGTGTTGTAGTTTAGCAAGTGGCATATTGCAAAGGACCGACAATATGATGACTCCCAAAGCTGCAAATGTAGCCAAACCAACAGCTTGTAAAAGAATCAAGAGTGCAAGTAAAAGCTGGAGAGCGGTTGTCCAACTTTGATGCAACCAGTAAGGAAATTCCCCGATTCTATAAGCATCCACAGTTGCAAAATTCATAATCTCACCAGCCGAATGTGTAATTTTAGCAGCATTAGATAAATTCAGTTGTTTTTTATATATTGCTGCTGTAAGTAAGGATCTGACTCTTATACCAATAAGTCTACTCCTAAAATCCCATTGTCGTTGTGACAACGACTCAAATACTTTAACAAAGAAAAGTGATATCGCTAACACGTATCCCTCGCCATTAAAACTTTCATCGCCCTCCGCTACCCTTATGAAAGCTTTGAGAAAAAGAGGGCCTGCAGAAACTGTAATTATTTTCATCAACGCGAAGAATCCAGATATTAAAAGCTCTCTCGAATTGCACATCACTATTGCTTTCAAAATTGATGGATGCAAATGTTTCCGGTTATTTAACTGGTCCACAAAATTCAAATAGCATGATTCTGCTCTATCTTCAATGCACAATTTGGGCATATCTTTTTCTTCGAGAGTCTTCTCACTGCCCGTTTTCATCAACGGATTTAACCACCAAAACGACATTACATTGAGAAATCCCGCCCTCGAAAGAGGGGTAAGACTGTCATTATAATCTACTTTGATGGCTTTACTCTCACTGTTTAGAGGGGTATAAAGGTCTCTCTCATCAGTTTCTTCATAGTTGTAGCCCTTATATGTGCATGCCAATAACAATGCTGCTCCCAGGAGAGATGTTAAATCCAGAGCTATCTTGATTGACACCCTTTTATTATCAATCGAAGATACCATAGATAAAATGCCGAAAATCCCAGAAAATAGAAAGGCAGCTATTGACAGAAGCCGAAGGAGCGTTATTGAAAACCGTGTTCCTAACAGACTCACTGTTAGTGAGACTGTTAACCATGTTAATCCATGCAACAAGAAAAGTATCCATTGATGCAAAGGAAGAACAGTGTGTTTTGTGCTTATTACGGTCTTCAACGTCCAAATGCCCAAACATAGGTACAGAGTTCCCAGTAAACCATTAAAGATCATGGAAACTAACTGCAAACCTAATTTTCTTTGAAAGCAAGATGATATACCACTGGATCTCAATGGTGACTTGTAAAACATGTTGAGGAGTAACATTACGAGGAGCACTAAGTCGAAACAAATGATCAGAACATGATTCATACACGAAGATGGATTTGTGATGCAAATCAAATCTGAATTACAGTTCCTGTCAGTACTGTCTGAACACCCGCAAAATGAAATCCATAGATTAGTCATCTTTTCCTTTTGCAACGCTCGCTTTGCCCTCCCAACACTGAAAATGCCAAATTGATAAAGTCATAAAGATATGTATGAAATAACAAGGATTACTAATAAACAGTAACTTAAATGTAAATGATGGGCTGAAAGACACAACAAACAGTTAATTGATTATAGATAGAACTTTACTCCCCAAAACTAATTCTATAAAAGTAAAAAATTTGATCAATGCTAGCTCCAAGAAGGCATGTAGTGCCAATGAGCATTCGTGAAGGCATGAAGTGATGATCCAGATGCTTGTTAAATAAGTAATCCACAGTCAGCAGTCGTAGAATCCGTTTTATTGCAGACCAATGGTTTTTGGTTGGCACATGCATAAATTGACACAGTTTGTTAGCTACAAATGTAATTCGGGCCAAGTGAGAGTGACATATTGAAGGGCACCAACAACGTGTTTGTACTTAACTGGATTAGAGAAGGCAGTTGAAGGGAATTAGAGAAATAGTTTGCTATATGCGATTATAGGTGACAACACAAGTTGATGACATTGTTGACAAAAAAAGATAATGTCATCAACATAAACCAAAACGTACAAGAGGGTGCATGCAGATGAATAGATAAAAAGTGAAGGATTTGCCTTGGAACTTCTAAAACCAAGCATATGAAGGGCCTTTGAAAGGTGTTGAAACCAAGCCCTATCTAGGCACATGTTTAAGGGTGAAAAGGACTAAATGATATATATTCCTTGTGGGTCAATGAAACCATGAGTGCTGCTTGTTGTAGATCACCATGAGGAAAAGCATTCTGAATATCCAATTGTAGGAGTGACCATCCATGAGTTACCGCCAGAGAGAGAACAACCCATATATATAGTAGTCGCTTTAAGCGTTTGATGAATGGGCTGAATGTCTCATAAAAATAAATCTAAATTGTACCGAAAAAACGTGTGCGATAAAGAGAGCTTGTAGTGAGTGATAGTGCCGTTTTTTGTCTACATTAAATCTGTAAACCCACTTACAATGAACAACGTTAGTACTAGGGACACAGAGAAAGAGAGTCCACGTCTAGTTTTTAACAAGAGTGGAGTACTCTTCAGCCATGATTTGACGCCTAGGTCTGTTGGCAACGACAAAGGAGGTTGGTTAAGCAGGTGGTGTTGAATTAATAGAAACATGGTTGGCTAAAAGTTGGAAAGGGTCCTGTTGTATGGGGTTCTAAACGCATAGGAGGTAATGGAGTGGGGTGGTGGAGGTGGAGAGGTCGAGAAGGTAGGGGCAATGTTGGTTATGGTGTTGGTGGAGTTGGGGAGGTTGTGAAAGAGACCGGTGAGTTGATAAGTTAAATGGTATAAGTGGGGGTGGCTGGGGTGGTGTCGTGTCGTGTCGGTTACCATCATAGGTGGTTTTGATGAGGTACAGGGCATTGTGGGTGTAATAGTGTGGCAAAAGGAGTTTGCTTTTCATGGTGAGAAATGTAAAGAGGGCCAGTAGTTAATCAAGGCATCGACAACCATGATGGGGAGGACTATAACCAAGAAAAAACTTGGGGTTCTTCGATTATAAAGACAAATACAAGGAAAACAATGCTAGCCTAAAACTCGAAGAAAAGAATAACCAGGATATTGTCGGTCATGTACGAGATGGCATGTGATTAGTTACATACACTGTTATGTCGAAAGCAAAGTGCTAGAGACGTTGAGAAACCTTACAATCCGGAGCGTGAGACCGGTTGCTATGGCATACATACACAACGTGACACCGGTTTCTATGGTATGAAGATTACAACCCTAGAAAAAAAAACATTTTGCTCACTAATGTGAGTAGTTGTACGTTGGACGTGTTGAAAACAGGCTTCAAAGACGGTAGAGAGAAGTAGCATACGGACATGTGCATCATTGTTGGAAAATCCTTAGGTATTGATGTTGCTTTAGTTAGCATTAGATGTTGGGATGGACACAATATTGTTCCAGCCAAATAAGTTATTAGTAACAAGAGGTGAATCACATCCTTCAATAACCATAATTGGTAGGGGATAAGAGTAAAAGCAAACTTATGCGAGTTGTGAACGTAGCTTGTGGTAATTGCAATTGCAACTAAAGCCATAGCTTGTTAAAAAGGCCTAAGGCGTTAGACCATGGTCGGTGGCGGCAAACGGTGGTTAACAGGGGTATGGCGAGGCTGGAAAGGAGCGGTTAGAATCAGGGGAGACCAACTAGATCAATGGTACGGGCAGTGACGACATGTGTGCCATGAAAAATAATCAGGGACAAATTTGTGTATGTCGGCTAGCGCGTGGGGTAGGAAATTATAGAGGTTCACAAACCATATTTTTTGAAAAAACGGATTGGATTTTATTTGGTCCAGATAAAGTCACACGTTGGTCAAAACCGAATTGTGAAAATCTGGATTGGATTTTATTCGGTTCCAAGGTCCATAAAACTCGATCCTACGTACACACCCGGATCGGATTATCCAAAACCATTTATTTAATCCGGAATTGATTTTTTTTATAATAAAACAAATAAATATATAAATTAAACTAAAAAAACATATATTATTTATTTTTAAAGTTTTTATCGGTTATATAGCATAAATTCGTTAAAAACACATAAAATTAATAAAGAAATAAAATAAACTCACCAAAGTTCATTTTTATAGTCTTACAAGTAGTATAACATAACTTGATTAAAAAAAGTATACCAAATAAAGAATACATATATGAGATAAACTCAATAAAATTCATATATAAGAAACCGGATTTTTTAAATCCGGATTGGATCCGGTGCGAGAAGCTCCGAAAAAAAACCGCTGGGTTGAAAAATATGAAATTCGGATTGGGTCCGGCGGATCCTACTGGATGGTATCCGGTTTCCCCATCAGATCGGTTTTTGGATTATTTTTTAAATCAGTTTCAAATTTAGATTTTTTGTACAGCTCTAGGTGGGATAACCACGATATTATGATAGACCTCTATTTTGGCACTACGTTTGGTAAAACTTTGGCCCTCCTCTAGCCTCTTGCTGGACCAGGACTATGATCAATGATATTGCCCCGTCTGGTTGTTCAAGAAAAAAAAATGTGGATCTCTATAAATAGAAATCAGTTATTATATATGTATCGTCTAGACTATCACAACAACATATAGAACATAATGTACAAAAAATGAGAATGAATGAGCAACATACCAGCTGGCAAAGGAGTAGCAACAACAACCGAGTCTCCTTTTGATTTCTTCGTTTTTTTTCCCTGAAAACAAAGTAAAACTACAAGTCGAAATTCACTATTTTCTCTAAAATGTTTTGATAAATAAAAGTGATGTTTGTTTGTATTTGTGTGTATATATTCTCACGTGTTGTGACTGGATGTAAAGAAGTCACGACAAAAAAATGACATAATTACGCCAAAAGATAATATAATTATGAAATTAATCTCACAGGAATAATAATAGTATAAACAAACCAATCCCCAGTTATTTATTTACTACAAAACAAAAAATAAAGTGTTATTTGATTTTATCACCCCCAACTATTGGTTATTTGCCGCTGCCACTTCCAACTATTACTTTGACGACCGTCACCCCCAACTTAACACTTAGTGTGTTCTGTCACCACGTCGTTAACAGATCACTAACTTTTGATCTTGTTACTATACTTTTTTGGGGTGTCATAGGGATCTTAGGACACCTCCAAATGTATAGTAACAAGATCAAAAGTTAGTGATCTGGTGACAGAACATACTAAGTGTTAAGTTGGGGTGGCGGCGTCAAAGTAATAGTGGTATCGGCCAATGACCAATAGTTAAGGGTGATAAAATCCAATAACCTAAAATTAAATAAATAAATGAATAAATATACGAAAAAACAGTCGACAATTTGCAGAAGTCGTCGATGGCGATTCAAATTATAAAATTTAAAACCACCCAGAAAACAGAAAAAAACTAGTTAGATATAATTTTTTTCTGAAAGTAAAATTCCACCTTGAATTCAGGCCAAAACAATCGATTGCAAACAAGTGGCAGGCAACCAGGCAACAAACTGTGCCGCAACCTGTTTTGAATAGCAAAACTGATGGATCTTAAGGATCGAAAAATTACTATACATGATTGTTTTCTTAAAAAACACCCACTGAAGTTAGAACATAGAAGATAAACAATGATGATGAAAAATAACTCCATGCTTACAAGTTAGATGTACGGAAACAGAAAAAGGATGCTAAGACTCGAAACTCCCCCTCTTTGTCGAAGGAAAATACCGTATGATCTAGTTTTTTTTTTTTTTTTTTTAAAGAAATGTAAAGTGGGTTCTATGAAATTGCAAAAAGAGTGTTTGCAGAACACAAGCCGCAGATTAGCAGAATTTGGATATGCAGTTATCTATAGGAATTATGTGATTGCTACGTTTTACAAAACAGCCCCTAGGACTATGAATGGTTGTGATAATATTAAAACAATAAGGAATATAATATTTAATAAAGAGTTATGTCATGTGAGATATATATAATTGAATAATTATGCAGGGAAAAGATCAAATAGGAAGTTAATTTTCGCTAGGAAGGATAGGAAGCCATAGGATTATGACATGTGGCAAATTTTAAAATAAAGAGAAAGGGTATTTTAGTCAATCCAACTCCTTCTTCTTCCTTTTTCAAAACCCAGTAAATTCAAAAACCCACCATTTTCAAAACCCACCATCTTCAACTATTTCTTCACTTTCTATCTCAATAATTACTACATTATAGTGCGATTTTCATCACCAATCAATGATTCAGAACCCGATCAACGTGTTCTTTAGCTTTTTTTGAAGAAAACCCAGTTTAATTTCATAAAAAAATCTCGTTTTTTCCGGTGATTTTGGAGATAATCACTCGATTCGTTCGATTCGAGCGTTGATAAGTGTTTCTATCATTCAAAATTTGTCAATTGATGAAGAAATCGGCTTCGATCCATGTAAGAAATTCTTTAATTTCATTTTCATGATCTGGGTTTTTGATTTAGTCATTGCGTTTTACAATCTTTGCGGGGGTCCGGGGGCGGCAGCCCCCGGTAGCGGGGTCCCAGGGGCGGCAGCCCCTGGCGGGGTCCAAGGGGCAGAGCCCCTGGCTGGGGTTGAATTGCTGTACTAAAAACGCATCAGAAAAATTGCTGTACTAAAAACGCATCAGAAAAATTAATTTTCCATAAATTGGCTCATTTCGAAGACAGTAATTCGTAGACAATTCAGACAGTTCACAGTGACACATTTTTTAGGTGTTTTCAGTCCATTGCGTTTTAGAATGAGTCATTTTTAAGTGTTTTCTGGCCATTGCGTTTTACATATAAGACATTTCTTTGTGTTTTTGGTGCATTGCGTTTTAGGTAAAACACATTTTTATGTGTTTTCTGGCCATTGCGTTTTACAAATAAGACATTTCTGTGTGTTTTCTGGCCATTGCGTTTTACAAATAAGTCATTTCTTTGTGTTTTTGGTGCATTGCGTTTTAGGTAGAACACATTTTTATGTGTTTTCTGGCCATTGCGTTTTACAAATAAGACATTTCTGTGTGTTTTCTGGCCATTGCGTTTTACAAATAAGTCATTTCTTTGTGTTTTTGGTGCATTGCGTTTTAGGTAGAACACATTTTTATGTGTTTTCTGGCCATTGCGTTTTACAAATAAGACATTTCTGTGTGTTTTCTGGCCATTGCGTTTTACAAATAAGTCATTTCTTTGTGTTTTTGGTGCATTGCGTTTTAGGTAGAACACATTTTTATGTGTTTTCTGGCCATTGCGTTTTACAAATAAGACATTTCTGTGTGTTTTCTGGCCATTGCGTTTTACAAATAAGTCATTTCTTTGTGTTTTTGGTGCATTGCGTTTTAGAAAAATGTCATTTTTTAGGTTTTTTTTTTCATTGCGTTTTACGTAACTGGTGGTTTTTCTATTGCGTTTTACGCAACTGGGTTTTAATTTTTTTTTTTTTAAATATAGCAATAGTATACTCGTTTTAAAGAAAAAAAAACGCTCGTTTTTTTGGTGCAATTTTTATAAAAAAATAATGTCGTATGAAAGAGTTATTAACGTTTAAAAAATGGGGGGGAATTGGAGGAGAGAGAAACTATTGGCTTGGATTGACTAGAATGCCCTTGAACAAACTCACGCGCCTCTTTTATTCTTTTCAATTTCCCTGATTTAATCTTAGCCCTTGATTAACTTAATGAATGGTCAAGATCACTTCCTATCCTTCCTAGCCAAATAAACTTCCTATTGTATCTCCACCCTAATTATGCAAAACAAAAACAAATTGATGATTAATAATAAAGTTTTGTTTCGTTTGGGAGGGTTCGTCATGGCACACGTTACTCTGAATTCTAACATCCCCATCGTTATCATTTGTACATAAGAAAATTATAAACTATTAATTTCACTTTTTTCCTTTGTCCTTTCTTTTGGTGTTAAAGACAATATTATTATAAAACTAAATACGTTGTTAATCAATTCTGCTTGAATCAAATCACAGTCACACTTCTTCTTCATTTTGTCAAAATTCTTATAAGCACGGATATGGGTACGGGACTGGGGTATGAGGACAATACGGGTACGGAGAACGGCAAAATTCAAAAATACAAGATACGGGTACGGCAAAAAAATAATATTAAAAATAAAATTATATTAAACAAAGTCCAAGAAATAAAAAAATATTAAACAAAGTCCAAAAATATATTAAACTCCAAAAACACTACTTAAACCATAGGTAATTAATTATTGTAATTAAAACGTTTTCAAAATCCGATTCATCTAGCGAAAGCAATCAACTGTGATTCAAAATTATCAACATCAAATATGCAAATAAACATCAAATATTCTATTCAAAATTATATAAACAGTCTGTGAAGTGTGAACATATGCAAATAAACAATCAATTGATTGTTCTATTCAAAATTATCAACAATCAAATATTCTATTCTATTCAAATATTCTATCAACTGTGAACATCAAATATTCTCTGTTCAACAGAATGATAATTCGATCAAAACTTGACAGTGATACTTGATAATTCGATGAATGATAATTCGATCCTACTGTTAATACTTGATAATACAATGTACATGAATGTAGGAAGTTAAAAGGCCGAGCATATGTAATTTAAAAAGGCCGACCATTCATATTTTGGAAATTAAAAGGGTTAAAACCCTAAATATTTTAGGAAACGTCTCTGATACTTTGTTTTGGAAGTACCCGAGCCGTCCCCGAGCATATGTAGAAGTCCCCAATATCTGGGTACATTTAGGAAACGCCCCCGAGCCGTCCCCGGGACGGGTACCCGACGTAAAATGGTGTTCCCGTGCTTCATGGGGTCCCGGGTTTGATTCCCGCCAAGGGGTTTTTCCCATATTTATTGGATTTCCCCCTGAATTGGTGTATAGGCATTATGCCTAGTGGAAATGGATATGATCGGGTGGTTCCGCTAGTGGCACGATGATACTCCAGTGGTCCGTCAGTGATCCAAATTTGTCACTAAAAAAAGTAATTTGTCCACTTCAGTTGGACTTGCAATTTGATCGTTAATCAGATTTGTTTTGTATTTCGAGTCTAAACGGTTGTTTAAACTAAACAACCAAACCCCAATAGTAATTAGTAAACCTACACAAGTGATTGATATTGTCATAATATATATGGACTCAATAAATCCCTTCAAATTATGAGATAATTCGTTTGAAAATCCGAAGTTTATAATTAAACAGAAATGAATTTCAACATACGTTTCCCAATATGAAGTGAAGACGTGCTCTTATGTAAAGTGCTAATTTTTCTATTAAAAGAAAAGTCATCGTCTTTCTTTGGGTACCTTCGTCTACGATTTCAAGTAGCACGTTGAGCCACCAGTCAAAGGAGCCGAATTTGGATCAGACTCTAACATCCTTAATTGGAGGTGGAGACATGATCCAGTTGTGTAGTGAAACTAAGGGTTATAAGTTTGAGAGTAAACTGCCATTTTGGTCCATGACGTTTGGGCAGTTTTGCCACTTTAGTCCAAATCTCAAATCTCAAATCTTTTGCATCTGAGTCTCTGTGGTTTCAGTTTTGTTACCATTTTTGTCCAAAAGTGAAATCAACTCAAATTCCTCAAATTAAATCCTGATGTTTTATCCTTTTCCTCAGTGGTGGTCATTACTATTATTTTAACAAATTATTAATTAAATTAATTAATCCCTTTACCTTATAAAAGAAGCACAGACCCAACCATCATCTTCTCCAAACCCAACTGAAAACATCAATTCAGAAACCCTAACTCACAGATTTCGGCAACCTAAATGTTTGAAACAACAAAAACTGAATGTTGCAATGACACTTAGAGTTTGTAACTGTGTTACGTATGAGATCGTGAACCAGACGACGACGCCGGTAAAGATTCTGCCGGCGAAGAACGATTCGATGAAATCTCCGTCAAATAGAAACCTTAGATTACAGATTTCTCCAACCTGAGAGTCTGGAACAACGGAAATGGAATGATGTGATGATATTTAGGGTTTGCAATAGTGTTAGGTGTGAGATCGTGAAGCAGACGACGACCGACGGAGAAGACGGAGACAGTGGTCTGCTCAGGGGAAGACGTTTGATGAAATAGTGGCAAACGGTACCGTCAAGACTAAGAATAGCGGCAGATGTGAGATGCAGTTGGCTGTGGTGAGAAGAAGGAGATGGTGGCCGTGGTGAGAAGAAGGTGGTGTTGAGGAGAGGAACGGTGGCTGTGGTGAGAAGGAGGTGGTGGTGGCGGTGGGGAGAAGGTAGTGGTGGCGGTGGTGGAGTTCATGGTGGCGGTGGTGTTAGAGAGAGGAGAGAGTGGTGATGGTGGTGAGAAGAGGGTCTGTGCTTCTTTTATAAGGTCGAAGGATTAATTAATTTATTTATTTTATTTAATAATTTATTATAATAAATCTCATAGTGACCATTTGTCCCTGAGAAAAATGACAAAAAATCAGGATTTAATTTATGAACTATGAGCTGATTTCATTTTTGGACCAAAATGACAAAAAAAAATGAAACCACCGGGACTCAGATGTAAAAGGTTTCAAATTTGGACTAAAGTAGCAAAAGTGACCAAACCTCAGGGACCAAAATGGTCGTTTACTCTAAGTTTGACTTTTGTGCCCTTTCCGGACAAACTTTGATTATTTAGGCTATGTCCATCTACAACCTTCTTCAACCAAACCTTTTAATAAAAATCTAATTTATCTCTCTTCCACCTACACAGCCCAACCTTTTTTTTGAACGGCCAACAAACTCAATCCCGAGCACTCTCGGGGCACCCACTGGACAAACGGAGTACTCCTAGAGTAACCCGAATCCACCACCAATTCCAGGGAAAACCCGGTAACCCACCCGCCGGTATGCACGACGGTGAAATTACCGATAAAACCCGTTTGGCTCAAGGTTCCAACCCAGGTTTCCCTGGGTCTCCTATCATTGCCCACCAATGCCTCACTCTACACCAAGTGGGAGTCGAACCTGCATCTCTCAAGAGAAATGCAAGCCCTCCACCACTTGATCTACACAGCCCAACCTACCTCAACCTTTTACTCACATTCACAACCCAATCTTTAAAACATTTTTTATTAAATATATATTTTTATGCTTATTATTTATCTATAAATGTGTTAAAAATAATTACAATTAATATTTTCATTTGAAACCGATTTGTTTTAAAAGCAAAATAAATAACAACAATATAAGAATTTTTTTAATAAAAAACACATACATTCATCAAACATAGTTAATAAAAATGACGAACAAGTTACAATGATCACCTGAAATATAAAATTACATGTACATAAAATACAAAAATAATGCATTTTTATAAAGTTATCGAAAAAATCTAACGAACCAGTAATATCAGTACATGTGGAAAAACAAAGATAATGCATTTTATATAAAAAACTAATTAAAAAAATATATTTTTTGAAGGAACTCGGTTTTTGATAAAATTTATATCGATTTTTTTAATAATTAAATATTAAAAAAGTTATTAAAGAAAATCAAGTTTTAAGTAGAATTAATTGTTATAAAATATTGAACCGAGAGTTTTCTAGAATAATCGGTAATTCTAGTATTATAGTTTGATTATTATTTAGTTTCTATATTTATCTCTTTCCATAGTTATCGGATCTTAGTCTATATATTGATTGTAATCTCATTGTTTAGTATTCAATAAAAATACCGATACCTTTTCCTGTTATTATGGTATCAAGAGCCAGATCTACCTCCTAAAAATTTTCCTAACCCTAATCGGTACTCCTCTGCCGATTCTAAAATCTCAGCCGACGCAACTTCCAGCCTACTCCCCTGCTCTCAATGGCGGCTATACTCTGTTTTTCCAACCCGGAGAAGACGACCCATAACTCCCACAAGTTTCCCTTCACCCTCAAACCCACGAATTATGGTTATTGGCGGCAGATGCTTGAATCGTTTCTCACATCTCATAACCTATTTGGTTATATCGACGGAACCGTCCCCTGCCCAGAACAGAAGGTACAAATTGGTGAAGCTACGACTGACAATCCAAGCTATGCTCCTTGGATCTCGAATGATGCCCACATTCGAACCTTGTTGATCTCAACCATCGTATCAACACATCCAAGGGAAAACATCCTGGGATGTCTGGCAATCTCTGGAACGGGCCTATGCGCCCAGCACAGCCTCACATGAGTTTTACCTCAAAAATCAACTTCTTCGCATCACCATAAAGGGTGATGAAAAACCAATTGACTATTTATGCAGGGCCCAAGCATATGCCACTGCACTCGCTAATATTGGAAAACCGGTATTGGACAGCGACCTCGTTATGCACACTCTTGCAGGGCTTCGTGAAGAATACACCGGCTTAAAGGGCAGCGTGCTGGGAAGAAACCCTCCCATCCAGTTCAACGAGATCTACTCTTTGCTGTCCGATCATGATTATGCTGTCACCAAAACATTCAGCCCCAACCAGTGTGGAATCGGTGGTCATTGCAATCGGTGTGGAATTGCCCATCTACCATCCCAGTGTCCGAATCAAAACTCGGGTCAGTCAAGGTCTGCTCCTCAGGCCAACTTCACTGCTTTTACGGATGGTGCTTCTTCTTCCGGCAGTACTTGGAAAACGGACACTGGCGCCACTCATCACGCAACACCAGACTTATCGAACCTGGACAAATCTGAGGCATATTTTGGTAATGACTCCTTACTTGTTGGCAATGGTTCCTCTATTCCTATTTTTCGTATCGGGTCTTCAAAAATCCACTCGTCTAATAAAATTTTTAATCTTAAACAAAATCTTTTATCTGTTCAAAAGTTTTGCTTTGACAATGATGTCTTTTTTGAATTTCATTCATCTTATTTTCTTGTGAAGGACGAGTCTACCCGAACTATCCTCCTTTCGGGCCCCAGTGAGCACGGCTTATACTCTATCCGCCTTCCTCAACTAAAGACTCTACCCAAGGCTGCTTTCACCGCTGTCAAAGCTTCATTAGATGTTTGGCACCAACGCTTAGGACATCCACATGCTCAAGTTTTTAATTCCATTGTTTCTTATTGTTCTTTACCAGTTTCTAATAAATTGTTAAAACATTTGTGTCCTGTTTGTCAAATGGGAAAGTCATCCAAATTGCATTTGTCTGATTCCAATTTTCGTAGTAACAATATTTTGGATCTTATATATTGTGATGTATGGGGCCTTACCCCGTCACCATCCATTGATGGTCATCGTTACTTCTTACTATGCTTTGATCACCATACTCGTTACATGTGGCTTTACCCTTTATCCCAAAAATCCGATGTCTATGCCATCTTAACCAACTTCATCACCATGGTTGAACGCCAGTTCAACACAAAATTAAAGTCCATCTAATCGGACTGGGGTGGTGAGTTTCGTCCACTTGCAACTCTCTGCCGCAACCTTGGGATCCTTCACCGACGTTCTTGTCCTCACACAAGTGAACAGAACGGCTTTGTAGAATGCAGACATCGCCATGTTGTCGAAACAGGCCTTTCACTCATGGCCCAATCTCACCTCCCTCAACGTTTTTGGCACTTTGCCTTTGAGACCGCGGTTTATCTAATTAACCGCCTTCCCTCTCGTGTGTCTTCAAACAAATCTCCATTTGAGCACACTTACGGCCGCAAACCAGATTACTCCTTCCTACGGGTATTTGGTTCTCAATGTTTTCCTTACCTTCGCCCCTACAATCACCACAAAATTGAGTTTCGCTCCACGTCTTGCGTGTTTCTCGGCTATAGCCCTTCTCATCATGGCTATAGGTGCTTCGATCCACTTACCGAGCGTATCTACATTGCTCGCCATGTTCGTTTCAACGAACAAGTCTTTCCATACGCTCCATCTCCCAAGCCACCCTCACCACCACCCTCTTCTTCTTACATCTCTATTTCTCCTAACCCACCTCCTGGTTTCCCACCACACCCTCCACCGAACAGCCCTACACCCGAACCTACACCCTCGGCCCAGCCCAATTCCACCAGCCCTGAACCTACTCCCTCGGCCCAGCCACCTACCACCAGCCCCGAACCATCCACCATCGAAACCCCTCTTCCCTCGGCTGCCCCCGGCAGCCACCCTGCCTCTGCAGCCGCACGCTCACGGCCTGCAAACCTTCGACCGCACCCAAAACGACCAGATCGATACAATCCGGCTGCGTACACCGCCACCGCTTCCTCTCTCCCGTTCGAACCTCCTACCTTTACTATTGCCAACAAGTACTCGGAATGGCGCGATGCTATGTCCGAAGAATTGAACGCGCTCTGTAAGAATGGTACGTGGACCCTTGTACCACATGTCCCAAACACTAATGTGGTTGATTGTAAGTGGGTTTACAGGTTAAAAACTGATGAAACTGGGAAAGTTAGCAGGTACAAGGCACGTTTGGTTGCAAAGGGCTTTCATCAACAACACGGTGTTGATTATCATGAAACTTTCAGCCCCGTTATAAAGCCAGTTACTATTCGGACAATTTTGTCTCTGGCCGTGACAAATGGTGGCCCCTACGGCAGTTGGATATTCAAACGGCCTTCCTACACAGAAACCTGGAAGAAACAGTCTACATGCGACAGCCTCCAGGCTTCACTGACCCGAACAAACCGGATCATGTTTGCTTGCTCAACAAAGCTCTTTATGGCCTTAAACAGGCACCTCGGGCCTGGTTCAATAAACTGTCCACTGCTCTTTTACTGCTGGGATTTCATGGGTCCAAAACGGATCCTTCGCTGTTCATCCTTAACTCGTCGGGCCTACTTGTCTATCTTCTAGTTTATGTTGATGATATTATCATCACGGGGAATCACTCAGGTGCCGTCTCCAACATCATTGAGCGTCTTGACTCACTTTTTGCTCTAAAGGACTTGGGTCAATTAAATTATTTTCTTGGAGTGGAGGTTATTCATAAGAACTCGGATCTTGTTCTTTCCCAACGAAAGTACATTAACGATGTTATGCACCGTGCCGGCCTGACAGACTGCAAGCCTATCTCCACTCCGATGAGCACTTCCCATGTGCTTCTTCCCGATGATAGCCTTCCACTTGATGACCCCTCTCGTTACAGGCAAATTGTTGGAGCTCTTCAATATGCCACACTTTCCCGGCCTGACATTGCCTTTGCTGTAAACCGGGTTTATCAGTTTATGCATGCTCCTACGGAAAATCATTGGTCTGATGTCAAACGTATATTACGCTACTTGAATGGCACAATCAACATGGGTCTTTAGATCCGTCACAACACGGGGTATCGATTACAGGCTTTCTCTGATTCTCATTGGCAGGCTAACCTACGGGCATTTTCAGACTCTGATTGGGCAGGATGTCCTGTTGATGGTCGATCAACGGGGGGATTTGCCATTTATCTGGGTTCTAACCTTGTTTCCTGGTCGGCTAAAAAGCAGAAAACAGTTTCTCGCTCTTCAACTGAGTCAGAATACAAAGCAATCGCTGATACTGTTGCAGAACTGATTTGGCTAAAATCACTCATTCGTGAACTTGGTTTGGACAGTGGAGCTCCTACTCTTTGGTGCGACAATCTTGGTGCCACCTACCTCACCGCTAATCCAGTATTTCATGCCCGCACCAAACACGTGGAAGTCGATTACAACTTTGTTCGTGAACAGGTCTCACAGGGCAATCTCACCGTGAAGTTTATATCAACGAAGGAACAAATTGCTGATATTTTTACAAAACCGCTGCCCGCGCAAAAATTCGATTTCTTACGAACCAAGTTACAGATTGTTGACCGCCCTGAACTTGCGGGGGAATATTGAACCGAGAGTTTTCTAGAATAATCGTTTATTCTAGTATTATAGTTTGATTATGATTTAGTTTCTATATTTATCTCTTTCCATAGTTATCGGATATTAGTCTATATATTGATTGTAATCTCATTGTTGAGTATTCAATAAAAATACCGATACCTTTTCCTGTTATTATAAAATAAAAATGGAAAACATAATTAAAAAACTAATCATTCACTAGCCAACATGTGACATCTTCACAATATTAAAAAAAATCCAACCAAAGTTGCAGCCACAACCCGGTCGTGAAGTTTAAATGAATTTTTTATTTATTTTTTTTACTTTTTGGCTAACCAACCAAGCATTTGGTCTCCAATAGTTGTGGCCTTATGATTTCTTATGTTGTAATGTGTACGTACCATTGTAAATTGATCATTTTTCTTTTATTTTCTATCTCATGTGATGCATTATGTGTATATAAAGATTATGGTTTAATTATTTATTTTTCGTCACTTGTCCGCTGTCGAAGTTAAACTTGGTAAATACGTAATTGTATTGTATTGTATTGAATATTGTGTGTAATCAAGGAGAATACAAGAGATATAAATAGAGTAAACATTTACATAATAAACCCTCTAATATAAACTAAATATATATTTGTCTAATATTCCCCCGCAAGCTAAGGCCGAGGTTCGACCTGTAGCTTGGATCTCAAAAGAAGAAATCGTTGTGACGGTAAGGCCTTAGTAAACACATCAGCGATCTGATCATGTGTGGAGATAAATTGGACATGCAATTTTCGTTGAGCCACCTTTTCCCGAACAAAATGAAAGTCAACTTCAACATGTTTCGTTCTTGCATGGAAGACCGGATTAGCCGACAAGTAGGTAGCCCCCAAGTTATCACACCACAATGTTGGAGCAATCTTAACAGGAAAACATAATTCTCTCAAAAGCGTCTCAAGCCAAGTCAGTTCAGCAACAGTGTCTGCAAGAGCTTTGTATTCGGATTCTGTAGATGACCGAGAGACAGTTTTCTGTTTACGGGCAGCCCAAGAGACAAGATTCCTGCCTAGATATATAGCAAATCCGCCGGTGGATCGATGGTCATCCGGGCAACCATCCCAATCTGCGTCAGAGAAGGCAGTGAGTTGAGCATCCGTATAAGCATGAAGTAACGAACCCGAATCATGACGAAGGAGAAGACCATGATTGATTGTGCCCTGAAGATACCGTAATATTCGTTTAACCGCTGACCAGTGATTAGTTGTAGGAGCCTGCATGAATTGGCAGACTTTGTTGACTGCAAAGGCAAGGTCGGGTCTAGACAATGTAACATACTGTAGTGCCCCAACCATTTGGCGATATTGAACTGGGTTGTCATGGGGAGGACTGTCACTGAGAGACAGATTAGACGAAGTGGTCATGGGAGATGGAACCGGTTTAGCAAGAGACATGTTGGCCCGGTGAAGCAAGTCTAGTATATATTTCTTCTGAGACAAAACAATATCCCTGTCACGGTAAACAATCTCAATACCCAAAAAGTAGGACAATTTTCCCAAATCTTGTAGAGCAAAGGTATGACTTAGACGACGTACGATAGTGTCAATAGCAGCCGAGTCATTTCCCGTGAGTATGATATCATCGACATAAACCAACATGTATAGCAGCGTTTACCTGACGAGTAGATAAACAAGGAAGGATCCGTTTTAGAGCCCCTAAAACCGAGGCTGCGTAGGACAGAAGAGAGTCGATGAAACCATGCCCGGGGTGCTTGTTTGAGGCCATAGAGAGACTTGTGAAGGAGGCACACGTGATCCGGTCTCATGGGATCAACAAACCCTGGCGGTTGTTGTAGGTAAACGGTTTCCTTGAGATCCCCATGTAAAAATGCATTTTGAATGTCTAATTGGCGGAGGGGCCAACCTTTTGTAACAGCAATAGAAAGGACCGTACGGATAGTAGTAGCCTTAATGACTGGGCTAAAAGTGTCATGATAGTCAACACCCGGTTGTTGTCGAAAACCCTTAGCAACCAAACGCGCTTTGTAACGCGTGATAGCCCCAGTTTGGTCTTGTTTCATTTTGTACACCCATTTACAATCCACAACATTAGTGTTCGGACTACGTGGAACCAATGACCATGTGCCATTCCGAACTAGAGCTGAATATTCATCAGCCATGGCCTGTCGCCAGTGAGGATCTTTGTTGGCAACGCTAAAGGAGGTAGGTTCGGTAGGTGGGGAGATATAGGAGGTATTTGCGGAAGGATTATAACGGTTGGTTTTCTTTGGATTAGGTCGTAGATTTGGTGGACGGGTGCGGATAGGTGGTGGTGGTGGAGGGGTAGGAATCGGTGAGGCTGAAGGGGCTGATGTGGGTTGGTTTGGGGATGTAGAAGAGGTGGAATCAGGGGCTGATGTTGGGCCAGTAGGGGTGGTAGGCTGGTTTGGGGAGGGGCTGTTGGTGGGTGACTCGGGTAATGGAAAGGATGTAGGTGAGTTGGATGGAGCCGAGGGTACGGTATGTGAAGTGGGATAGGAGGAGTAGTAAGGAGATGTGGGTATAGGACTGGGTTGAGAGGCACGAGGTGAGGGTTGAAAGGGGAAAACATGTTCATGAAACCGAACATGACGGGCTACATAGAGACGATTGGTTTTGGGATCAAAGCACCGATACCCGTGATGGAGGGTACTGTACCCGAGAAACACACACGGGATAGACCGAAAATCTAATTTGTGGGAGTTGTATGCACGAAGATGTGGGTAACATTGACACCCAAATACCCGGAGAAAGGAGAAATCGGGTTGATATCGAAAAAGTTGCTCGAATGGGGAGACTCGTGAGTTCGAGCGAGGGGGCATTCGATTAATGAGATAAACAGCGGTGCCAAAAGCAAAATCCCAAAACCGCTGTGGAACATGTGATTGGGCCAGTAAAGTAAGCCCGGTTTCGACAACATGGCGGTGACGTCTCTCGACAACACCATTTTGCTCGCTTGTATGTGGACAAGAGAGTCGACGGATGATGCCACGTTCCAAAAAGAGAGGTGATAACCTGCGAAACTCGCCCCCCCAGTCTGTTTGAACCGATTTTAATTTTGTTTGAAATTGACGTTCAGCCATGGTGATGAATTGTTTAAATGTTTCGAAGACATCTGACTTAAGTTTTAATGGGAAGAACCACATAAATTTAGAGTAATGATCCACACACAAAAGAAAGTAATTATGACCATCAAATGAGGTAACAGATGAGGTCCCCATACATCACAAATAACCAAATCCAAAACATGTGAACTATGATAATCAGATAAAGGTAAAGATAGTTTGGAAGATTTTCCCACGCAACAAGAGTCACAAGCAAAACTAGAATGTTTGTCAGAAACAGGTAAACAAAATTTGGAAAACATAGACTTCAAAAGTTGATGATGGGGATGTCCAAGTCTTTGATGCCAAGTCTTGGAGGAGGCACGAGCAGTAGAGAAAGCAACTTTGGGAACATCTTGAATCCGAGGAAGACAAAATGTATATAGACCATCATTGCTGGGACCTGTGAGGAGGGTAGTGCGTGTAGACTTGTCCTTCACAGAAAAGAAAGTAGAGTGAAACTCAAAAAACACATTATTATCATGACAGAATTGTTGAACAGAAAGTAGGTTTTGTTTGATTTGGGGAACATGAAGAATATTTTTAAGTGAAAAGGTTTTGTTGGGTGAGTAGTAACGAGTAGAACCAATATGAAGGATAGGGAGAGGCTTACCATCACCAACACGAAGATTGTCCCCACCGAAATATGGCTCGGAATAGTCAAAAGTAGAAAGATCAGGAGCAACATGATTAGTGGCACCTGTGTCCGGACGCCAAGGTGTGGAAGATTGAGAGTGAACATCCGAGTAGTTTGCAGATGGTGACCGTCCCCAAATAGTAGTTGGGTCCCTGTTGGGACATTGAGACGGGATGTGGCCGATGCCATATCGGTTACAGGTACCATACACGGTGGTTTGGGTAGAAGCCCATGGAAATGGGTTACGGTTATTACCATTGTTTGGTGGGTTACGGCTGTTGTTGTTGTTGTTGTTGTTGTTGGAATTGTTGTAGGAGCCTCTACCACGACGATTATTGTGATTGTTTTGGCCCCGACCCCGGTTGTAACCAGACCTGTTGGTGTAAAAGGCTTGAGATGGTGGCTGTGTAGGTGTGGGTTGTAAGTTAAGGTGGGTCAAAAGTTGTTGTAAGGCCTGAAGAGTTGGATTAGGTTGAGGGTCAGAGGCGGGCTGTTGGTCACGGCTGTTGGTCACGGCTGTGAAGGCTTGGGTAGGGGGGATGGATTCGGGTTTAACCAGAAAATCATGGTCAGATAAGAGTGCATATAATTCACTGAACGCTGGAGGAGATTGTCGAGCAACTATATTACCTTTGAGACCACGATAAGAGTGCAGGCTGTTCGGTGGAAGGGGAGGCTGCTGGGATGGTGGCTGCTGGACAGGGGATTGATCCATCCACATATCCATAAAGGTTGTTTGTAACCAAAAAGGGGTGTAGAATGGCTTTCCAGTAGCCATAATTCGTGGGAGACAGTTTGAATGCAAACTTGTGGGAATTGTGAGTGGTTTTGGCGGCATCAGAAAAGGATTGAAGGAGTGCCATCGGAGATGAAGGCTGATCGACTGATAGGCTGATCGGAAAATAGAGTAATTATGGTGGCGGCAGAATTAGGGTTCCAGAGTCAAGGCTCTGATACCAAGTTAAACTTGGTAAATACGTAATTGTATTGTATTGAATATTGTGTGTAATCAAGGAGAATACAAGAGATATAAATAGAGTAAACATTTATATAATAAACCCTCTAATATAAACTAAATATATATTTGTCTAATAGTCGACATCACTCTATCGCAACTAAACATGCCACCACCGTTATGTCTAGACTTAGCAAAAATACCCGAACCTGACGTGTATACCCGAAACCCGAAGCGTTTGGGGTGGGTATACCCGATACCCAACGGGTATTGGGCCGGGTATTAGTATGGAAAAAATTTGCGGGTATAGAATTAGATAATACCCGACCCGATTACCCAAAACTAAAAACTTTTTAGTTTTATAAATATTTTCCTTTAACTATTGTTCACTAATGTTTCGTAGCTTTGTTATTTGAAAAATAAACTTTTCATTTAAAATATATATTTTGAGGACATTATTCATATTTATATGCTATGAAATACAAAATATTTTGCGGATATAGGACAAGGTTTTATAACCGAGTATGGATATGAGATTAGCCATACGGGGCCCAACCAGGTATGATAGTCTAGTATAGATAAAAGGGCAAGTTTGTAAACAACAAAAACTTTGAGGGTATGAATTGTTAATATCTATCTAACTAACTATCAAGTCAGTTGGTAATCAATATACTTAACTCATATGTTCGTTAGTAAGAGAAAGACATATATTGCGTCAACTCTGTAGATGGTTACACTAGATTATGGGTAAACAAGATACTCAATATCATACAGGTTAACTGTGTAGATGGTTACATATTTATGCCTTTTTCCGGGGGGAAAAACACGTGAATGAATATATACACCTCGCGAGTTTTATTCTCGTATAACAGTAGGATTATACGTAGTTAAATGGTGGACGGACGGACGGTATGTAGTGAAATCTTGAATTGAAGTTTAAAGAATTTGTGTAGATTGAGAGTGTGACCAATATTCCTTCACAAGCTGTCCAAACAACGAATCATCTCTTTTCATCAGCTTCATTGGTTCATCATACTCTGTGATTTTTCCTGTTGCCAGTTGGAAACCTTTACAGTTAGAAGTTGGAAAGCGAGAGTAGAGTAATAAGATGTAAAGATTTGAAAACTGACCATCACTCATGGTAAGAACCATGGTGCAGTCCATCACGGTTGGTATGCGGTGAGCCACTGTGATGACGGTGCAGTCAGCAAACTCCGATCTGATGGTTTCTTGTAACATTGTGTCTGTAGCATTGTCCACCGATGCAGTTGCTTCATCCAGCACCAAAATCTTGCTCCGCCTTAACAATGCACGCCCCAAGCAAAACAACTGGCGTTGCCCCATGCTCCAGTTTGTTCCATCTTCCACCACTGTACTTGCAATATTTAAAAAAAATTATATTAAAAGTAATTTGCAAACATTTTCTAACGTTTCACTTTATGAATGCGTTACCTATAGAATCCAGCCCGCCTGCTTTGTCCTGAACCGCCTCTCTAAGCTGACACTTCCCAAGAACCTTCAACAGCCGAAATCAGATGGTAAATACAAGTGAAGGTTTAACACGTGAATTTGTGCACCTAAACGGAATTTAGCTATTTTAAAACCTTTAAACTTACCTCCCATATTTCCTGATCCGTGTGTTGGCATAAGGGGTCCAAATTGTATCTAACTGTTCCATTGAAAAGTGTAGGATCTTGAGGTATAACCCCAAATCGTGACCTTAAGTCATGAAGTCCAATCGAAGAAATGTCTATCCCATCAACAGTAATCTTCCCACCAGCAGGCTCAACCAATCGAAATAGAGCACCAATGAGTGTAGTCTTTCCACTGCCTGTCCTCCCAACTATACCAATCTTGTGTCCACCTTGAAATGTACAAGACACCCCACGAAGAACAAGAGGTGCATCGGGTCGGTACCTAATCTGGGTTTTCCAGATTTTTACTTTGTTTTAGTAAAGATTAAAACTTTATGTTACAGGTGGCAATATGGTCGGTTGGGTGACGTGTCAAAATGCGGTTGGAACAGGTCGGTCTGTGTTGACCAGACATTTTTTTGGCGAAGGGTTGGGTGTTGTAAGCACTAAAGAACACTTTTGAGTAACTTTTGACCTATTTCATTTTTGGCTAAATTTATGATTTTACCCTCAAAATATAATACATAACCTGAATCAGCCCAATTGTAAGTAAAGAGACCGATTTTGCCACCTCTATTTATGTGTTTAACTGCTAAAGGAACACAAAAAAAACAAAAAAAAAATTACCTGCAAATCTTGAATGTCAACTTTACCCGTGTCTGGCCAATTAGCAGGGGGGCGATTTTCTTCGATCACTAAAGGAGCTTCACTCGGTAAATGCATGTACTGGTTGACCCTTTCGACTGAGATTATATAGTTTACTAAAGTGCATTGGTTTTGAATTGACATAACAAGTGACATGTTTAAAGACAGCCCATAAGACATCGCCATTCCGACAAATCCTGCAAAAACAGCATTTAGAGGCCTCAAAAAGATGGAATTACTACCAGAACAAGGCACAAAATAGCAGCATTTCACTACCGTGATGTAATAAATGTTACAAAACTAATGTCTGTTTTGACCCGTTTCATAGTAACCAAGTTTTTAAATATGGCACACCCATCAGAGTTGAAAGTACCCAAAAATGATCCATTTTTTAAGAACTAGAAAGCTCACCAGAACTGAAAGTGCCAGGTGGAAGCAACACCATGCAGAGTCCGGAAGCTGATAAGACGGTTGCACTGATTGTTTCTAGCCGTTGGATCAACCAATTGTTTGCGGCAAAACTATGCAAGTAAGGACTTGCATTTATGTCAACAACTTCAAGATTTTTGGAAAAGAATCGATCTTCTTGTTGAAAAGCTCTTATTATCATGGATCCTGCCACTGATTCAGCCAGATGGTTTGCCACCAATGATTTGGTTGTCCCGTTGATCCGCATCAGCATTTTTGCAGACGAGAAGTAGTACCTCTGTTCAGATTCATCAACATTTCAAAATTATAAGTGTCATTTACATCAAATCTAGCGAAACGTGAATTGCCATAAGATAAATTACCTGTAAACGAAGTGCCACATAGATTAGTGGTATTGAGACAAACAAGACTTGCCAAGTAACAAAGATCAACACCCCCGTGTTCGTATAGAAATTTGTTGTGGCAGCAACAGCAAATAGAAAATTGAACGGAATATCAAGATCAATAATACTCAAATCAACTGAGACCTACAAAATAATGAAAGCCAAAATACATGTTAGCCCGCCACCTCAATTCAAAAAATATAACATCAGAGAGATGGTTATAGTAACATATACCCTGCTTAGCACCCTACCCAAAGGGGTTGAATCATAAAACGACATAGGCACACGAAATAGCGAGGTTAACAGCTGTGAAAATATAGATTTTGATGACTGTAGTCCCAATGCAACTGTGAAGAGTGATCTCGCGAGCAGAAACACAATTGCTACAACCCCAATAACTAGATAAACCACGATTAGTTTCAGAGTGCTAACATCATCATTATCCACATTTGCAGCCATCCATGAGTTTTGAGACACGTTACATGCTATAAAGGCGACGTGTGAAAATGCAGCAATGGAGAAGAACACATAGCCTTTGTTTTGACTTAGGTATTGTATGTAAGGTGTGAAACCTGCGTCACCTTCTTCCCTTTCTTCTTTTTTGATCAGTTGGCCGTTATCTGAATTTTCAGATATTTTGCTTGTTATAGTGTTTTTAATGTCTTTGATTGAAGGAATCTGCCTTGTGGAAGAAGTAACCTCTGCAACTCTTTCGGAACCTGCCGTTTCTTTGTGTGCATTCACTAAATCTTGAAATTCTTGGCTCGATGCCATGAGTTGATTGTAAGGTGCAGCTGCTAGGATTTCCCCATCTGACATTAACTGTAAAACACATATAATAAATAATACGCGATAAAATGGTACACATAGTTGCTGTGTAAATAGGGCAGCCACCCATAATTACGCGATAGAGTACATGTCAACTAACTCACCAGAACAGAATCAAATGCAGGAAGGAAATCAACTTGGTGAGTTACAAGCAAAACCGTCTTCCTCGAAAGCGCTTCCATAACATATTCCTACAAAATTTCGAGCAAAGTTACGATTTAGACATAAAACTAGAAATAATTAACTAAAAGTAGATATGACAATATGACCAGTTACTTATAAATGGGATGATTTAGGTTACGTTTTGTATAATCAAAGCTTAAAAGGAAACAGGTCTACTAAGTCTAAATATATTATTTTGTAAATCAACTTACGTTAAACAAGCTCGAAGCAGTATGTGCATCCACAGCACTAAATGGATCATCCAACAAATAGATATCCGCATCTTGATATAAAGCACGAGCAAGTTGAATTCTTTGCTTTTGTCCACCACTGAGATTAACGCCTCTTTCTCCTATTTCAGTAAGATCAGCATATGGTAGCTGCTCAAGATCCTTCACCAAAGAACACTTCTTGAGTGTTTCTTGGTATCTTTGATCATCCATCTCAGACCCAAACAAAATATTGTCACGTATACTTCCTGTTTGAATCCAAGCAGACTGAGAAACATATGCAATGCTCCCATATACTCGAAGCTGACATATTCAGGCAAATGATAACAAGATTAGTCATTAGCTATAAGAAAGAAAAAACATGCAAAAAGAAATACTTACAGTTCCCTCGATTATCGGAACCTCTCCAAGAATTCCCGCCAAAAGCGTGGACTTCCCCGATCCCACCTCTCCACAGATAGCAATCTTTTGACCCAATCGAGCCTGCAAATTAATCTTCCGTAGGGTAGGCTTTACCAGATTCCCATCCCATGAAAGACTCGCCGAATCAATAAAAATATTGTAATCCAAACCCTCCTTGCTCACCTTCTGCCTCACATGAGCACTCTCCAGCTCAGGTGCCTCGAGAAAAATCAAGATTCTCGAAAAAGCTACTTTCGCTTGAATAATAATCCCAATAACATCAGGGATGGTTCTAATAGGATCTTGAACCAAACGTAAAGTTGCCACAAATGTGAAAACATTGCTTGCATTTAATGGAATCCCGATAAAATAACAAGCGCCAAAAGTAGCAGTTGAGACCAAAAGAGGTGATGACCAAAAAAGAAAGCTGTTATAAGCTCTTCGAAGCTGAACGGCTGATAACCATTTAAGCTCAATTTCCCTAAGTTTTTCAATCACACCCTTAAAATGAATTTCCCATGCATAAAGTTTCAAAACTTTCATATTCACAAGTGCCTCAGAAACTGCTTTAAGCCGTTCATCTTGTGCAACCATTAATTTTGACTGAAACTTGTGTTGTAGTTTAGCAAGTGGCATATTGCAAAGGACCGACAATATGATGACTGCCAATGCTGCAAATGTAGCCAAACCAACAGCTTGTAAAAGAATCAAGAGTGCAAATAAAAGCTGGAGAACTGTTGTCCAGCTTTGATGTAACCAATTCGGAAACTCCCCAATTCTATAAGCATCCACAGTCGCATAATTCATTATCTCACCAGCCGAATGTGTAATTTTGGCAGCATTAGATAACTTCAGTTGTTTTTGATAAATTGCTGATGTAAGTAACGATCTAACTCTTATACCAATAACTCTGCACCTAAAATCCCATTGTCGTTGCGACAACGATTCTAGTATTTTCGAAAAGAAAAGTGCTATAGCTAACACGTACCCCTCACCATTAAAACTTTCATCACCCTCCGCTACCCTTATGAAAGCTTTGAGAAAAAGAGGACCTGCCGAAACTGTAATTATTTTCATCAATGCAAAGAATCCAGATGTTAGAAGCTCTCTCATATTGCACATCACGATTGTCCTCAAAATCGAGGGTGATGGATGCAAATGTTTCTGTTTGTTATACTGGTCTACAAAAGCCAAATAGCATGATTCTGCTCTATCTTCAATGCACAATTTCGGCATATCTTTTTCTTCAAGGGTCTTCTCACTACCTGTTTTCATCAACGGATTTAACCACCAAAACGACATGACATTGAGAAAACCCGCTTTCTCTAGAGGGGTAAGGCTGTCGTTATAGCCTTCTTTGATGCCCTCGCTCTCACCGTTTAGAGGGGTATAAAGGTTGTTCTCGTCAGTTTCTTCATAGTTGTAGCCCTTGTATGCGCATGCCAATAGTAATGCCGCTCCTAGGAAAGATGTTAAATCCAGAGCTATCTTGACTGACACCGTTTTGTTATCAATCGAAGATACTACAGAGAAAATGACAAAAATTGCAGAAAACAGAAAGGCAGTTATGGACAGAAGCCGAAGGAGCGTTTTTGGAAAACGTTTTCCTAACAGGCTTACTGTTAGCGAGACCGCTAACCATGTTAATCCATGGAACAAGAAAAGTATCCATTGATGCAAAGGAAGAGCAGTGTGCTTTGTGCTTATTGTGGTCTTCAATGTCCAAATGCCTAAACATGAGTACAGAGTTCCCAGTAAACCGTTAAAGATCATGGAAACTAACTGTAAACCTGTTTTTCTTCGGAAGTAAGACGATCTTCCAGTAGATTTCGATGGCGACTTGTAAAACATGTTGATGAGTAACATTACCAGGAGCACTACATCGAAAGAAATGACCAGAAAATGATTCATACACGAAGAAGGATTTGTGATGAAAATCACATCTGAATCACAATTCTTGTCAGTAATGTTTGAACACCCGCAAAATGAACTCCATAGATCAGCCATCTTGCCTTTTTTCACTACCCTCTTTGCCCTCTCAAAACTGAAAATGCCAAATTAAAAAAAAAAAAAAAAACATGTATAAATCTCAACAAGCCTTACTAGTAAACAAAAATACAACAGTATCATAAAAGTATATATATATATATGTGGACTGATTTTACCCAAAAACAAGTTATTGGTGGGCCTCATGTACTTTCATTCAATATCACATGTTCACTGTAGAGATGCAAATTGAAACACCCCAAGAACACATGATTCTTTGATCACATACTGAATTTACAAAACAAAATACAGGGTTTTGGAATAACCAAATAACAATGACAAATACCTGAATAATGGCAAAGGGGTAGCAACAACACCCCAGCCTCCACTTGATTTCTTCTTTGTTTTTTTCTTTATTAACCTGAAATCAAAACCCAGTAAAACACTAAGAATACAAATCAAACTTCAACTTTTCCTCTAAAATATTACGATAATAATAATGATATATGTCTATTTTGGTGTGATTACACACGTGGAATGACCTGAATGATAAGAATCCATAACCGAAAGTGACATGGTGACGCAAAAAGATAATATAATTAGGCTATCTTACATCAAAAATATAGTATAACCAAACCCCAATTATTTATTATTTATTTATTTACTACAAAACAAAAGAAAAAAAATAGAAAAATAGACGGAAAACAGTTTACAGCATCTTGCCGAAGTCGTCAATCGTGATCCAACAATTCTAGTTGTAAAATTACAAATTAAAATTATTATAAACCACTTGACATTGGAAAAGCTGGAGTGATATAACAGTTTTATAATCGATTGTTTTCTCTTATTTTACGAATAAAACACGTCAATTAAATTTAGAAGTTAGAAGATGAACAGTGATGATGAAGAAGAAGAGCTTTATGCTTACAAATTAAATGTAATGAAATTGAAATCGGATGAATACAAACGGCTCTTCGTCGACGGAAAATGTGGTTAGTATTTTATTTCTTTGAGAAATGAAAAGTGGGTTCTGTAAAATTGCAAAGAGTATGTTGTATTCAGACGGCAGATTATATGCAGAGTATATGGTTGTATCTGTATGGCAGCATTAGGCATATATATGAATTATTATGTGTTTGTTGTGTTACACAAAATGGCCCCTTTGCTATCATAGTTTACTGGGTATCCCATCAACAATCAAGAATGGCAAATTTGCCCCCCAAGAATGTAAAGATATTAAAGGGTTTGTAGCCTACTAATATTAAGGGGTTTGTAGCCTACTAGTATCGAGGTGTTGGAAAGGTGTCTCTTCCCATGTTTGACCGAATTAAAGTTTATAAATATAGCGTAATAAATATAAATTACATTTGACTTGAAAAAAACACAAAATAAGTAACCTATAAATATATGAAAACGCTTAGAATATTAGTTAGGATTGTTAGACTACAGTTACTAGTTTTATTAACATTGTAATCTCTCAGGGGGCGTTTGGTTTGCGAAATGTTTTGGAATTGGAATTAGAATTTGTATAGGAATTAGAATCTGAAAGAATTGGATTTGGAATTTAAACATTAGAATTGGAATTGGAAATTGTTGGAATTGGAATTTCAATTCTATTTTTGTTGTGTTTGGTTGTCAAATGAATTGGAATCCATCACCTCGGATCGAAACCGTTCACGTCAAAACGGTACGGGTCGAAACAGTTCACGCTGAAACGGTTCGCGCTGAAACGGTACGGGTCGAAACGGTTTGCATAGTCAGGTTCGCGCCGAAACGGTTCGGGTCGAAATGGTTCGCGTCGAAACGGTTTGATTCGAAACGGTACAATTTGTAACGGTTCGGATTGAAACGGTACGGCTCGAAAGCGTTCGGGTCGAAACGGTCAAAGATTTCAATGAATTTACTTTAATTCCTTCACATATAGGAAATATTTTGAATTCCTTTAGTTAAAGGAATTTGAAGGAATTCATGTCTAATTCCAATTCCAATTTCATTGTCAACCAAACACATGAAGATTGGAATTGAGATTCGAATTCCATTGTAAACCAAACGCCCCCTTAGGTTATGTTTAACAACAATGGCAATTTAGACGAGTGAGCTAATATCACGTCTCACAGGGATGTAGACAATAGGTATTTTTGAATTGTTGTCTTATCACGTCTCACGTGCCAATTTAGACGAGTGAGCTAATGTGATGTCCCACAAAGATGTAGACAACAGGTGTGTTTGAATTGTTGTTTTGTCAACATCGTAATCTCTTAGCTTATGTCTAACAACAATTCCAATTTAGATGTGTGAGCTAATATCATGTCCCATAAGATGAAGATGGTGTGTTTGAATTGTTGCTTTAAGAGATTTAGACAGCTTATGTTTTATGTGCTTTGAACTAAGCTCTTAGGGAAGACGTTTAAACTTAAGTAATATTATGACTAAGTCGCTAAATCTAAAACTGATTAACCTTAAATACCTTAATAATGTTAAATATATATAAATTTAACTTTATTTTATTTACAACAATAAACTTATAGTACATACAGTATGTATTCTAAAATACATTTTTTATCTTTGATAATAGTAAAATATACAAACATATGATACATATACATGTTCATATGATATCTCACACAACAAATGTTAAAAAAAAAATAAAAAAAAACACTAAACAATTAAAAGAAAACTTGGTTGATATAAGAAACACGATGCATCAAAGATGCATTGTTCAAACGTGATGATCATCAATCATACAAGGTTTGCTCATCCCCGACGAAGCGAAATTCGAAGAACAAGTCAAAATACAAAGAGCTTGATGAGATAACATACGATCTAGCATTGGATCGACAATGCTACGTGTGAACAAATTTAGAAAGAAAAAAAATCAAAACTTTATTTCTTAGATGAAGCTAATCATTAAATGAAAATCAATAAATAAGGTTAACAACAAAAAGTCAAGAAGTTAAGTTACGATAAAACACCGAGAAAAGGAAATTTTCTCATTGCATTAGTTAAAATGATGGTTTGTAAAATAATATATACAAAAATGTATAATATGATCATAAAGGTTAAGAAACAAAAACACTACCTAAAGTTCTAAACTTTTTAAATTATAAAGTTGTTTTGTTTTATTATCATCCGTTTATCTAATAGTAAGTAAGTTTGGTGGTATGATTAGTAGATATGATATGTGAATGTCAAAAAGGAATTATCGATCGGTAATGGTGTTTAGGGATACGAAAGGAGGGAAAGTGGCTATGCAAATTGCAGAGGGGGCAATATAGACAAAGTTAAATAATAATAATTATGAAAAACCAAAAACAAATTGATGAAGGGGTTTTGTTCGTTTGGGAGGCGTTCGTCATGGCACACGTCTTCTGTGACTGTGGAGTTGAGTGGACCACTGGTTGTCGTCTTATGCTTGGAATTTAGTTAAACTGAAATTTTTTAACACTCACTAGGAAAATCACGAAAATAAATAAGTTACCTTCAAAATCATTCCAGTGAACATTCACTAAACTATTTGTAACCATAAAAATTCACATTTTAAATCAATAAAACAATTAGATGTGCCATGTTTAGACACGATACGTAAATTATATACACACGATGTGAACAAAATTGAATACGACAACACTTGTCCGTGTCAGATAAATTGTGTTTGATGATGACTCAATGAGTAAAAACTACACGTCACGGATGACACATGTTATGATTTTGATACGTTGGCCACATAAGCGTAAATTTCATCGTAATGTCCATAGGTCATATTTAATAATTTTATTGAAAGAAAAAATTAAATGTGCTATGAGAAAAATAAAATTAGTCAATGTTCATATTCATAATTATTGATCAACTTTCTTATCACCCTTAGCAATCGTTATCATGTGTACTTCAAAGTTAAAACGAAAATGTCAAATTCATAGTTTTACTCTTTCATTTTGTCTTTTCTTTTGACATGAAAGACAAAATTACAAAACCCAACGTTGTTAGTTATGTTAATCAAGTTTGCTTATATAAAATCACAGTTCTTCTTCTATTTTGCCCCAGTCAAAGCGTGTATTGTTTGATCGAACTGAACCACATCCAATCAAAAGCGTGTATTGTTTGATTGTATTCCAATACAATATAATACAATATAATATAATATAATATAATTGTAGTGGCGCAACACCCCCCCCCCCCCGAATATTTCGGTTAGAAATGTAAAATTTCATAATATTTTTCGTTCGAAAATTTTAAAATTATGTGCAAGATAAGGAGAAGTTGCTCAATGCCATGAGGAACATGAACGTCTATATCAGAGGGGCAAGACTGGATATAAATTTGGCGAAATATGACTGCTTGTAGGAGGAAGAGTGCACAAGAGGTAATCAGAATGTAACGGATCAACTAAAGCCAAATAGGGAGAAGTAAGGTTGTAATATTGAAATAATAATAATAAAAGGTTTATTATTCATGGAAATTCATCTTTTAAAAATACAAAAATAAAAAATATATGATATTTGACTTGTCGATCTGTTTCAAATAAAATTTATACCAAATGTATAGGAAAAGAAGTGTATCGCAACGATATAATGAGAATTGTAAAACTTTATATGTTAAAGGTTACGAAATATTTGTTGTAATATTTAAACAATAAAAATATTCTTTGAAATTCATCTTTTAAAAATAAAAAGAAATTAAAATACATGATATATGACCCGTCGGTTCCGAACAAGATTTATATCAAAACGTAGATAAAAGATAAGTAATAACATAGTTATAATATGAATGTTGTAAAACTTTTCTGTTTATTAAAAGTTAGAGTTAATTACATAGTTAGTCCTTGTGGTTTGCACAAAGTAACACACTTAGGTACTAATAGTTTAAAATCACATTCTAGCGTATTAACTTTTCATTTTGTAACGTTTGGATGTATTAACGTTATTTGTAGGTTTAAAATCACATTCTATTAGTACCTAAGTATGTTATTTTGTGCAAAACACATGGACTAACTATGTTAATACCTAAGAAGTTAATACCTTCAAACTTTACAATATGAAAAGTTAATACCCTTTAAGGTGATTTTAAACTATTAGTAGCTAAGTATGTTATCTTGTGCAAACTACAAGGACTAACTATGTAACTAACTCTAAAAGTTATTGAAAATAATTACAATATTAAAATAGTATTAAATAATAATAAAAGATTTACTATTTATAGAGTTTATGTTTTAAATAAAGCACATATAATGAGTATAAAACATGAAAGCATACATCATTTTGCTTTTAAACTTAATCCACTAAATATATTTGATTTTCCATATAATATAATATTGCATATCTTAACTCTTAATATAATATAGTATAATATATTTATATTTTATTCATATTACTTTATATATAAGTTCCTTTCACTTATGTCTATTTCTAAGATAACCTATTTCCATTGAAACCATGGATGCTCTGTTGCTATCTGTGAATATGACATGGGCGATTAATTGTGGATGAAAATAATACACTCGGCTTTGACACAAAAGTAAGAAAAAAAGTAAAATGATTCAAAATAAGACAATAATTGCACAAGTGACAAAGGTAAAAGCAAAAGTATTGATTTATTGTAAAAGCGACAAAGGCAATCGGGAAAATATGGATTCTGATGTTGTAAAACAAAAGTGGAAATGACTTGTTTATGCATATTGCATAGAGTAGTATCAAAATGAAATTCCTACTTTTTTTATGACGTGTACGATTTTTAGTGAAGATATATGTGTTATAATTTTATTGACTTTACAAGGTCTTATAATGACTCCTGTTAAACAAGATTTAACGTGAAGTAAAACTTTTGTGACTTTCGAATTTGTAATTTTTTTTTTTCATAATATATATTATGGGTCAGGATATAATAGGAAATTTATTTGAATAGAAACATGGTTGCAAAAGTCGCTAGGCGCTCTCTAGTCGGTCAACTGGGGAGTTGAGAGTACTCGGCATAGGCGGAGAGTACTCGGGGAGTACTCGGACATGTTAAATTATAAAGAAATTAGTTTTCGGATATTAAATATAAGTCTAATAGCATAAATTTACTAATATTTATAACAAAATACGTAAAAATGATATTCATTATTTAATATGATAGTCATATAAATTATGTTTTATTATTTTTTAAGTCAAACTCGGCCGAAATTGACCTACTAGAGCTGATTTTGGCCGAGGTTGACCGCGTTTGACCGATTCTGAGTAATTAGGCGGAGTTAGAGAAAGTCGCCTCGGCATCCAACCTTGTAGCGACTACTCGGGGAGTACTCGGCCTTGGAAACCTTGTTTTACAACCATGTTTGGCTAGGAAGTAATCTTGACCATCTGTTTATTAATCAAGGACGAAGATTAAACGAGTGAAATTGAAGGAAAAAAAAAGGCGTGTGAGTTTGTCTACGGTCATTCTAGTCAATCCAAGACAATAGTTTTTCTCTCCTCCAATTTTCCCCCCTCTCCTCCCATTTTTTAAACGTTAATAACTCTTTAATACGACATTACTTTTTTGTAAAAATTGCACCAAAAAATGAGCGTTTTTTATCTTTAAAACGAGTATACTATTGCTAAATTTTCAAAAAAAAAAAATCAAAAACCCAGTTGCGTAAAACGCAATGGACAAAAACCATAAAAAAATGTTTTTTTTCTAAAACATAATCGACAAAAAAACACAAACAAATATCTTTTTTCTAAAACGGAATAGACAAAAAACGCAAAAAAAATGTGTTATTTCTAAAACGCAATCGCTGAAAAACACAAAATAATGATTTTTTTCTAAAACGCAATGAACTAAAAACACAAAAGAAAGTGTTCCTTCTAAAACGCAATGGACTAAAAACACAAAAGAAAGTGTTTTTTCTAATACGCAATCGACCAAAAACACATAAAAATGTGTTTTACCTAAAACGCAATGGACTAAAAACACTTTAAAAATGTGTTTTTTTAAAACACAATGGACCAAAAAACACATAAAAATGTGTTTTTCCTAAAACGAATAGACAAAAAACACAAAAGAAAGTGTTTTTTTTCTAAAATGCAATGGACTAAAAACACTTTAAAATGTGTTTTTTCTAAAACGCATCGGACCAAAAAACACATAAAAATGTGTTTTCCTAAAACGCAATAAACAAAAATACAAAAGAAAGTGTTTTTTTCTAAAATGCAACGGACTAAAAACACATAAAATGTGTTTTATCTAAAACGCAATGGACTAAAAACACAATCAAATGTGTTATTTCTAAAACGCAATGGACTGAAAATACAAAAAAAAAAAGAAAACTGTTTTTTCATTCCTTTGTAAAACGCAATGACTCAATTCAAAAACCTAGATCGTAAAAATGCAATTCAAAATTTTCTTACATGGATCGAAGCCGATTTCTTCAAATTTCTTGAACGATTGACGAAATTTGAATGCTAGAAACACTTATTAGCGATCGAATGGAACGAATCGAGTGATTCGCTTCAAAATCACAGGAAAAATGAGATATTATATGAAATTAACTGGGTTTATTCAAAAAAGTTGAAGAACACGTTGATTTGGTGTTTGAATCATTGATTGGTGACGAAAATCGCACTATAATGTAGTGATTATTGAGATAGAAATTGAAGAAAAGGTTGAAGATGGTGGGTTTTGAAATTAAAGAGAAAGAAGAAGGGAGAAAATTGGATAAAACTACCCTTCCCCTTTATTTTTAAAATTTGTCACATATTAGAATTTTATTGCTTCATATTCTTTCTAGGCAAAATAAACTTTCTATTTGATTCTCTACCTGTATATTATACCGTTTTTACTCAACAAATTTTGTGAATCTCTCTCTTCCTGTGGAAACCTTTTTTTATGGGAAGTAGAGTAAGTTTAACCTTTGATTAAGTTTTTTTTTAATAGTAAGATTGAGATGATGATAAAATTATGAACGATAGAAAGTTACAAAAGGTTGAAATGATTAAAAAAAATTATTGCTTAAAGTTATAAATTATCAATATTTTTTATATTTAAATAAACTTATATGCTTCATTTTTCAGGATTAAATGTAGTTTTATATACTGAGGTTTACAGACGGGATCAACTTTATCCCCTAATTTGAAAATCAATTAATTTTACCCCCTACAGGATCAACTTTATCCCCTAATTTGAAAATCATTTAATTTTACACCCTGTCATTTCCTAATTGTATCAATGTTCACTCCTTTGTAATCTTACCAAAGGGTATTTTTTGTAATCTTACCCACTGCCACCCCAACCACCATAGCCACCCCATCTGACCTATTACCCTACAGCCCCCACTTTCCTCTTAACTGATTCCAATGACACTCTTTCCTTGACTGTGGATCCTCACCTGAGCCGCTTCAGCTTTGGAAACGAATCCTGAGCTTCAACATCATCTGAATCAATGACAAGTAAGGTTTCCAAATCTTAAATGTCCCCTTCGACAAGTGTCTCTCTGCAGGGGTATATCTGGAGAATTGGACACTGGAAGAAGAATCAGGGGACTTGTGTTTTTTTACCCACCAGAAACATTCTCTAAAAACCCAAAACCTCCATTCCTTCTCTTCAACGATTTTGTAGACTTTGTCATAACTAGAATTGATTAGATACTTCTTGACTGATTAATCCTCAATAATCGCCGCAGGGGAACTGTTTTCTTCCATAGCATGTCCATGATCGATTTATGAATATAGATTTGAGGCCAAACCCTCAAGTTGTCGACTTGTCAATTTCAATTTCAAAATCCCCCGGTTGGTGAATATAGTCCAACGAATAAGAATCGTGATGGATGATGATGCGATCTGGCTTGAATCTTGATGTTGGTGTTCGACACTACCAACAAATCGAGGGAAGGAAAAGATTCACAGAAGAAGTGAAAACTAAATTGAGGGGTGATGTCGTGTGGATTATACATATTAATTAATAATACTGAGCACACTTAAGTGTGTTAACTTAACAACTTAAAAGCACGATTATCTAGTTTTAAATTTATAAAAATGATTTTTATTTAAGCTAAATACATACAACGGGCAGAGAACCCATAGTGTATAGTACGGCTTTAGATAAGAACCAAGTATCGTCCAAGGATACGCTTCCGCTACTCAATCGTTTATTATTATTATGACCCTCCTTATTTATAGTTTAGTAGAGTAAAATGATAATGTAGGACTATTGGATATTTCTTTCTTAATTAATCTAGCTTATTTTATTTAAAGAGGAAAATGTTTAAGTCTTCGATTTTAACTTTTAATTAGATTAGAAGTGGCTTCCTTGATCCGGCCACCAACATCCCTCAATCTTGCCACAACATAATGATAGACCGTTCTGGAAATACGTCCATAATGAACCTCCCATGGCCTTGCGGCCAGTAAACGATATGCCACAACAAGATTGGTTTAGGCCATCTTGGTTATATTATCTTTTTATACCTTTATTAATAAGTGCTTGCATTTCAAACTTAACAAATGAGATCACACTTAGGGATCTTTTAAATTACCGAAGTGATTTAGACATCAAATCAATTAAGTTACCAAATAAGCAAAATAGGTCCCATTTAACTGATTATCTTCTATTCCACCAGATTGCATTATTCCCCTATTAATTTATTATCTTAACTTTTACCCCCCCCCCCCCAACCAGAAGCCTTCCCAATGTCACACCCCGACCCGTGGTGGATTATTGATTAGAGCATGATGATTGTCCATAGCTCATAACAACTATTGCAAGTTGAAATATTTAAAGCATCTAAATTAAACTATCACATATAATATAGAAACATTCAATAAAAATCATTCAATATCCACAAGTTATAAGTCTCGAACAAAATCCATTTAATTAACTAAGACACATCCTATGTGTCTTCAACCTTCAATTCACTCATACTTGTGTACTTGTATCACTAGCCTTAGTTAAAGTACAAAGGATTGAAGAAGTTAGAAAGGTTGTTTACAATCATTCTTTGGGTGTGGGTTTGGTTGTGTTTTGGTGTAAAACGAGTTATTAACATCGGGTCGAATGTTTGCAAAAAAAAAAATAAGTGTCTTGGATCCCACATATTCATCTTTTATTTTGAAAGATTGTAATGGTATTGTGAATGTTGTTAAATAAAAATAGATTTGAATGGTATTTATAGTAAATTACAAAGTGTTTTTTTAAATAACACCCCAACCCAACAACGGTCTCCCTCCCAACTGATACTTTTCGTCCATCTACGCAACCAAACAACGGTCGAAAGGAGCCTCGCACACGTTGTTGGGCTGGCGAGGGGGCCCTTGGCACCCCTCGATAACTAGCTGAGGCGGTGTTTTGCTTGTTAACGGACTAATGTGTCATGGATTGTTATTCCACAACGGTCTGTCTTACAAACACCCGTATACCTAATCTGCACGAGTAGTTGGTTTTATTTTATTTAGTATTGTATTTTTAATTAATGGAATGTCTTTTCTTCGTATTTTAAATATTAGTTTCTCTATTTTAAATCTAATTATTGTAGTTTAAATGTCACACTTTTTATTAGTTTGAATTAATTATTTAAAAAATAGTTTTGGGATAGGTTATTTCCAATAACCCGTTAATATGGTCTTACGGTTCATTTGAGTAAGTTTAGTGGTGTATATCGGGTCACCAACTCGCTTCATAATAAATTTTCGTTGATGTTCAACCAAACCACAAAAGGGTATTATGGTAAATTGGATTACATCCATCACCTCATCCGATACACATGCAAGCTGAATAGGGGGGCCATGCAGATGCAACTATGCAAGACCCACGTTCTCATGTATGTTTCAATTTCATTTAATGGTTTTGACCCATGTCTTTATTTTTATTGTTGCAATTTATTAGTTTGCGTTGTTTTGTTGTACTTCCAGTTTGTCTAAAGTTTCTATAGGTTAGTATACACAGGTGGGGTAGTTCTTTTGTCCTCTTCTTTATGTACTGATTTTGTTTTACGAAGGAGACACTGGATATTTAAGGCCTTTGGGTATGGGGATCGGCAGAGGACCGTCCCCCCCCCCCTTTAGCCACGTCCCACACCGCCCCCTTGGGGCCGTTCTCGGCACTTCCGTCGGATATGTGACGCCGGAGACGGGGCAAGCTGGTGGGCCCCCCATGGCAGCTTCTCTCTCATCCTTTATATATGTATATTAATATATTGTTAACGGTGGGGTAGTCTTGGCTAGTCCCCACATCCTCGGGTAGTCCCCAAAGAGACTATCCTCCTCCCGTGATTACGTGGCGCCTACATGGCGGGTAGTCCTTTGGAGACTATCCTCCCCCATACCCAATGGTCTAATATGGAATTAAGTTTTCTTTGTTCTTTCTTGAGTTACCAGTATATCCGTTGCTAGCTCAATAATGGTGTACTAAATGTGGTGTTCTTTGGATCCTAAATTGATACTAGTGGTGAATCCTAATCTAGTATTAACTGAGGCTGCCCTATCGTTTGTTTGTGTGGTGTGTCTGTATCACAAGCATGCTTTAGATCTATTGGTCTCTACCCGTTTCTATTTCAATTTCAGTTTTTATCCCTTGTACTACATACTCTGATCTATAACAGTTACCAATACGATATAACTAGTCCACTACAATTACTTGATGATAGTTATTGTAAATATTGATTAGTTTAAGAGGGTAATTAAGATTTCCCTTCGGGTTCCTTTAATAAAGAATACATAAAGTTTTGATAACCGATCATCATTAATCATTAGTATTAATTAATAGGGGTCTGTGACATTTTCCCTTAATATCATAAGAGTATAAAGCTCCTTAAAAAGACCAATTGACTATTCTCCCAAGTGATCTATCAACACAAGGTAGGATAGTGAGAATCATGACTTCATCTTTTAAGGATAACCAATCCTACAGGTCTTTGAGAATCATGACTTCATCTTTTAAGGATAACCAATCCTACCGGTCTTACTATAATTGCTTGTTTATTATGTTATTAATTGAATAAATATAATTACGGTTCTATAAGAGTTAATTACATAGTTAGTCCCTGTGGTTTGCACAAGGTAACATACTCAGGTACTAATAGTTTAAGATCATATTCTAGGGTATTAACTTTTCATTTTGTAACGTTTGGAGGTATTAACGTTATTTTTAGGTTTAAAATCACATTCTATTAGTACCTAAGTATGTTATTTTGTGTAAACCACATGGACTAACTATGTTAATACCCTATAAGTTAATACCTCCAAACGTTACAAAATGAAAAGTTAATACCCTAGAAGGTGATTTTAAACTATTAGTACCTAAGTATATTATTTTGTGGAAACCACATGGACTAACTATGTAATTAACTCGTTCTATAATTTTGACTGATGTTTGAGGATATAATCAACATGGATATGATGAAAATGATATGTTTTTTGGGTTTGAAAATAAAAATGATGGATTGAAAAAAAAATCTGATGTTGAGTTAATATGAAATAGAAGAAGACGATGAGAATGCATTCTATCTAGTCTCCACCTTAGACCACAAACAACCGTACATTGAATACCATCACACTCAACCAACGTCGTCTTATGCTTCTCATCCTAACATTAAATGATTTACATACGGTTGCCATCAAAATTATCGGAGCTATGATTATATAGAAGTTAGGTTGGTGGGTGTGGAGATGGTGATGGACAGCCACGGAGGGCCATCACCTCACCCAGGTGATGGGACTGGGGTGTGGGTGATAGGTCTCCCCCTTTAATATTCACATCACAATGGTCAAGTACACAGCCTTGTGCCCATCGTCTCTTGGCCGACGTGCCAGGCCTGTCGGGGGTGGTGTTGACGGCCTCGACCTGTCGGGGGTGGTGTTGACGGCCTCGACCTGTCGGGGGTGGTGTTGACGGCCTCGACGAAACCGACGTGCCAGGTCTACACCTACCAGACTTATTGCTATTTTTTTTTCAATTCATAATTATGTGTCGTAATCAAGGGCCATGTGATGCTTCGTCACTTGAATGTTCCCTCTTTTTAAATATGTGGCTAAAATTTATAGAGTAAAGTTCACGTACAAAGTGTCTTATTGTACAAAACGTACGAAAGGCATGAAAAGACAAAAAAAAAAAAAAAAAAAAACACGGTGGTATTTTTGTAATTATTTACTGATAATTACTCTACAAATGATCTTGTAGGGTAATTTTGATCCTGTAGAGTAATTTTGTAAAATTTCTTGTAGGGTAATTTTGATCTTGTAAAGTAATTTTGATAATATGTATAGATAACGGGCTACTAATACAAACAAATATATTTTAGCTTTATGACGTTTGAAATCGTAAATATTTAATGTGGCTGAAAACCTTGCTCAAAAAGCGCAAGAAACTTTACCGGACATAGGGTTCTTGAGAGCGCTTTCCAAGTGCTAGATAAGTAGGGTATATATGTATCTTTTCTTTTTATCTTCTTTTGCGTTTTCTTGTATTTTTACTTTTTATATTTCACTCCTAGAAATGTTCTAAATTTATATTTAAAAACTAAAATATATCAATTTTTTTGTCAGGATAGATATTCGATCATTTAGACATATAACAAGCATAAAAAGATTTTCTTACATCAACTACAATATTTATAGCAACAAATACTCACCAACACTTTGTTGGGTAATCAATGTTAATTCTGATTCTCCTGTATCAAAAACTTTGGCGAATACTATGTTTAGCAAAATCGCTCAAAGCCTACGAGAAGTTTTTAATTTGTCATCCCACCAGAAGGCGTGTGCCAGAAGAGTCCTCATGCTCAGGATTTTTTGAAGCCCGAGAGAAGTTTTTAATTTGTCATCCCATCATAAGGCGGTGTTTGAGTGCATGTTTGCAATAGAATACAGAGTCATTCTCAAATACCAGTTGATGATCCTTATGTACCCGGAAGATGAAAACTACCCAATATGCTGTAAAGCTTGTATGGATAAATACGGGGAGCACATAATTCATTGTAAAAAGCTCACTGGGTTCAAATATCGGCATAACTGGGTGCGGGATGTTTTGTGGGAGATCCTGAGAAGAGTTGGGATTTCTTCTAAGAAAGAGGCCCATGTTATTTCCACACGGACCCTATGGAAGGGAGATCTACTATGCGACCAAAGGATCTGCTCATCTTTGGCTGAGCTGGAGGGAAACATGCTTGTGTGGACCTCATGGGGGGTTTCCCCGTTGGTTGGTTTGAGGGAAAACGAGTTTGTAGTTAGACAAGCAGCAAAAAAGGCAGAATCAAAGAAAGTGGGTAAGCATGATAAAGCTTGCGTAAAGAACCAACATGTCTTTATTCCTTTTTGCCTTTGATACATTTGGTTCCCTAGCCACAAAAGTTATTCACATTTTGACCAGGGTCCAACGAGTCATCCACAACAATTGTTCAGCCCTAGGGGGTAGGAGTTTGTCTTTTGAAGGTTAGGGTTTGCAATTCAGAAAAGGGTGACGACGTAGCTTGTTACTCGTCTACCTTCTGTTTTGATGTAACTTGACAAGTTTTTTAGTGAAATTTACATACTGTTTTATTAAAAGAAAAAAAAGTATTTACGTAACTATAGAGTTTTGTATCCATAAAAAAAGCGAATGATGGATGCCTAATGTGTTTTAAACCGTCGTCTCACTTGTGATTGGACGATATATTATAAATTGAAGTGACATTAGTTGATGAAAACAACTGCTCCACAAAAGGTGTAATTTCCTTTTTCCATGCAACTTATAGCATGGGAATATTTGATACAATTATGTTGACTATAAAGTATTATAACATAAATAAACATATAACTCTTTTATAACAACAAAACACATCATTATTTATAGTTACTCCTAAAGACATCATTAATAACTACTAACAAGCCCTGATCCAACAAAATTTTTATAATTCTTATGAGTCTTTTCACCGACATAGCTTTTTAATTTCTGATACTTACTTGTCAATGTAACACATGTTTTCTTTTTCTTGTAGTTTCAATGTCTATTTACATTTGGAATCAAGACTAGCATGTAATAAAAAAATAAATAAAGGCTATAATCATATTACCATACATAAATATATACTTACTATATACTAAAACACAAAATTAGCTATAGTGAATTCTAAATTCATATATGGGTGAGTCACCATCCAATCACTATTATAGCATATGGCTAGGTGAGGTGTTTCTTTAGGTAACTTTTAACAATTGTCTTTTTTTTATTTAATAATTTATTTTGTCCAGTGATATATTGGTGGCATCTTGTGGGGTGAGATAAAATGGGTTTTTCTAATTTTATTGAGTTTTCTCCTGAACTGGTGTATAAACATTATTGCCTAGTGGAGATGGATATGATCGGGTGGTTCCGTTGGTTGCACGATGATACTCTAGTGGACCGTTAGTGATCCAAATTTGTCGTTTAAGAAAAAAAAAACAATTTTCAAATATATTGATTTGGTAATTTGTATCTACATTAACCCATCCTAGTTAAACGTTTAACTTTTATATCATTTGTGTAATACCCATACTTAATAAACATAAATTAAATAAAGAAATTCGCATTTATTAATTATAATGCAAATACAAGTTCCTTCATAATTTCGAGCTTCATAAAACTTCATAAGTATTAGGACATTTCAACATGTTATCGTTGTTTAGTTTCGTAAACGACTAAACGAAATGCGGAAGCCTGATTCTTTAACTGTGTTCTGTTCTTCATTAAACTTGGTCATTATCCGTAGCCTCGAAACAATCACCTAATTCAAAAATCATCATATACATTAGTTGTATGATGTATATTACTGACGTGTCTAGTTGCGTACAAAAAACTTTAATTTAACGTTACTGCAAAACGTTTCCGAAAGTCATCCCGACAATTGTGTCACATCCCGAAATAGTCCCCAACAATGAATATAAAGTTCTATTGGGTCATACCTTTGCGTACGTGCCGTCCTTGGCGCGTCTGCTCAGAGCTCCTGTAACAAAACCCGAACGTAATCTTGTTTCGCCCATAGCTATAGTGAATTCTAAATTCATATATGGGTGAGTCACCATCCAATCACTATCATAGCATATGGCTAGGTGAGGTGTTTCTTTAGGTAACTTTTAACAATTGTCTTTTTTTTATTTAATAATTTATTTTGTCCAGTGATATATTGGTGGCATCTTGTGGGGTGAGATAAAAGGGGTTTTTCTAATTTTATTGAGTTTTCTCCTGAACTGGTGTATAAACATTATTGCCTAGTGGAGATGGATATGATCGGGTGGTTCCGCTGGTTGCACGATGATACTCTAGTGGACCGTCAGTGATCCAAATTTGTCGTTTAAGAAAAAACCAATTTTCAAATATATTGATTTGGTAATCTGTATCTACATTAACCCATCCTAGTTAAACGTTTAACTTTTATATCATTTGTGTAATACCCATACTTAATAAACATAAATTAAATAAAGAAATTCGCATTTATTAATTATAATGCAAATACAAGTTCCTTCGTAATTTCGAGCTTCATAAAACTTCTTAAGTATTAGGACATTTCAACATGTTATCGTTGTTTAGTTTCGTAAACGACTAAACGAAATGCGGAAGCCTGATTTTTTAACTGTGTTATGTTCTTCATTAAACTTGGTCATCATCCGTAGCCTCGAAACAATCACCGAATTCAAAAATCATCATATACATTAGTTGTATGATGTATATTACTGACCTGTCTAGTTGCGTACAAAAAACTTTAATTTAACGTTACTGCAAAACGTTTCCGAAAGTCATCCCGACAATTGTGTCACATCCCGAACTAGTCCCCAACAATGAATATAAAGTTCTATTGGGTCATACCTTTGCGTACGTGCCGTCCTTGGCGCGTCTGCTCAGAGCTCCTGTAACAAAACCCGAACGTAATCTTGTTTCGCCCATAACTTGACCATACGAACTTTGGTTCGTGTGACCCACACATACACTCATTCGTTTCAACATGCTTGACCTTTGAAAATGATCAGCATCAGGTGTCGACGCCACGGTTGCTGCCTGAACACATATTTGACTTTCCGTGCGTTTGATTTTTCCTATCAACATTCGAGTAGATCAAAATCGACCCAAACAAACTCTGATTTAGGCAAATAATATGTCCACACGTTCGTATCGACAAACCACATCATCTCCACTAGACTCCGTTTCCGAAACCGCCACTACAATGGCCGGAACTCACAGTTTTGCGCGTCTGTCTTTGCGTGGCTTAAAACCCTATCAAACGAGCTCAGTTTCAGACATATAATATATCAAAACGGGCGCATCGCCGAGCTATTCCTATTCGTATTGACGGCGCCACCGCTGAAGAGCCAAAACAGTCACCACATTACTTCGACTCTTCACTGAAATCCTCGTTTTCGTTCAGTTCCTTCACCAAAACATTACCATTCTTCGTCCCATGACTTTAAAATAGAAAAACATGAAACCCAAACATCAAAACAACTCCCGACACTCACCCATTATCACAAATATGATAGATCATAAGATAGGATTATGAAATCTTATCCGAAAATCACGAAACCGCCGAAGCTCTAAGTCTTTTCCTCCTCCTCCTCCTCCTCCTCCTCCCTCTCTCTCTCTCTCTCTCTCTCTCTCTCTCTCTCTCTCTTTCTCATTGTTCAACCATGAACCTTCTCTTAGGGCTGTTCACGAGCCAAGCCAAGGGTAAGCTTGGGCTCGACTCGGTTTCTTAGCTTATTGGATTTGAAAGTGAGCTGAAAATCTAAGCTCGAGCTCAACTAGCCTTCTAACTGAGCTTGCTCGGCTCGACTTGGTGAGGCTCAAATTTAAAAAAATCAACTAATACATAGCATTCAAAACTCAATAGTCTAGTATATCATAAAAAGGTTAAAAAATATGTATATATATCTAAAATAAGTTCAACAAGCCAAAAACAAGTTCAACCAAATACAAAATAAGTTTCACTTTTTAACGAAATACAAAATAAGTTTATCAGCATTCTATTTAACCCCCAAATATGCTATAAATATCCAACTACACACCTAAATATCAGAAGATAATAATCAACCTTTTAATAATACACTATATGTATATAAAAATAAAATATATTAAAGCTAAAATAACTCGAGCCAAACCGAGTTGAGCTAACGAGCGAGCCAAATTGAGCTAGCCCGGCTCGTTACGGATCGAGGCGATCTAGGCTCGCTTTTTAACCGAGCTGAGCTGTCTCTGCTCAGTTTCAAACCGATCCAAATAGAACAAGCTTTTTTCGAACTAAATACGAGCAAGATCCGAGTCACGAGTTTTTGGACAACCCTACACTCCCTAGGTCGATTATCGACCTAGGGTTTCCTTATATTGAAACCCTATAATATTGATATTAGATCATTGGTAATTGTTGATGGTTAATAATATCTTAACAAATATCTTTTTATTATAGAGTATAGACTAGAAGTGTACAAATAACTCGTACCTAGAACCGGACCTGAGGAAAAAAACCCGAAACTGGTTATTTTTTTACCCTTGGTATTTTAAAATCGTAATTGAACATGACCTTACTTGTAGGGTATGGATATGGTATGCATTTTTGAGCCCATACACTACCCGAAATCGTACCCAATTATACCCTAAAATACCCGGAACCGACCATACCCTATAGTCGAACCCGTCATACCCTATACCAGTGTTTTTGAATATCTGGATTTTTAATTCGTATTTTTATGTTTACTTTACAACTTTTATATTTAAGTTTTTCAAAAGCGCAAAAGCAAATAATTTGTACTTGAGTGAATTTATGCTAATTATTTTTAGAAATTACAAGCCAAAATTATGTTTTAAACTAATTTATTTTGGTGTAAAATAATAATAAACATATTTTTTAAAACCATATTAATACTCGGACCCGAACCTGATCATACCCTACCCAGATACATAAGGTATGGTTTTTCTTCCCAATATCCGTACCCGATCCCTATCTGGTTTCACTCAATTTCCTATTATACCCGAAACCAACCAGGTATTAAAAAAAACTCGATTATGCTGTAAAGTTGTAGTGGTGAAGACGGGCCCATAACCCATATATAGATAAGCCCAATGCTGTAAAGTTATAGTGGTGAAGACGGGCCCATAACCCATCTATAGATAAGCCCAATAGAAGCTGAGGCGATCAACGATCGGTCGTTGAAGCAATCCAGGCCGTCGGATCTCGTAACGGACTTTTGACAAATGTTTTGTTCAGATCGTGTCTGCTGGTGAAGGAGAAGTATCGTTGAGTGAAAATGCAAAGCAAGGGTTCGAATTACCACCGGAATGGATTGGTTTTTCGATCCCCTATTTCAGCCTTACTGCTCTGCACCATCGCCGCTATGGCTTCCTTCTATGTCGCCGGTCGGTAAGTCTTTTCTTTCACACGGTGTAACACTCCACCGCCTGATTACTGACTCCTGTGAACTCTGATTTAAACTGATTTGTATTCAAATTCATCAATTGACACAGATGTTGTTTGATATGGACTGATGATCATACCTATTATGCTTAATTGTTTCATGTATTAAATTTTTGTTTTTGTCAAGTTTATGGCAGGATGCAGAGAATAGGGTTTATTTGGGTAAAGAGCTTGACAGAATAACAGGGCAGGTAATAAACCAAGGCAACTCACGCTTAGTTTTTATTAATTCTTTTAGCTCTTCGAGTAGTCACAATCTACACACATATATGCTACCCTAAATCAGCTACAATGATTTGTTGGTAAAGGTAACACCAAAATGCCTATATCACTTGATACATGCTTGTACAATTCAGAACTGTCCAAAACTTTGTGTATCTGATATGACAATGACTACGTATTCATCTGTTTACTTGCTTGGATTTCTTAAATATTTGCCTGGTTGTCTTGGTTTAAAAAAAAGCGCGTAGTGATCCGCTGCGTTTGGATCATGTATGCGAGGCGTTGTTAAATTATACAAAAAAAGATATTTATAGATAATACGTTATACGTGAACTTGTTAACTTTTAAACACCGAAAACATAGGATATCCTAATTTGTTAATACTTAACCCCCTTGTTGAATGGATGGTCATATTTGTTCAATTAAATTTTAAAAACTCAGACCCATTGCAATCATGGTTCAGTTTGTTCAAATACCGGTCAACTGCATAAAGCGTCGAATCATGTGATGATTGCGTCGTGGAATGCTATCTCATTCCCACATCATGTAATGGGTGCGTTATGCGCTCCTGATGTGCGCATATTAAAATCAAGCTGGTTGTCTCTGGAGTTGTCTTGATAGTTACTATTTGATATCAGGGGAAATCTGCTATATCCGTGGATGATACGTTGAAAATTATAGGATGCAGGTAAAGTGGTGTTTTTTCCAAATTTTTACTCTATTCCGCCTTCTTGCTCACAATCTAGTTTGTAAGTTTGATTGACGGTTATATGCTTGTTAGGGAACAACAGAAGAAACTAACAGCTCTTGAGATGGAACTGGCGGCAGCTCGTCAAGAAGGCTTCGTATCAAAGCACTTGTCAAGCACAAAAACTCCTCCTAAGAAGAGACCATTGGTGGTGATTGGAGTCCTTACAGGATTTGGCCGCAAGAACAACAGGGATGTGATACGCAAGGCGTGGATGGCAACTGGTAAGTACATTGTTAGCATTTAACCTCTTGTTTTACTTTGTCTTGGATAGATATATTGTTCTTTCTAAAGAAACACGTACATGTGTGTGCATATATCAGGAACAAGTTATGTGAATAGAATCTTGGAAAAATTATACGTTTTGTCCTTTATCTTGATACCCTTTTTAGGCGGTGTTCTTCTCAACGAATTTTGACAAGTTTTGCACTTTATAGGAAATATCCTTGCACGTTACGTTATCTAACCCTAACCCATAGTTATCGATAGCGAATAGCACCGAGGTACCTATATGCTACGTAGCGATATCGACGAAATAGGGCCCGCTATTTTGTGTTTAGCGATAAAGTAGTAAAAAATTTAAGAAATAAAAAATAGCTAATTGAATTTTTTTATACATATAATGTTAATTTTATACTTTTTATGTATAGATTTTGAAGTTTAAGGACCAAATGTAAACTAGTGATGATAGAGGGGGTTAAGTGTTAAAATACACAAATATTTTTACACTTTTATGTAAATTTTTACAAGTTTTAGGGACTATATGTTAACTAGTGAAAAGATAGAGGGGTTAAAGGTTAAAATTTAAAAAGTTATTTAACCCTAAAAAGCTAAAACACAGAACGCAGCCGCTCTTCTTCTTCTTCTTCTTCTTCTTCCTGACTTCCGGTAGGTTTCCGGCAGAAATTACAGCACCGTAGTCGGAATTCATGGTCGGAATCCCGCTATAATATGGAGTCGCCAAGTAACATATTGCGAGATATGGTTGATTCGCTATGAAGCGCACGATAGCGAACGCTATGTTTGCTATCGATAACTATGCCCTAACCCAGTTAATTTTTCCTTTTAAATAAAGTCACACAAGGGCAGTAGAGTCATTTCACCCATTTATTTGATAGATTCTAATAAATAAAACAAAACAATAATTAACACATTTAATATACAAACACATTTAACACCACCACCATCTCCCACCTCTCACCACCCTTCTCAGCCTTCATCTACCACCACCACCATATCCCACTCCCACCACAACAACCATCTGCTACCCTTCTCAGCCTTATCTACCACCAACACCATCTCCCACCACCACCGCCATCATCTGCCACCGTCCCCCACCCACACCATCTGCCACCGTCCCCCACCCTCCCACCCCCACAACTACAGCCATCGCCGCCCCAACCCTAACCAAGCACCCAAAACCATCATAGTCCACACTCCACCCAACCACTACAGTGCCGGCCACCCCAACCCTAACCAAACACCCAACCATAATCGTCCACCCAACCACTACATCGCCAGCCACCCCAACCCTAACCAAACACCCAACCACTACATTGCTGGCCACCCAACATATCGCAGAATTTAAAACATTTATAACAAATTAAATCCCAAGTGATATGCATACCTTCTTTGTTGTTCAGATCGTAGAGAGAAAAAAGAGAGAGAAGAAAGAGAGGGGGGGGGGGATTTATTTTATTTATTTATATATTTTTTACAAAATAGGCTCTCAATATAAGTTATTTACACAATAGTCCTTGGGATGGTGAAATGACAAGAATGCCCTCATGTGCAAGGCACACGGCCATATTCAACCAAAAAAATTAACAGGGTTGGGGCTAAAGGACGTAACGTGCAAGGATATTTCCCATAAAGTGCAAAACTTGTCAAAATTCGTTGAAAAGGACACCACCTGAAAAAGGGTATCAAGATAAAGGACAAAACGTGTAATTTGACCTAAAATCTTTTTGTTAGACATGCTGCACTTGCGCTTTTCATGAAACATCACATTAGACTAGTATTGCAATATTATTTGATTTCACTCAAGTTAATGATGATAATTGTGAGCAATGCTTGGTCTTAGACTCAATGTCCGTATGTTGTTTTATGTATTTTTGCTGTTATTGCTACATGCTTGGTATTAATAAAATAAAAGTGTTATTGCTGCAGGTGAAGCTTTGAGAAAGATGGAGGATCAAAAGGGTGTTATTGCTCGATTTGTTATTGGAAGAAGGTATACACTTTTCCCTTTTTATTTTCACTGAAAGCTCTTGTTATTTCCATTTTCCAATTGTCCATGATGACTTTTCTTATTCTGAAGTTTAACTGATACATGACAATTTAATTGCAGTGCTAATCGTGGAGACAGTCTGGATAGGGGCATAGATATTGAAAACAGGAACTATAACGATTTCTTTATCCTAGTAAGTATAAAGGCTCACTAATCTGTGGAATCCATCCTCTTACTCTATATATTGGTTTCTTGTACTTGTTTTTTTTCGGCATATGTTCAGTGATAATTCTATTCTGTACATTCTCTATATAGTTCTTAGTAATATCATTATCTACTGTGAAATTATTGTTAATCACAATAGCTGAAAAGTGAAAATGCTCTATACATTTACAGGATAGCCATGTGGAGTCCTCTGAGGAACTTCCAAAGAAGACCAAATATTTCTTTGCTCATGCTGCCGAAAGATGGGAAGCTGAATACTATGCCAAAGTCAATGATGATGTTTATGTAAATATTGGTAAGCATATTTTATTAGGGCATGTGTATTATCTTATTAGTCGATGATAGATATACATGCTTGGAAGTGGGGCATAACTTTAACTTGCTTCTCTGGAAGTAATGCATAAAGTGAGATCATTTGGTCACATAAGTAAGTTGATAATGAAACTGCGTTTGTTTTACAGATGCCTTGGGAAGTACACTTGCTGCTCATCTGGATAGTCCTCGTGTATATATTGGGTGTATGAAATCAGGCGAAGTTTTCTCTGAACAGTAAGTGTGATCTAAACTAATCTAAGACTTCTGATTATACCCATGTTATGTTATTTTGTTTCATGGCACTTGATTTTGATCCTTTTTTTGTGGTTGTGTGTTTTGGCAGGGGTCAGAAGTGGTATGAACCTGATTGGTGGAAATTTGGGGATGGAAAGACGTAAGAAGCTCATATTTGACTTTTTTCTTTTCAGTTTCATATTTGACTTCCCTTTTGTGATTAACAGGTATTTCCGCCATGCATCTGGTGAGATGTTTGTTGTATCAAAGGCTTTGGCGAAATTTGTCTCGATTAACAGGTTTCACACCACTTTCTACAACATCTCATACTTGGCATTTAAACTGTTGCTAACAATTAGTCTGACTTTTGTTTATTTATGGGATCTGGCAGATCGATTCTTCGCACATATGCTTTTGATGATGTCAGTACTGGCTCCTGGTTCATCGGTCTTGATGTCAAACATATTGATGACAAAAAGTTTTGCTGTGCATCTTGGTCAACAGGTCTCTCTCTCTCTCTCTCTCATACATTACACATACAAATGCACTTTTGCTGATGTAAATGTATGTATGCTAAGGGAATTTGTATGGAATAAGGTGTATGCATACGTGGCAATTTTGACCTGTTTGTGGGTAAATAGATCGATACTAGTTGTGCGCTTTGTCTTTAATCATCAAATATGTAATTTTTTTTTGCGAAAATGGAAACGGGTCGAAGGTCATCTAAAAAGCGTATTTTGCTCTAAAAAATTCTATCATCATCGTAGTAATATAATTCCGTTCCGTCATGTTTGTCACATCGATTATTTATAGAACTCAAAACAAATGAAAAACAAAGTGCCGCCCCAACAGATTTGATCTGTTACCACCTATACTTTTTGTTACCGGTGCCCAAAGTATAGATAGTGTTATGATATTGTTGGAGTTTAACGTGGTGGTTGTTTTGCAGGAGGTATTTGCGCAGGTGCATAATTTAATCTAATTGAAGAACCCTGGTTTGATATATACACAACTGAGATAGGTCCCTGATGCTTATGAAAGTTGAATAGTAACAGAAATTACATGGATTCGGTTGAAAGGAGCATGGAATGCCATTTATATACAGGCATGGTTGAGGGAACTCTTTTTCTTTTTCTTTTTTTTTTTTCTCATTGGACTGATACTTGATTCTTTGGTTTTCGAATACCATAGTGCTTACAAGAGCCTTCTTACATTCTGCTTGTTTTCTGTACGCAATACAGGTCGAACATACAACTCAAAGTTTTGATCAGAACTTTATAAAGGTTGTGAATCTAATCTAGTATTCCTACGTTAACCCTAGAACAAAAAAATCATTAGGTAATTGTTGTTACGTTAGAGTAATATTAAACTTTTAATTCATTATGCACCACCGCATTTTAATATTTGAGATTATATAACTTGTGAAATAAAATTTTCACTAAAAAATCTGCGTATGTTTCTGCGGCCTTGAGGGTAGAGGTGCGCAAATCAGAGGTTTTTTTTTTTTTTTTTTTTTTTTTTTTTTTTTTTTTTTTTTATAAAACCGGATCGGATTTATCCGATCTTGCTAAAGTCCAACAATGATCTAAACCGGATTGTGAAAATTTTCATCGGTTTATATCTAGTTCGAAGGTCCATAAAACTCGATCCTATACACCCCAATTGGATTACCCAAAACCATTTTTTTTAAATTCGGATTTTGAGTTTTAAAAATATAAATAAAATAAAACAAATAATTATATAAATTAAACTAAAAAAATCATACAATATTTATTTTTTAGTTTTTATTTGTTATATAACATAAATTCGTTAAAAACAAAAAAAAAACATAAAGTCGTTAGAAAATCATACAAAAAAAAAAAAAAGAAAATGGATTTTTTAAATCCGGATCCAAAAACTCCGGATAGGATCCGATGTGAGAAGAGACGGAAAAATCCGGTGGGTTGAAAATTTTGAAATTAGGATTGGATCCGGCGAATCCTACCGGATTGTATCAAATTCAAGAAAATCCGATTTCCATATGGGCTAGTGCCCTATATAGTAAAACCGTCCATATTTTGGAAGAGAAGTTTGACATATCCTCACATTAGAAAGCGGTGTTAAGAGTGTCTACGAGACCCTCATGCTCAAGATTTCCTCACCGTTATCCTCATTGAAAGGCTAGGCCAACACAGGTCGACGCTAGAGTATAGGACTATCCTTAAATACCGGTTAATCATCCATTTGTTTCCATTTGACGAGCTTTGCCCAGAAGGTTTGTTTGGATAACTTTGGGGAGCATGCAGTTCATTGGAATACAAACATGACTTGGTCAGGGATGTCCAATGTGATATGCTTAAGCGGGCACAAGTATCCGCAAATAAGAGGCTCATGTGAATTTCATGATAGACCCGCTTGAAAGGAAGTCTACTATTCGATCAACAGATGTTCTTGTGTTCGGTTGGGCATGTGGGAAACACGGTTGTGTGAATTTCCTAATATATATGGTATAGTGATACACCGATCCGATATTTCATCGGCAAGAAACAATCAGAAATATTTTACACCAACCTTTTTAAATACGAAACATAAGTCAAAACTTAAAACTTTACAAATAAAAAAAAAGTGAAATAAGTTTAACATAAAAAGAAACAAAAGTTTTTTGTAGTGTTGTCTAATGGATTTATTCTTACCAAATTATAATCCATAACTAAAATTATAAATAATAAACAAAATTCTTTTATTTATTATTTTTTATAATTGTTTATTTTATTAATTAAAGTAAAATGATCAAAATACCCTTATGTGGAGACCACTAGGTCAGATTTAATCATAAAAAATAACTGAGTTAGCGCTAAATGACATATTTTGCAAGGGTTTGCAAACATCGAGTACGTTTTTTGTAATTTTTGAAAATAAAGAACACACTTTGCAATATAGTGTCAACATAAAGGACGATTTTTGTAATTTACTCTATTTGAATAATTTTTTTTAAATATGAACGTTGGCCAACGGTTATGTTGACCAACTTACCTCGATCGTCCCGAATTCAATTCGTTAACATGCTGGCGAGTCCCTTATAGCGCCCCATTTTAATTTCGATGGTGTGGGGTGTTGGCGCCCCTCAGCAGTGGCGAAGCTTGAAAAAAAGTTCGGGGGGTCGGAAAGTAACGGACCTAAAAAAAATTCTATCGTGTAGTTTCGAGGTGTATGTCGGGTCGGACGTCGGTGATTCGATTCGGGTCGGGTCGGGTCGGATCAAACATTAATATCAAATAAAAAACGTTCTCAAACATTAAAAAAGAAGTTATCATTTTATTCTTCCACATAGCATAATCTAATAAAAAAACAAGTTAACAAATCACCCTAAATTTCAAACTCTAATTTCTATGTAAATCAAATCACAATAAGATTAAACAAATAAAATTAGATATAGTTACAGAAAGATTCAACAAGTTTAGGGCAAAAATTCGGACCAATTTCACCCCTAATTTCAACCTAAATCACATAAATTGCAGCCTTAAATTAAACCTAAAGATAAAAAACACATAGCTTTAACCTTATGAAAATTAGATAGGGTGGGTTTTAAGTTAGGCTATATAATAATTTGATTTGGGTTATATAATATACATTCTAGTATTCTACCAAATATAATGATTTAGGCTATAATATTTGGACTAATTAAATATTTTATTTGGGCTATATAAATAAAAAAAATAAAACCGGGGGGTCGAAAATGTATATAACTATTTTTTTTATAAAACAGGGGGAGCGAAAACGTATATACCTACAAAATCCTATAGGAAACGTACATATATAACACTACTGACCGAAAAGTTTGAGGGAGGGGGGGGGGGGGGGGGGAGGGCGGGTGCCCCTACCCGCCCCTTAAATCCTTCGCCCCTGCCCCTCAGGCGCCATTGATGTTGAGGTGGCAAGGGTGGCGTCTCCACACCCTCCGGCCTTATGACATATATCCATCATAATAATACTACCATAAATATTATATGAATAAAAAACTAACAGAGAAACGAGTGTCGCAATGCAAAGTGTTGCCATAGCCGTATCGCGCTGGTATAATATAATACACGGTTGGGTCGTCTACGACTCTCTTAAGTCTCATCAACTCTTTGTTTCCGATCCCTTACGCGTTCTTCTTGTTCGATTGTTTGGCGACTCTTTCTCTCTGTCTAAAATCAATGGATTACGATTTCAGGAACAGGTTGAATCCACCTTACAATTCACAATCCTCCTCCGTCTACAATAACAGGCCATCATCATCTCCGATGCAGCAATCGCCTCATTCGATGTACGGACCGTCCTCGCTTTACCCTAAGATCGGTCAATCCGGTGGTGGTGTCCATCCTCCGCCCCCGAGAAATAACACTTCCTCTTCTTCCTCCTGTAAGTTCCCAGGCCAGGTGTCTATTTGATGATCCAATATATTTATCGTTTACTGATGCATCATCTAAATATCTATTTCCATATTTTTTTAGCAGGAATGGGGATTATGGTTACCTTAAAACCAGAATTTCGGATTACACCACCGGTATTCTTATTTTTCTCTTCTATATTTAAAATCCTTAGTGTGTTTTTCCCCATATTCATGAATTACTGAATTCCTAACCTAGTATATTAGTAATCTTATCTATTTTCAGTTTTACATACGTCTCCACTGGTGGCTATTAGTAAAAACTAGTTATGTTTTCTTGGTTTATGGTGTAGGGCATTTTACCCTTTTTTTTAAAGCAAATTTTATGTCCAAACCATGATTTGTAGTTCAGTTCTTGTGAGATATCAACTCCTGATCTAGAAAAATGTGAGGGGCAGAATTTTGTGTTTAGCAGGGTAGGGTTTGCTATTCAGAAGGGGGTAGCGGCGCAACTTGTTGCTCGTCTACCTGCCATTAGTCTGTAATCGTCTCTGATTTTTAACTTATAATTAAATGAAATTATTTTCGTGTTTAATGGATTATCTAACACCCCTGCTGGTGTAGTAATATTGTCTAGCAAATCGCTAGTTTGAGCAATCACTGCTGCTACGTTTCTTCATTTATTGTTGCCTCAAGGGTTGGACTTGGACCTTGGTCATGTCAAAAGCTTCTTCAGAGGAATTACAACCTAATGCTCTGACTAGATCAGTCATTGTTATAGCGAGATCATGATAGAGGAAGGGTTGTTGAACCTGCCTCAGCCACCATGTGATGAGGACATGACACATTCACTTATTAGGACAACTATAGATGAAGTTGCCAAAATTATGCAAGCCGTTTTACCAACAGTGAATGTTCAACCTACGAGGCTGATTGGATTGTGAGGGGAGGACTAGAATATACACTGAACGATGAGGGTGGTGAAAACGGTATCCGAGCCTTTCTTGTTAGTTTGGGATGGCAGGGCCAATGAGTCTCTAAAAGACGTTATAACTGTAACACCTTAGGCATATATTATTTTGATTGTATTTTTGTAACACCTTAGGCCAATCCCACATTGTTAATGGACGTGGAGAGATGCTGTGTTATACTGGCTGGCTAATATATCATATTAGGATGAATCATGGTAGAAGTATGTAAGGTTTGTCTTACTAATCGCAAGAGGTTAGAGAAAGTAGTTAATTCAACTAACTAGACTTTCTATAAGTATAGAATCCACACTACATATGGCAAGCTTCTTTCTGTGAAATGAACAGCCTTAGTTATATATGGGTTTACACATTTTTAGCATGTTCTCACTCAATTTCCAGATTCAGGAAACAAAAGAAAAGGCAGACACCCTAACTGCCTTTTCTGTAATGGCATCAACCTTTTTGAAATTATTGATATGCAGCAGACACATCTATATAACTTGCTCAGCAGCTGATAGTGTTCAGACAAGTATTTACAGTTTTCTTTTTATTCCTTAAAATCCTTTTCTCTGCTACCTAATTGTTTGTGGATAGTTACTCGTACTGCACTTATATTCCATTAATTGCCATTCTAGACCTATTAAAAGGATCTTAGATATGTGATATAAAGCATTGTAATACAAAAGCCTTTGTATCATTTTGTTTAATTCGATTTTAACGTTGTGTGGTTCTTATTCGAAGTCCTGATTAAATTACTTATATTGTAGCCTCAAATGTCTCCACACATTGGAGAAATTCCTCGAAGCACATTTCAGTTTGACTTTGAACTAGAGAGGAAGATACTTGCTGAAGCAGAGAAGGAAAACCCAAACTGGAGCAAGCTTGGGCTGGAAAACTTTCCTCGTAAAACTGCAAAACCAATATCTCGTGCAGTATGTTATCTTTCTGCTAATACACACGTCTTCTTATTGATGTGATGTTTTTATATAACCCTTGTTGCATAGTTGTCAATAGCGAATGTAGCGATTGCTATAGCGCGCTACGTAGCGTATAGGTCTAGGCTCGCTATTAGGGTTGTAGCGATAGATAGCGATAATAGGCGACAATTTATTTATTTGTTTTGTTTTTTAATATAAATAGCAATTAAGTATAGCTATGAAATAGCTAGATTTTAGGTTTTTGTTAAATATACATGTAAAATAGCATATATACCAGGGTATTTTGATATAATATACATATAAAAAAATTAAAATTTTTTTTTCTAGTGTATCGCTATTAATAAAATAGCCGCCCGCTATTTATCGCCATTCGCAATGTAGCATATCGCTATTCGCCATTAACAACTATGCCTTGTTGTCTGAATTATGATGGGAATGTATTTAAAGACCTTCCCTATGGTTTTCTGCGCATCAGTCTATATTTAATGTCAAAATAAAGCACTAAAAATCAATAAGTATTGATACACATGAATGTAATATGTCAATAAATTTTGATCTGCACAAGTTTGCTGATATTTTCTTAATGATAATTACATTTGATCTGTGAAAACATGTTACTTGCTTTGTTGAAATGAGCTGATTACAGCTGAACTAGATTATCTAATGCACCTTACATAAGGGTTGTTTGGTGTTTCTTGAAAATTTGTGATTCTTATTATTTATGCAGAACTCTAGTGTAGACCCAGTGTCGGGCAAATACATAGCGACAGGTCTTAATAGAGATGCAGTGCCTATTGCTGTTGCCAAATACGGAGATAATCCAATTAAGGTAACTACTTGTCTGCTTTCTTTCTAGTTATTATCTTTTTTAATACTTATACTTCGAAACGTGCGGGGAAATTCGTAATGCAGGTCAGAACTCCTCTCACACTATTTGAAAATTAGTGTTAAAACCATAATATTGTATATTTGTAATACATGTCTGTAACCTTTAACCTGTTAACCTATTGGACCTGTTTCATACTTTCATAGCTATTATTTATATTTTGACCGGTTGCTGATGAACCCGTTTACGAATAGAAATTGACAGCTGTTAGTGTTGGTAAATGTATGATGAGATCTTGTCTGGTTGACAAAGGATATTTTGGTTTTATTTTAATTTTATAGGTTAGGGAATTTGTGAATGGCTACACGGTGTTGCGAGAAATGGGGTTTGAAGCCAATAGTGTTGCTGAAGCATTATTTGCCCATGATAATGATAAGGAGGCTGCAGCTCATTATCTGAGCGGTTCATCCTGAGAGGGCCACTACCTGTCGTATATCATTTATATTCCCTTTGTGTGTTTGATTGTAAAATGGGCTACTTCTGATTATCTGGTTTTATGTCTTTGTAAATTGAAGTGTCACCAATGACTTGTGATGTGTGGATTATTGATTGTTTACAAAGTTGAGAAGTAGAAGATATTGGAAAACTGAATAGATAATGTCTTAAACTGGTGGGTGTTTTGTTTGTTTATTTGTTACGAGATCTTAAGTTTAGATATTAGTCATCTACTACTAACACTCTCTCTCTCTCTCCAAATCACAACTGATTAAGAAGGCCAATGAGCTTGTGGTGGAGTGGTAAGGGAGAGACTTGTGTTTCTAAGAGACTCAAGTTCAATTCCTGCTTCTCCCCATTAGTTTTCAGCGGCACCTGGTGATGATGGGAGACTAGGCGAGTAGGCGGCGATCGCTAGTTCGATCCTTGAACTGAATGGGTTTTACCTCACCGCACTGTCGTGCCTTTGGGCGAGTGTTAACGAGCTTCTGCCCTAGGTGAGGGTTTTCCCCAGTTCGGAGACGAGTGTATCCCGATGCAAATTTCGCCAGTAACCCATTTGAAGGATTCGTTGGCCGTTAAAAAAAAAAAAACAATCTTGTCTTACCCTACTACGTAGTTGCTATTAACCACCACGTGCATTTTCCGCCCAATCTCATTCATTGCTCTACACTCCCTCCCTCACTCATTCATTATTCTCCACCTTACCTCCATTAATTCCAGCTCCCACCTTCACTTATTATCTCTCTCTTTCGGTCTGGTGTTAAAGTGATTTATTTAGCTCATTGCTTCAATTCAATTCAATTCATCAACGACTCAATGCCTTATTCCACCCAAATCTGATACGGTGAGCCCACTTATATTTATTTTTCTACTTTTCATTCTTCAATACTCTTTCTCATCCTTATTGCTAATTTTCTCTGTTTTTATCCAATTCATTACTCTCTTTTTCAATTTTCTCATATCGTTCACTTTTTCTTTGTCTGGAATTATTTAGTTGATTGCTTGTAGATTTTATGACAATTTTCATGAGCAACTCATTGGATTTAGCTTATCTTTGCTGATTAATGAATATTTTCCAACGGAAAAATAATAAGAATAGGTATGTTAGACCAAACATATTAGCAAAAATGCATTGACTTTTACATTTGTACACGTTGACAATTCAAAACAATCAACTAGAGTAGGACAGATAACCAGAGACAACACCTCCATAGCCCACACTAATCCATCACCTTTATAGCCCACACTTCGATAAGGCGGCCCCTCCATAGCCTACACCAGTAAGCCGGCATTCTATAACCGACGACTCTTCATATCCCACACTCCAATATTCCGGCACCTTTATAGCCCACACACTCTAAGTCACCGACACCTACACCTACATAACCCAAGCATTATATACTTCCGCTGTGCAATGAAGATACCGGTCAGATCACACCAACTCTAATTTTAGCGGGTGTGACAGTATCAGTATCGATATGTGATAATGTTACATATATTTGTATCTATGGTTTTCAATTAATGTAAACACGTGTGGATATCTTTTTTGAAACATCATGAATTAGGGTTGTAAATGAACCGAACGAACACGAACAAGGCCATGTTCGTGTCCGTTCATTAAGGAAACTAACATGTTCACGAACGCATACCGAACATAAGTTTATGTTCGTGTTCGTTAAGGAAATTCAATTGTTCGTGAACACTGGTCTCGAACACAAACGAACGCAAACAAATAAAAATGAACGCAAACGAACATTTAACTTGAAAATAAAAAAATGAAAACATTGTTATCCTTAAACATTGGATATAAGTGGTTAAATACAACAATCAAATGATAAATTAAAACACAAGAAGTTTACCACACCACCAAACGATGAATAAAGTTTAACTAACTTAGACATAATTATCCCCAAAAATGTCTTAGAATGTCCAAATTTTAGCTAACTTAGAAAAAATAGGGTTTCAAGTTTTCAATATGTTTAGATAAAAGGTTTATTATTTATTATTTTTTAATATAATTAAACAAACATATTACCGAACGTTCACGAACGCAGTCGAACGAACGGGACCTGTGTTCGTGTTCGTTCGCTAAGCTAACCGAACGGAATTTTTTATTCTTGTTCGTTCGTTAAGCTAATCGAACGAACATAAACGAACTTCCCGCCGAACGGTTCACGAACTGTTCGCTGAACGTTCGGTTCGTTTACAGCCCTATCATGAATATTTTTTTTTGGTTTTATCTTTTGGTCCTGACCGAAATTCCAGCGCAACATGCGAGAGGGAACCACTAGTCGTTGTTGTTGTTATTATTATCATTTTTTATTATAAAAGGGAACTGAAACCATTCTTTTGTTTCCATGTGTACCCTTTAGTTTTCTCAGTCTTACTTCCACCACTTAAACTATAAACTATAAAGAATATACGTTTTTAACCCATTTACTTTGATTTTCCTTTAATAACTTGTGGTCATTAATTAAAAAAAAACCGAATATGTGGTTGTGTTTACATTTTTTCTCGAAATTTCGGAACAAACTTTGTTGACAAAGTAATTGTATTCAAAATAAATTGTTTTCTTTTTGTATCGTTGGTTGTACGAGTGTCAATACCGTGTGGGTACTCTAATGAATCGAACCAATTCCGACCGAACAACATCAAAGGGAATCGGTATTCGTTTTTTATAGTTTTCGATCGATGCAAAACATGTGACAATATTTTTTTTTGGTAAATGACAACTTTATAGACACCGCCCCCTTAAAGCCCAGAAAATTCTGGCGAATGCCTTATATGGTGAAATCGTCAAGACAGTTGAAGAGAAGTTTGCCTTGTCCCCGCGGCAGCGAGCCGTGTTTGAGTGTTTGCGAGCCCCCCATGCTCAGAATTTGCTGTCTTTTGTTCCCATCGAAGGTTTAGGGCAATGTATGTCGGCTGTGGAATACCCGGCTATCCTCAAGTACCGACTGATGGTTCCCCTTTTCCCGGTTGATGACTCGTGTCCTGTATGTCGGAAGGCTTGCTTGGATTCTTTTGGGGAGGATGCAGTCCATTGCAAAGAATTACCGGGCTTTAAATAATTAAATCTCGACCTGATTTAGTGCGAGATGTGCTTCATGATGTCCTTAAGCGGGCAGGGATCTCGGCAAAAAAGGAATCCCCGGTGAACGTCTTGACTGATCCATTAGAAGGGAGATCTGCCCTACGACACGCTGACATTCTTGTTTTTGAATGGGAAGGAAGGAAACACGCGTGCCCCCCCCCCCCGGGCTAAGGGACCACGGGTTTGTGGCTAGGCGATAACCTAGGCGGAGGCGGACAAAGTAGCTAAGCACGAAAAAGCTTGCATCAAGAATTAGCACGTGTTCGTCCCATTCGTTTTCGATATCTTTGGCGCTCTCGCCCCTGACCAGTGGCGGATCCACAATTTTTTTCAAGTGGGTTCACTACTTTTAAATGATCCATTTCATAGGACCGGACTTTGAAATTTTTGGGTCGGTTTGACAGTTCGAATCAGGTAAGGTTTATAATATAATAAATATACGATATAATAATTAAAAAAACATGGTCACTAAACTCGTATGGTCTTAGAGACCAATCAAACATATTAATAAAACCCCTATATATACATGTATGGTCTTTATACATAATAAAAAAAAATTCATTCATTATCAAGGAAACATAATCTATCTATTATACTAAATGAATTCTCTTAAGCCATAAGATTTATTCTTAGCCAATCATTTTGATAATGTGGACACTCTCTTAGGCCAGAGAATTCTCTTTGAGCGCCAAACCCTTTTCCTCTATTTTCCTTTCACGCGGCTTCTTATACACGCTTTACATCCGTATCATTCGAAAACCCTAATTTTCTTTAATCCTCCTGAACATCTATCCTTTTCCCCCATTTTCTTTCATCAATCTCCCGTTTTTATCAATGACGACTTCATCTATTGAATTCATCTATGTTGATTTCCTCAAATCCTGGTATGTTCATGTAACCCTAGATTTTATCCACCTGCTCTTTGTCTTCTTCATCTCACGTGCTCCTCTTTGTCTCTCGGCGACGATCCGGTTTCGATTTTTGAATTTATGGAATTAGGTATGAACTTTCTTTTTCTAATCTTTACTCCTTTAGTTACATGGTTCTAATTTAGTTCTTTCTTTCTGATTTGAAGGAGGTAAAAAAACCCAATCGTTTGATTGCTAGCAACAATAAATGTAGAACATCAATTTTTTTGAAGATTAAAACCCTAACTGTCAATTCGGTTCTCACCATATTCTTCAATCTCTAATCAAGGTGAGTTTTTTCTTGGATGATTTGTGTTTCATATATGTATAATCTTCGTTTAACGCTCATTTTTTCTTCGATTTATGTTTCATATATGTATAATCTTCGTTTCAGCTAAATAAGTTAATATATTTTGATGTCTAATGATACATGATCTAAGAAAAAGGCATTATAGAAGTTGAAGATCTTAATTTTGGATGTTACACGGGATATCAGTCGTAGAGTTAGCCTTTGTGTGTTGTTTTTTGCTTTAATTGTCAAGGATTTTGCCTTTTCGATTAGGACTTTTGTGGCTTCTTCGGATTTTGCTTCTTCACAAGGAAATAAAACTTTGATTTTGCATTAATTTGGTTGTTATAGAAGTAAAAGTGTGGTTTACTCACTTTATTTGGGTGATTACTTTCGGTTGATTGTTTACCGAAAGTGGAAATATTAGGTTCATTTGTTGTTATTGTGTTATGTGTAAATATTGTTTTTTTTTTTTTTGTGGATAGATTGTTTTTGTTTTGCCTAAAGTGACCGAAAGTGGAAATACTAGGTTCAAGATCCCATAAGCAAGAACTCACTCATTTTATTTCAAATGCTTTTTATTGCATATTGTTGCTATGCACAGTTAAATATCCAGCTATTACATTGCGAATGAAGTTTATCGGGCGTTGAGGGGGCTATGATGACTAAATGTGATTTGCCAGCTAAGTCATATTCTATGACTTCGGAAGTGCAAAGGTTTTGGTAATTTTTTTTTAAAAATATATAGATTTCAATACACAAATGCCATTCTTCATTTGGTAAGCATTTTTTTTATTATTTCAGTTTTGAGTTGATTCTTACTTGATCTAGATCTTGGTGGGTCCTTATGAACGGACTAAAGATGGTTTTCAAGATCCCATAAGCAAGAACTGACTCATTTTATTTCAAATGCTTTTTATTGCATATTGTTGCTATGCACAGTTAGATATCCAGCTATTACATTGTGAATGAAGTTTATCGGCCGTTGAGGGGGCTATGATGACTAAACGTGATTTGCCAGCTCATATTCTGTGACTTTGGAAGTGCAAAGGTTCTGGTAAATTTTTTAAAAAATATATAGATTTCAATACACAAATACCATTCATCATTTGGTAAGCGTTGATTTTTTTATTATTTCAGTTTTGAGTTGATTCTTACTTGATCTAGATCTTGGTGGGTCCTTATGAACGGACTAAAGATGGTTTTCAAGATCCCATGAGCAGGGCTGATGGGCCCGAGTTTATTACACAATGTCCAATTAGACCAGGAGGGAGTTACACATACCGGTTCATAATTTCATGACAAGAAGGAACTTATAGCTCGTGGCTTTGAGCTACTGTTTATGGTGCAGAAATAGTGTCCGTTCGATAAAACAGTGTCCATTTACCGTAATTAGTTAATTCGCTGCTGCAAATTCTTTTCACTCGCTGATATTACGATCCGCGTATATAGTCAGTCGCTCATTCGCTGAATTTTTCATCTGTTGTTTGTTGTTTTATTGCTGAGAACGAGTCTATTCTTTGATGATTGATTTGCTGAAACTGTTTGCAGATTCAAAAGGGATTTGACGCAGAATCAAAGTACATCAGCGGAGCTCTTTTCAAATGCAGAAATTCGCTATTGTTCGTTGCAGAACCTGTTAATCTGTTGGTGTTTACAGGTTTGTTGAAAAGGTTTGCCTCAATCTTCCTTTTGATTTTCTATGGTTTGGACCTTATTATTAGATTTCATTCTTTCACACACGTTTAGTACTAAGGATAGTATGTTTTTGGACCTTATCGTTATGCTTTCTTTCTTTTAATGATGTTGATTCTCCGAGTCTTTAACATTCGGTATTGATTTGTATTGTTTTTTTTATTTGTAGTCATTCTTATCTACGGTTTGTTCATCTTCAATCGATTATCTTTTCGGATTCTAATAATCAAATTTCGTCATCTACAAGGTACGAATCCCTTCTTTATGTATTGTTAAGATTTATTGTTGATATTAGATATAATTTTTTTGGATTATGTGGATTCTTGACTGAACCAAATGTGAAGAAGAAGAAAATTGTAAATGAGCTTTGAGGTCATATCAAAAATCAAACAATGAAATTATTGTTAAATGTCTAATTTAGTTACATGGTTTCTGCTATAATTTTTTTAGGGGTGTTCAACAATGGGATGCCAAAAGTGTGAAATAAAATTATTGATGGTGAATAACCAATTTGATTTGAAAAACTTGGACTTGGACAGATCTCAAGGAGTTGTTCAAAAGGATATGGTAAAATAAGAGTCTTTTTAGTTTTTTAATCGAATTCTCTTTGTTTAACATATTTAGCCAGATTTTGTTATCAATGCTCTTATGTGAGGTCATGAAGACCGAAGGCTGAACTAGACTTTTCAAAGTGTAATTTGGTCAAAGTGATACGTGTTGCACCTAGCAAAGCAATCGAGGTATTAAAAAAAATTTGTAGATAAGTAGTAGACATTTATGAAAACTGAATGTAATTACGTTTTTTAGAAGAGGTGATGTTGTTATGGCTTCCCTTCAGACTAAATACGTTATCAAGACCATGCAATGATCACAAGATCAAGAGGTAAAATGTAGTTCAAGATTTGGGGCTCATTCACTGTAAGCTTATGTTTCATTCCCATGTGTGTTAAGCACTATGATTTTTTATATTAATTGAGTGGGAGTACATTGCGTCTTACGTCATTCTGTTTTTTCAGATTAGAGATTAATCGAGTAAAAGACAAACAACGTATAAATATTGGCTAGGATGATTCGTGGCGCTACACAGGCAAATTTGGTGGAGTCAGGTATGTGACTATTTTTTTTTTAACTAGATAAACATTATAAAGGATTCAAGTTTATGCTTCAAGGCAATCATGTACGGGAAAATATATAACACCTGTTTTTTTTAACTAGATAAACATTATAAAGGATTCAACTAAAGGAAGATTCGATATATCTGCAGGAGAAAAGGTAATGTTTTGTTAAGGATGTTTTTATGGGAATTGCCGTAACAAAGCATTGATGTGTTTCTTGATGTATCGTTCCCTGCAGGATGTGGAACCGTCACATGGGTTCATTTGGGTCCATGACTCCACGTGCACCAGACGTGGATGGATGGATCGACGAGCGATGATCAAAGTTGGTTTGAGGTTGTACGGCTTGCCCGCCTTTGAGGTATCTTGATTTCATATGAAAACTAATTTAGCAAGTTGAACATTTATAGCTGGAACTTATTTAATATCATATTTGTAATACATGCAATGACATTTTCTGTTTTTCATATTATTTTTGGCTAAAAACCGGTTCTAATCCTTCTTAAAAAAACCCGAACCAGTTAAAGAAAAAAAAATTTCAACTTATCTCTAGGCCCAGTTAATGTAATCGACACTTTTTGCACCATTTTTTCCTCAATTATGTCGTCAAAGAAGTTAAAATATAAGTTTCTTAACACATGAGTTCAACATCCGTTTAGTCTTAAATTATTGGACGGGTCAAATGGGTTACAAGTGATAGTAAAAAATTGGCACTATTCATTGAACGGGTCAAATGAGTAGTTTCTATTGAACGGTTTAAACGGGCCAAGTGACACTATTATAATTGTCATTTTTTATGATATGTGTAGTACCAAAAATGTGTAGTACTCTTGCTAGAGAAGGCATTGAGTAGACTTCCAGAAGGTAAAGAAGAGATACTTGGAGACTTCCAGAAGGTAAAGAAGATATACTTGGAATATTTGATCTTCAAGGATTTAGTTTGAAGAATTCAGATCTTAAATTCTTGACATTTTTGGTAAGTTATGAATGGCCCGCTAAAGATAAAACATAACCCAAATCAACTTATTCACAAATAAACGGATAATAGTTTATTTATTGTAGTTATTATTATTATTTTTTGGCATGTAACTGAGACTAGCAGAATGCCTGGCATTAAAATTATGGATATTGAAAGCTAATGTTTTTTCTTGAATATTGACAGTTTGATGTCTTGTATTATTATTACCCGAGCCGACTGGGGCAAGTGCTATTTGTCGAAGCTCCATTTGTATTTCAGCCAATTTGGCAGCTTGCCAAGCCTTTAGTAAAGTCGTATGCTTCTCTGGTATACTTTTTACACCGTCTTTCCATACAAATTAGTAGAAGTGGCAAACTGGGTGGGTTGGGTAACGGGTCAAAACCTGTAATTATTTAAACGGGCTAAGTTCGCTTGACCATTACACATTTTGTCTGGAGTATTGTAATTGTTTTGGGTCAAAAGGTTTATAGGTTTTATGCATTAAATTACGCTTTGGGTGACTTTTTGCCCGTTTCCTTTTATAAATTGGTTTGACCCGTTATAGATTGAGCGTAACGTAAATCAACCCATTTTACAAGTAAATGGGTCATAATTGCTATCTATAACTAGCACTATTGCTCCTTCCTTTCATGCTTATTCACATTTAAAGGTACGGTTTTGCTCGGCGGATGATATGAGAAAGGAGTATTTTACAGAATCAACACTTCCAGAAAGCTTTAGACATTAACAACATATGCTGGTTTCTTCATGTATACAAAAATCATTCCAGGTATTTGTACATCAATGTTGTTTATCATATGTGCATATAATAATTGATTCCCTGATTCATAGTCCAGTGACAATCGTGTAAAGTTGATGGGTTGAATTAATGAATCCGAATACAACCTATATAGATATTTATGTCAAGCTACATGACCCGTGTAACTCTCTAATCCAGTGATTATATAAAGAAAATAGCTTACAATAAAATGGAGTGAATGAGTCAAAAGTTATGCAGGGTGTGTTTATTTAAAAGTTAGATTATATCAATAATAATATATTTTTTGTAATCGTATGTAACCCACTTCTTATTTATAAAATTTTTCTACAAAAGGCATTTTCTATAGTTCCGTCAACAATACTACCCTTTTGACCTGTCATTCTACCACCCATTTGCGTATTTTTCCTCAACATTTACCCGTATACATCTTGTGCAAGAAGGATGCGAGTTTTTGATATCTCCGAGATTAATTTTTCATGGTATTCGCCAGTCGAGTGATTGATGCATCTTTGTAATACACAACATCTGTGTTGATCGGTTGCTATTTCAACATAGAATTTTGCAGCAGCTTCATAGATGAACTGTGATCAGCAAGGAAATGGGTCAGATTAGGGTCATATTTTATCATTTAACACTGATGTTGTGTATTACAAAGATGAATCAATCACTCGACTGGCGAGTACCATGAAATATTAGTCTTGGAAAGGCATCCTTCTTGCACAAGATGCATACGGGTAATGCTAAGAAAAAAATCCCGTTTTGTCGTTTACACTTTTATATTTTTTCAGCTAATATTTTTTAAACGTACAATGTAAGCTGTACAGTACATTAATATTTCCTCATTACAAGAGAAATTGTCATAGAATCATAACCAAAACCATGGACATGTTGAAAAAGATAAATGATGGCACCCGGTATCTTTCTTATGGTTAGTTGCAACATTATGTTGAAAATTTACGATCAATGTATTTAGTTTTCCTGATTTTCTTCTATAGTTAACCGAGACAACATTCAAGACTTTGGATTGGATGGCACGAACACTATGCTTCACCCTCCCTTTTTCAATGCTTGCTTATCCTTTTTACATGGTAATGATACTTCTTATATTTAAAAGACCGATTTAATACTCTTAAAAATTTCATATATATATCTTTTAATGTAGTGCTACGTTACCAAGGTAAATGCTAAGTTGAAACAAATGTATAATTTAGTTAATCATTACCAATACTCCATCTCACATCATTTTATCTTCATTCATAGCCATTCCTTTGTTTCAGTTGGCAGCATCTGTTGAAGTTTTAAGGAAGGCGCAGTTGTGATTGAAAAATAGGGAAGCTTTGTGAAATGTGAACGAGCCATATTGCAATTTTATGGGAAGAGGCGACCATGGTGGTGGAGGTTTCTTCGTCGATTAACTTCGTCTTTGTACCTGCTCTAGATTCCATTCGATTTAGCGTTTTTTGTAGCTGGCGTTGGGTTAATTAGGATCGATTGCCGAATGGTTTTATTAGTTGTTTTCGTGGCGTTAAATACAATACTGGTGCTTTTCTTTGCCGAAGGTTTGAGATGGTTATTTTGTGATTAAGGTACCTTATTCTCTTATGATTTAATTGAACTTATTGTAGTGCTTTGCTTCATGACTCAAAGTTTTTGAATAAAGTCTTTTAAATGAACAATCGTAGTTTTAGGAAAAACGTCAAACTTTGTTTGGAGATTTGGAATTCATCATATGTTTGTTTTTCTTATTTGATTAAACTTTCATTCCAATTGCTTTAGTCAGATTAGATGTCAAAAAGGAATTGAAGTTTAAATATTTTTTGTTTATAAACTGTTTTAATAGAATGATGTATTTTGTTATTTGGTTGCTTTCAAAATTTTGTGGTCGTGATGATGAAAGAGTCTTAATGTGATCATGGTTGTGACTTCCTGGTTAGATTAACCCAACTCAGCCTATTTGAAAGATTTAAGGGTGTGTTGTATGTAATTTTTGCTTTTGTTTGTTAGATGGTTTTGATGATGAAAAAGTTGTTCCTCATATGGTTTTGGATATTCATAAAAAGGTAACCAATTGTAATTGTGAGTGTAATTTATTAAATCAATGTGTAACGAACATTATGTTGATGTACTTTTGGGACGTTCTCAAGTGTCTCAAAATATTAGGTTTAACAATTAATGTTTAACGGTTCAACGTTTAAATTGTTTTATGTGTTTAGTTGGTGTTTAGCCACCCGCGAAAGTCGCGGGGTCTTAGGCTAGTAATGGAATAAAACCATTCCATTCCTTTAATACTTTACCAATTTTAGCCAAACAAAAAGACCTTAAAAGCTATTGTCAATCTTTAATCAAATAAAACAGAGAGGTTGTTCATATAGGTGAATGTCTCTTTTGGTGTAATCTTGTTTTTGGCTTGGCTTAGTCTATGGCTAAGCTTTGCTTTTTGGGTGTAGAATGATTTTGGTTGTTGTTAGTTAAAAAAATAAAAATAAAACAGAGATAATATGCTGCTAAACTTATAAATTGGCTGTTATTGGTTAAAGATACAAAATAAGAACTTGGCGCCATATATTTACAAACCAAAGCCTTAACCAGTGGTCTGCTTCATCATTTTTGTTATGGGTTCATCCCATATTTCATTTATGGGTTCACTCTATAATTTTATATAGTCACTCTATTAAAAATTCAAAACCTAGTGGGTTCGGATGAACCCGGAACCTTGTACATGGATCCGCCCCTGCCTCTGACGCGGTGCGGTTTCTCAAGCGGTTTCAGCAGGTGGTAAGCAGTAACACCGCGCATGTTAAGGGGCAGAATTTTGTGTTTAGAAGGGTAGGGTTTGCTATTCAGAAGGGGTAGCGGCGCAACTTGTTGCCCGTCTACCTACCATTAGTCTGTAATCGTCTCTGTTTTACTGTTTTAATGAAAGTCTATTTCTCTGTTCTCAACAAAAAAGGTTTTTTCTTCGATTGCATTACTAGTGTTGATAATGTAACAAACCAAAATCAATATCAATATGTTCTAATTGTCAAATTTTATTTGATATGGAACAATCGCACTTAAAAATTCTCCTATATATTAATTCTTGAACGATTTGAACAGTAACATACTAATAATTAAAGGATAGAATCAACAGATTTAAACAGTAACATACTAATAATTAAAAGAAAGAATCAACAGAAGTAATGAAACTACATTACAGAGAATATTATCACCCTGCCATTGGTTCAAATGGGCAGCCGCCTCTCCCCTATTGGACCAATCAGTTTATTATTTTATACACACTTTAAAATTACGTTTTTGCCCTGGAATAGTGTTTCTCTGCCATTGGTTTAAATGGACGGCGAGCAATACCCATTGGACCAACCAATTTATTATTATATATCCACTTTAAAATTACGTTTTTGCCCCCAGTTAAAAAAATTGGTTTTGCCTCAACTTCAGAATACGTTTACCCTTTTGCCCCGAGCTAAAAAATATGATTTCGCTCTCGGTAAAAAAATTACGCTTTTACCCTCAGCCAAAATTACGTTTTCGCCCAAGTTCAAAATAAAATTTTGTTTTTCCCCCGGCTCAAAATTACGACAGTTTATTATTTTATACCTACTTTAAAATTACGGTTTTGCCCATAGTTTAAAATTACGTATTTGCCCATAGTTCAAAATAAATTTATGCTTTTGCCCCCGGCTAAAATTTACGAATTTCCCCTCGGTTCAAAACTACGATATCACCCTCAATTCAAAATTATGTTTTTGCTCCCAGTGCAATATAAAAATATGGTTTTCCCCTACTTAAAAATTAGGATTTTACCCTCGGAAAAAAAAATTTGATTTTCCCCCAAGTAAAAATAAAAATATGACTTTGCCCCCAACTAAAAATCGTGTCAAAGAGCTGCCTAGCACTCTTTTTACTTTTTATTTATAACAAAACTATGATACTGTTTTTTAATTGGTTGAGAATTATTCGGCCATCGCCCCGCAACGCGGTCAGGGCATCACCTAGTTAAATTAATAAAAGAATATCCACAGGTGTCGGTCGTACAGTGATGGGAAGATCTTCAAAGTAGAAATTAAAAACCAATCATCTATGCTAACAAGTGGAGAAGTAAAACATGGCCATCAAAATCCGTCTCTTTTTGCCCATAATATACATACATATATACACATTTTTACATAAGTTTTTTTTCTTTTTTCAACAACAAATTCATTAACACAAACCAGTGCGATTTGTACCTAAGTGTGTGTATATATATATTATATACTTATAATTATTACTTTATTCAACTTATATATTGGGGAATACCAGTTGACTCCCACTAGTTCGATTATAATAATGCTGATTTAGTGGGATGTTTATGTGGCTAATTGTGTATATAGTGGTTGTACTTGGTTGTATGGGCAAAACTTGATTTAGTTAAACCTGTCTGTCTACTAATCATTCGTCATTTATTAATTACCTAATCATGGTTTTTTATCATTGATCTTCATATGTAAAGTTGGATTCGTTAATTTTTTTTTGAACGGCCAACGAATCCTCCAAATGGGCTACTGGCGAAATTCACCACATCGGGATACACTCGCCTTCCGAACCGGGGAAAACCCTAACCTAGGGCCGAAGCCCGTGAACACTCGCCCGAAGGCACGACAGTGCGGTGAGGTAAAACCCGCTCAGTTCAAGGATCGAACTAGCGATCGCCGCCTACTCGCCTAGTCTCCCATCATCACCAGGTGCCGCAGAAACTAAATGCTAGGGGTAGGAATTGAACTTGGGTCACTTGGGACACAAGGTCTCTTCCTAACCACTCCACCACTAGCTCATTGGCAGTTGGATTCGTTAATAATGTTTGATTAGTTAATTCTGCTTGATTTATTGGACGAGCAGCACATTGAAAAATTAGTAAAATTATGGTTAGTTCATATATACACAAGAAGGTGATTTGCGCACAGTAAAGTTGGTTCATATATACACAACACACAACAAATACAAAGTGACTTGCCCAATGGACTTTAATCTAGTCATGGTGTAACCTTCCAATAACAACTTTTAACTCGAAGTCGGATTTTCTACAATTGCCAAACCAGCGGAATTTTCCATTAATTCAGAAGAAACTACAATGATGATTCTAATGATAGCTATGTGGTATATTTGGATAGCGAGAAAAATGAACTCCATTCAAAAGCTTGGTAAGGAAATAAAGGACATGAGATTCCTTTGAATTAAAAAGTAGAAGCAAACATTTCTAATTTAGATGGGGTAGTTGGTGTAAGTTTCAATTTTGTACCATCTAGTCATGAGGCTTTCTATTGACTTGGTAGCTTGCATGTGTTGGCTAGTTTAATGTTAGTCTTTTTTGTACTTAACTAGTGGAATTCCCCAGCGATAAGACGGAATTCGGTCGTTAACGGCGCGTTTCGTTATAGTATCGGCACTCGGTGTAGCAACAGGAAAAGAAAACTCAAAAACTAAAGGCTCAAGACGTTTTTCATATCGATCGTAAAACATAAAAATGAATACCGGTACCCATAATACCGATATCGATTTCACGAATTAGATTTTTTTAAAGCTGATGAACGCAAATTGTTATAGAAATATCAAATTAGATGATAAATGAAATACTATCGAAACCGGAAACTTTAAAAATGATGGTACCAATACCGAGTTTTGATGGGTATTAGTTTGGTTCGGTCCAATAAAAGTAATGATACTCGATAAACTCTACAATACCAAAAAATACTCTTTTATAGTTTGGTTCGGTCCAATAAAAGTAATGGTACTCAATAAAGTTTACAATACTAAAAAATACTTTTTTTTCACACGTCTCCTTTTTCAATAAACATAAACGCGTAATTAAAATTTTAAAACATTAATGAATGTAAGAGGAAAACTGTAAAAAAATGAAATCTTTAAGCGACTTTAATTAGTCATAAAAAATGAAATCAAATCTTTAAGCCACTTTAATTTGTCAATGCTTGTAGAAAGTGATGCTTAAATCGTAAAGCTACAAAAAAAAAAAAATATTCATAATAACATGACATCTTTCTATATCTATATGTATGATAATGTGCCAATGTGGTACATCATGTTAAAATCGTATAAAATAAATATATTAAAATCTATATCTATCTATACTATATAATAAAGTAAATTAATTGGGGGACACTTATCACATTATGGGGTGATTTTTATTGGATTTTCCGTCTTACTTTTTATAGATGATCATTGAAAAATAAGTGATCACAATTTAAGTAGATTATACTAATCAAATTCATCGGTTATTTCAAAACCGGCTAGATCAAATAATCATATAAATGTTGTAATATTTAGATATTGATAGTGATTATATTACTTTTTTATATAAGCATGGTTTCGAACTTAAAATTCTACTTGATGGTTAGAAATAATGGTTTGGGATCAGTTACAAAGTCTCTTTAAAAGAAAAAGTCGTACAAAGGGTATTAAATAAACTCTGATTCACCTCATTCAAGCGGCATTGGAACCATCTCATCGAACTCTATGATGTGAGATTTTAGGTTTTCACTTTTAGATTTATAAGTTGTAGATTTTAGAATTTTGTATTATCGTTATGTCTTTTTATTAGCATTGTGTCTTTTTTATATTTGCTTCATTATGTCTTTTTTGTGATTTATTGTGTTTTTTTTCTTCAAAGTTTTGTTATATTTTTGACATTGTATTATATTTTGTTCGACATTGTGTCACCTTGTACGATCCATTATGTCTTTGTACACTTCTTTTTTTTATAGAATAACTTAACCCCATAAATAAATTAAACAGTCATTGAGTCATTATTGATATATTTTATATATAAACTAGATGAGTACCACGCCGCGATGCGGCGGGGGCACGCATTGCGACGGGTTTCGTTAAACCGTACCAAATAGCACACATTGCGACGGGTTCCGTTAAACCGTACCAAATACCATAACCATGAATTCTTTAATTTATCGATATTCATTCTTAGCTGTAAATCAATATATTTACATGGCAATTCAACATGTTTTAAAAATTGGTTTATTTTGATTTAATCTTTGTTAACTTTGAAAGTGCACTATCCCATTTGCATAACCCTTCCACCAAAATCTTCAAAATGCCCTTCGTGAGCCTAAAAAGAAATTGGCTGATGTTGTTTGAGATATGGCTATATGGACACAAAAATCTTTAATGTTTCTTTTGGTTTATTTCATTTGGATCACAAAAAACTTACATGATTATAAGGCTGCAGACACGTCATCAACAAAGTTGTGATCATAAACTTCATACTCGTAATCTTTGTAAATATACTGCATTGTTCTGCCGTAAACAAACTGTTGGGTTCCCATTGATGTAAACGACATTAGTCTTTGTTTCTCTAGCAACCTTCCTTTAGCCTTGAGCTTTGGCACTGATAGGCTACACAATATGATCAGTTCAGTTTTAAAACCGATTCCCACGGCGAAGCTGCTTTTCGGGGTCAGTTTCTTCTTTAATTACATATGAGCTGATGCTTCCCAAATGTATTGTTTGTCTGATTTGGACTCTATGTAGACACACTCACCTATTTGAATAAAATAGGTATTTCAAAACAAAGTGAGCATAATAACAACAGTTCAGGGAGGAAACGTATTTTGGACCTTTTCAGCAACCAAAAAAGCCGAATAAAACCCTACACACCAAATTCACCGATCAAACTATTATCACTTCCAAGATCCTTGTTGTCCTATAACCCAACAAAACATAGAGGTTTTCATATATGAATTAATGTATATAACTATTACACATAATCATGAGTAATATATTTATACGAATAGAGAATGAGGTACCTTAAGAGCCTTTAAGAACTTAGAAGTGCCACTTTGAACAATAGTTCCAAGGTGGTGTATTAGCTCTTTTCTAGTCATTCCAATACCGGTATCTCTAAAAAACAATCAAAAATATTATTACAGATATCGCTTTCACTATGCAATGGAAGCTTCTAGAAAAGTAAAGAACCTAACGAAATCTTGATGGTCTCTTTTTCTGGGTCGGGTTTGATACGGATCTCTAGCTCACCAGCATCTCCAAGCAACGATGGGTCGGTTACACATAAAAACCTAATCAGACGCTCTACTGGTTCGATGGTTAAAATCAAGATAGGAATCAACACGGTCCATAGTTTACCGATTTAGCTGCAAAGTATAAAAAACAACTGGTTCATCTGTTGGAGGCTCAACCCGTACGAACAAAATCGGCATAGAGGTCAGTTCTCGGTCCCACTGCTCTGATCAAATGATCTGATATAGGTTTAACGTGGCGATAATTTTATATACATATGATATAAAATATGTATATAATAAGAAGAAAATAAAGTGTATAATAGAAACCCAATTTTAAGAACAAAACAAAGTAATATACGGTTACCTTGATCGTGGCCAGAACAGAATGGAACCAAGCGGGGTGTGTGTGCGATCCGCTAACAGAATGAATCAAGCGGATTTGTCGGAATTTGTCATTTTATTCACACACATATGGGTCAAAATACATCAAATTATGTATTTACAATAAAACAATGCCTCCGGTTGAAAACATTATGCCTTCTTTTTTTCCTTTTTAGTATAAGCTGATTACATACTCGCTTCGCTGATTCAAACTCATCTTGTGAAACCATCCACTCAGATAAGTACATGTTTGATGTTTGAAGTAAGATGATACGGTTATGAAATCTAGCACATATTCAGGAGAATTTATATGCAAGAATCTTTGGTTGTTACTATGATGCTATTTCCAACAAAACACATTATAGCTTAAAATTATTTTTAACAATCAATGTAGTGATGACTGAATCAAAAATGTAATGATTTGAACCCACGCCTTTCCCGAATACCAGAACTTGAGTCTGGCGCCTTAGACCATTGTTAGGTAAATGCTTAAAAATGAAACGTCTATAGGGGTATACGTTTCGGATCTGAAAATTCAACTATAACATCATCATAACTTCCTTCTTGGCAGCCTTTAGAAATGTGACTCCCTTTTATTTTGAACCTCAAGAAATGTGACTCCTGACAGATTACAAATTATACAAAAAATCAAGTCTTTATTAAAAACAATGCATAAAAACAAAACAACATTTTGCTTCATGTCCATACCATCACCAACATGGAGTGTGTCTGGAAACCTCGCCGGAAACTGAAATATTAAACTCAATCTCAACCATCTCCCAATGAGCCGATCTGTTCGAAAAGAAGACATGCAAGCGAAGCTAATCTTACCAGAAATCTCGCTGAAGATCCGCTGGAACCTTAGTTCCTCAAACCTTCGTCTCTGCTATCTCCGAATTTCATCTAGGGTCTTTAACTCTACCATGAATATGATTAGAAACACGCTTGTGTAGATTTAACTGGAGTCTCCCCCCTTGTTGGGCTCAAGGACAAGGGCTTTGTCGTAGGGCAAGCGATGCTCAAGGCAGAGGCGAGCAAAGTGGCAAAACATGAGAAAGCCTGCCTGGAGAATCAACATGTGTTTGTCCCGTTTGCGTTTGATACCTTTGGTGGTCTCGCTCCTGACGCTGTGCGACTTTTGAATCGGGTTCAAAAAGTCGTTAATAGTAATTCTTCGTCGCTAAAGGTTTCAAACTTTGTATTTAGTAGAATTGGTTTTTCTATTCAAAAGGGGGTGGCGGCGCAACTTGTTGCCCGACTACCTACCATTGCTTTGTAATTGCCCTTTTTCGTGTGGAATGATATTACTTTGATTGTTTCCAAAAAAAAAAAAATTATTGAAACATAAAAAAAAAAAAATTAGAAACATGATTTAACAATAAATTCGCGTGTTGTGTTTCGGACCATGTCATTGATCTTTGTTAGTGGGAACATCTCAACCCACACACTCTCGTAGCCAAGGCTAGACAAAGAACATAAAGATACTCATCAAATACTAAGAAAGTACTCAATTGGTCTTCCAACGTTTTACTCTTTTATTTTCATGGAAAAAAGGTACCACCAAACTGGTATGCTCTATACATCTAATCGTTGATCATTATCATATCATCAAGTATCCATCAAAAGTTAAATAAAATATTGTGTTGCCTGTCAGAATAATAAGAGAGAAATAAGAGCAAACTACTCAAATCCATGATAACCATTCCATATTTACACAAATTGATGTTTAGAACAATAAATTATGGTGAAATGAAGTTAAATCTTACATGTTGCAAGAGTGGATCATCTCCACCAAGCTCACTTATGTTAATCACAAATTCCACATCATATGCATATACCTTCTCAATCTACATCACAACAATAGTCAGATACAAAAAGCAAAAACAAACACTATAAGCAACAAAGTACAAATGCTCAACCAATCTTCGATGCAAACACACCATCTAAATTTCAATAGATTTACATGTTCAAAATCTTCCCTAAACATACCCAAAATCTTCTTACATTGATTAACAAATTACTTGATTAAGAAATATAAACTGAAAGTAGACAAATCCTAAATCACAAATTAAAACCCATATAAATTCCTATAAATTTCACATTAAAAATTATGTAAACTCCAATAAAACTCCAGTTTTAGAGGTATAAATCCACCAAGAGCAGATATGAAGTAAATCTCATTAGGTTGACGTTGGATTCCACGGTGATAATTGGGTGTTTGAGGCTCACCGATGTTGATTTCACAGTATGGAGCAAAATAGAGAACAAACAGACAGGACTATATTGACACAGTACAGACTCGTGATTTTTGCTTCATATTTCCGCTGCCGACCGAAACCCTAGCCACCACTTGGGTTGCGGGTGTTGACCTCCGCTGCAGTGACCGGAAACCCTGACGTTGCCGTAGGTGGCTCGACGCTGTGGCCGTTTCCTTCTCCCTCTTATTTTTTGTTTCATATTTCCGGTTCACTCTGCCATATATCATTGTAGAGTTGCTGATACCAATTGATTTAACCCTCTCCTCTCTCAATTTTATCTTGACATGCTTTTGAAGAATTGTTTTACAACCACACAATACACATACAATCCATTGAGCATAAGTTACAAGCACCTGTTGCCTATTTATCTTACAAATTAGAGTGTATATAAATATAAATTAGTCCAGTTTTTAACAAATCTATATAATAAAAGAAATAAAACGGGGACATTTATCACGTTATGTGGTGATTTCGATTGGGTTGAGATGCATGTATTGATACCGTGACTTTTTTTTCCCAATAAGTAACACACACAAAGTAGTAAAAGCGAGTAAATGTATTTTTTTTCCCATTAAATGGTGCTATTAACAACTTCATCCTCAAAAAATCAATTTAATACTTTGTAATGTATTTTTTGGTGGTGTGTTTATTTATTAGTGTGATAATTTTGTTGTTTGGTGCTTTATATTCTAAAACACCACAAAAAAATGAATTTGACAAAAAAAAATGATTTTGTACTAGTGATCGTCATGAAACAACGCTTTTCACTACTTTTTCGAAATCATTGATCAACTTGTTTATAATTCAAAACATAAATAGTTGTCATTCTACTAACTCATAATTTAATTATGCTACAGCCGAATATCATTGAATTAATGATTTTTTAGTTGGTGTATGTATAATAAGAATTATCTTAGCACAAATAACAAAAAAGGTGGTAAGTGGCATATGTAAGGGTCTCAAAAAGGAAGACCAAATATCATGTACATTCCACAATTAAAACAAAGATAAACTACGCCACACACACACATATATGGATGCATATATATTTTGTATTTTTTAGTTAATTATGCGTAGCTAAACCATGTTAGACCCTATTTTCTGGGTTCAAACCGTTCAATGTCTCACTTCCGTTGTTCCTTGTATCCTTGCAAAACTAAGAGGTTTAGGTATATCATATATGTCTTGTCTAGCCCCGCACCCTAGTTAAAAAGGTACTTTGTATAATATATATTTTTTTTTTATCATAATCAAGGGATAAATTGTTTCTAAAATTCTCTAAGATAATTCGGTTTTTTACTTTTAAAGGTTTGTTAGGTTAATTTCTGCAATCTTTTTTTGTTTAATACTAAATCTACACTTACACTTTATATATGGGATGGGATTATCACTTGCGAAGTAGTCGGTAATATATATACTTTCATGCATGCCACAATCTATTTTCTTGAATGCCAAATAATAAAAAAAAAAAAAAATGAACGAGTAGTAAACACGCTAGTTTGTATGATTCAATTGCAACATGTATCCTCATTCGGAGATGAAATACTGAGTTTCAATTCGTCGCATTTTTCTTCATAAGTAGGTGCGAACGTTATAACAACACGTCTAGTGCATGGACACCTTGCATGCTTTCTCTTAGCCGGGATCAATTATCATCCCAATTTTGTTTATGTTCAATAGTACAATATATAATATCAAGTACGTCAAACCATAAATAGTACGTATATAGAATAGATGTCCTGTTGGTATGAGGGGATTCAGGTTTTATGATTGTGAGATTGGGAATTAATTAATTAATGTTCTTAATAAACAAATACACTGCATTCAAATATGCATGCATACATTCATCCCACTCTTTACTGACCCTTAAACAAAAACTACCAACCAACAGTACAAAACCCTATTTGACTGACCCATTTGACACTCACATAAACATAATAATTATAGTAAACAAGCAGTGGCGGAACCAGAACAATTTAGCTAGGGGGTCATCATAAGCTTATATTCTATACTGGTTCAAATTAGGGGGTCCATCTCTAAGTTTGTTCTTGAAAAACTCAAAATTTATAAATAAAAATTCAAAAAGTTCCGGTGACCGGAGGGTTAACGGACCCTCTTGACCCCTCTCTGGTTCCGCCCCTGTAAACAAGCTACGTTTAATTTGTCTTCAAAATGGAAGCAAAAAAAAGTATAGAAGACTAAATAAATAGAAACTTTAGGAAGCTAGCTAGATAAGATCTTTTAGAAGAAAAAAGGAAAACGTTATAAGACTAAAGTTGATGGTCTCTTTCACTCTACCACATGCATGTCCGCCAGGTACATAAAGAACATGTTGGGGGTCTGGTAAAATGGTAACAACCTAAGTGACAAACCATAATTACTGTAGTAGTAGAATACACAAAATTAAGACAAACATCTCTTGCTTCACAGAGAAGATTACCCATGTAACTAATATTTTAACCCCAGATTCATTGTTTAGTTTCCAGTTTTAAATTGGGCCTTGGATTCAGTAAAAAAAGATTAAAATATCATGAAAATTCGAGCTGAATTTAAAGCCCCTCATGAGTCTTCTTGGAGGATAACATTAACATAATAAACCCCACTCTCTGCTTCTGCAACTTGGCCCCCCTTTTCACAATGGATCTTGAACTCTTTATAATTTTATTTTTATTTTTATTTTGTTTTCCAAACTTTATTATATTTAGGGATTATTTACATATACTACTCATACATGGGGATTAATTCTTATTTTTCGATTTTGTATACATAGGGATTAATTCTTGGTTTTTCTATCTTCGGTTTTCTCATCATTTATCATTGATCTAACCATTATTCTCTCCATTTCTTTTCTTATCAATATAGTTATTAATATATTATTATTTTTGTTATTGTTGTGCATCTTGTTTGGGTTTATTTTGTTTCTTATCGTTTTCCATACCTTTTCAAATTTTATAATGTTAAATTTTTTAATTTTAATCATTATATATTCTAATAAACATTGAACTATTTCGCATAGTTGGTCACAAGATATCAAAAAAAAAAATGTGGACCAAGTATATACGCTTTCATTCTGCTAAAAGTTTGACTTCATGTTACGTTTAAAAAAAAATTGGTGGGGCATTATATATAAAACGCCTAACATGGTTTGTGGAATGGTTGACTGGGTTTGACCCACCAATGAGAAAATAGTTTTTTTTTTGTTTAATGATTGGAAGGGTATTATTAGGCATTATTCCCACTACGCCACTTTTGCAATAACGCCCCATGCTGACTGGACTGTCACGTGTCAAATAATGCCCCATGGTAGAGGTATTATTTTGTTTAACCACTACACATGGTCTAATAAATTGGATACACATGGGCTAATAAATTGGATAGATATTTAGTTCACAATTTGGTTGGGGATTAGACAACACGTATAACGTACGTACATGTATATATATATTTATTATTATTGTGTACTCATGCAATGTAAAAGAAAATACACATTATTTGATGAAAATACTCCATTATCGTGTTTTGGGACCAAGAAAATAAGATTTTCTCTCAAATTGGGAATTTTAATGCAAGTCAATTGGACTAAAAAGTTCATGCTTCATATGTCTTAACCAAACATATATACCAAACAAAATCTTTATTGGAATTAAGAAACTTTTTACTTGAACAAAGTAAAATTGCATCGTGTGTATAAAACCTTTTTTTCCATAAATATCTTTGAGACGTCTTAAAGTCAAATACATATTGATTAAAGGAGGATGATGTTTTCGTAAGTTATCTCATCTATTCTGTAAAAGATGATATGTACACGAGTATTTAGAGTAGATAGTTTGTCGCTCATAAAAAATTATTGATAAAAAACACTATAAAATCAACATCTATACCGATCACGAATTAAATGTTTGTCCAACTTGAGATTTACGATCGGGGGTCGAAAACGTATATACCTAAAAAGTCATATACGAAAACTACATACAGGGCCCTACTGAGCGAAAAGTTCAGGTAGTCGGGCGCCCCCCTCCCCCACACACACTATGTTGCGCCCCTGATCCCGACGTATTTGTCACTTTATTCTTTTAATTCATGATATACAATAGATTCCCGCAATCACTCTTGGTCAAGGTAGGGATGAGTATTCCAATATCAGTATCGAATGGTATCGCATCAATTAAAATTCGGTACCAACTATTTGACATTTGTAATATCGATATTTTTAAAATCGGTACGGTACCTGTTTTTTTACCGAATTTTACCTTGAAATATTGTACCATACCAATCATTTTCAGTGCTAGTACCCACATTTGACGAATTTCGGGTTCGGTACTTTCAATACCGAGCTCATCCCTTTTTTTTAATGGCAAATTTCGTTTAACTCCTGACGTCTGTACGACTTGAATCCAAGACCTCCCTCTCCTAAAGTGTTTAAAGTTTTGCCTTTTACCGATGGACCATCATGTGATTGTTAAGCTCATCCCTAATCAAGAGAGATATTGAGAATGAAAAAAAGAACTGCTTAATGCGTATAGTCGTATACTACCATGAGGGTTATTTTGGTCATTACAGTGAGCTAGCAAGGTACAAAATTAAGGGCACAACGTACAGCTTTTTAATGCATGCATGTGTGTGGGAAAGTGTAGAATTAAGATACATTAGAGCATGGGTGGTGAAGGCTAGAATCAAGGGAAGAGCATCATCTAGGATTTGATGAAAATTAATTAATCGACTTAAAAATCTTAATCTTGGACGTTGTGTTAACAATTTTGACTTTTTCTATAACATATTATAGCAAAGTATCAAATACATGTAACCAAATACAAATAGAAGACTAATTAATATATATAGTTAAATTTTATATTAACTTAATAACTTTTGTCGAGCTCCATGTACTCTATATTACTTGTCTTATATATTTAAAAGCTTTGGTTAAGGGTTCACTTGGCTCGATGGCAATGGGGCCAAACTCCAAGATTTGAGTCCAACATAACCTGCATCTTAACTTCGATGATCCACACACAAACTGATCATCTTCCTCTAGAGTATGCAAATTTTATAATGTTCATTGTACCACATGGTTCCTAACTGAGGCATGTTGGATTTACAACCGCTCTCTATATTGATACTTTGATCTTGGAAACATTTTAACTCACTCGTACTCATTGCAACAAGTTACATCAACGATTTATATAAATAAGATTTGTATTTAAACATGGCTTTGGTTATCCACACATCCTCTAACCCTATACACCCTTCATTGCCCCATACGCCTGAAAATGGACCCACCTGATAAGCCCCTCATTGCCCTATACGTTTACTTTTTGGTTACTTTTTCAAACATCCTATTAATTGTCAATTATTGGGTGTCAGCCAATGATTGCTCAATCATTGGCTCTTTTTTTTTTTGAACGGCAAATTTGGATCACTGACGGACCACTGGAGTATCATCGTGCCACCAGCAGAACCACCCGATCATATCCATCTCCAGTAGGCAATAATGCCTATACACCAATTCAGGAAGAAACCCAATAAATCTGGGAAAAACCCCCTTTGTGGGAATCGAACCCATGACCTAATGGTCATAAGCCTTATCCCACCACCAAGATACCACTAGGCTATAATGCCATGGGTCAATCATTGGCTCTTTTGTGTGGAATAAATTTGAAGGGTATGGAGGGTTTTCAAGTGGGTGAAATATTATTTAAAAAAAACTTTATATATATTTTTTTAAATTGTTGTTAAAATAAAAAAATATAAACATTTATATTTATTATTATTTATTGTTATAAAAGGAAGGTATATAAATGTCATTTTTTATTTAATATATTTAGACAAATGGCAACATTTTTATTTATTAATTATTATTATAAAACGTCAACATTTTTTAATTAGTATTATTAAACTTCTACATTTTTTATCAAGTGTTAGTATAAAACGTCAACATTTTTTTTTAATTAGTATTATAAAACTTCTACATTTTTTTTATCAAGTGTTATTATAAAACGTCAAATTCTCTATAATACATAACGCAAATGTAAGTGAACATTGTTTGATAAAATAACACAAAACACAACACTTTCATACAAAATGTAATACAATACATAGCCGAAACCCTAAACCCTAAACCCTACACACTAAATCGCTAACTATTACATATTATTACTTAGATTCACACGAACCCGTTGTGTATCTGAATCAGGTTCTCAAACAAACCGTAAAATCGAACAGTTTACTGTGGATAATGGAAATGCATGAAAAATATGATGAAGAAGTTGATTCTCGATTTGATGAATCTGTTCTTATGACAAACCCTTCATCAATTGAGATTTTAAATACAAGGCAATGTCGTGAGTTGGGAATAGAATCGGTTATTTCATCCAATCAGTTTGTCATTTCAAAGCCGGTTGAGTATTACGAGTGTTTTTCTCACGGTTTATTTGAGAACCTGATTCAGATACACAACGGTCTCTTTGCTTCGTCCACTAGAACTATTTGTGTATGCATTCTTTTGGTTGTTAACTACCAAAAGAATGCATACACAAATAGTTCTAGTGGATGAAGCAAAGAGACCGTTGTGTCTCTGAATCAGGTTCTCAAACAAACCGTGAAATCGAACAGTTTCTTCGTAGATTCCGTCCGGTTTAAAAGCCGATTCAGACGCGTGATGGTATATGGTGGTCACGGAACTACCGGGCGTCGGTAGATGCCGGTGACGGAACTACCGCGCGTCGGTAGATGCTATCAAGACTACACCCGGAATCGACAATATGAGAGTTCCGTGCTATTTGCACGTTAACATCTGACAATCTCGGAGTTCCGGGTGACTTGGCAATTGATGTTGGATGATGCATCCCCCACCGCCAAACACCTCACCCTAGACCGACGTCCCGGCGCATGAATCTGAAATATGAGCTCAGGTACTCGTTTGAATCTGAAATATGAACGCAGTGCACTTCTCCATAAGAATTACGTTTCCACCACCGTCAAAACACCGACTTTCGATATCCTGTTAAAAAACATAGAATTATAGTATTAGACTCATATTAGAAATTATATTGTAAAATATAATAAACAAACAACACAACCACCACCACCACTACCAACAACAACACCACCACCACCACCACCACAACCTACCACCCTCAACCGCCTCAACAACCACCACAGCCTACCACCCACAACACAACACAACACAACACAACACCACCTCACCACTGTCAACCACCACAACCCACCACCTCAACCACCACAACCCACCACCTCACCACCGTCAACCTTAACAAATCAACAACACAGCCCACCACCCACAAACACCACAGGCTACCACCCACAACACAACACCACCACAGCCACCACCGTCAACCACCACAACCCACCACCTCAACCACCACAACCCACCACCTCAACCACCACAGCCCACCACCTGACTACCGTCAATCTTAACAAACCAACACCACAGCCCACCACCCACAAACACCACAGCCTACCACCGACTACACAACACCCCCACCTAACCACCCACAAACACTACAACCCACCACCCACAAAACAACACAACCACAACCACAACCGTCAACCACAAAACCCCACCACCCCAACACCAATATACCCGACCAAAATAAACCACAAAAATCAGAGAAAAAATGAAAATTAAACATAAAAAAACGGAATACGAACTAACCTTAAATACTCCGAGCGTATGAAGAGATACGAGAGCGATAACAATACGAGAGACAAAGAATCCGTGCGTGTGTGTGTACTTCCGGATCTTCATCGTGTGGTCCAACGTTGTCTCGTGTGGTCCAAGACCTTTTTGGGTATATAGTTGGGTGTATATAGTCAAAGAGTAGGCTCCTTGCTAAATAAGTCAAACAAAACGAACATATACAGCCCTCATTGATCTATATGATGCGTATGTATTTACTTTTTGAAAAAGTTGTCAGTCTATACCGCCCTTATTGATCTATAAGGGGCTTATGAATTTAATTTTTCTGAAAAGGTGTAAGCGTATACGACCGTATAGGTCAATGTGAGGCATATACACCACCTAACTTATCGTTATACAGACCTCATAGCACTATGTGAGGCATATGTATTTACTTTTTTTGCAAAAGTGGTTAGATTTTGTATTTTATACGCATCTCATTGTGCTATGAGCATAGTATTGAGTCTTTTTTTTCTAAACAAATACTATTACGTACGAGAAAGTGTAATCCATATCCATCTTCACATTCACAATGGTTATTTGTAGATGTGGAAGGCAAGCTGGGATAAAAACATCTTGGACGGATATTAATCCCGGGCGTCAATTTTACACCTGCTCTCAATTGGTATGTACTTTAAGCACTACTACCATGTTTATATATATATAATATATATATATTTTTTTATTTTAACAACAATTTAAAAAAAATATATAAAGTTTTTTTATATATAGGCATCTCAATTTTACACTTAGAAACACTAATTCGCCTTCGGTTTCAGCGTTCTCGGTGCAAATTCTTTGCGTGGATCCACCCTCCCATGTGTCCTCGGGCAGTTCAAGTCATCCGAGGTTTGCTGGATACGAAAGCAGTACTTGAAGACGAAGTCAAGAATTTGAAAGAGGAGGTTCGAATGTATAAAGAGCAAGTAGCAGAAATGGAAAATAAAAATTCAAGGGTCGTTCGTAAGAGGGACACCTGTTTGATAATCTGTTGGATTTTGTTTTTTTTTTGTCTGTATTTGTATTTGTCGTTAGCCGTATTTAAGTTTATGCAACTTATGTAAACGAATGTAATGACTCTCGTATTTTGGTGATTTAGCGGAATGTTATGTCTTGAGAGTTTATGCAACTTATAAGAATAAAACATATGCACATTTAAAAAAACGATGTTATATCTAGTCCCGGCAAACGGGTCGGGCCGGGGGTCGGGTAAGGGTTTTGACCCATGACGATATTTTATGAAATGAATTTTGTGTATTATAAAATGTCAAATTTTTTATTTACCAATTATTATAATGTCTTTAATTATTTTTCACTTGTCATTTATTAACCATAACGCAATAAATACACGAAACATCGTTTTATATTAATATACAAAACATGTCATTTTAATTCAAAATGTAACGACTAAACCCTGAACCCTAAACCCTAAATCGCTAACTGTTACATATTATTAAATTCTTGCAAACTGTATCGGTTATTCAGATCTCTATTCGGTCACCATATTGTTGCTATCAAGTTTAAGGACGCGTTCCATGGTAAACGTGCTTTCCGCTTCCCCATTACCACATGAAGAACCTCCGACCTGATCTGGCACTCCCTCGTTGTTGCTGAAGAATTCTCAGTAACCGGTTCCATAGTATGAAGAACCAATCCATACAGAAGGAGTTCTCCCTCGAGGTTGCTGACGCAGAAGCATTGTCGTTGGTGGAGGTGGAAGAACATTCCAGTTCACCCTCACAGTCACCGGTAAATATCTACTTCCACCGTCATAGATTGTGAGTGCATAAGCATTGCCGTTGGTGGACGTTCCGGTGCATGAATCTGGAATACGAACGCAGTTAAGTGTTTGAATCTGAAATACAAACGCAATGTACTTCTCCATAAGGATTACGCTACCACAACCGTCAAAACACCGACTTTCGATATCCTGTTAATAAAACATACAATTATAGCATTAGATCCGACATCCGAAAATATATTGTTAAAAATAATAAATATAATAATAAAAATAACATATGCACATTGAAAAAAAAAACGATGATATAAGTCTAGACCCGACAAACGTGTCGGGCCGGGAGTCGGGTAGGGTTACGCTACCATCACCACCACCACTACCACAGCCGTCAATCACCACCACCACCACAACCACCACCACCACCACATCCGTCAACCACCACCACCACCGCCGCCGCCGTCAATCACCACCACCACCACCACAACCGTCAATCACCACCACAACCACAGCCACCACCACCACCACAACCGTCAATCACCACCACCACCACCACCACAACCACCACCACCACCACCACAGCTGTCAATCACCACCACCACTACCACCACAGCCGTCAATCACCACCACCACCACCACCACAACCGTCAATCACCACCACCACCACCACCACCACAACCACCACCACCACCACCGCCGTCAATCCCCCACCGCCGTCAATCCCCCACCACTGTCAAACCCAACACCACCACAAACGCCGGAAATAAAACCAAAAAATAAAAAAGGTTGAAGATTAAGCAATAAAATTTGGAATACAAACTAACCTTCATCGTGTGGTCCAGAGTTTGTCTTGTGAAAATCGTGTGGTCCAAAGCGTTTGTGTGTGTGTTCTTAGTGTTTTAGTGTGTGAGTTTTCAAATTTTAGATCTAGTTTACCCCATTATTGAAGTTGGGAAAGTGTTTGTGTTCAATGAGAGTCGTATGTTCAATAAGCACCTTAAAGGATATAATATAACGAATTTATCAGCTCCTGTACAGGAGGATAAACTGGTTAAGGCTTGTGTGTTCTATGCGAAATGTGCGAGTTCGAAACCCTGGGGACGCCGGTCTGATACAGAAGGACGCCTCCCTTTTTTATTCGTGTAATTCTAATTGCGTATGAAGTGTATAAAGGATATACTATAACCAATTTATCAACTCCTGTACAGGAGGATAAACTGGTTAAGGCTTGTGTGTTCTATGCGAAATGTGCGAGTTCGAAACCCTGGGGAGGTCGGTCCGATACAGAAGGACCCCTCCCTTTTTTATTTGTGTAATTCTAATTTTTCAAATCCAGTCCTTGAGGTTTGTTTTGCACAAGAACAGTCCCTGCTCAGTTAGTAAAAACTAACTGTAATTCTAATTTTTCAAATCCAGTCCCTGAAATTCTCATAACCGTTTATACCCCTTCTGCACATGCTTAGCATTTTTAAAAAAGACCAATATACCCCTTCGTTATAAGAATCCCAATACCTATGGAACCCGGATTGAACAAGCAATGAACCTTATAAACATGACAATACAGCTATAAAATCCAAAAAAACCAACATAGATGCTGATAAAAGATTAAACATGTTACCATCCATAGTTCTATACATGTTGATAAAAGATTAAACGTTTATACATGAACAACCGGGCATACAACTAAACATAAATAACAAAGGAGGAATAAATATTTGTTCGTACAACCACATTAAACCCAAAATACAACCAAACGAAACAGATAAATACTACTCCTAAGCCATTTCCTCGTCACTGTCATCAGAACCACTATCATTACATGTCAACTGCATCTGCGTGCCGGACGGGCCTGCCTGCGTGCCGGACGGGCCGGCTTCCGAGCCGGACCCTGGATACACTCGTGGTTGTGGCGGGTCTCGAACCGGTAACCCCGCCTCGGTACGCCTATCAGCCTCGCTAGCCATCAGCCACTCCATCATATCCTCCATCTGGTCCATTCGCCGATCCTGCAGCGCCAACCTCCCTATCACAGCCGTCTGACCCGCCACAAGCCTCTCGAGGAGACGTTGAGTGGACTGAGGCAACCTCACCGCATGATAGACGCTCCGAGGATACTGTGGCGGCTCCTGCGGATGCCCCTGCTCAACCTCAGGCTCGACGTCACCCTCTCCAATAGGCTCGTCAACAACATGAGGCATATCCACCTCCGCAGCCTCCACCAGATGTTGATGTACTAACGGCTGGGCTACGAAAATCTGATCTCCAAACCGACAAACCGATAACCAATGCCCGGAAAGTTCACCACCAAGTTCATCCCTCTCATCGTCCTAATACCCAAATACTCGAAAGGGGCAGGCGGTGGCAACTCACCGATGAATGGAAAATACCGACCGCAATGCTAGGCAATTCGCGTGATGAACGCCCCTCCGTGCAATCCGCCACGCTTCTGACGTCGGGAAAATGAGGCGAAATACTCCGCCAGGCAGCGCTGGAGGGCGCACGGCGTCCCCGTGAATAAACAGTAAAGATAGAACAAGTCGTTTTTCGTGACCCACTCGTTGCTTTTGCCACGCCCAGATATCGACGTGGCAATGCAACGGTGTATGTAGCAAACGAGTGGGTCAGGAATCAACGAGATACGGGCCTTATTACCGAAGGGTACATCACAGAGGGTGGGCCACCAAGCAAGCAACTGATCATCAGGCATAGATGTGATCGTATAAATATCCTGAACCAACTCCTCATCAGTGTAGTATCCGGTGGCCAAAGCAAACTGACGCAGCGACATATTCTGTCACTGCCCGAATAAACAGAAAGTTACCTCAGCAGGGGGTGGTTCCACCATCGGATCATCCATATCTGAGATAGGCTGGTCAGCAGGCCGTGGTCGATAGATAAACATGGAGAGGAACTCCACCATCATAGGCCTATAAGAAGGCCCAGCCGCATAAAAAAACATACGATCCTGCGGGTTATTTTCCCAGATTATACCCCGGGCCCTCTGCTCCTCGCCACACTCCCGTAACGCGTCCCAATATAAGCCCTCTGCTGCCTCACTTTCATACCCTTGAACTTGGAAAAAAGTCTGTATTCCGTACTGCGCTGGGGGAAGTCTAAAAAATCGTACTGCTCACAATTACCCCCGGCCATCGGATTAAATACCGGACCACCAATTAAAAGTTAATATTTTGTCAAAATATTAATAAAATTACGACAACCCACAACCACCACAGCCAACCCACAACCACCACAGCCAACTCACAACCACCGTCAAACCCTAACCCATAGATACAACCACCACCGTCCTAACCTCAACCACTCTAACAACCACCACCGTCCTAACCTAAACCACTCTAATAACCACCACCGTCAAACACCTCTATCGCCAAACACCACAACCAAAATATTTCAGAAAAAACAAAACAAAAAAAACGGTAAAAAAACAATAACAAAAAAGAAAAGATGAAGATATTACTAACCTCTTGTGAAAATTCGCACCGTATGGTTCGATACGGGATAGAAATGGTATACGGGAGAGAGTTGTGTGTGTTTTTGGTGTTTTGGTGTGTGTGTGTGTGTGTGTGTGTTGAATTGATTTTGATCTAGTTTTCCCTCTTTAGTGAGCTGAAAAGTTGTTTGTGTTGGTATACACTCCTCATTGGCCAATACGTGGCTTATAGATTGCTTACCAGCAGCCGCTTATTGTGCTATGAGCGGCATATAGAGTCTGGTATACACCTCTCATTACCCAATATGCTGCATATGATGTCTTTTTTTAATAAAAATAGTGATGTAAATAAGTGTTTTTACATTATAAAACAATGTAATTAACATTTTTTTTTATAAAATAAATGTTGCTTACATTATATTCAAAAGATAATAGAATGTAAATTAAAAAAAAAATAAACACATAATAATACGATTAAACAGTTTTACGTGTTACAACGAGAAACTACAACAAGTTAATAAAGTCTCTTTGAACACTTCTATTACTACGAAGTAACTTCTTACCTTGTGAAAGACGAGACATGTACATTGTCTCCCCACTACAACAAAAATGGCTTTTTAGGACTTTTTCTGTGGGACGCTTGTAAAAAAGGGTCTTAAAAAACTATTTAATAGGACTAATGAACTTTTGGGGTCCTTTTATAATATACTCTACTAAACAGGTGTCCTAAAAAACTATTTAATACGATGGATGATTTTTTGGGGTCCTATTATCATATCATTTAATAGAACACTTAAAATGTAGATCCTAATAAAGTAATTTATAAGACATTTAATTGTTAGTGTCCCATTATGTGGTACTGTATTAGGACACTTGATCATCTTGGGTCCTATTATAACATAACTTAATAGGACACATTGTAGTTAAGTCATAAATGTTTAGTGTTATAGGACCCTTTCTAGTCGAAGTCATATTAGAACTTAACTTAACAGGACACTTGACACTTGGGTCTTATAACTTTAAACTTTATAGGACGCTTAATCATTGTGGTATTATTATAATACACCGTAATAGGACACTTGATATTTGAGTCATAAAATATTAGTTTTATAGGACGCTACGCTTATTCTCTAGAGTTTTATTATTCGCTAGTGGTGGTGGCCGGTGAGTGGTGGTGGTGAGTGGTAGTGGTGGTGGTGGTCAGTAGTGGTGGTGGCCGGTGGTGGTGGTGGTGAGTAGTGGTGGTGGCCGGCGGAGGTGGTGTGGTGAGAGGTGGTGGTGGTGGTGAGAGGTATAGGTTAAGTAAGCCCGTTGAATTTTTTTATTTGTTGTTTATATGCAACCGAAATTCAAGTGATGCCGTAGAATTTTGTAAGGTAACCCATGAAAACATTTGTGACCAGTGACCTATATTGAAAAAAAAGATACCCTTGGCTAAAACTAAAATAACAAAAAAAATTGTTTAACAAGGTTTTAACTCATAAACTAATAAATAAACAACTTAACAAACCCAGTAGATAGATAAAAAATCCGGTTTGGGCAACTGGGCCTGCCCAAACCGATTCTAACCAACCCCAACCAGTTTCAAACTGAACCAATAATCGGTTAATAATCGAACAAGTTATGTCACAAGCCGATTATGACAAAAGTTGACCAATGCGGTTTGGTTTATAACTGAACCGGTTGTTTAAAAAAGAACCGTTTTATACACCTGATAAGCCCACAGAAAAAAGGTCCACATAACCCCAACAGCCCACATCTTAAAAAACTAAAACCCCACGTCTCCAAAAAAACCGGCGTTTGATTCTCATCCCATCTCACTGCACCGCGCGAACGCCCCCCCTCCCCTGCCACCGCCGTTGCTACGCCTCTCTCCGGACTCTACTCCGCCCTGAAACCTCCGTACACCCTTCAAGTCTTCATTTTTAAGGAGTAAGGTTTGCCCCTTTCTTGAAGTTTTTGTCAATAGTCGTTATTTACTTGACTTTGATTGATTGATTACTTGTTTACTTAAACTTTTACAATTTATTAATTTTGTGTTGAATTTTAACCTGATTTTTTTATTGATGCTAGAATGTTGTTTGTTAATTTTTTTTGTAGTTAGAATATTTGCATTTTTAGTTGGATCAATAAAAAGTTGCTTATGAATGGTTGTCGTTTACAAAAAATGAAACCCCTGCTTGGTTGCCAGGCTTACTACACAGCAATAAAAGATTGGATCTTTTCAATCTGATTGTTTGATTGTTGAATAGTATATCTCTTTCTTTAGACGGTATTGCCACTTAGAATATAGCAAGAAAGTTTATCATAAGGACTAGTATGGTAGAGATCACCATGGATCTATTTTAAGAGATTCTGTGTTGACAATTGCATTTGAACTACAAAACGGGTTTTGGGTTGTTTGACACGCTCTTTGTTACAAAACGTTTATGTTCAAGACAAATAGTTTTTATAGCTCCCATGATATGTGACGACTCAGCCGTCATATAATCATTTGCAGACCTAAGTAGCCCTTCTTTGAGCTGGATCCAACAAGATATCTTTACGTTAAGTTTTAAACGTCATCAAATCTTTTCTTTAGACCTGGCAATTTTGCCCAAATAGTTAGTTTCGGGTCACTTTTAAACTTGATTGGCTATTTTGGGCACTAGACTGAGGTTGGTAAAAGTCTACGGGTCAGACTGGGTTGGGGAAATATCATGTACGAGTCAGAATGGACGGTTTGTTTTGAAGGTTTTTTTTTATAGATTTAGTCAAACAGGTCAAGCAGTTACTTAGTTTGATTAGTTTTGAAAGTTTATTTTTTTTCAACGATTGCTCCTCTTATCATCCAGGCCAACGCTGATTTCTGTTCGTATCATCTAGACCTCTAATCTTTGATCTGTTCCATGTGATTTCTGTGACTTTGAGAGGCAATTTTTTTTGCGTGTACATTCATATGTAGTTTATTTGTGTGTTCTTTGCCATTTCTATGCAAAATTTTGCTGTAGAATTTGTATAGGCTCCATCATATTTCTTTTTTGTGAATGGGCTTGCAACGTTGAGATGTAGCTGGAATGAAATTATTTTTGTCTATTTTCTGATCACCAAGTGTTTGATAAAAGTCCCCAATGAAAGCATTAGTAGTAGGAACTAGTAAGCAAGTTGCTAGTTCCTATTACAATTTCTTTTTGTTCATTTTTTGAACTCTTTATGTGCATCAATACATTCTTTTCCATGGATTCATAGTGGCAATCATCAATATCTTGTGGCTCGTTAGTTGATACTTGTGTGTTAACTCATCATTTCCTGTTATTTTTTATTTCCATCATAGTTGTTGACTAGGATTTATACATGGATATTTAACCCCCTTAATAAAGTTCGATGAATCACCGTCTCTAACACACTCACACACCCAAACTAAAAATAGATGTTTGCATGTTAAACGAGTTTAGTAATATATAATTTTGTCAAATCACAGGTATTCTTTTACCAACTCATCATGGATATTGATTTCGATGGTCTGATTTCTAGTGACGCTGCAAATACTGGTATACAAATGCATTATATCTCTCTTACAAATGCATTATATTTCTAGTGACGCTGCAAATACTGGTATACAAATGGTGGTTACTATCGACTTTTTTGTTGCAGCAAAAAATGTTTAACAAAGTTTTAACTCATAAACTAATAAATAAACAACTTAACAAACCCAGTAAATTGTTTGACAAGGTTTTAACAAACCATTTTTCTTTAGTTTTTCTATAAGAATGTTAGCCTGCTAGTGTAAAACTTTATTAATTTTTGAGTTAAATGCCATTTTAGTCCCTGTGGTTTGGGCCATTTTGCCAGTTTAGTCCAAAGGTTTCATTTTTAACCTGTGGGACCAAAAAGGTTTCACAGTTGTCATTTTAATCCATTGGGTTAATTTCATCCATTTTTTCTGTTAACGAGAAGGCCAATTCGGTATGTTTGTATGTAATTTTGTTAACTAAAAGGGCAATTCAGCCATATAAAATGACCGAATTGGTCTTCTCGTTAACAAAAAAATGGGTGGAGTTAACCCAGTGGACTAAAATGACAATGGTAAAACCTTTTTGGACCCACAAGTTAAAAATGAAACCTTTGGACTAAACTGACAAAATGGCCCAAACCACAGGGACTAAAATGGCATACAACTCTTAATTTTTTTGTAAAATGATTTTTTGCACTATTATGACTAGAGTTAATAAATATTTGTTGAAAACTAAAATTTAGGTCGGAGATAAAGTTTCCTTCAAAAGCATTCTAAACTCTACCGAGACTGTAGCAAGAGGAAGGGTCCAGAGCTTGGACCTAAATGATCTAGTTGGTGGTACAGAGATTGAACCAGAATGGTGTGAGGTAAACGTTCAAGTACCAATAAAAAAAGATGAAACTTGGTAAGACAATATGGTTTATTTTCTACAATTCAAGATTGTATTGATGCATCCATGCCTGGCCCTATCCATTCATCTCGGTATGTATTTGTTAAACTTGTGATACAAATAATTTTAATATCATGGAACTTAATGCTTATACATGGATGGTTTATTTGTAGGTAGTCCATGAGGATTGAGGACACATGATAACTCAAGATTTTATGCTTCTTATTTCTTTAATTGCTTTTAATTTCTTTGTTAAATGTTAAGACTTTATGTTAGATAATGTTATAACTTATTTATGGTTAGTGTTTTTGTTATGAACATGCTTATTTGAAGTATAATGAAGTTTTATTTCTTTCATTAGTTGATGTTATACGATAACTATTAGGATGGTCTGTTTATAAAATTGGTTTTATAATCTTATTTGGGATATTAGGACCATTTTCTTGATATTAAAGTAGCTATAACGCTATATCATAAGGGTCCTATAAATTAATTTTTAAGGACGCTTGTATGTGTATCAAAAAATTAAAAGTAGGTAATCACATGTTAGAACATTGTAAAAGTGTTCTAATATGTTCTTTTTAGTACGCTATTTGAGTTGTCTATAGACATGTTATGCGACCATAAAATTGGTTTCATAATCTTATTTGGTATATTAGGACCCTTTTCTTTATACTACATTAGCTATAATGTTACATCATAAGGGTCCTATCAGTTAGTTTCTAAGAACAATTTTAAGTGTATTAAAAAATTAAAAGTATGTAAGCACATGTTAGAACATCGTAAAAGTGTCCTAATATGTTTTTATTAGAACACTATTTTGGTTCTTCAAATACATATTACGCGACCATAAAATTGGTTTCATAATCTTATTTGAGATGTTAGGACGCTTTTTTAGTTCTGTGACTTATTACGACCCCTTTACATGAAACGCTTTTACCGTTGGTCCTATTAAATGAAAGGTCCTATAAAATAGCATTTTAGGACCCTTTTGCGCGTACTAAAAACCCAGTTTTCTTGTAGTGCCCACTCCATAGATTCAGTACTTCGATACATATTCCATTGTCCATTCGGTGGAGGCATCGGACCATCATCCGTTAACTTAACCATGATGAAATGGCCATCTTCCACATAGGCAATCGAAAGAACAGAATGGCCCTCCGCCGGACCATCAAACATGGGAAAGTATGTTTGACAAACACAATTGCTTAAATGTTGAACAACCACACCAAATTTTTGAGCCACCAACAATCCGACGTATGGCAAGAACATCCAGCATGCCATTGGTGCAGGTTCCACGTGCAACTAGTTTATTGATCGATATACTGTAGTGTAAAATCCCGGATCAAAAGAGTCAAGAATAGGCCACCACCGGGCTTTGTTAATGAACATCTCATCCAGTAGCTCTTGGCGGACCCACATCCAAGCATTCTGGTCCAACCCCAAACCCATAGCCACCAATCGAAACCAACAGTTACCGTCAGGCTGGGCATCTTCCATATGTGTTATGTATCTCCGATACATAGATGGAAACCAGTCCTTAAAACGATCGATCATGTTTTTGTACCTGTAATTGGAAAATATATTGTGGAAAATCTTTATCAGGGAAAATGTATGTATGGAAATACGTAGGATATTATATAGGTCAATGATTGTTGACGTACCTATCCCCCACCAACAGTGGAAAATCTTCATCTATAATTTCAACTGTCTTTTTAGCCTTATTTTTCTTTGAACGACTGCGTTGCACTGCTGGCTTTTGAGCGTCCTCGTCCTTCTTTTGGATTTTGCCTTTTGCTTCGGACTGGGTATCTTTACGTCTCGCAACCTCCTCCTTCTTTTTTTGTTGTGCTTTAGAGGTTGGGCGCCCCCGAGTATCTTGTTGTACCTCAGGCGGTTGATGGTCAGTCATACTTGGATTCACCACCTCCTTTATCTTCGACAACATACTTTTTAACACTATCGGTGGTTGCGCCTTTAGTTGTTGCATGACTTTGTCCATTTCCTCCCGAAGATTATTATCGTCTTCCTTAAGTTCTTCAGCATTGAAATCTAGTTTTGTCCAGAATTTGTCTACGGCGGTAAGATGAATTTTGCAATCTGTATTTTAAAAACAATAGTTAGAAATGAGGGGGGTGGGTATTCATATGAAGTAGAATAAGCGGTTGAAGCCTGTTTTTATTACTTGTATTTTCCCACCACTCCATCCGACAAGCACATGGCAACCCACAACTCGTAAAAAGCTGGTGACCACAAGTCCCCCTGCTGCGAGCAACGTACGTATCTTTTTCTTCTCCACAAGCAACAAATCTAATGCTTTCAGGGAAACATTACCACGTAGGTTATCAAAGAATGATATCATGTGGTCCCCCATTTTCAAGGACCGGCTATCCTGAAAAGTGAGGTTTATTTGTATGTGTTGTGACTCTACAACTTTGTCAACAAGCCACACAAGTCTATGGAGCGAGCTGTTTGGCCCCTTAAGGTATCTCTTAAACTTAGCATGTTGGCTTTCAACTCTGTTGGTTGTATGTTGACCAAAGTTAGGGCTTGTGTTAGTCCAGGCTGAAACAAACTTTTCTTTATATGGTAGTAGCCAGACAGTATACAAATAGTCCAAAACTCTTGAAAAAAACAGAATATAACGATTTGTAATGTTTGTATTGTAACACCCCGACCAAAGGCTGAAACAAAATTTTTCTGATAAATTAACTATTTTTAAATAATTAATTAAACAAATAAAACTATGTAATTATTGGATTAAATTGGTTAAAAATCAAATTTTGAGAAAAATATCAATTTTGTATTTTCGAACATCATTCTGATGTTAAAATAATTATATAAAAATTTTAGGGTTTTATAAAATTAGTTTACTATTTTTATTGAATTTAATAAGATTAAAACTAACTTAATTCATAATAATTAGATAAAACCGGAAATAATTATAGTTTATATTTTTAGTAAATCAGGTTTGATGTATATGAGTTTATAAAAATGTTAGTTTTTATAAAAGTGATAAAAAACGTAAAAAGAAAATAAAAGGTGTGTGCCCGGTTGGATTTTAAGAAGTGTATAAAACAACTAATGTTAGGATATCAATCAGCTAAAGAAGGGGTGCTTTTACACAAGTAGTCCGGGTTCGATCTTTGCTAAGGGGCGGGTTATACAAGAAACCCCCCCTCTTTTTTGTTATTCTAATTAACATAGTTAACTAAGTTATTTTTTTTTAAGTATAAAACAACTAATGTTAGGGTATCAATCAGCTCCTGTACAGGAGGATAAACTGGTAAAGAAGGGGTGCTTTTACACGAGTGGTCCGGGTTCGATCCTTGCTAAGGGGCGGGTTATACAAGAAACCCCCCTTTTTGGTTATTCTAATTAACGTAGTTAACTAAGTTAATTTTTTTAAAGGATTTCTTATTCAACATTTAACTCGGTTAAGATTTTAGAGTTAAAATAAGTTTCAAACAAGGCAATTTCAACCCTTATACTTTAGATTTCAATAATTACATTTTATGCCCAATACTTTGTACTTTTAAATAATGTCAAAATAACCCCTAGACTATAACTTTCAATAAATGACAGTTTAGTCCCTGGACTTGGTTTTAACCATTTTTAAAGCAAGTTTCAAATAATGACAAACAAGTCCCTTAACTTATAGTTTCACAAAATGTCAAAATAGGCCCCTATAGTTTGTAAAATATAATTGTGTATATAAAATTCAGGGAGGTTACATGTATGTGTGTATACATGAATGAATGTGAAGTAATATAATACGTACCTAATCTATGGTCGTTAGTCAGTCGCGTAAATAGCTGCTCAAAGTTATAAATGTATAGCGTCTCAGTGGGAGAATTACACAATCGAGACCAAGAAAGCTTAAATATTTTCCATTCTTCAGTCGTTGCAAATTTTGCCTTGGTGTGTTTTAGAATATTTTGTGAGATGTGCCACCTACATAGCAATTTGGATGCTTTTGGGAATACTTTATCGCAAGCATTCATCAAAGCTTTATCGCAATCTGTTACTATCACGCGCGGTTCCATATCCTCTACCAACAATCCTTTGAGCTTCTGTAGGACCCACAAGAAGTTATCCTGTTCTTCTTTAGAGATAAAAGCATGAGCGTCACAAAACGACTTGTGTGTCGATGTCACACCCACAATTTGAACAAACGGAAGTCTATACTCATTCGTTTTGTAAGTGGTATCAATCATCAACACATGTGGGAAAGCACGCCACATTATGTACGAGTACCGATGAACAAAAAAAATCTCCTCGACCGCATTTGTTTCGGGATTCACCCGGGTGTGGTAAACATACCTTCTTTCATGCAACATTTGCTCCAATATCTGCATTGGAGTCCGATCACCGTACATTTTGACTTTAATCTTTTTTATCACCTTTTGTATGTCTCGTAGAATGCACACGCTCTGTGGGTTTTGTTTTCTTATGGTTAAATGTATGTTCGTAGGCTCCATGTTTTGAATATAAAGTCTCTCTACCAATGATTCTTCGTCTGGGTCAACCTTCTCGCAAACGCGTGACCCTCGAGAAATACCGTAGGCTTATGGTTATGATCCTTTTGCTTCACCACTAAGCTCCAATTGCCACTACTTGCGTCTAGTTTCCCTATCATTTTAAAAGGACACCCAATCTTCTTGCTACCAGAACGCCGAACTGTTGCTTTACTTTTGCATGTGCCTCCACGGTCGCATTGCAACCATATCTTCACTGTCCTTGCTGACGAATCTTCGCCTTTTGTTACCGTTCGTTGGGTCACAATGACGTAACCTTTCGCAATTTCTGTTTTGTAAGCCCAATTCTTTGACTCGTGAAGTGTCGCAAATACCTGAAACAACGGTAATTTAAAACTATATTTGTTTAAAATCTAATAAACCTTATACATAACAAATAACACGTATACAAAATCAACATTGTCTAAAATCTAATAAAAATTATACATAACGAATAACACGTAAACAAAATCAACTTTGTCTAAATTCTAATAGGCACCCTTCTAATAAACCTATACATAGAATAACACGTATACAAAATCAAAATTGTCTAAAATTTAATAAACATTATACATAACGAATAACACGTAAGTGACGGTTATGTTTTACCTTTCCTTGTTTTTCGGGTCATTAGCACCATCGTCACCGCCACCACCATCGTCCCCGCCACCACCATCGTCCCAGCCACCACCATCGTCCTCATCTTGATCACTTTCCTCGAAGTGTGTAACACCTTTCTCGATTTCGTTATCGTCTTCCTCGAAGTCAAAAGCACCTTCCTCGGACTTTTTTTTTGCGTTGTTTTTCCTGATGGGAATGGTAAGTCCTGTATGCGTGTTGCAGATAGCTTTGAGCCACGTAAGATGGTCCCGCCTCCTCTACGACTTGAAACAACTTAATGGTTAGACTAAAATAACCAAAACGACAATATGAATTTTTTACCTGGTTCAAATCAGGCATCACGGACCGCACACTCCCTTCCTGATGCGAATGGTAAGTTCCGGCGTGTTGCGGATAGCTTTGAGCCATGTAAGATGGTCTCGCCTCCTCTACGACCTGAAACAACTTAATGGTTAGACTTTAATAACCATAACGCCAATATGAATTTTTTACCTGGTTCAAATCAGGCATCACGGGCCGCACACTCCCTTCATCACAACGACGCACGGAAACCACCTCCTCCTCACCTCGATCAACGCCGGGTAACCAAACGCTTTCGGAGACGTATGACTCATTCGAACTTTAACCAAAAAAATATCCAAAGTCCCAATTTGACATCGTGATTCGAATCTAATTTAACCAGACCGTTTATTTGAAATTTTTTTATCATTTTCATCACTTTTTTTGGGATTTTTGAACATTTGTATTACATGAATCCCGTAAGCTTGGGGTAAAGGGAAAAAATTCGAAACAATACGCAGCGTATAGGGCCATGAGCGCGTATATGCGGATCACCTTTTCAGTCTGAACTCTGCTGTCTTGTCAGCAATATACCTTAAATTCAGATATTATAGTACCAACGAGCAACGTATAAAGCAATGAGAGGCGTATAGGGTTTAATGCTCCAACTACCACCTTTCTAATACACCGCTCATAGGTCAATGAGGGGCGTATAGCTTTACTTTTTCTGACATAATTAATGCACTCAGCCCCTATACAACCCTCATTACCTTATACGGGGGCTGCTTGGGAGGGGGGGGGGGGGGGGGAGGTTGTCACTACATTTATATTTATATATACTACTACCCAACGGTTTTGTGTAATATTATGCATGACCCACACGTACTCTAGAAAGTAAATGTGCATGTGAATTAAGATTGTAGTTGAAGAAATGATGCCTATAGGCTATAGTTTCATTTGTAAGCATGCAAAGACAAAGTACAACCAAACAGGTATATAAAAGGAATAATGGATTTTATTTAATTAATAACACACAAACAGATGATAGGCAGACCAAAACCCAAACGGCACCTCTAATAATCCATATTATTCTAGCTTCGGAATGACGTGTACACCAACCATCCACTCATCAGATGACATGTAGACTATGGATGGATATGCCCGGCCATTGCTGCTAAAGTTGTTATTTAACAACAACGATAGCGTACGAAGGAGGAAAAATACGAATTTGAGGATACAAGTTATGCATTTGCCGGCAATTTTTGTTTCTTATATTGTTTTCAAGAATGTTTATGTTTTTGGATTTCTATTTTTCGACCTTAGTGGCTTTGACTACCTTACATAAGCTGATCATTTTATATACTTTATATTTTGTTTACGAATATGTTTGTAATAAACCATATTCCTTTTGCATGCAAATTTGTATTACATCATTTATTAATTTATATCCCATAATTATAATCATGTCAATTTTGTTTTATTAATCGCTCCAGAACACCTTCATTACGAGTCAATATATCTGCACTTTGAATTTTGTCTATTATTACGGTCAGTTATAATGCTTACTTAACCCCTTTTTAGCTAAATATGAGAGCATAAATGGAACTCAATTAAAAAGTGTGGTGTTTTTTCCTTTTTATGGTTCAAACTTTAAACTTGTTTTATGAGAAGTATCTTTTCTATAAAACATTTAACAAATTAAAGTTGATGCGGGAATATTTTATAAAGAAAGTATAATTAAAGCATTTTCTTCTTTATAGAAGATGTTACTTTATAACTTTTTATGCAAGGAAAAGTGATTTATGAAACGATATTAATGTCTACATATTTGGCAATGATTTTGGTTATTAATTAGCATCACTCTTGTTGAAAATATGATTGAAATAAACCATTTTCACATTTTTTTATTAAAAAAAGATTTTTTTTTATTTAACTTATTCAAACATACAGGAGTTTAACTATTAATAATTTACTTTGAAGTTACATTTTTTACCGTAAACAAATACACAAGCGTAGGTTTACAATCCATTACTCATATTTGCTTAATCATTGTACATAAGTAAAAGTTGATCCACAATTAAAGAGTGTTTATCGTCTGGTTTTCACGGTTTTGATATTTTAGAATACTCAGTTTTGATTTACTCTGGTTTAACTAGAATTAAAACAATTTTATTTCTAACAATATCTTATAATATACATATACATACACATAATATCAAATATTTAAAAAAAATTAGCATAATAATTTTAACGGTCAAGTCCGAATTTATACGGTTGGTTTTTGGTAAAAAGAGTAAACCAAACCGTTCGCCACGGTTTGTAAATATTGAAACCAACCGACTGAAAGTTAAGTAAAAAACCAACCATTAAAGCAATCCGGTGCCAGATTTATAGAGTTTCACCGTTTGAAACTGAATCGTAAACACCCCTATCCATAACTATGATATTATTGCATAGGTCATGGTTATAAATGGAAAAAATAAGTTAGTTGTACTGACATGGGATATAGATATAACATAATTGTTAAAACATCTACTACTTGCTTATTGTTTTCTCAAATTTAATTGGGTTGGTGGGTAAAAAACCCATCTCGTAAAACGTAACTAAAGAAACAGAGTTGAACCCAGAGACGTACATGGTAGAATTATATTATGGCCCCGGATACGAGGTTACCCACGTTAGTCATTGCTGTAAAAAGTTGTACAAACAAATACTAAATTTAACAACCTTAATTTCTAATTAAACAAGTTATTTGTTTATTCATACCTTTTTTTTTTTTGGAAAAACCAAGCTATATTTATATCGCTTTGTACCTCTCTTAAATCAATCTTTTATTCAACAAAAAAGGAAAAGAATAATAAAAGGAAAAGAATAATAAAAGGAAAATGGTAAACGTTTTATTATTTAATTTTTTTTACATGGAACAATATTTGTTATTTTAATAAGTAACTAAACGTTTTGTTATATTAAATGCAAATAGAATGTACGGGGTGAAGGGTAGATTTTGTTACCAACAATAAGGCCAAGAAATTACAGCTAATAAATCAAGTCAAGTGGTAAATTAGTGAAAGCTGAAAAATATAATTAGTCAAAGCAAAGGGAGGTTGAAGTGGTGATAATATTTGACCGACATGATTGTAACGGAGCGAGCATCCTGGGTGTCACGTGACCGGTTGCACGATAAACGAGGTGAGTTATGTGGTGAGTCAGCATTGCTTCAAGTTCACTTATTGGACCATTGTCTCTAAACCTCCACTTACGTGTCACCATCCATCGAGATGCCGCGGGCCTGTTCTTTTCCGGAGTGTCATCGGAATCTTTTAGTTTCCGACAGACCGTCGTTCACTTTTACTTCAGTGCCTAACAAGTTGAGATATTTTGGGGTGCTTTTTTAATTTTTAAAATAATAATTAAAATAATTCGGTCGGGATACTCGTATCCTATAAAACTCTAATTTCCCCTAGTCATTTCAACTTCCAAATTCTTTTGGTCTTCCTTTTCACATCTTCTCTCTCATACTTCTTTAACTACAAAATCTACTCATACAACTTCTTAAACCCTTCCTTATCATAAAACAACTCTTTTCGTATCACTTTCACTTTGTGCTAAGAGTTTTGATTCCATCTTTCAGTCATTTCTTTTGTGAAACATCTCTATTGGATGCTATAATATTGCGGTTAGTTTGTAACTAAAATGGATAGTTACGACATGCTACGTCCGATCAAATACACCCAGCACAAAAACGTTACAACAATGGTGGCTGTTAGTTCATTAACGGCGCCCAAGTCTAAGAACCATCGGCAACCCTCATCCTTGCCGAAAACTGTACGGATATCAATGACTGATCCTGATGCTACTGATTCTTCTAGTGACGATGAAGAAGAGCTTTTTGGACGGAGGCGGGTCAAGAAGTATGTGAACGAGGTTAATATTCAAACCTCTACGGTGGTTAAAAAGGTGGGGAGAAACGGCGAGGGTAGGCTGCAGGCTAAACAGAAGGCGATGAAGACGGCTGGTGCTCAGGCAGTGCCGGCGGGTGGTGTTAGGAAGTTCCGTGGAGTACGACAACGGCCGTGGGGTAAGTGGGCGGCGGAAATTAGGGACCCAGCGCGACGTGTACGTTTGTGGTTGGGAACATATGATACTGCTGAGGAAGCTGCCATGGTGTACGACAATGCAGCTATTAAACTACGTGGTCCTGACGCTTTGACAAATTTTGTCACGCCGCCGGCCAAAGATAGTTCGCCGGAAAGCAATGTTCCGTCAACCTCCGGTTATGAATCCGGCGACGAGTCAAACAACCTTCCTTCTCCTACTTCTGTTTTAGGGTTCGAGAGCGAGACCACTTCTAAAGAAGAACTTGAACCGGTCAAGGAACTGGAGGGTTGTTCATCCGGGTGCTCGTCTGGTCAGGAGATATATGGTTTACAATCGGATCATGATCTGCATCCGGTCCAGGATACTGAATCGGGTCATTTTGCAGATTTGGTATACGATCAACTGGAAATGGATGTACCTTTCTTGGATAATCTTTTTGATTATCCGACCCAGGCTGACGAAGAGTCACCATTTTTAAAATACGGTGATTTCGACGACATAGAGTTACCTGCCCCGATCCATATAGAAAATGGAGCTCCATCCTCAGAATACATAACGGACGATAGTTTTGATTCTATACCCTTTGATGAAGCACTTTGGGGTTCTGATGCCAACAACAACAACAAGACGTTATGGGATGAAGATTTTGGAACCTGCAATGACATGATGCTAGATGTGACATCATCTTCGTCATCGATACTTAAAGTTGATGATTACTTTCAAGACATCACCGGCGACTTTCTTCCTGCTGAGGTTCTTATGACAGGGTGTTTTTAAACAGTTTGGGTCACTTGTTTCGCCCAACAAATTTTGTGCCGATGACAGTTTTGCCAAACGACACTACTGTTTGTCGTAATAGTAATATTACTAGCTATATAAAAAAAAAAAATGTATCTTCGGAAAAAAGAAGATTTGAGCCAGTTAATGTTTGAAATAATAAGTTGTGATTTTGTTTATCAGATACATATGCTTTTCATTGTTAATTGTCTTGAGTTCATTCTTGTTAAGTATGAATATTTCTATACTCAGGTTTATATAAAAGATGTAATATGCATGGTGTAAATAAGCTTATAATTATCAGGTGTAAAAAAGAAAATAGAAAACGCCTGGAAGATATTATGTGAATATTATAATTGGATCACACGGGCAGGCGTGATTTGCGCGAGGGAGATCTTATTTTAAGTTTGTAACCGGTGGGGCGGGTTCAGTAGTTTGCAGATTTAAAAATTAAGCACGCGTGGCGGGTCGGCCATACAAACCATAATATCCGGTTCGACCGGGTTTTCGTCTGTGAGGTAGAAAGTAATGAGCCACTGAACTGAAGTGAGTTGTGGGCTTGGGTTTACTTTTAATATTTATAAACTGGTATCATGAAAACCCTTTTTCTATGAAAAAAAGTTTACATTTAGTTATATAATAATGGAATGTGGGTTTATTATAACAAACACATGCATATATAATTACTATAGGATGTCCTTTAAAATTTTAACACACTACTAGAAAAAACACCTTTCTTGACATGCATTGCGTGTCATAAAAGGGTCTTTATGACACGCAAATGCGAGTCGTTGATTGAGGAGTCATAAAATTAACATGACATGCATTTGTGTGTCATGTTTTGTTGACACATTTAATGACATACGTTTATGACACACATTTAATGACACACGTTTATGACACACATTTAATAACATGCATCCATGACACTCATTTTATGACACGTGTTTATGACGTTCATTTATGTCTGTCATGCTTTCAATTGTTTTAAAAAAAAACTTTAGAATTACTAATTTACCCTTGACTCATAAATAAATAATAAACAAACCAAAAGATTTATTTTTTAATAAAATACACACATATATACCAAAAAACCGATGGATAATCATTTGCAATTATACTACAAATATTTTTACATTAACAAAAATATTGTTTGACAATACATTCGCTGATACCTAAAATACAGTTTGTCACTTAAAAACAAAAGTTGTTGCCTAACTCGACCATTCTTCGCGAATGCCATCCATATTCAAAGCCGAGTATTCCTCTACTCTTCACACAACCTGAGACAACAATTAAATTAAATAACGGAATTTAAATCTGAATCTATGAATTTAAACATTGTTTGGATATTTAATTTCAAGCCTAAAGAGAAAAAAACACCCATACAACATGGTTCCTTAAGTGAGTGGTCTTCAAAATCTTCATTGCTCCACGTTTGGCAACTTCCGGCTTTGTTCAGACGCATTAGCCATACCTCTTTTCATGCATCTTAGAGACATAAAGTTAAATTGTACACTAAAAAGGAAAAAAAAGGTTAAGAATAAATCAAGTAGATGATTATACCTAAGGAGCTCCTTATGCATTGCAAGACCGATGAAATTGTGGCTTTTCATCTTCGTTAACTGTTGCAAATTTGATGTGTGACTCTATAGTTAAAAATAAACTTAGGTTTAGGGAACAATAAAGTTTACTCCTTCGGCTATAAGTAAATAAAACATGTATTCATAGTAAGGATAAGCTCGGTACCGGTACTGGTATTTGAAAGTAAAAGTCGGTAAAATACCGCTTCCTAACCGAAAGTACCGCTACCAAAAACGTCAAAAAGTTGGTACCGAATCGTTACCAAAAATAATTCGGTACGGGAAAATTAGGTATTGGTACCGGTATCAAATGCCATACTCTGTACCTGTTTTTGCAGATAAAACTATTTCATACATCAATCACCTAATTAATAAACATATAAAAACAAAATGATACTTATAACCAATAAAATTCAACTTATACATATAAAAGAAATGGAGAAATATATGTAATTTATAAAAGCGAACAAACTATACATCCCAGTTGACAGTTTACACGAGCAAGTATATGTAATTTATATGTGCAGAGAAATTACTGTTGGAACATGTAATGACCACTGTGAGATCAGGCTGGTTAAAGTTCCATTCATCCATGTTAGCCTTCCACAGTGCAACCAGTGCGCAAGGTTTAGCATCCTTCTTATTAATAAATAGAAATATTAGTCGTCAATTCCAACTGAAAACCACATAAATTACAGTCTCAACTAGAACACTAATCAAAAGAAGTCGGAAAACCTTAGGGACATAAAAGATAAAACAATTGATAGTAGCAAACAAACATACTTGTAAGCTGGAATATATAGCAAGATCTAGCTTGAAAGCCTTTGTAAGTTTATGAACTCCACATGGTAGTGCAACTACCCACCTGGTGATCGTATAAACAAAAAAAAACTTATATTTAGCGCGTTTTTCCAAGTTAGTTGTTCTCCACAACTTCATCAGAAAGTAGCAAAAAAAGACAATTCTATTATTTTTCTAGATTAAAAAGTCTCATTTCAAAAGAATGCCAGTCACCGCTACATAAATTTCTAAAAACAACACAAAAAAGGTTAAAATTCCACGGTTTTTTAATGATGTTTCCTTTGACTCACCTTTAATCCAACTGCAACCAATGTTTCTGCAACAAGTTCTTTAATTTTATCCTCGGGCATTCTTGAATGCTCATACCTATTAAACTCAAAAAAGAAATTCCAAATAAGAAACGAGGAACAACTCAAAGGAGTTTTATTAGTACAAGGAACTTACATAAGAAAACCAACATTATCCCGAACCGTTAAGGAATCAAAAAGCGCTGCACTTTGAAACGCCTGATTATCGAAAAGACAATTATTATTATGTAATTTATCACCAAACAAACAAAACACCATAAAAATCTTTACGAAATTGTTGAGTAGGTGGATAACACCTCACCAGGCCAATTCGAAGGCCATACATAATGGCACCACTAAAGGTGTTTGATTTGCTTGCTGTACATAATGACGCCACTAAAGGTGTTTGATTTGCTTATTAGAATTGCTTATTTCGTTTTGCAATTAGTTTGTTTCACTAAATTAAAACTCAAAACAGGTACTACAACCATCATAACATCAGTCTCAAGTTTCAACAAAATCAATATCATAATTCATATAATTGAATAAATCTAATAACAAAGGGATCGAACCCTAACATGAAATACCATTTCGAACACACATCTACCCTATAATTTACAACTAAATCGAATATTTTAATCAAAGCCCTAAATGAAACTGAAGCAAGGCTGATGGAGGAGAAAAAAACGATACCTGTCCATGGCTGACATAAGGATTGAAGCGAAGAGGAATCGACCGACAAGGATTCCAGCAGTGATGATGGTTGTCTGGTGGTTCTTCCGTAACTCAACCGCGAATCATCAGTGGCGCTCTAGCGGGCATCGATTAGAGGAGATGACCATCGCGGGTGGAACCTGGAAGATGGCGATGGGAATTGAGCGGAGGATACGATCAATTGAGATTCAGATCTAGATAGAATGTCCAACTGTCAAGTCTTAAAATGAGAGGGAAATCTAAAACTTTTGGGTGAAGAGGAATGTTTTTGAAATTTGGAGAGGGAAAACTAAATAAAAACAGTTATATATAATCTAAAAAATGGGATGTAGGCATGTAGCTAAGAATATGTAATTTACTATACATAATAATATATTAATTAAAAAAACATGCGTAAAGAAACTGTATAAAATGTGATGTTTAAATCCTAGATTTATATAAGTTAGTTATAGGTAGAACACGTTTCAATTAATATTAACTAGGTTATAACCCCGTGTATTACACGGGTTAAGTAAATAAAAAATCAAATAGTTAATAACGGAGATTTAGTAATTAAAAAACAATATTTTAAGACGTTTTTCTAATATCCGAACAAAATTTTGTGCATATGATCAAAACTTGTGATGTTTGTCAAGTTTATAAATATGAAAGCATTTGAACCATCGATTAGAAGACAAATGTATCATCTACTTTCTCATGAGTTTTAAAAGTCATGTGAACATACATTTTATAACCTAAGTTTTAGTTAAATAATAGTGGTCTTAATTTATTTTCTTAAAAATTATTGAAATGTCGAGATTAGACATATAGCAATTAGCCAATTAGATAAACTTATAGCTACAAAATAATACTTAAATTAATTAGATAAGTATAAATATTGGTAATTATATATAACTTTAAAATTTAAATATCTGGACGTGAGTTGCATCTTAAATGAATGGTTATTTTTGGATAAATTCATTTGTATGATAAATGTAGTTATTATTCTTCTTAAATTTTAAATTACGATTTTGGCCCATGTGGTTATATCACTTTTACTCTTAAATAAATAAATAATGTTAAGCAAGAAAATCGTTCCCTCCACTCTAGTTATAAAAAATGTTCGATATTTGTTTCAATTATTAAGATATAATTTTTAACCTAGTAATAAATATAAATAAATAATAAGATATTTTATGGAACTTTATCCGTTATTTTTTAAATGTTTGAAACATATATTAAATTTAATATTTTAAATTAAATAATAATCATCTACAATTTATATTAAATAATAAAAATTATTTAAATTAAGTAGATGGTTTATCTACAATTTATATTAAATAATAACCCATCTACTTTCGATGATGTTATACTATCTTTTTTTTATTCCGTTAACATTTTATATAATATATATTATTAAATTAAATAATGTTTAGTAGAAAGGTTATCTATAATTAGTTAAAATAAATTAAACTAAAATAATAATTATCTATAAGAGATGCCCTAATATGATGACACGTGTAATTAATATAAATAAATAATAAGATATTTTATGGAACTTTATCCGTTATTTTTTTAAATGTTTGAAACATATATTAAATCTAATAATTTAAATTAAATAATAATTATCTACAATTTATATTAAATAATAACCCATCTACTTTCGATGATGTTATACTATCTTTTTTTATTCAATTGACATTTTATATAATATATATTATTAAATTAAATAATGTTTAGTAGAAGGGTTATCTATAATTAATTAGAAGAAATTAAACTAAAATAATAATTATCTATAAGAGATGCCCTAATATGACGACACGTGTCCCTATAGTGGTTTCTTTTATTATATAGTATAGATTATTTATCTATAATACAAATAATATTAGCTATAGATAATTATTTATCTATAATAAAAATAATATTATCTATAAATAATAAAAAAATATTGATTCTTTAGTTTACTCATAAGTTCGTTTGTATACGTTATTTTGATTTGCATATTTTAACAAAACCAACTATGATTGACCAAGTTTGACTAACCTTTTGTTTGATCATGCTTAAGATTAAAGATTAACCAAACTAGAGTATTAGACCATCAATATGATAAGTTTTAATTTGTCATATAAGCCTTGATAGTAATCATATAGCTCTTAACAACCATGATGGAGTTTATTGGGTCACATCAGATTTTAAATGATTATATTGGGTTGTAGTAAGTCGCGGATATACATAGTGATTATTTTGGTCAAAAATCACACAAGGATAATGCAACCAAATCTTATTTTGTGAGGTGTGATGCTTGAATTGAATTGCGAATGTATGAACAAACTTCAAATGAAATGAACAAGTGACACAATGATTTATACGAGGAAAAAGCCCTTGATCAAGAGATGATATCCGGCATAAAAAACCTCGGGTGATGGAAACTACCAATCACCAACTATAATTAATCAAATGATCGTTACAACTCGGGATGATAACAAGCTTGTTACAAGGATCACTAGTGTGTAATGTGTATGTAATCGCCAATGAACTGTTGAGAGCTGTTTCGAGTGTGTGTTTTTACTAACTGTTCTAATTAAAGCTTGTTATCCCCTTATAAAATAGAAATAAACTAGCTAACTAACAATCTGCAAAAGGTGCTAGCTTCCCACGATCTCCATAACGTTCACAAAGGTTATGCACGTGTGGAATTGTAAGGTATATTCCCCTGGAATCTCGGCAAGAACAAGTCCCATTCGAATACTCCTGCAAAACAAGCTCACATACAATGGAAACAACCGTTAGTGTTAGGATAACAATGAGGATCCTGGATCCTTAATTCTGCAACGTCTTCTGAGGATCCTTAATTCAAACAGAATTGAGGATCCGTGATCCTGGCTGCACTTGTGGATCCGTGATCCTTAGGTTTAGAAAATCCATCCATAACAGTGATCAATATTAGTTCATACATATTTTAATGGAATATAATGGGTCTTGATAATCATGTTAATGGGCATTAATGGGTAAAATTTTATTTTAGATAGTAATACTGGGTTGTAGTCAATTACAATATATGATAATGGGCACAATAGATATATGTTTTAATAGATCATAACGGGCCTTAATTGTCATTATGGGCTTAATATTGGCATGTTATGTCTTGATAAGTTAGATTCGGTTGTATTACAACATGATGGGAAATATTATAGCATGCATGTTTGGTTTGTAATGAGTCGTAGTATATCATAATGAGCAATAAAAGAGTGTATATGTCTTAAGGGATCATATCAGGCCTTAATAGTCATAATGGGCTTTATTAAAACATATTGGATCTTAAAGTCTTATGTTGGATTGTAGTGAGTCATACTATACTATAATGGACATTAATACACGTCTTAACTCACCATTTTGGGTCTAATGGCTATGAGACTCTTAATAGGCCATGATTGGTTTTAGTGTCTCATGTTGGTTGTTAAAGGGTTATAAGGCGTTGTAGCAAGTCATGTCTGATAGAGTGAGGCACCATCGAATCATGTATATCTTAATGAATCATAGTGGGTCTTAATAATGATGTTGACTCTTTATGAATCTATTAAATGATATAATGAATCATTTAGGGCCTTAATATACATAATTACCAAACCCAAGCCCTTTTATATTATCATTGTTCCTTTAATTGTACTTTAATTTTTATATACTTAATATAATGTAATTATTAAGTGATATAATGTAAGCATTGTTCCTTTATAAAAGTTTGAATATATAGTTGTGACACTTTATTACTATATACATTTTTACAAAAGTCTTGTTCAAAATATTACTATATACATTTTTACAAAAGTTTTGTTCAAAATAGAATTGGTCAAATATTATTAATAATTTAAATTTATACCTCACGACCTAAGCCGATATCATTCGAACAACTTCGGTAGCAGTACCAACATGTGTTCATTAATCTTCGAAGGTCGTGCATTAATAAGAACTTAATTGACTTTTTTGTTATAGTATATATAATTCACGTCTTTAGCCCATTTAATGTATGTATTTTTTTTCTAATAAATTACGTTTGCTAACTCTAAAAAATATGCGCATACAATTATATTTTTTCCTCGACGACATTATGATATAAATTTAGAAATTTGTGGAATTTAATCATATTTATCTTTATCAATTAAATTAATTGAGGAATTTAATGTAGAAAATACAACATGACATTGCTTTAAAGATGACAAAAAACCAGTGTCATGATATTTTTTATGACGCTAAAAAGATTACACACAAAAAAGAGTGTCATAAATTTATTGATTTTTGTAAAACCATGACAATTTTTTCTTGACACACGCTTTCGAATGTCATAAAATGAGTGTGTGTCATTGTTTGCGTGTCAAGATAGATATTGTTTTTCTTTATGACACAAAAAAGATGACACACAAAAAAGAATGTCATAAACTTATTGAATTTTGTAAACCATGACATTTTTTTCATGACACAAGCGTTCGATTGTTATAAAATGAGTGTGTGTCATTGTTTGCGTGTCAAGATATGTGTATTTTCTAGTAGTGACAAGAATAGGATAAATTATGAAATTTTAAGGACATGTTCATTTCGTGTTTTTATTTTAAAACCCTATTATATAAATGTAGCTTAAATATTAAACTTATAGACGTAAAGGCAAATAATTATTTAAATTCGATTTTACGACTATAACAATGAAGAGCTTTTAAAAGGTTTAGGGATATGGTAAAGTTCTCTTTTTATTTTATTTTTTTACCATGATAACTAGATTAAAAAAGATGATTAAAATTAGTGTAATTCTTTGTAGTTGTAGGAGCAAGGATCTATTGGCCGCTTTATTTGACTACTTCGCGTTTGCCACATTGAATTACAACTTATGTTGTTTCAAGTTGTGGCCATTCATCACAGCTATCATTCATTTTGTTGAGTCGGTCAGATCATGCTTTTAAACTTTCATATGTATATTTCTTTTTTCCTTTAAAAACTGATATCATGTATTTAGATGAAAGGAAAACGAATAATTGTTGTAAATTAAATGCAATGTTTTTTGAGGAATAATTGTAGTAGGTTTCATGACATGTGAATTTTATGACAAACCTTAATTCTTACTCAAATACTTGTTTCTCATTCATAAAGAAAAACCAAATCAAACCTTGCCTCATTATTATGTCTCAATCTTGATTTTGATTATCTTTTGTTATACAAAAATACCCATATGTATATAACTATATCTGCCTATTCGCTAACTGGTATTTATTAATTTATCATTTTTTTTAAAAGTATTTAATAATTTATCATATAATATCCAATTTGATTCCTGAACTCACGTTATTAAATTAGAGCTATACCATATATAAATATGTGTGTATGCAAGGGCGGAACCAGTGTTAAGAATGCTACGGCTCAAGTCCATATTCGTAGTGTATTTTTTTTTTCGGTTTTATACAAAGAATACCTCTAAAATAATAAAAGGATACCCCTAACAAACCTAAACTTATAAAATAAGGGAGCCTGATTGAAACACTAGCCCAACTGATTAGATTAGCCACAAAAAAAAAAAAAAAAAAAAAAAAAAAAACACAAGGACGTACGGCGGCAACCTGGAAGAAAAACAAACGTCGCTTTGGCATCTCGCTCAGACTCAATCGCTGCATTCTTTGTCCTTGCTATTTGCTGCTGCAATAATCTTGAATCATCATCATCTTCGACCCTGTTCTCGGCCTCTGTAAAAAATAATACATCACTTGTACATTTTTTTCTCTATTTGCAATTCTATTTAATTTTGTTTTCTTTTGTTTCATGTATCTTGGGCTTGCATATTTGGAGCTGGGCTTGCTTATCTACTGGACCAGAGCTGCATATTTGGAGCTGGGCTTGCTTATTGGACTTTAGACTGAAGTTTAGAAGTTTCCGGAGATCTCTCATGATTCGTTGCATCTGGATAAGTACAAAAGGCATCTCGAGGGTTGTGTAGACTTTACTTTTACATCACTTTGGCATCTCAGTTTTCATCTGTATATTCTCTCTCTCTCTTAGGCGATTTAGGGTTTGTAGAGAATAACATCGATTCTCTTTTTCTTAATTCCTGTGTATTGTCTATACAGATTATCGTATTGATAATCTGTTTGTGAGGAGTATTGTGAGAGTTTGTTCGTTGTAAATCATTGTATTTCAGATTTGTTCATGTATCTCTGTTCTTGATACCTGTTATTTTTGACATGGTATCAGAGCTTTAATAGCTCTTGGGATTTTGATCTTTGTTCCGCTGCGAGTTGATCTGTTTTCATTGGAGATCCGTTCAAGATTGATGTTGTATATCTGTTGCCATTCTCAGATCTGTAAGGTTTGAGCAGTTTTCTTGAAGATCTCTTTTGTTAGGGTTTGGGTTGTATCAGATCTGTCTAGATCTGAGGAGTTTCACGAAGATCTAAGGAGGTTGGTGGTTCGTATTGTCTACCGGTTCGTGTATCCTTGTGCAATCTGTTAACACCGGTTCTGAAGTGCGTGTATAGTGAAGGATTGGAACCCTCATCTAGGGTTTGTGATTCTGTTGCAGTAACTCGTGTTGGTCTTTGTAACCCTAGAAGGTTATAAAGCAAACTGACCGAATCTTTGTAGCTGTTGGTCTTCTAATCAGTTCTTGTAGCCCTAAGTGAAGGCTGCAAGTCTGATTTGCTGGATTTATACGCACCCCCTGGTGAGTTCGTTCCTTGTTTTAGTTCCTCGTTTATTTCTGTTCTTGCATTAGGCATTTTGTTTGCCGGACTAGTCGGGCCGGTGTTGATTGGGACACAGGAAGGGTACATCCTGTTGCATTTTATTTGCTATCTGTTTGGGGCTTGATTCTTGCTTTGTTATTTGTTTCCTGTTTTTGTTATTTGCTATCTGTTTGTGGCTTGATTCTTGCTTTGTTATTTGTTTCCTGTTTTTTGTTGCTATCTGTTTTTACTTGTGATTCTTTAGGGTTGTTGCTGTGTTTTTTTTTTTTTTGTGTTTGTCTAGTCGGCTCCCTTGATAAGGCTTGCAGAGGCACCTTGAGTGATGACCCTCTGATCTGGTCCCTGTCAAGGTTTCGCCCTTTTTTAGGATTTGTGATTGTTGTGATTTTTAGTGTTATTGTTGCAACTCTCTGGTTAGTTGATTGTGTGTTACAATGGTTGATGGTCCTGTTGTCACAAGTGGTGGTTCTGGTCCTAATGATCCACCACCTGAGACTCTTGTGAGTAAGCTTGATGCAAGTGACCCTTTATACTTGCATCCGTCTGATTCTAGTAACTTGACTATTGTTTCTATTAAACTTAAAGGGTCTGAGAATTACACAATTTGGTCTAATGCTATGCAACTTGCTTTACAAGTAAAAAATAAATGGGGATTTATTGACAAAAGTTGTGTTAAATCTGAATCAAATGAGGTTCTTGCTAGGCAATGGGATAGGTGTAACTCTATAGTTTTAACTTGGATCTTGAATTCAATTAGTGAAGAGTTATATATGGGTAATGTCTTTTCTAAATTGGCTAGTGATGTTTGGTTAGATTTGAAGGAAACTTATAACAAGGTTGATGGGTCTGTCGTGTTTGATTTGTATCAGAAAATTAACTCTTTTAGTCAAAATGGATCTAGTGTATCTGATTACTATCATAAGTTGAATGTTATGTGGGGTCAGTTAGATCAGATTTTGCAATTGCCTTCCTGTTCGTGTAATGCTGCTAAGGAGTTCAATGATTTTAATCATATGATAAAATTAATGCAGTTTTTAATGGGGTTGGATAATGTGTATCAAGGAGTTAGAACTAATCTTTTGATGAAAGATTCGTTACCAACTGTTAAAGAGGCTTTTGCTATAGTTTCTAGAGAGGAATCTCATAGAAACTATAGTTGTGGTAATAAGAAAAATCCAAACATGTCTTTTGTTTCTAAAGTTAGTCCACCTGTTGAGTTTAAGAAAACTAATAGAGTTTTAAATCAAAATCTAAAATGTACTCACTGTAATAAGGTTGGGCATACAATAGAGAAGTGTTTTGAGATAATTGGGTATCCTTCTTGGTTGAAACCACCAAGAGGGAATCAGGGAAAGAAGAATAGTTCTGCTAATAATTCTAAAATTGACGAGTCAAGTGTTCCTATCACTTCTTTGACTTCTGATCAGTTGACTAAATTGCTGAGTTTGATTAATGACAGAATACCTGAATCATCGCAGAGCTGTAATGTTTCAGGTGGGTTATTTTGCTCAACTGTGTTTAGCAGTCCTGTTTTTTCTTTTGGCTGTGATATGAGTAAAGATTTGGGTTGGATAATAGATTCAGGGGCTAATAATCACATGGTAAATTCGGCAACAAATTTAACTAATTGCATTGATGTTTCTAATCTTAAAATTCAAGTAAAGCATCCTAATGGTACAAATGCTTATGTATCTAAAATTGGGACTTTTAAATTGGCCGATGGTGTGATTTTACATGATGTTTTTTTCGTCCCTGAATATAGTGTTAACCTAATTTCTGTACATAAGTTAGCCAGGGATAATAAGTTGTTTGTTGGATTTGATGAACATAAGTGTTATGTACAGGACTTGTTAACAGGGAAAATCCTGGTGATTGGTAACCAACTTCAAGGTTTATATATGTGTGGTAATGCTGTTGTGTCTAATATGTCTATCTTTAATGCTTCTGTGTATAAACTGTGGCACTCTAGATTAGGACACCCTGCTGATCAAGCTATTAAAATGTTTAAAGATACTTTAAACATTTCAACTGAGGTTGATCATGGCCCTTGTGATGTATGTCATAGGGCTAAGCAGCATAGGGAACCCTTTCCTTTGAGTGAACACAAGAGTTATCAGTTGGGAGAACTGGTTCACTTAGATGTATGGGGTCCTTATAGGGTTGCTAGTAGAGAAGGTCACAAGTATTTCTTGACTATTGTTGATGACTATTCCCGAGCTGTCTGGGTTTGTCTTATGAAAGATAAAACTGAAGTTTTTGTTAATATAAGACATTTTGTTAACATTCTTAAAACTCAATTTAAACAAACAGTGAAATGTTTTAGAAGCGATAACGGTTCGGAATTTGTAAACAATCAAATGAGTCAGTTTTGTAGTCAGTTGGGAATAGTTCATCAAACTTCGTGTGCCTATACCCCTCAACAAAATGGAATTGTTGAAAGAAAGCATAGGCATTTGCTGAATGTTACTAGAGCTTTACTATTCCAAAGTAATTTGCCTGTTAGGTTTTGGCATGAATGTGTTTTAACTGCTGCCTATCTTATTAATAGGACTCCATCCTCCGTACTTGCTGGAAAGACACCGTATGAATTAGTTTATAAGTTTAAACCCTTCTTGAATCATCTTAAAGTGTTTGGGTGCTTGTGTTTTCATACTGTTTTAAATGAATCTGATAAATTGAATAGTAGAGCAGAAAAATGTGTCTTTATAGGATATTCACTTGAAAAAAAGGGGTATAAACTTTTTAGTCTTGATTCAAAGTCTATTATTTTTTCAAGGGATGTGAAGTTTTATGAAACAATCTTTCCTTTTAAGGAACAATCTGTTTTTAACAATTATGATTCAAATCCTATTAAAGACATTAATGCTCTCAATTTTTTTGACGCTTATGAAAAATCAGAGCCCAAACTTTTTCAAACTGTGGAGGATCCCTATGATGAAAGAAGGGGTCAAGGTGAGACTGATGTGAGGACACCAGGAGTTCAGCAATCAGCGAGTCTTGATACCTCTAATGTTGAGACTAGTACTCAGCAGTCTGATGAGGTTCGAGAGTCTTCTGATAGGGCAGAACCGGTGAGTATCACAGATGAAGTCCGAGTTCCTTCTGAGGGTGACACAATGGGTTCTGAGACATTTCTTGTTCCTAGGAGGTCCACTAGGACTTCTAGTTTACCAAAGAATTTAAATGATTTTGTTTTAGAAGGGAAGGTTAAGTATGGGATTGAACGAGTTGTTAATTTTTCTAAACTTACATGTGATAATAAATGTTTTGCCTCTGTCCTTTCTAAAGCTGTTGAACCCAAGAACTTTAACGAGGCTGTTAGAGATCCCAATTGGGTTTCTGCAATGAATGATGAAATTCAAGCTTTGCATAGAAATCACACTTGGGATATTGTTGACAGACCTAAAAATAGAAGTATTGTAGGCTGTAAATGGATTTATAAAATTAAGTATAAATCTAATGGAGAAATAGAAAGATTTAAGGCAAGGCTTGTTGCTAAAGGGTTTAGCCAAAAGGAGGGAATTGATTATGAAGAAACTTTCTCTCCTGTGGTTAAACTGGTAACTGTTAGATGTATTATCGCATTGGCTGTTCAAAACAATTGGAACTTGTATCAATTAGACGTTAATAATGCATTTTTATATGGTGATCTAAATGAAGAAGTTTATATGTCATTACCCGAAGGTTATCAGTCTAATGATTTGTCCAAAGTGTGTAAACTTAATAAGTCCTTGTATGGGCTTAAGCAAGCTCCTAGAATGTGGAATGAAAAATTGGTTAGTGTTTTACTTAGCATTGACTTTATACAAAGCAAGTGTGATAATTCGTTGTTTATTAAAAGTAAAAATGGTATCTTTGTTGTTTTACTTGTATATGTAGATGATATTGTTGTTACAGGTAATTCATTGACTGAGATAGAAAATATTAAGCAAAGTTTAAAAACGAAATTTTTGATCAAAGATCTTGGTGTGTTGCAATATTTTTTAGGCATAGAAGTGTTGTCTTGTGATGATGGTACATGTATATCACAAAGGAAATATTGTACTGATCTTTTGTCGGAATACGGTATGTTAGGTTGTAAGCCTGTTAATATACCAATTGATCAAAGTCACGTGGTTAATAATTTGCTTAACATTAATTCTGGTCCTTTAAAAAATATTACTGGTTATCAACAGTTGGTAGGTAAATTAATCTATTTGTCCCATACTCGACCTGATATCTCATATGCAGTACATGTTCTTAGTCAGTTTATGCACAGTCCTACTGAAGGACATTTGAAACTTGCTTTTCACTTATTGAGATATCTTAAATCTGCCCCAGGAAAAGGTATTTTGTTTAGTAAGAGTAGTTCGTTTAATCTGTACGGTTTCGCTGATTCTGACTGGGCCAAGTGTCTAGTTACTCGAAAGTCAGTTACAGGTTTTTGTATTTTCTTGGGTAATTGTTTAGTATCTTGGAAAAGTAAGAAACAAAGTACAGTGTCAAGGTCTTCAGCTGAGGCTGAATACAGGTCGATGTGTGCTGCTGCATGTGAGTTAATTTGGTTGAAAAATTTGTTGGGAGAGTTACAAATTAATATTGATATACCTATCAACTTGTATTGTGATAATAATGCTGCTATGTCTATAGCAGCAAATCCAGTTTTTCACGATAGGACCAAACATTTTGAACTAGATTTATTTTTCTTAAGAGATTTAATTTCGAAAGGTGTTTCGAAATGTGTTGGTATTGAGTCCGCAAATCAAGTTGCAGACATATTTACTAAAGGAGTGTTAGTCAAGATACATCAAGTTCTTTGTAAGAAATTGAAACTTTTTGATCTGTTTATCTAATAGAATTGTGGGGGGGTGTAAAAAATAATACATCACTTGTACATTTTTTTCTCTATTTGCAATTCTATTTAGTTTTGTTTTCTTTTGTTTCATGTATCTTGGGCTTGCATATTTGGAGCTGGGCTTGCTTATCTACTGGACCAGAGCTGCATATTTGGAGCTGGGCTTGCTTATTGGACTTTAGACTGAAGTTTAGAAGTTTCCGGAGATCTCTCATGATTCGTTGCATCTGGATAAGTACAAAAGGCATCTCAAGGGTTGTGTAGACTTTACTTTTACATCACTTTGGCATCTCAGTTTTCATCTGTATATTCTCTCTCTCTCTTAGGCGATTTAGGGTTTGTAGAGAATAACATCGATTCTCTTTTTCTTAATTCCTGTGTATTGTCTATACAGATTATCGTATTGATAATCTGTTTGTGAGGAGTATTGTGAGAGTTTGTTCGTTGTAAATCATTGTATTTCAGATTTGTTCATGTATCTCTGTTCTTGATACCTGTTATTTTTGACAGCCTCTCGCTCAGTCGCTGCATTCTTGAACAATGTCATGGTTTGTGCGGTTGAAAATGATTTTTTTCATAAATTAAAGATGACGAGATGATGGAACAATTTCAAGCTATGAAAATAAGAAGGGAATAAATCTATTAGGTATTTGTTTTACTTTATTTTTTATTGTTGTTTTTTTTTACTATTGTGTGATTGCATGATAAAAAAAATTGGGATACTCCTGATTTAATACGCTAGCTCCGCCACTATGTGTAGGCATGTATATTTTTGGGTCAAATGAAGGAAATGAAATCTGATGGGAGTGCATATTGTGGAGCAGTAAATTAATTAAATAAATTGGATAAAAGTATGGTTATTCATGTGTCATATAACTTATGAAGAATTATAAACATGTTTAAGAAAAGATGTAGAGTTTATCAATAAACATTATATTTTAATTTTAAGTTTATAGTAACAATGTTTGCTGATCCAATACATTTTTCACCTTTTTTAAATGTTTAATCATCAACTTTATATATCTCATTAAGTATACAATTAAACTCTGAAATAATAATTATGGTTGATTCAACCCCTTATAATTTTGAGACTTAATTACATAGTTAGTTCTTGTGGTTTGCATAAAGTAACGTGCTAAGGTACTAATAGTTTAAAAACACTTTCTGAGGTATTAACTCTTCATTTTGTAATGTTTGAGGGTATTAACGTTAATTGCCTGTTAAAACTTAACCCTAACACCCTCACATTCAAGAAACGTGAGGGTATTTTAGTCATTACAACCCCTTTGTTTAAATAATAATATATTGGATAATAACAAACCAGACTCCATTCTCCTCTTCGTCATCTTTCAAACATTTTTTCAAAATCCCCAATTCAAACCCTAAACCTAACCATGGTGCCGTCGATCACTGATTTAAGTGGGGTGCTATGGTGGTTTGGTTCTAACATCGATCACAACAAAGTGTAGTGCAGTGAGATGCCAACCCACCATCAAAAATTCCGGCATCAATCAAAACAAAGGGCTTTTTTGGTTCAGCTCAGATCTGGGTCTGATTGAAGTGGTGGTGCAGCGGTGGTTTGGTTTAGTTCAAATCTGGTTTTGATCTTGTTCGCCGCACTTTCATCTGACATTGGCTAGAGTTTAAGTCTTCCTCATTCTTCAATCTCAAATATCCTATTTTAGTTCGGCTTGAATCAACGATCGTCGTCGGAAAATTAGGTTTCACTGATGGTGCTATGGCTGCCAGAAAACTGGTGTTGGTTGAGAAGCTGTGGAGGTTTGTAAGGACGGTGTATTTGTTGGTGGTGATGATGACGTCATTACTGGTGTTATCGCTTCCGGTTTTGGTTTCAATTGGTGATGTGTTGGTTCCTTTTATATTGATTTCGAGCTTTACATGTGTTAATTGTTGTGGTTTTAAAGAGCATTTGTGGAGATACTAGTTTAGAAGTTCGTTGACGGATGTTCCGATTATCAGATCTCTCATAATCACTTGTATGTATGTGATTCTGTTAATTAATCTTCTTTTTTGGATAATTTTGCTAACTACTGATTATTGGTTGAAGTTACAGTTATATTCACCATAATGTACATGTCTGTATGTGTGTTTGGTATTGTGTTATGTTGCTTATAATCAGTTATGAACTTTTGGTTACAGTAAAATGGGGGGAAACACTTTCCACATGTATTAGCATGTAATGACGAATATACCCTCACATTTTTTACACGTGAGGGTGTCAGGATTAGTTTTTAACAGACCATTAACGTTAATACCTTTAAGCGTCCTAAAATGGAAAGCTAATACCCTAGTTAGTGATTTTAAACTATTAGTACATAAGTATGTTACTTTGTGTAAACCACAAGGAATAACTATGTTAACTCTAAATTTGATATATACAAAGTTTTAGAAATGACACTTAAGAAAATGTGAGTAATGAGGATTTCATTACTTATATAGCACCATTTTAATACGTAAAATATCATATTTTCTAAAAATTTTGTTTTTTATGCATAATCTATGATGCTTTAAAACATTATTTAAAGAAATATGATATCTTTTAATTTTATACATGAATGATACATTATAATTTTGAAACTGGTATATGAATATACTTTAAGAAACACAACAACAAAAGTAAAAAACAATATAAAGATTATTAATAGCACAGATGGTCCCTATAGTTTGAACATATTTGACAAATACGCCAAATGTTCATGGGTGATCCCTAACGTTGACTTTTGTAACTCTATGATCCTTAGCATGGATTGCAATATATTATCTGCATTAAGTGGATGTGAAACGTCTATTTTCCCAATGCTAAATGACAAAACAGTAAAAAAAGGAATATAAAATAAATTACATTATTAATATATTCAAGTGCGACCCATTTTTTTATTTAAACTTTAATATAACTGAACTCCCCTTCCAAACCACTACCGAGAACCCCTTTTAATCTACTCTCTCTGCCACACACAACCATCGTTGTCCACCCTCCACCATAGACGCTAATCACCACCTACTCACCATCCTACCCGTACCGCTGGTGACCATCGCTTATCAGATCATCTACAACAACTTACCAGAACCTTCCCTGAAAAGTCACGTCTTTTTGTAACCCCAGAACGTCGCCGACTAAGTTCAGACACACCACCGCCTCCTACTGATTCGTCCGGCTGTGATAACAACGCTGGTAGATTTGTCATCATAAATCCATATCTGACCTGAATTGAAACCTTTATTCACGACTCATTTTCCACTCATGTTGCTACTAGAGTCATGACAACGGCTCATCGTCATCTAGAGTGTCACTATCATTTCGCCACTATGTCGTAAAAGAGGTGCACGACAATCGCATGGTGAAGTAGAGGAAACCGGGAGGAGATAGGCGCCGTTGACGGTGTGGTAGTAATGATGGAGCGATGATTGTGTGATCACACAATTTCTCTCATATCAAAGGAACAAGAGGGCAGAGGCCTAAATAGGCAATACAAGGAATGAAAAAAAAAAAAGAAACATATAGAATGGTAGCCAAAATACACGGCTGTAAATGAGCATGAAAAAAAAGCATGGATATTTGATTGAGAGGAAAATAAGGGGAGAGAAATATGCAATCTCAATACTCCCCTTCAAGATGGAGCGTGTAGATTACGCATGCCCATCTTGACTAGAAGAGACTCGAGTTGTTTAGCGCCCAAAGCCTTTGTGAGAAGATGGGCTATCTGTGTCTTTGTGTTACATGTAAAGCGGCTTGATTTCTTGTGATTCGACTCGTTCCCTGACGAAGTAACAGTCCATTTCCACATGCTTTGTTCGTTCATGAAAGACCGGGTTATTAGCAATATGGCGTGCCGCATTGTTATCACAGAAGAGGGTTGTAAAGCTATGCTGTCTTGTTTCTAGTCCTTCTAACAACCAACGCATCCACAGGATTTCACTAGTGGCGTTGGCCATGGCGCGATATTCCGCTTCAGCTAAGGAGCGCGAAACCACCGATTGTTTCTTTGATTTCCATGAGATAGGAGCTCTCCTTAAGAGAAGAACATACCCTGTCCTAGACCTCCGAGTGAGTGAGCATCCCATCCAGACCGCATCACAATATGCTACCAAATCCATTCCTACTTCTTTCGGAAAGAAAATACCTTGTCCCGGAGTCGCCTTTAGGTAGCGAAGAACTCTCATGGCTGCGTCCATGTGTTTTTGTCGAGGGTCCGAGACGAACTGGCTTAGGACGTTTACCGAGTAGGCAAGATCTGGTCTCGTGGCTTGGAGGTAGAGCAATCGGCCAACAAGTCTTCGATATTTGCTAGCATCGACACGAACGTCTTCTTCATCTCCTTTATTCAACTTCACGTTTTGTTCCATGGGGGAGGTGCATGGTCTACATTCTAGCATTCCACTATCTTCAAGGATGTCAAGGGTGTACTTTCGTTGACTTAGCACAATCCCGTCTTTGGTTCTAGCAGCTTCTATCCCGAGAAAATACTTTAGCGGCCCGAGATCTTTGATACTAAACTTGTCGTTCAGGAACTTCTTTGTTTCTTTGATTTTGTGTTCATTATTTCCTGTAATAATGACTTCGTCTACGTCTATAAGGGCGGTGACAAAGATGCTTCCTTCCTTGTATATAAAAAGCGAGTGGTCGGCAGCGGATTGCTTGTAGTTGAGTTCCCAAAGAGCCGATGTGAATTTTTGATACCAATTTCTTGAGGCTTGCTTCAACCCATATAGTGATTTCCTTAGCCTACACACCTTTGTTCCTCCCCCTTTATCGTAACCTTGTGGTATTCGCATGTATACCTCTTCATGTAAGTCACCGTGCAAGAACGCATTATTCACGTCAAGTTGATGAATGCTCCAATCTTTTTTTATGGCGATGGCAATGAGGCTTCTTACGGTCACCAACTTTGCTACTGGGGCAAACGTGTCATGGTAATCGACACCTTCCATTTGTGTATAACCTTTGGCGACGAGTCTTGCCTTGTACCTTTCGACTTCACCATTCGGTTTAAATTTCGTCTTGTATACCCACTTCGAGTTTATAACTCTTTTACCGTCGGGCAAGTCTTCGATGGTCCAAGTTCCATTCTCTTCAAGGGCCTCTATCTCACTTTGCATGGCATCCCTCCAATGTTGGTCCTGTACGGCTTGTTTATAGGTTTTTGGCTCATCATTTTCGGTGATGGCGGCTAAGAAGGCTTTATGAGATTTCTAAAGTTTTTCATAAGAAACAAAGTTGGCAATGGGACTGAAGGGGTAAGGTCCCAAAAACCTCACAAAAAGGATTTGAGACCATACCACAAATTGGACTTTCAACCTTTTAACCCTGCGCGGCCGCGCATTGGTCTTACAAAAGGGAGAGAGTAATCAACAAGCTATGGTCGCGCGCCCAAAGGAAAGCATAAAGTCCTTGCGCCTTCCTCCATCAGCAAAGGATTAAAATCATAAAGATCAATACTTCCGCCCAAATATCCAAACTTGGATATCACTTTACCCAGACTTGGGATTTATGCAGCTGTGTACACACAGTAAGGTGTCACACTAGATTACAGCAGTAATCTTCTAGAAAGAATATGATCGTGCACCACCCAGACGGTTATAACCGTCTGGACACGTGTCATTACCACAATCATCCCTGAAATCACAACAAAGGCATGCAATTGGAGAATGATCTCCACTTAAATCACTTTCCACGTGGCAATACCCCAGCCATAGATCAACATCACGATCCGTGTGTATTCACATCGGATCGAGGCAACTTAACGTGGATTAAAGAACTTAACGGGAGAAAATATAACCGCTACAGCGTTAGCATCTTCCGTTATCTTTTCAATAACAGGTTTTCCCTCCCAAACTCACGGTTATAAATACGAGAACTGTTCAGGTATAAACTCAGATCACTCTCACTTCTCACATACTTTATCTTCTCCATTACCTATACTTATTCTCACACCGGAGTCGGGTCAAGGAGAGAACCCTCTTCTCCCCTTGGCGAGGCTAACGGTGCTCTGTTTTGCAGAATCACCGGAGAAGAAACTCGGCAGCAACTGAATCAACCGAGAGAGAGCTAACCCTTTTAATGCGGATTCAAACCCCCTAGATATCTCGGTTCCGACCATTTATCTAGTGTTTCTTCATTGGCGCCCACCGTTTTCTCAGTTTTTCTAGTTTCTACCTCGTTTCGATTCAGTTCATTCCATTTTTCTGTTTTTACACATGGCAGAAAATTCTTCTTCTCACCGACAACCTGGTCCTCGACCAAATGTCGGAAACAATTTACTAGTAGAAGGGATTGTAGAGGAGGCCTCAGACGATAATGAGGTCCAATCCAATAGAGCAAACGATCCTGTTACTCCAGGAATGTTACCCACAAATCCTGCTCAATCAATTTTACCACCGGGAGAAACTCCGATATCATGGTATGTCCGGTCTCAAGGGGCATTAAATGCAGTATACACACAGTTGTGTGCTCAAACTGCTCCTGTGACCCAATCACGAAGGCCGGGATCTAGAGCTCATGCTTCCCAGCGAGAAGAATCAACTTATGATGGTACAAGTAGCTACCAGAGACAACACCATGAACCACACCCTCGTCAAAGGCAGTCGGTTCATGATAGGTTGGGGTCCCAATGGGACACTCACACCGATGAATCAGATCAAACATATCGTTTGAGTGCAAACACTAGCGTATTCAGCAGACTACAGCCAAACTCTAAATCCAGGCCTCGAGCGGTTTATAACCCTGAGGCAGAGCATAATTATGACTTAGTTTACCGCCCTGCAGAAGCAGCGGAAAACTCGAAGTTTATACTGGAGATAGCTCTAGCTCCATTGGAAAGGGCAAAATTACCTTCTAACGTCGGGAAATTCAATGGGTTAACTGACCCCGATGATCATCTGAGAATCTTCACCAGTGCAGGGTTGGTTGGCGGTTGGACTCTTCCGCTATGGTTTCATTTGTTTGTACAAACACTAACTGGCCCAGCGCGAATCTGGTTTGACAACCTACCGACGGGGCAAATCGAGTCATGGAAAGACCTGCGCCAAAAGTTTTTAACACACTTCAGCCAGCAAAGGGGGTCCATGCGTGATACATCCGACGTCATGAACATCTGGCGTCGCGATGATGAGAATCTGGAGGATTTTATTACCAGATACAATAAGGAAGTGTTGGAGATTGGTGGTGTTCACGAACAACTAATTCGTGCTCAGTTTAAGTACGCGGTTAGATGTGACGACATGGTAAAAGTATTATCTGGAACAGAGGGCCTTCCCAAAAGTTGGGAAAAGATAATGGCGGCAGCCAAAGTTTATGCGCAGACAGAGAAAAATCTTACTACAAACAGGCCACCACCACCACACAACAGACCCACAGATTTAAGCGCAACCGGTGAGAGAAGGTTCAAAAAATCATGGCGCGAGTCATCAGGAAGCCGTTCCTCTGAAGATGCCCGCACAACAATTAACAAGCTCTCTGCACAAAGAGAAAACAAGCACGAAAATAGGGAGAGGCAGTGGACTCCCCTAACAAAGACCCCAGCAGAGGTTCTGAGTACTGAGGACTACCAGTTCAAACCTCCGATCCCGATGAAGAGTAAACGTGGTCAAGACCCGGCGCAGTACTGCGAATATCATAAAGACAACGGGCACACCACGAACAACTGCATATCCCTGCGCACGGAAATAGAGAAAGCCCTCAAAAATGGAGAACTTACGCATTTACTCCAGAATATGCGCAGGGAGATTAAGCAGATTACCCGGGGAGAAGAAAGCTCAAGCAAACGGGCCAAAACTTAAAGGACCCTATAAGTTTCCCGCAGAAAAGACGTGACTTATCAAATGCGGAGGAATTATCAGGGAGTAAGTTAAGTTCCATCTAATTATAAAAAAAAAAAACTTTGTAACGCCTCTGAGCTTTATCCATGAATAAAATTACAAAGTTTCTATTATTTTTGTGTTTACAAAATGCATGCAATTTCTTTTTAGTAAGCGCAAAAACATTATGGTAGTATAAAATAAGCTCCATGCGCGGTCAGTGATCACATCACAAACGACCATAAATTCACACATGAGCTTCATACCAACTTCATTCGCCTTACTCAAATAAAAGTAATTGTACTCATGCAAAATATTGTAAAGTCATGTAACAAAACAAATAGAAACATACTATATTCAGCGTACAAATACGCCCTAAAGAGATTCAAGCACAGCAGTGTTTCGAATTCTTGCGCAACAGCGCATCGACAAAGTAAGGATTTACATCCCACAAAAAAAAAAAAAAACAACAAACAAATTGTTCAAAACAATTTCATCCTACTCTAAATCTTCACCCTCATCAGGGAAGATTTCTTTAAGCTGCGCCACGGGATCATCCGATTGCAGCGCCACGTTTATCAATTCCATAACTGGAAGTTGCAAATTGTTAAACTCTGTTTTCAGAGAAGCAAGCGCAGCGGCAGTATCTACGCCAAAGGTAACAGACTTGCTATCATCCCAGGTAACCTTCAGCGCGCTATTCACATGCTGGGAGCATTCCGCGTAACCTTGCGCGTACCCATCTCGCCGCGCAGCAACCACCAAATTCGCAACAGTTTTATCCAGTTCCTTAGAGTTCAACACAGACTCAGCAACCTATGAAATCAAGCGAAAATAAACATCAAATAAAAAAGCGCATATATGGTTTCGCAAACAAAAAAGGGAAAAGAAACTTACACAAGCAATCCCACGATCCTTCAGCCAGGCCATATCATTCTTTAAAGGGTCAAGCTCACTTTCCGCTGTGACCCGCGCCGTTTCTGAATTTTCCAGTTTCTCTTCAACCTCAGTTAAACGGCGGGAGGTTTCAGTATTTTCGGAATGCACGAGCTCCAGGTCTTTTTTCAATTGTTCCTGATCAGAAACCAAAGCAGTAAGTTCCTCTAGTTCTTTATCTCTAATGGCAAGAGTGGTTAAAGCTTGTACCTCCCGTTGCTCGCTCCGTTCCCTATGCGAACGTGCTTCCACCAGTGCAGCTTCCATATCCGCTTTTTCTTTCTTCAATTTTTCTACCTCCGCATCCTGGTTCTTCAATTTTTCAACTTCAGCCTTAAGGTTATTAACAATGTTACGAAGGTTTGCTTTCTCAGCATTATCTTTTTCACAAATCTTCCTCCAATTTTTACGTTCCTCGGAGAGAAGGGCAGCTTCGGCTTCCGCCTTTCTTTTCCAGCCAGCAACAGACCATTCCTCAGTCTTGCGCTCAGTTTCAAACTTGGCTTGGTCAGCTTCTAATTTAGCCATTAACTGAGCCACACGTTTCTCATCTTTGGCGAACTTCTTCTGAGCCGCCATAAAAGATTTATGCTCTTTATGCATATTGTACCACTCACGAACAATACGGTGGGTGGTAGAGACATGAGAAGCAGTCTCAGCAAAATAAGACTGGAAGGTCTGCTCATAAGACCGGTTTTCCTGAAACTTGACCTCCCCAGGCGGAAGTATCCCCTGCAACCAATCTTGGCACACATGCCAATCTGCGAAAGTATCACCTTTCTTTAAATTCCAAACGGGGGCGTGAGGGTCAGCAACATCCTTCTCCGTATAGGTCCGATAGTAATAATCTCCCAAAGTTTCCTCTGGGCGGATGGGAGATTGTTTACTAACATCAGCAGACGAATCTTGCTCTTCAACCGTCACCTTCTCAGTATGCTCCGGCATAGTGTCCGAAGGGGAAGGAGTAGGAGTTTTCTCAGTTGCCCCTTCCCCCAGGTCTTGAACAACCACCTCAGGGGTCGGGGGATTATCAGCATCATTAACCACACCTAAGTCAACATCAGCAGGCTTCTCAACTTCAACAGTTTTCCCCACACCATCGTCTACACCCTCTGTAGGGTTCAACTGATCAGCGACAGAAGCATGTGGAGGAGTAGGAGGAAGTTCTTCATTCACCACGGATTGCAAGTTCGTGGGAATTGGAGCAACAGGAATTTCTGTAAAAATAAAAATCCATAAGAATCTACCCCACATAAAGAAAACAAGGGAAGATGCTACGTACCAGGAACAGATTCCATAACAAAAGCATCAAGATTCCCTCTTCGGGTAATTTTCTTCCTCTGAACTTTTTTAGGAGGTTGACCCTCCGCGTCAGTATCAGTTTGTTTCCTTTTTCCCCTTTGCACCAAATGCTCAGGGCTGGATTCCAAATCAATTGGATCATCTGGGTTAGATGGGGGAATGTCAGCAGAGTCCTTTGGTTCTGGTTTCGGTCGCCTAGTAGTAACTGCAGGCGCAAGACCCTCCAAAGTATCAGAAACCACCACATAATCACACTTGTCAGAAGAATGGCGCATACCTTTCTTCTCCCCAACATTTTTAGCTTTAGAAGATTGAGTCTTCTCAACATCACTCTTCTTCGGCGCAACATTGCTCGTGGTCACGCGTCTTTTCTTCTCAGGGCCTATGCCCAAATTTGACAACTCACCTACAAAGGCATAGAATAAAGAATTTACCCACAACGCGCAAGAACAAGAAACAGATACAAAAGTAACTTACCAGCACCAGCAGCAGAGTGAACAGATAAATCCGCATCCCACGGAAGAACAAAATTTCCCACAATGCGGTGGTACCAAAGTTCTTCTTCTGGTTTTTTCTTGATTGTACCCATTCGGCCGCCTTCCCTCTTAAAGGCAACGACATACAAAGAAACAACTACATTCGAAGAAAGCAGCAGGTCAAAAAAAAAAAAAAAAAGGAGAAGGCAGGGAAGAATCCCAAACTTACTATGACCATTCTCTGTATACACAGGTTTGTCGTCACGTTCCATTTTCCAGTTCAAACTCATACCAGCTCCAACAAGAGCTTTCTCCGGCAGCACAATATTAGGCACATCTTTCAAATCCTGATACCAGCTCTCACTAACGGGGGTTTGAAGGGTTTCAATCGGAACATCATCCTTCCCCCTTAGAACCATCTTCATCGGAATCACTCCGGCCTTGATAAAAAAGAATTTTTGCTTCCAATCATGAAAAGACTTTGGGGGATGCAGTAAAATCTTCTTAGCAGAAAACCTCTGAACGAAAGAATAGAACCCTTGGGTGCAATGCATTTGATGAAAAACCCTAAATCGAGGGACGGTCGGTTCAACATACATCGTCCGACACACAAATTCAAAATGTCGAACCCTAACCATACCAATAGGGTGAAGTTGGGAGATATGCAAGTTATAAAACTCAAGGATTTCAAGAAAAAACTTGGTAACAGGCAAACGAAAGTTACCATCGCAGAAAAAATCCCAAAAGAGGGTAATATACCCAGCCGGAGCATCTGCCGCCGTCTGCCCCTCTTCAGGGTACAGGGCACCCCAACTTTCTGGAAATTTGAAATTCTGAACCAAACCATCAAAAGACGCTCTGGACCACTTCAACGGTGGAAGTTCAGTCGACATCTCTTCAGCAAGACCTTCTTGGTGTGCTCCGGTTGACATAATAAGGGAATAATGGATTTTCAATTAAAGAAGTAAGGAAGGGGAAAGGTTTCAACAAAACAATGATGACAAAGAAGTTACCCAAACATTATATATACTTATCGCAATAAATAGCATCGGTAACTGTCACAGCGACTGTTCCGGGTATCACAGTTCCCCAAGCGACAGAAAAAAGAAATGTCAGAACACACACACGTTTACACGCGCGCGTGTAAAACACGGACAGTAAAAAACAACTGACAGTGACAGGTTGTCAAATCAAAGATTTTCCATAAAAAATCTTTACAAAAAATTCAATCTTCTCACAGAAGATTTCTTATTTTTCGCGCCCAAAAAACATTTCTCTCTCCTAAGTCCAGTGCTCCACTTATTTGCATAAGTACAACACTAGACTGGGGGACTTGAAGGGGTAAGGTCCCAAAAACCTCACAAAAAGGATTTGAGACCATACCACAAACTGGACTTTCAACCTTTTAACCCTGCGCGGCCGCGCATTGGTCTTACAAAAGGGAGAGAGTAATCAACAAGCTATGGTCGCGCGCCCAAAGGAAAGCATAAAGTCCTTGCGCCTTCCTCCATCAGCAAAGGATTAAAATCCTAAAGATCAATACTTCCGCCCAAATATCCAAACTTGGATATCACTTTACCCAAACTTGGGATTTATGCAGCTGTGTACACACAGTAAGGTGTCACACTAGATTACAGCAGCAATCTTCTAGAAAGAATATGATCGTGCACCACCCAGACGGTTATAACCGTCTGGACACGTGTCATTACCACAATCATCCCTGAAATCACAACAAAGGTATGCAATTGGAGAATGATCTCCACTTAAATCACTTTCCACGTGGCAATACCCCAGCCATAGATCAACATCAAGATCCGTGTGCATTCACATCGGATCGAGGCAACTTAACGTGGATTAAAGAACTTAACGGGAGAAAATATAACCGCTACGGCGTTAGCATCTTCCGTTATCTTTTCAATAACAGGTTTTCCCTCCCAAACTCACGGTTATAAATACGAGAACTGTTCAGGTATAAACTCAGATCACTCTTACTTCTCACATACTTTATCTTCTCCATTACCTATACTTATTCTCACACCGGAGTCGGGTCAAGGAGAGAACCCTCTTCTCCCCTTGGCGAAGCTAACGGTGCTCTGTTTTGCAGAATCACCAGAGAAGAAACTCGACAGCAACTGAATCAACCGAGAGAGAGCTAACCCTTTTTATGCGGATTCAAACCCCCTAGATATCTCGGTTCCGACCATTTATCTAGTGTTTCTTCAGGGACATACCGTTGAGGGTTCTTGATCGGAGGTGGGAGACGGATGGTCTATAGATGGCGGAAGCTTCACATCATAGTCTTTAAGTCGTGCGGGTCTAGTTCGAGTTCGTCTCTCCCTTCCTTGTGCGACATTTTCACCATTTTCATTTTGAGTTTCATTAACAGATTACTCATTCATTCTTTCTGTTTGAGGAGTACCGTTATTAGGAGTATTATTACTAGGAGTATTATTACTAGGCCCATCAGGAGTCGGCCCAACATCATCATTACTTGGGCTGGTTTGATCAAGTTCATGTTGCTCTTCTTCTTCAGCGAAAAGAGCTTCCTGACTATTTGGGCCCAGGCCTTCGGTTCTTGTCATAATGGGCTCAGGAGGCTCTATTCCAAATGTGAAGACATTTTCTTCAGCGTGTTTGTTTTGTTGAGCCTTTGAGACAAACGGGAAAACCTTTTCAGCGAACCTTACATGTCTCGAAGTGATCATCTTACCACTCTTCGGATCAAATATTTTGTACCCCTTTATTCCACCAGGGTATCCCATGAAAACGCCCGGTCTTCCCCTTATCTCAAACTTGTCTCCATTTGTTTCGATGCTACGATAGTAGACCAAGCAACCTAGGACCCTCATGTGATCGTAATTTGGTTTGTCACCACGCACCAACTCATATGGGGTATTGTCCTTGATGACTTTTGAGGGCAACCTATTAATGATGTACGCGGCGGTCAAGACACATTCTCCCCAAAATCTTTTCGGGAGATTTGCTTCAAACATGAGAGTGCGTGCTGTATCGAGCAAGTGTCGATGTTTTCTCTCTACGACTCCGTCCTGTTGCGGAGTGTGTGTGCATGTTGTTTCTAATGAGGTCCCTTGTTCCAAGTAGAAATTCATCATTTGATTAGAAATAAACTCACCACCATTGTCGCATCTTATCTTCTTTATGTTCTTTTCAAATTATGTCTTGGCCATCTTAAAAAAAAATGCATTAGACACGTGCTTGCCTCGAACTTATGTTTGAGGAGATGCACCCATACAGCCCTACTATAGTCGTCAACTATTGTTAAAAAATAGTTAGCTTTAGTAAACGAGGGTGTACGGTATCTTCCCCATATATCACAATGAATGAGATCGAAACATGCATTCGTTTTAGTTGTGCTACTGGGAAAAGGTAATCTAGTGAACTTAGATTTCATGCAAGAATCACAAATATCGTCACTGTTTTTAAACGAAAACTTATCAAGAAAATTTATTTGAGACAACTTCTCGTCACCCGCGTATCCGAGTCGCTTATGCCATAATTCACTAGTCACCACCATGGCCTTTCTTTTAGTGCTGAGCATCCCCATTCGATATAGACCATCACTGCACCTACCCGCTCCGATCAATCTCCTCGAACGCAAGTCCTGCATAACAAAGAAACTCGAAAAAAGGTTACAGCGCACTTTACATCTTTTGCGAGTTTGCTCACAGATAATAGGTTAAAAGTGAATGTTGGAACATGTAACACGTCTTGTATTCTTGTCCCGTTTGGCAAGGTATGACTGCCCTTTCCTTCGACCGGGATGTTTTCTCCATTGGGAATGGTAACGGGTGATTGGTCTCTGCACACGGTTCGATTCTCAAGTGCATCGGATTGATAAGTAATGTGTTCCGTACATCCGGAATCCACTATCCAATTACTATCATGTCTAAGTTTACCTGCCATACTTGTGGTGCGAAGGGGTTCACCTTGTGCGGATTTGTTCGCAGCCGCAAGGTGTTTTTGGAACTGCTCATACTGTTCCTTCGTCAAGCTAGCGATCAGGTCCGGTTCTGTCTTCGCACACGCTGCCGCTGGCTTGGTCTTAGAGGCTTCTTTGTTTCCACCTTTTGCCATATCGGAGAATCGGTGAAGTGTGTTAAGAGTTTTCGGTTTGGATCGAGCGTGATATTCACAGCTCTGATACCATAAAGAATATGTTTCAAAGGTTCTGTTTTATTTTCTGTGTGTATTTCTCTCATATCAAAGGAACAAGAGGGCAGAGGCCTAAATAGGCAATACAAGGAATGAAAAACAAGAAACATATAGAATGGTAGCCAAAATATACGGTTGTAAATGAGCATGAAAAAAAAGCATGGATATTTGATTGAGAGGAAAATAAGGGGAGAGAAATATGCAATCTCAATAATTTATATGTTATCTTTATTTATTTTTTAATTTAAGGGCATTTCGGTCATTTGACCCAAACTTAACTTGAAAAAATTACGCTCATGCACTCCAAGGACCACATTAGTAATAAAGTTACCATCACAGGACCGTTTGTGTAATTTTGAGACAACGAGCATGTTTTTCGCAATAAGTGCAAACCATAGAGTCCATCTATGTCATTAACTCATAGTAAAATAAAAAAAACTAAGAAAAAATGTTTGACTAATAGGTTAACATGTCCAATCGACTAATGCCCATTGGGCCATTTGACTCAACTATTTGACCCGTTGTTTGGTGTCTTGTAGTTTTGTTTTGGTTCAGTTTATGTCTGACTTTTTATTTTTTTCTGTTGTTGTGGTGTATTGAATACTTCTGTTTGGAGTTTGGGTTATGCAGAGTTCCTTGCTAGATAGTGCCCTTGGTGGTGGTATAAAATTTTCAGGGTTTTGAAGTTAAAAAATAATTGACACGTTTTTTTTTTCAAAACATCAAAAATTTAAAGCAGTTACCAATCACGTGTCACACCCGCAAAATCAGTGTTGGGCGTGACTTGATATTATTACATATGCAGCGGAATATATAACTAAGGCTTGTGGAATGCTGAACGTTAAGTCATCTATGCACCTTCTAGGTAGTTGTTTCAATCTAAAAGCCTATCGTTAACATCTCAAGGTCTCGGATTTCTAGGTTTCTAACCATTTCGCCTATGTCCAACCGTACCATACTTAAATGTTTCTTAAAAACATTCTTTTAAGTGTCAACTAAAAAGTTGGTGAGTTCGCAGGTTTATAGATTTAAATAAACAATTTGGTTTCAAAATAGTTGTTCTTAAAGTACAGTTACCATGAGCACTTAACCAAACCCCGACTACCTAATACGCCCCAACCAACGACTTATCACAAAACATGAAAACACATGGATAATACACAATCATTTGGCACGTCGGTCGCGGTTAGCACGACTAACTATGAAATGAGGTGTCGACCCAAATAGCACTACTCATATACTACACAATTTATCACTAAACTAATGCTTATGCTGTCTGCAGACTTTAAATGTGATAATGTTGTCTATCTCATGTGACATATAATGTAGTCATGTATAAACGTATTCATAAAGCATGCTTTCCCCCAAAAATGAAAACACTAAAAAGCGGTCGCGACACTCATACTTCAGCTTGTGCTTCTAGTCGAAGACCTTGGTTCCGCGTGCGTGCCCTACTTGTCTCCTATATGGTTATATGCACATATAAGACCTTATATCTTATCCAAGTGACACATGACTAAAACTTCTACCTGAAGTCAAGTGTATATAGTGTTGATGAGGCTAATAGTTGGTGTATTTTCTTAAAACGAGCTTGGTAACGTTTTATTCCCAAAACTAGGGTTTTTGGTTATGTTTTATACTTATAGCTTTCCAAATACTTGTGACACTAAATTTTTTACAATAAAACTGTAGTATAAGTTACTCGTTTACAAAAAATTATGAAAAGCTATGAGGCTTGTCAGTTATGTTTCCGACACTTGTCAATTTTACGGTTTTTTTTTTTTTTTTTTTTGCCAAAATGGCCCCAAACAGTTTTTAAGCTTCAAAATGTACTGTATTGGACTTAAAACACATGTAGAAATTTATTTTTACATTTTATAGATGTCGGTTTGTAAAATAAAAGTTGATTTTGAAACCTGCTTATCTCCTAAATTCCTTATAATTTATTCCAATGACCAAATAATTCCACCAATTTTATAAAACTATTTTTGACTTCATATACTTTTGGAAAAAAATATTATTTTTCATATTTTTAGTGTATTTGTTGGAAAAATTCAAATAAAAGTTTTTAAAACGTATTTTAAAGCCAGCATACAACACCATAGCTCCTCAACTTAGAATCATTTGAAATTTGGTTTTTGAGCTTCATATGACCAGTAAAAGTTCTGTAAAAATATGGAATTTTTTTAGGTAGTCTAAGTGTGTGTATATATATATTGGTTATTTATCCCTACAAATTACTAAAGATAACTAGACATTTAAAAATTCATGTTTTTTGGTAGACAACCTTATTTTGACATCCTAAAGCTAATGTAAAAAGTTTAGAATTTTTCAAGATCCGTAGATAGAGTTTCTACTCCTAGGGTTTTCTTTTCGGTTTTTTGGTATTGGTTTTTTATTTGTTATATCCAGTAGGGTTTTCGCCACTTTTTCCTCATCAAACCACTGTCCTAGCCAACTTAATGAAATCTTCAAAAATTGGTGAATCTAATCCCTATTGAACACATCTTTTAACCTTATGCGTATTTCAAGCTTATTTTATACAAGTTTTATTTTCATAGTTTGTTTATCAACTTTTTAAAGGTTACTCCCAAAAAAACGTTATATGATTATGATCTTAAAAACTTATTGGTGATATTAGTTCAAAAATATTTAAAAAATGCTTATCTAAACATAAGATGTGATACATATAACTTGTTAGTTTTTGTGTGTTGAATGTATTTTCATGCTTTGATTGAATCATTGAGTAACAACATTGCAGTCCTTGCACATACGCATGTGTCACACCCCAATTTTCCACGTGTCACCGGTGGGCCCGGTGGGGAGTATCGTGACGTCATTGATATCATCATAGTCAAACAACACAACATATAAAATGCACAGCGGAAGCAAAAGATATAGATTTATTTCAACTGAACAAAATGTAATGTTTAAGTATTACAACACAGTCGAAACAGATCCACAGGCGGATCAAATAAAAAGGAAAACTGTTCAACAGACTTTGACATCTAAGCTTGCGAGACTTGAGTAATGATGCCTGGAGTAGCCAGCCTATTTCGTCTAGCACCTGCACTTAGCCTTTTTGGAAAATACGTCAGTTTGCACTGGTAAATACAACTTAACTGACTTGTTTTGAAAAGAGTTTGAAAATTTACTTAAATGCACTTCGGCAAAAATATTTTATAACTTGGGACAATTATTCAAAATAATCTTGTATACAGTTTTACTCATTTGTCGTCCATTAGGGCCGGTTTGTAGGTCCGGACTTAAGTTAACTGACACGCCACAGGTGTAATGCCCACAAGGTCGATTCCTTATAGTGGGATACCAGTTTTTACATAATGCAACTGTCAGGTGTACGCCTACACCCCGTGCTTAGGTCGTGGCCATTTCATGAATGATGCCAAGGATATCCGGGACATGGTCATTTAACCCCCAAGGGCCATACACCAAATAATACATATCAAACAGGTTATGTAAATACATCAATCACAATACGATTTAAATGACTACATACACCCGACCAAGCGGTACTTTTATAGTACCGTATCCCAAGCCCGTATAGGGAAAATAAGTTAAGGGTATTTACCTGAGCAATAGTATAATTCAAATACAACAAGTGCACGTAGCTTTTACTGGGCTCCTAATCTGGAACGAAGGTTTTAATAACCTATTAGAATCCTAACGGGTCTTTAATTAAGTTTATACTTAGACCGGTTAGTTTTCAAAAGAAAGACACGGTTCAACGCATGATAAAGCGAAGACCGGTTTAGAATGTGGTTTTGACCCGACAAGCTTGTATGCTTGTTTAATATGGGTAACTTAGTCACATTCTGGATTTTGAGACAAAAACGATATGGTTTGACCCGTTTCGGCTAATATATGCAAACTAGTCACATAGGCCGATACGAACGCGAAACATGCGTAACGGGTAACCATAAGAGTCATGAACATGTTCCACAAGTTAATATGCCTTAAATATGTTGTGACATCAGTAGGATGTCTTCTATTATGCCCAACACGAATTTAAAACCAATTTATGCCTCGCAGGGGCATTTTGGTCATGTAAAAGGTTAAAAAAGGGTTTAAATATGTTTCTAAGTTTCGGGTCTGATGTAATCATTAAAAATACTTAATTTACTAAGTTACATCAGTAGGGTATAACCTATATGTGAAATTTATCATTTCTAACCATTCTATGCACCGAAAGGGCATTTTGGTAATTTCACCTAAGGTTTAAAGGTCAAATCCGGAAATCTGACTTCAAAACTTCTACTTACTGCTAAAGTATGGAAATTTACTTAAAACATCAGTAGGTATCAAGTCTTATATGTCTAATATGGTTTTAATACATACTATGCGTTTAAAACGCTTAAAAACGCTTAAAATGGCGATTTTGAGCTATTTCCGGGTTCTTAAAGGGAAGCTGATATTTTTGCTATTCCAGAAGGCTTAAAATATTCTATTTATCATATTAGATCAGTAGAAAAAGGTTTGGGGTTAAAAGAACTTGTAAAACTCATTTTATAGTCCAAAAGGGCAAAACCGGCAATTCCCAAACCAAGCTTAGAACTCTAAGTTATACTCAGCCTAAAAATAAATAAAAATCTTTAAAAATCCCAAAATATTATATTACATCAGTGGGTAATAAGTTTGGTATTAAAAATTGGGTTTAGATAGGCTATATGCTAATTATGCGGTTTATTTACTTAAAAGCTTCTTAATTACGCTAATGAGCATAACTCTTAATCTAGACCTCAAACTGATGTCAAATTCTAGGGACAAGTTTATAAATCAGTAGAACTCTAAGTTATACTCAGCCTAAAAATAAATAAAAATCTTTAAAAATCCCAAAATATTATATTACATCAGTGGGTAATAAGTTTGGTATTAAAAATTGGGTTTAGATAGGCTATATGCTAATTATGCGGTTTATTTACTTAAAAGCTTCTTAATTACGCTAATGAGCATAACTCTTAATCTAGACCTCAAACTGATGTCAAATTCTAGGGACAAGTTTATAAATCAGTAGTGAAGGTTTCTATTCTTTCACTTTATCAAAAATCATGTTTTAAGGTCAAAAGGGCATAATAGTCAACATTTAAGCATTTAACGGAATCATGCATATGAATCGGATAACTAATGAACCAAGTTGTATAATCATAGAGGGTTATACTTTTAGGTAATTTGGTCCTAATAAAGCTCTAAGGCATTCCTAATTCATGCTTAAACAGGTCAGAACTGAAAGTCAAAGCATAAGTCAAACTATGCGACTTTCGGCCCCGAACCGAGCTTAAACTGAAAATTGTCGAGTCGAACATGTTTATACATGTTCTTATATTAATTACCAAGTTATATGAGTATCAAAACAGGTTTCATAGCTTACACATTAATAATTATGTGTTTATTCACAAAATAGCTTCCTGTTGACTTTTTGTAACCAAGTTTGACTCGACAATTGACCTAATTAAAGTGGGAATCAGAGGGAAACCTTTTTGAGGTTTAATGCCCACATAATTACCAACTCATAGGTACTTTCATATTGACAAATTACTGGAGCAATTAAGATTAATGACGAAGTCAAACCTTAATTACGACGGTTTGACTAAACGCTTATAAACTAAGCAAAACTGAATTAAAGGAGGTTAAGCATACTTACAATAGTCCTAAGCACAACTAATGATCACTAGGAAGGATGCTTGAGCTCCAGGAACCTCCAAGAAGAAAGTTGTGAAGTTTACAAGTGAATGAGCAATTGAAGATCACAACCTCATGGCCTTATATAGGTTTCTTGGATCAATTTGATCATGCCAAACAAGTCTAGGGAGGTTATGGGATCATTCCAAGTGTCCCTACACCCTTTAAAACCATCAAACAAGCTCCAGGTATGAAAACCCACGTTTCTAAGTCGGTTAAACCGGCTGTACAGACACCTGTGATGTTTTTCTGCATCTGGTAGTCCCAGGCGGCCCGCTTCAGGATATGTAAGGGTCTCACGCGGGCCGCATGGCCCTTCTGATCCGGTTACAAAGTTTCACTAATTGCAGTTTTGGTCCCTGGTCCTTCCAAACTTGATTTTAAGGACCCCAAGTCATAAACCAACTTTGTTTAGTCCCCGGTTATTCATACGTTCACCGAAAAGTCTTAAATTTCAATATTGACGCTTTTAACCCCTCGCATACTGTAACAACCCTCGTCAAAACTATTATTTATTATATTATTTCATCCAATAGGAAACCCCAATTAAGACACCCAAGTAATTCTGCACAAACCCTGAAAGTTTTAGAACAATCGGAATCAGGATCAGGACCCCTAAAACTCAAGGGGGTAAAACCTAGTTGACAATTATCTACTTAAAACGTTGTTGAAATTTAATTGGACCAAATTTATGACTCATCAGGTCTAGTCCCGTGGGGGGCAAGCCAAAGAATTATAGGTGTCCCTTACGGACCGTAAGGGCTCAGGCTTACGGACCGTAAGCAGGAGCAAATTCGTGTATAAATAGCAGACTTCGGGACTTGCTTCTGGACACTGGAACGACGAACAAAGTCGGAAATTAGACGGAGTTTTGCTCTGTTTACCACAATTAACACACACACACCTCGAAACACTGCCGCAATCAGGGTAACAACTCGATCGCTATTACGATTCAACGTCCGATCGATTGTAACTATCCAATGATTGTCCGGGTGCTGCTCAAATTGAGCTTATACTTTGTTATTCATCGTGATTTCGACTTGAATATTTGAGTGCTGTTCGAATTCGGACTATGCTCTGTTATTCGTTGCGAATCCGATTGAATTGTTAAGTATTGCACTTGTTAATCGTTGTGAGGGTTTAATCTCGTGAATTGTCGTAACTGCTGTATTAGTTACAACCCCGTTTGTGTGAATTGTTATTAGGATAATCAGTAGGCTAGACTCTGCCCAAATTGAATCAGCAATATATCAAGGCTTATCTGTAGACTAAACTTTGCCCGTAGAAATCTGCAATGTGAGTTCATTTCTCTTTTCTCACCGTTTGTGAGTCCATACTCTTTTATCACATTTTTATCACCTTTTTGTGATACAATTATATTACAAATGCTTTCTAAAAATCCTAAATGGTTACCAGTTATACTTACAGTGATTAAATTATTATATTTTATAAATAACTGCTGGTATGAGAAGTTTTATACATTATTTGATCTTCTTTACAATTAGCCAGAAAGTTAGCTAATAATAGCATGACCACAATTATAACTAATATTATCTTAACATTAAATTGTTAATAAATTTAATGTATAAGAATAAATCTAAATGGTGGATACCATAATAAAGTCAAGTATAATGTATTCTATTTGTAGTCAGGTTACTATATCATGATATTACAATTAGTGAATTGACATATTGGATAAATTATAATAGTTGATATAAAATGTCATTATTCTGGATTACATGATTTTGTGCCATAAATAATATATTTGGACAAAGTAATGTCATAGGACATCATCATGTCCAGCGTCACTAGTTGAAAGAATGATCAACAGTGATATGACCAGAGACACTAGTTGAGAGAATGATCAACAGTGTTATAATTAGAATCACTAGTTGAAAGAATGATCAACAGTGATATGACCGAAGACACTAGTTGAGAGAATGATCAACAGTGTTATAATTAGAATCACTAGTTGAAAGAATGATCAACAGTGATACAACCAGAGTCACTAGTTGAAAGAATGATCAACGGTGATATGACCCCGTCACAGGAATCGCCTAAAGTGAATAATAGTAAAGTATAGTTATTTGATAAATTCACTATTGAACGAAAGTAAGCCAATGAGTGATATTATTGCTGTTATATTGAAACCGCCATCATGTGACAAAATACTGATTGAGTAAGGTAAATACAAATAAATATAAAAACCTTAATACTGTAAGGTATAACAATATATTTTATAAAAATGGAATGATCTCACTCAGTATTTTCCACTGATAAAACCTTTTTCAAACATGTTTCAGGTAATTACCATAGATTGGAATAAAGGCTAGATACGGCACGGAAAGGCATTAAGAAGTGGTTTATTTTAATCAAATTAAGAAATATTGTTTTATAAAATAAAATTTATCTTTATTAAAGCTACCATTGTAAAACAGGGGTTTATCCCATTTAAATCAAATCCGGTGTTTTATAAACTCTGATATTTTTCCTAACTCACGGTCCTGATGAAAATTCCGCTGCAATGTTTTTTCAAAAATAATCACCGGTACCACTGGACTGCTCACGGCACCGATTCCGGCCAGATGGGGTCGGGTGTCGTGACACATACGAATATTGTCATAACTTTCTCATACTTAATCGAAACCTTGTGAAATTTTTTTCACACACTCTTGTGAGTATAATTTATCATTACAAAGCTTCGGGTCCGCTAAAAGATCACTCAGAGGTATACTTTAAACATGTTGACACATTTAGCCCCTGCAGTTTGTAATTCCTCACTTTCTTTCACAATTAGCTTCGTATGATCCATGATTTATTCGTTTAAGGGTATAAACATCTCGTAGGGTTATTAAAAGATATATTTATCTATTGTTGACATTTTGAACCCTTATATTCACATACTTTCTCTGTTTGTCAACTTTAGTCCCTCTAATTCAATCCTTTACACGTTTTAAGTTCATGACACGTGTCGATATGATATTGGACATGAATTTTCGAGGTGTTACAACATGTATGATGGATGATTCGTCTATCATCACATGAAGTCCTACCTATTTGGATTCTTACACAACATTGTGCCTTCTTGATGTAGTTTGTTCATTGTTTTGAAGCAAGATCATGTTCTTCCATCATTTAAAAGTTTAAAATGCTTTGTGGAAGAGGTAGATTCCTTACGGTTTTACAGAGAGAGGTAATAGGTTTTTTGAGTTTGAGAGAACTTTAGGTGTAGTTTGAAGTGTGTTATGGTATTTTGGGGTCTTGGTTCGATTTTTATAAAGTGTGGACGTAGTCTAGTTATTTATATAAGTGTATTAGGACATTTTTAACTTATATAAACATTAGGTTATGTGTTGTTTATTTTTATTACACTAGATATTGAATTTACATGCTAGATTATATAGTTTAGAAAAATAAATGTTTTAATAGTCCAAATAAACTATATAATTAATAGATAATACTTGTTTTTGATAAGTTCTGGTAAGTTTATCAAATTAGGGTTTTGTTGTGTTGTTTATCTTATATTGACATTTGAGATCGTCTATTAATTGTGTTTAGGTTGAAAGAGCACTTGGGTGTCCATTGATGTTAGTATTCACCACTTGACATACTTAGTAAGGTAGGGTTAAGATATAATAGGAAGTTTATTTGGGTAGTAAGCTCTAGAAAGAAATCTTAATCATCCATTTATTTAATCAAGGGCTAAAATTAAATGAGTGAAAATGAAGGAAAAAAAAAGAGGCGCATGGGTTTGTTTAGGGGCATTCTAGTTAATCCACGGCAATAGTTTCTCTCTCCTCCAATCCCCCCCCCCATTTTTTAAACGTTAATAACTCTTTCATACGACATTATTTTTTTTATAAAAATTGCACCAAAAAACGAGCGTTCTTTATCTTGAAAACGAGTATACTATTGCTTTTCGAAAAAAAATTTCGAAAACCCAGTTGCGTAAAACGCAATAGAAAAAACCCAGTTGCGTAAAACGCAACGAAAAATTAACCTAAAAAATGACATTTTTGTAAAACGCAATGCTCCAAAAACACAAAGAAATGTCTTATTTGTAAAACGCAATGGCCAGAAAACACAAAGAAATGTCTTATTTCTAAAACGCAATAGCCTAAAAACACAAAAGAAAGTGTACTTTCTAAAACGCAATGGACTGAAAACATATAAAAATATGTTTTACCTAAAACACAATGCACCAAAAACACAAACAATGTCTTATTTCTAAAACGCAATGGCCAGAAAACACTTAAAATGTCTGTTTTCTAAAGCGCAATGACTGAAAACACATAAAAATGTGTTTTACCTAAAACGCAATGCACCAAAAACATAAAGAAATTTCTTATTTATAAAACGTAATGGCCAGAAAACACTTAAAAATGTCTGATTTCTAAAATGCAATGGCCTAAAAAACAAAAGAAAGTGTTCTCTCTAAAACGCAATGGACGGAAAACACCTAAAAATGTGTTTTACCTAAAACGCAATGACTAAAAACACTTAAAAATGTGTTTTTTTCTAAAACGCAATGGCCAGAAAACACATAAAACTCTCTTATTTCTAAAACGCAATGGACACATAAAACTGTCTGATAATTGTCTGAACCAGCGAGTAGGAAATCAAAAATTGTGTGAATTGTATACGAGTTACTGTCTTCGAAATGAGCCAATTTCTGGAAAATTAAATTTTCTGATGCATTTTTATTAAAACAAATTAATCGGAAAAAAAAATCGACCCCAGCCAGGGGCTCTGCCCCTTGGACCCTGCTACCAGGGGCGCTGCCCCCGGACCTCCGCCAAGATCGTAAAACGCAATGACTAAATCAAAAACCTAGATCGTAAAAATGAAATTAAAGAATTTCTTACAAGGATCGAAGCCGATTTCTTCAACGATTGACGAAATTTGAATGATAGAAACACTTATCAGCGATGGAATCGAACGGTTCGAGTGATTATCTTCAAAATCACGGGGAAAAACGAGATTTTGAATGAAATTAAACTGAGTTTTCTTCAAAAAAAAAAAAAGCTGAATAACACGTTGATCGGGTGTTTGAATCATTGATTGGTGACGAAAATCGCACTATAATGTAGTGATTATTGAGATAGAAAGTGAAGAAATGGTTGAAGATGGTGGGTTTTGAAAATGGTGGATTTTGATGTTACTGGGAAGAAGAAAGGAAGAAGAAATGATAAGATTGACTAAAATACCCTTCCTCTTTATTTTAAATTTTGCCACATGTCCTAATTCTATTGCTTCCTAACCAAAAAAACTTTCTATTTGATCCTCACCCTAGAAATGTATTGTATAACCTAGTTAATGCCTAATTAAGTCTAATTGATCCACATATAATGATGCATGTAATTTACACCATATGGATAATGCCTAACTAAGTCTAAATGATCCACCATATGAACTGGCTAAACGAGGCTTGTTACAACTCAACATGTTCATTATATCATCGACAATTTAGTATATGTATTTTTCTAATAAATTATTATTGGCTTTTACATACCATACCTACAAATTTTATTTGCTAATTATATAATTTTTTTTACCAAATGTTGGTGGATACAGAGGAATTTGGATGTGTCCAAATGATGGCATGATGATTACTGGAAACCTTTTGTATACACAGTAAGCGTGTAGTCTGTGGATCATGGTGATGATGATGTTTCGGGGCCTGGAGTCACGTGACCTGTGAATATACATGCATGAGTGCATGACGGCCAAAATTTAATTATTCTTTTTTCTTTTATGAATATAAGATATTTTTATTATAATATATAACTATGGGATTTTTAATGCCATAACGTAAATGAAAAGGTAAGATGTTGGCCAAAGCATAATACAAAAATAAAGCCAAAAATAGATAATAAAAAACAATTTTTGTGGTGTATGCATGGTTTACTTGTTAACTAAAAACGATTTAATCACCTTTATTAATATAAATATAGTAGTAAACAGATTTGGCTTTATATCCAATTAAAGAAGATTAAATCTAACTATAATTAAGATTACAAATTTCCCCTTTTGTTAAGGCATGTTTAAAAAGAAAATTGGTTTAAATTTTAAAATTAATTTCATTTAAGGCATGTTTAAAAAGAAAATTGGTTTAAATTTTAGAATTAATTTCATTCATACCCTTACAAATTAAAAAAAAAATCATATACACCAAATCAAACCAAACCAAAACTAAAAATATCATATATGCCCTTACATAATAGTTAAAATATCAATTATACCCAATTTATTAAAAATAATCTAATAAATAATCATTTTACCCTTATTTTTTTAACTTCTAAGTTTTCATATATGCTTGTCTTTTAATTTTATATTTTTATTATAACACATTTTAAGCTTTAATTTATTTTTACTTATTTTTTATTTTTTCCCATAAACAATTGTATTCTCCATGTATATAATATTTAAGATAAATAAATTAAGCTACAAAAAAGTAAATATAATATTTAAAAATAAAGGTAAAATTGTCTTTTATTAAATTGTTTTTAGTGAATTGGGTATATATGATATTTCAACTACTTGTGTACTAGGTTATTCCCCGTGAACTTCACGGGGTTGGACTATTTAAAATATGTATACAACAAACGTAAAATTATTTAAAATGTACTATATGTAAGGAAATAAGTATATTATAAATTAAAAAAAATACTAATTATATATATTTGCCTCTTTAAAGTCAACTATTTTACAATTTAAGATTTTGACATTGGATGCTGAATTTTAGGATTTTTAAACATATGATATTCTAAATAAAGCAAATGGACTGGGAGACTTGAAGATGTATGATCCCAAATCATATGTGGACACGTGTTAGAGGGACTACACCACTCCAAGCTGGCAATCTTGTCACCGAAAACATCCAGAAAGTTCTAGAAGATTCTGGAAGGGGGACACCTGGCGACAAGAAGACGTTCTCAGCAGACAAAAAGGACGACATGTGGCACCAATGGCAGGACGAAAATACCAATCGCAGGATCTCCATGGGACAGACCGACGGCCGGTATAAAAGGATGCTGAGCTGGAGCGAATAACCATGTGTCACGTTACCTCCAGGCCTGAACACGGCAGAGGGGACATAATAGATATTCCTCCTGGTCGGACAGCTGGCAAACAACAGCTAGCTGGCAACCTTCTTCCTTCACACTCCTCCGGCTATAAATAGAAGACTCGACCTCCAGGTTTAAGGATCTGATTTCTTACTCACTCACTCTATACACACACTTATCCTCAAAGCGATTACTTATTCTCACGCCGGAGGGTGGTTACAAGGAGAACCCTCATCTTCTCCTCCTTTTAGCGAGTCACCGATGTTGCTCGTTTTGCAGGATAGTTTGGAAGTATCAGTCATTCGTCGAGTGAAGAACAGAGGTTAAACCATCTTGTACGAGACGACCCAGCTAAATAGTTCTGTACTATATAGTATTTCTTCAACAATGATGACTACTAGATTAAATACATATCTCTATCTCTAATAAAAGAACTAGGTTTTGCCATGTGTCAACACCACAACACCTCTCCATTCTCTCTCTCCTACTTGTCACTCCCACATTCATCTTGTCCATGTGTCTTCTCCTCATTTTTCCGGTTATTATTTTTTTTAACAATTGCTAAAGTCAAAGACCATTGATTGAGAATAGGCAGGTAGACTTGTGGACAAAAAGTCTGAATTTTGACCATCTGTAACTCATCACGTGAGTTTGGAAAGAAACAAATCTCATTTCAAATTTCAAATTTCAAATTTCAAATTCATCTCTCTTTCTTCATTATCATCTGCTCTCTTCCCAATTCACACACCATGAAAGTGTCGAAGATCAGGATGCCAATTTCAGGAAGATGAAGACATCGCTCTCACCATCGCACTTCGCGTCCGTAATCTCTCACCCCATCACCAGAATCTTTTATTTTCTCTGTGGTTTTTTTTCGATCCATCACCAAATCCCTCTCTCTCTAAAAATTTGTTCCGATCTCATCTGTTTCTATCTTCAGTGTCCATTATTGTTGGTGGTAGTGATGGTGGTTTGTGGTCTCTGGTCCTCGGTGTTAACAACAACGGCCAGGGTTTTCAAGGGAGATGTCAACGACGTTTGTTCTAGTTAGGGGTCTGAAGATCGACAACTTGTGGGGTGCTTAGATGACAGAGATGGTGGTTGGACAATGAATTTTATTCAATAATTTCAAATCTGAGTTTCCGTGTTATCCTCCATTCATTGTAAGTACTAACCCTAACTTTTTGTTTTCTATATATGCCATTTAATGTGTCTTCATTAATCATAACAGAGGTATGTTTATCTCTTATAATCTTTGTTGTTTTTGTTCTGTGAGGGTTAGGGTTTTGATCGATGAATATGGTTTTCTTTTACCTTCACAAATTCAATGTAAACAGCTTCAATCGGCACCACTATATTTGTTAATTTACCTTTTGTTATATTTTTTTGTTTACTTTTATTCTTAGGGTTTGTTGAATATTTGTTCTAGGTTTCGTGTTTGGCTGAATTCAAGAAGTTGGAGAGACTAGACCTCACCTTCAATAATCTGTTGTCACACAAGGTAATTTATAATCGATTTATTGAAAAGCTTGCTCTTGGTCACCGTCAAAAGTTCAGTAATTTTTTTTTACTATTCATCACCACTTATAGTTAATATGTATGTATAATAATAGGTTGAAGGAGCTGTGTTGGAAGATGGACGTACTTGCAGCATTTGGGACAAATTTGCACATGCAGGTAATAATAATACGGCATCGTTTTCGTTCAGCTGTTTAGTTGGAACTTGTAGTCGACTCATTCAGGTGTTTGGATGTGTGTTTTCGGTTTGAAGTATAATTTACTAATGAGTTGTCCTCAATGGGACATTATGGTGTTAACTGGTGTGCTCACAACCAACCAAAAGCTAGGAGTTGTTCAAAACTTTTTTACTAATGTTTTGGATCCAAAAAATGGCCTTTAGCTATTTGTGTTGGGTTTGGATTGACGACCACCCCGTTTTCCACCCACCAAACCATTTAAATTCAGAAAACAGATATTGAACACTGAAACTTTTTTATACATTTTTTAAAACATGTTGACCCGCCTGCTTATGTAACCCGTTTAGATACCTAGGCTACACATGTCCCGTTTGGGTTACCAGCATTGTAAGCAAATCTGGATTACGATTCAGCAACTTGATGTGAGTAACTGCTCATGATGCTCAAAATTTAAACCCTCAGAGCAATTTCGAGAGCGAATACTCTGATCTTGATAGCGATTTTAGTGATGTAAGTCATGCTTTCGTTTATTTGTTTATAACTTACGATGTATGTTCATATAGGAAGGAAGGGTGTGCATCACGAGTTCTTAATCTATATCTTTGCATAAACGTATAGACAGGAAGGGTGTGCATCACGAGTTCTTTGATACGATGTGCTTTATAGACAATTTTTCTTACTTTTCTATTTGTTTCTTACCGGAAGAAATTATACATTTGGGAAAAGATTGATTTGTTAACAGAAAATTTGTGCTTTTGTTGTTGTTAACCAGTTAACCAACTGACATAAATAATTCTATTTTATTTTGTAAGCATAGTGATTGTGTGTAAGTATGATTCTATATGGATTTAGTCTCTGTGCTCAGTTAGGGTTAGGAAAAGAATTTATGTTGTTATTTGCGTGTTCTGATAGTAGAGTAGACATTTTGACAGTATGTGAATATTTAATTATTAGTTTAGAATATTGAATTACTGAATTAGTACTGTACTCTTACTTCATTAGAGATAAAAGAAGTGGCCAAGGCATTAGCTGTTTAATGTTCTTATGTTGAATTGTTATTGGAACTGGCAAACTGCTGCTATTTGAATCTATATCAGCTGAAGTTCATATTGTTTCTTTTCTTCTATTTTTTACTATTCGTTTTTATGAAGATACAGGTGCAAGCAATTCGCGGACTTCCTTTTTTCTGCAAGGATACACTAGAACACATTCCTAAGATTGTTGACAATCTTGCTCAACTTCTCATAGCTGGTAAAATACATATTTTTTGTTTTAAAGTTCGCTTTTCAATAGCTGATGTATGACATGCGCACACATATACAGATACATATATACATACATGTTTATTTCGTTGGAGTGGGATCAAACAAGAAGAACTTAGCTTCTAAGAATCCTTTTTATGTTATCCTTTCTTTATATATAATATTTTTATTTTATCGCCTGAGTCGTTCGTAACGAGCATAGTCCGTGACTAGCGTCGAGTCCGTAACGTGTCATAAATATATAATATTTTTATTTTATCGTCCAAGTCGTTCGTAACGAGCGTACGTCCGTAACTTGCATCGAGAGTCCGTAACAAGTCGTAAATATATAATATTTTTATTTTATCGTCCAAGTTGTCCGTAATGAGCGTACGTCCGTAACTAGCGTTGAGTCCGTAACCAGTCGTAAATATATAATATTTTTATTTTACCGTCTAAGTCGTCCGTAACTAGCGTCGTCCGAGTCGTAAATATATAATATTTTTATTTTAACTAACGAGTCATAAATATAATATTTTAAAGGGAATTTTATTATAAAAATATATAATATTTTTATTTTAACCCTAAAAATGTAGGTGATTGGCTTCGAAAGTTGTTAATCTCATGAATCTGACCATATAATTACATTTTCACATGTTACTTCTGATTCTGGTCATGCTTATAGGCCTTTTATAATTGTGAGGACTGTTAGAATTTTAAAGTGCTTTACTCCAAATTCCATTATTTGAAATGAGTATCACTTTTAACTACAATTTGAGTGTGGAATGACTGTACAAAAACACTTGGTATTTGTATTGTTTGATTAAGTTTAAAAAAATACTTACTTACTGTTATTGTTACTCTAAAGTAGTGAAAGTTCGATAAAGGTTTCTGGAATCAGTTCCATATCTTGGTTTTGGAGGTCGCCACCATGAACTCTGAATCCACCTCCGACATGCTGCTGCAGTACGTAGTTCTCCGACGAGATCTGGTTGACACGTGGTCGTTAGGTAGCGTTATTACTCAAGGATTTTATGGAACACGTGTGATAATGAAGATTTTATGGTCAAACAAGTTAAAGCAGATATGATCACTGCAAAGGAACTGCCGAAGCAGTCCCCAGGCTTCAAATCGAATAATTGGGCTACTTCGAAGGGCAACATGTTTGTGCGGCGTGCAATTATTGGCAAAATACCAACAGCTGACGCACTGGCAAAGCAAGGTGTAATATGGCGCTTTATTTGTATTTTATTTGTGCACTTATGATTCTTGAGCCCGGGTTGCACCCATGGCACTTTATGCACTTTATAGATATAGATTTCTTTTAACGCAAGGACTTTTATAGATATAGATTTTTTTTAACGCAACCCATAACCTGTCAAAACAGGTCATTTAAAAGGTCTCGACTTGGTTCAACTCAGAATGGTCCATTTTAAAAAGTATAAATTTGGTTCGTCTCGCACAAATTCTGGTTAGAATTAGTCTTTTATAAAAAATAAGTGACAATTTGGTTCGGGTGAAACTGGGTTCAAGCAAAACGAGTTATTTCAAAGAAGTATCAATTTGGTTTGTGTCAAACTGTGTTCATGTCAAAATATACCATTCTTAAAAAAGTGTAAATTTGGTTCGGATCGAAAAATGTTGTCATCATTATAATTTTAAAAACAGTATTGTCCACATCAATTTCTGTTCAACAACAGTTATTTGTCCACATCATATAAAAAATTCTTTTGTAAATATAATTTTTTTACCATTGTTTAATTGAATTTTTTAGCAAAGTTTGAATCAAGTTAAAAATGTCAAATCTTTTAAGCAAGTACCTTAAAAGTTACTTTATATTTTCATCTCGTCAAAATCGTATGAAAATCATCATTCATGATAATATTGTGTGGCAAATAGGGGATGTTTATGGATTAAGGCTTGACCATTTTTATTTCAACTATAACTTTCCATTCAAAACAATATAACAATATAAATTAATTTTTTCTGCCCGGGAAGTTCCCGGGGTATAACCTAGTTTAGTCTTATAAAATAAGATGATTGAAGGTATTTAAAGTCGTGCAGAGTGGTAGGCTATGAATTCTTAAAGTGAACCATAATATGTTATATTGTAGTAATATAAAAAGTACTAAACCAACTTATTATTATTATTAGGGTAAGGTAAAATAAAAAAAAATGTCACCATTTTATATTTACATTGCGATATTTTGAGAAGCAGGTGTGCCCTTCAAAAAAACCCCAATTATAAATAATAACTTAATTGACATGAGCTGTGGTTTTGACCCGATGTCTTGCATAGTTTTTGTTAGTAACAAGCATGTCAAAAGCCAATGATGTCTAAATCAAGTGGTGGAAGGCTTGTATTTCTCTTGAGAGATGCAACTTCAACTTTCATTTGGTGCAGACATGGTTGTAAAAGTCGCTAGGCGCTCCCTAGTCGGTCGACCGCGGAGTTGAGAGAACTAGACAAAGGCGGAGAGTACTCGGGGAGTACTCGGACATGTTAAATTATAAAGAAATTAGTTTTCAGAAATTAAATATATGTCTAATAACATAAATTTACTAATATTTATAACAAAATACATGAAAAAGATATTCATTATTTAATATGATAGTCATATAAATTATGTTTTATTATTTTTTAAGTCAAACTCGGCCCAAATTGACCTACTAGATCCGATTTTGGCCAAGTTTGACTGCGTTTGATGGATTCCGAGTAATTAGGCGGAGTTAGAGAAAGTCGTCTCGGCAGCCTACCTTGTAGCGACTACTCGGAGAGTACTCGGCCTCGGAAACCTTGTTTTACAACCATGGGTGCAGAGTGAGGCACTGGGTTGGATCCTTGAGCCAAACGGGTTTTACAGGTAATTTCACCGTCGTGCCTACGGGCGGGTGGGTTACCAGGTTTTCCCCGGAATTGGTGGTGGACTCTGGTTACTCTCTGAGTACTCCGTTTGTCCAGTAAGTGCCCAAAGAGTGCTCAGGATTGATTCTGTTGACCGTTAAAAAAAACAAATAGTTCAAAACTCAAAAGTATATATAATTCGACAGAAAAAAAAAAATTAGCTATGAATAATTATGTTTGGAGGATTGACTGTCAATAGGCATTGGTGTCACGTGGGTTTTGGGTTGGATACCGACAAAGCAATTATGGTGCTAAACCGGTAAACTTTAAAATTTGGGTTAAATGTGAAGTAAATAATATAAATCCTCACGTGGTATGGCAGGATAAAAAATGCTAGTTTTTGTTTATATATTTCAAATAGAGTAAATTACGTTTTTGGTCCCTGTGGTTATCACTTTTACTATATTAATTCAAAATAAGAATTTTTAACATATTTGCCTCTATGGTCTCTATAACTAACCATTTTGACCCCTAAGTCTAGAGATCATGAGGGCAAAATGGTTAGTTATAGAGACCATGAGGGGTAAAATGGTTAGACTTAGGGGCTAAAATGGTTAGTTATAGAGACTATGGGGTAGATATGTTAAAAATTCTTATGTTGGGTTAATATAGTAAAAGTGATATAACCACAGGGGCCAAAAACGTAATTTACTCTTCTAAATAAAAGGTGGGCTTTTTTTCACCACTGTTTTTGTTTATTTGAAGTTTCAATTCTCACCCGATTTTACTGTGAAGTCGTAATCCCTCACCCGACTTCATCTACACGATACACATTGAACACAAGTTACAAAATATATGTGGGTCAAAATGAACTATCTATTAAGGGTATCAATCATGGTGGTTAGCAAGCATTCTTACTTTGTAACATCCTATCCTATAAAGAATTAGACGAAAAAAGGTACGATCACATGTTAAAAGTAAAAAAGACACGGGCGTCTTTCCCTTGTACTATATATATGTTCAGTTGTTTTCGAGTTTATTGTTTGACTCACTTAATCAAGAAAAATTATAATTGAAGGCCTGGTTTTAAGTTATTTTGTTAATTTCTTTTATTAATTGACTAGCTTACAACCCCGTGTATTACACGGGTTAAATGACGAAAAAATGTAAATTATAAACTTGTATATAATCCTTATTAATGAAATGACTTATTTAGATAAAATAGTAAAACAAAAGAACAGTTATATTTTCGCTATTCAAAATAATTTTCTAAGTTTTCACTTCTCTTTTGAGATACTACAGTCCATTTTATTATGTCTTAAAAAGAAGTAACACTAAAAAATAAAAAAACAATGATCATAAAATTGTAAGTATTTTAAAAATAAAATTATAAGTTATGAGGTTATGGTAAATGAATTGTAATTAAATTCTACTATGTATATTAATGATATAATAAATATTTTGATATAAATACTATTTTTAGATATATGGATCATGAGACAAGATACGAATATCATCATTATATAGAAAATATTACATCTTAAAAAAATCATACAAAAAATAGAGTATACGTTTAAAAAAGCAGGACTAAAGTTTTTAAAACTATAAATTTGACCGTCTACAACAACTTTTTTAATTAGTAGTTGACATTTAAATATTCAAATTAAAATTTTTATAATATTATATAATGTCTTTATTTAGCATGATGATAATGTCTTTAGTTGCATAATATGATTGAAATTAAGTTTAATATTTAAAACTCAATGTTATTAGGAAGTTGGACCATTTTTTAAGATGAAAAACAGATTGATAGTATCATAAATTTAAAATTGGAAAAAAATATTGAACACGTATATTACATGGCTTAAGTAAATATAATGTTATATACTTAGTAGCAAAAAACAATATATGTCTTTTAAAAACCATTTAGTGTTCGCTTTAAAGATTACTTGGTACTTTATTTAGATATAATTCGCTTGTATTACATCTTAAAAAACTCATACTAAAAATAAAGTATACGTTTAAAAAAACAGGACTAAAGTTTTTTAAACTATAAATTTGACCGTCTACAACAACTTTTTTAATTAGTAGTTGACATTTAAATATTCAAATTAAAATTTTTATAATATTATATAATGTCTTTATTTAGCATGATGATAATGTCTTTAGTTGCGTAATATGATTGAAATTAAGTTTAATATTTAAAACTCAATGTTATTAGGAAGTTGGACCATTTTTTTAATATGAAAAACAGATTGATAGTATCATAAATTTAAAATTGGAAAAAAATATTGAACACGTATATTACACGGCTTAAGTAAATATAATGTTATATACTTAGTAGCAAAAAAAATATGTCTTTTAAAAACCATTTAGTGTTCGCTTTAAAGATAACTTGGTACTTTATTTAGATATAATCCGCTTGTAATTTTAGTCTTCTAAGTTATATACTATAAGTACTTGTACATGTGATTTGATACTTTATTAGTAATTATTGTTTATATCCAAATAATATATTTTATCTTAACAAATATATTTGGTTAGGGTAAAATGAAAATTTCGACAAGTAGTGAGAACTTAGAGAACTTGGCCTTACAAAAGGTTTTTAAAATTTTTTACAGGGGGTGTGAATGAGCGGTTAGAGACTCAGGACGTTAAACTTTTTGATTTTAGATTCAAGTGATTAAAACCACTAAAACATAGGGACTCAAAAAGTAATTTACTATTAATTAAATTTGAAATTATACGTTTGATCTCTAACTACATTAAATAATATTATACTTATTATATTATTTGATACATTTATATTTGTTATAGATAATTATTAATTAAATTTGAATTTATACGTTTATCTCTAACTATATTAATTAATATTATATTATATTTTGTGTATAAAAATTAATATGTAATCTATACTATATAATAAAAGAAACCAATATGTGGACACATGTCATTCATTGGAGCCATCTAATATAGATAATTAATATTAATTAAAAGATAATTATAAAATTAAATTTAAACATCTAAAATATAAATTAAATAATAATCAATTCCAAACAAACCCTTTGGAATCCGAAGAATTGGATGTATTTAGGTAATTAAAATATTATATTAAGAAAAAACAAAAATCTATATCTATACTACTATATAATAAAAAAAACCAATATAGGGACACATGTCATTCATTGCAGCCATCTATTATAGATAATTAGTATTAATTAAAAGATAATTATAAAATTAAATTTAAACAATTCGTATAGGAGATAATATAATCTTTTGAAATATTTATTAGATTTCAAAACTATTTATCTTGACATTAACAAAAGACGTACACTAAATATAAATTAATATAATGTAAAAAGTTAAATGACATTTTAGACCCTGTGATTTGGGTCATTTTGTCAGTTTAGTCCAAAAGTTTTATAATACATAGGATTTATAAAGATATAACAAAATATAACTTTTTATTGATTGGTATATAAAATTACATGTGTTCAACCCATACAATACATGAGGTTCTTAAAAACGTAACTTTTTTCATTATTTAATATATAGAATTAAATTTACTCAACCCGTACAATACACGAGGTTCTTAAAGATATAACTATTTTATTATTTAATATATAAAATTATATTTATTCAACCCATGTAATAAACGAGATTTTTAAAGATATATTTTTTATTATTTGGTATATAAAATTACATTTATTCAGCCCATGTAATAAACGATGTTTTTAAAGATATATATTTTTTATTATTTGATATATAAAATTACATTTATTCAACCCGTGTATTACACGGGGTTCTAACCTAGTACTATTATTAAAAGGGAGGAGGCACCAGAGAGTGACACGTGTATAAAAAGATTTTTATTTATTAGTATAGGAAGATTAACAAACAAGCTATGTTACATATAGTTATGATAAAAGCAAATATTTATAACAAAATGAATTTAATTTATGTGTAAATTTATATGTAGTTGTATTTTAAAAAGTTTACACATACACATATCTACAAATAAATCTAAAAGTAATTGCAGGGAACTAGTAGGATTCCTCGCTCGTTGCGAGGACATTTGCTCAACATTGGTTCTGTTCATTACAATACTGGCATGATGATTGGACTCAATGTAACAACTGAAAGAAAAATACGCTAGAAGATAAAGATACGTGTTTACATAGATAGAAAACAATAAAAACAAATGCCGATATATGTTTCCAATCCCGAAAAGAAAGTAATTAACAAATTAATTTAAAAAAGTAATTAACTAACTTATTAATAACAAAGCCCAACATATCTAACAAGATTAATTAAACAAACCATTAAAAACTAATCCCAACATATTATTGGGCCTAAGTGGTTAGCAAAAAAATATGAGAAAAAGTGAAAAACCTACACCGTGCACACATGACCACTCCACCAACAATGGTTTTCTATTTTATTTTGCGTCAAATTGTATGTATCCTAAGGGGATACGGTGTGGGACGCGGCAATCAACGGCAAACGAGTTTGCCGAGCGGCAAACACCGCCGCCGACAAACATGGGACGCGGCAAAAGTTGACAATCGGTAACCCTTTGCCGACTCGGGAAAACGAAATGGAAAAAGGGGGGGCCACCTCCAACGGTAATATTACCGTTTAAAAAAAAATTTAAAAATTAAACTATATATATATCACAATAAATCATTTAACCATATACCTTCAAGTTTATACTCATACAAACCAAAAAATACCACCAATTCCTTCTAAAAGTTTACCATACAAAATGGCGGATGAACTCACGTTATGGTTCCCACCCATGAGTAGCGACGATTCATCCGATAGTAGCATTCTTTTTTTTCAAGATCTCATCGAAGAAGCCGAACTTCAAGATACCGGCACATCTAACCGAAGGAGATATATTGAACGTCAACGTGAGGAGGGGCATGAGACACTCATGGCGGATTATTTTGTCGAAGACCCGAAGTACAACGAAGATATCTTTCGGCATAGGTTCCGTATGTCGAAACGTTTGTTTCTAAAAATTGTGTCCGATGTGGAAGAGAACGACCCGTGGTTTGTAGAGGCCCCCGATGCGCGAGGTAGGAAGGGCTTTACGCCCTTGCAAAAGGTGACATCGGCTATTAAACAGCTCGCAACTGGAAACACTCCAGACGAGAACGACGAGTACTTGCATATGGCCGAAAGAACTTCCCGCGAGTGCCTAGAATATTTTTGTGACACGGTTTGCAAAATATATGGTCCAGAGTTCTTACGTAGACCGACAAGCCACGACATGGCACTTTTATACCAAGCTCATGAGGAAAAACATCACCTTCCAGGTATGTTCGGTAGCCTTGATTGCACCCATTTCGTTTGGCGTTTTTGTCCGACAGAGTATCGAGGCCAATATATGCGAGGAGATCATAGATACCCGACTATTATGCTCGAAGCGGTTGCTTCTCAAGACTTATGGTTTTGGCATGCTTTTGCCGGTCCACCCGGTTCTCAAAACGATATCAATGTTCTACAACAATCTCCGTTATTTTTAACGGAACGAAATGGAACCGCGCCAAAATGTCCATTTTACGTTAACAACCATTTATACAAACGTGGTTATTTGCTCGTGGATGGAATCTACCCTTCGTGGTCCGTGTTTGTGAAGTCGATCCCTTACCCTCACGAAGTAAACGAAAAGAAATTCAAGAGGCAACATGAGGCGGCAAGAAAAGACGTCGAACGGGCTTTTGGTGTTTTGAAGGGGAAATGGGGTGTATTGAGTCGATCGATGCGAGCAAGATCGGTTAAAAAAATTAGGAATGTCGTGTACACGTGTATTATTTTACACAACATGATTTTGAAAGACGATGGAAAGGCGATAGCACCGGTGCACATTCGGGATCCTCCGGTCGAGCCGGCTCTAGACGATACGGTGCTGGGCGAGTTGTTGAATGAAGACACCCATTGGAGACTCAAACACGATCTCATAGATCATCTCGCAAGTCAAGATTTACCCCATCTTTTGGCCGATTCCGACGAAGACTAGTTTAAATTGTTTCATGCTAATGTAATTTTATTGTTTTTTAATTTAGTGTAACTTTGATGTTTTTAATTTAATTTATGAAACTTTATTGTTTTTTAATTTAATGTATATATCCTAAATTTATTTATATTAAATAAATTATTGCAAAAAAAAAATAATAATAAAAGTTTACCACTTCAGCAAGTGTTTAAACCATTGCCAACACTTTTCAGCAAAGTTTAAACACTTTTGCCTAATTGACATGGCGCGCTCTGATTGGTCGGTTTTTTGGTTTGCCACTTTAAAGTGTTTAACCACTCCTTATACCCTAAAAACAAGTTGAGGAAAAAATTAACAAAAAGGCCATCACCCCTTTGAACCAATCAGAGAGGGACGACTCATGTTAGCATACATCCACTATTCATCAAAGGTTTGTTTTCAGTATAGAGATATGATAGATGAATTATTGAAGAGATAACTCATTTAATATCTCACATTCTATATGCTTTGCATAAGTCAAAATTAATTTGATTGGTTTGTTGCAAGTTATGACGAGTTCTTGCTGTTGCTCACAACCTTTAGAGTTCCTCAAACACTTATGAATATTTTCTATTACAGTTTTAAATTGATCAACTTGTTTACTTTTAACTACCTTTTCGAGATTTGCCCTATTGATATACTTGGCTTTTTGCAAATAAGCTCTTATATAAATAAATATCTTGAAATTTCTCCTTCCAAACCCAATAGAATAGAGTAATAGACGATTGTTGGAAATAGAACGTTAAAGACGCCATGGTTTCAATACAGGTTGGCACTTCGAGTGTGTTATTGAGATTTAAAGATATGTAACATACGATCCCTCCTATCAACCGATATTGTTTGTTTGACTTAGTAAGAGCTCACGAATTTGTTTTTATTTTGCCTGAGGCATGTGTTGCTCTTAGTTAAGCACGCCTAATCGTGGAGTTTATCTCTTATCCACAACTAAAACACCCCAAATGCGTTGGTGATATTCAAGACGGGCATATCATTACAACTCAATATATCTCATAAGGACAAGACATAATAGAACGATACAATATATGTCTAAGGTTTCGATAAAACCTAAAAATTAGCTAAATACATAAACGAGTAGAAAATTGTTAATTATGTATTTAATATTTTTGTAAAGAAACTTATAGTATTAGATATACACTATAGTATTTTTCTAAATATTATTTATTTAACTACATATTATAAACTAAATAATTTATTTTAAGAAGTAAAAACATGATAAAATTGGGGTGAATACGGTCTTGTTTAAAACCGGAAAGTAATTATAGTTTCTAAGTGAGAATGCCAATCTAGGTAATAAGTGAGAACACCACAAAAAACAAACATGCAATTTTGGAAAGTATTTTTATTCCGGTTTAGATCTTGTTTAAAGTCAAACCGGTTTCAAATGTAAACAAAGACCATGAAATGCATGCTTCCTCAATTCGATTTATCTACATTTGTTGGCGACCGAAAGAAAAATGGAACGAAATTAACTCCTTTAACAGCTAGCCACAAAACAAAAACGATAATATAAAGGGTTGTAATGCACTACCTTCTTTCCGGGGCCTACACTACATTTTGCCCAAACTTTGAACTTTGAAATTTGAATCCTAATAAATCTTTTGACTTTCGTTGAAAGTCAAAAAAAAAAAATTAATAACAGCATTGTTGAAAGTCAAATGAAGCCACTTTCGACAGGTGGGGATGACGGAATTTTAATGTGCAACACACTGCCGAATGATATATGATTCGACAATCCTACCTTCTATTTCAATAGTTTATATTTGTTCACATTTGAGTCTATAGATGATACACATTATAAGGCTAAAGTAAGTAGATCATACAACCAAAATCGGTAAAAAGACCATTTTCAGACGCAAATACCATCAAATCATAAGGACTCCTTTAAGAAACAAATTTAGCATTCCCAATCTTTGTTATGCACCCTAAACAAAAACAGCCTAAGAATATACAAATTTAAGAAACAAACAATAAAACCCTACACTTTCTAAAACAATTCCAGACACTGCTATTTGCCCAAAAAAAAAAAAAAAAAAAAAAAAAAAAACACACGAAACAACTCCCTCTCTTCAGTTCTTAACCCCTGGCAGATAGCACATCTAGACCATTAGAAGTGCCTCCTTCAGGTATATAAACCTTGGTCACGTTCTTGTTTTGATTATTATTAACTTCATGTCTCTGCTGGAGATCTGATATGTAACGGTCCCTATCGCCCACCTGATGAAGATGCAGCAATGCCAGCATGCTCACTGCAAACAGAGCAGCATTCCCTAGCACACCACCCAGATGATCAACTTGCAACGACTTTTTTGCAAAGTTGAAGCTGGAGATGACAACTTTGACTAGAATGTTTGACCTCTCATACGTTTCTGTTGACGTGTAACCACCATTCTCAGGTTGGACAAATTTAGCATGATTCTGTACTTCACCAACAAAAGCTCGTGCTTCTTCAATAACTTTGTACTTCTTACCATGGTGATCAGCCAATCTCAATGCAAGCACGATTCGACTTTGTTCCAACCGAGCAATTGCAGCATCCCTCTCTGCTCGTTGCTGTGTTTGCACAGTCTGTGTTTTAGGAACAAAGAAATGAGATGTCATGTCATGTTTTGAATAGATACACTACATTCCAAAACAATAATAGGTGATCTTACACATTGCAGATGATCAATTGTAGAAGACAACTGCCAGAAGATGTTAGAAACTTACATGCACATCAACGACTCCTAGACAGCTAAAAATGTCATTAAGACTAAACAAAGGATCAACAACAAGCAACCAGATTCTTTTCTGTTGCGGACTTTCCACGAGTTCACTTCTAACAGTTGATAAAATAAGCTGGTTTTGGTTCTCAATTTTTTTTTTTAGCTTTTTACAAGTTATCCCCAGTTAAGTGTTATGTATGAACTATGAACTTCTACTCCCAACAAGATAAATAAAAGCAGGTCCCAACATGGCTGCCTCAATATTTTCACAAATCCTAGAAGTTGCAGTGCCTCCGTTAACACCCAAGACTGTTTAGTAATGCATTATAATGCCTGTTAAGACTAACAGAATGTATTGACAAACACTTGATACATTAAGATGCTCAGGAGATAACAGCTTCTCAATCCTAGCTCCAAAACTGACAAGCATTCTGGGAATCGTTATCCTTATGACTAGGTATCTTGGTTTAAAAAAGTGCGCCATAGGCGCCCCTAGGCGCAAGGCGACCTAAGGCGCACAATGTAAAAAAGGCGCAAGCGAGGTACGCTTTTTAGGGTATAAATTGACCTGAGGCGCAGGTGAGGCGTGCGCCTTTTGTACATGGCTTGTTTTTGTGCAGCTGAGTGTTGTACAACAGGCTTTTTATGTTGTACATTTATGTTTTCTTTTTTCATTTTAAAACATAAATAATAGCTAAATCATAGGTAGGGGATGCAAAAAAGTTTTTAGTAAAAACCTATGGGATATATAAAATAAATTATATAAACGCTTTGCGCCTTGCATACGAAAAGCTTACCGCTTTTGCTCTTCGGTTTTAGACCTCGTCGCCTTTATGCACTTCGCACTTTTTTAAACCAAGCTAGGTATTTGATGTGACCCAGATAAAAAAGTACAATCAAATCGTACATAGCTCTATTATCGAAATGGTGGTGGACATTCAAATCCGAGCCATCAAATCTTTGGGTATATTGCATTGAAGCCAACCATCACAGGTTGAGAAATCGGAAGAATATTCCGTTAAAGAAACACATAACTGGCCCGTGGTTAAACATTTTAAATATTGCAGCGGATCTGGAAGGTTTAAACTTTGACATGGTAGGTTCGTAGGCATGCTCAAAAGCGAGGTGGGCAATGAAGAGAACACTTATTTTTGGCTAGGTGTTTGGATAGATCGGAGACCTCTTACAGATGTATTTCCGGAATTGAATCTTGAAGTCGTAAAGCCGATCGGGTTCAAACCTCGGTTCTGAGTCCGCAAGCTAGATGGAACCAGAGGACCGAGCCATTTAACCCAAGGGTGTTAAGGGATTTGCAAGGTTGTGAAGAACTGATCTCAAAATTGGAGGATTTTGAAGGGCCAAATAAAAAGGTCATGGATGGTGATACGCCTGGTTCATTTTCGGTTCAATGGTGAAAAAAGAATATTAAAAATCATAATCAAGCAAGAAAAGTACGTGCATAAATGACTGAAATGGCTCCCGTTAAAAGTCAACTTCTTCAGCTAGCGAGCAGCAATAAATCGGCTTCCAACAAAGGAGGCGTTGTCAAGAAGATGTGTAAAAATTAAAAACTTTGTGTTCTATGTGGCGAAATCGACAAAACAATGGATCAACTTTTTGGTCCCTGCCGATTCACATGTAAAATCTGGGGTAAATTGATCTCCCTGATCAGTGGTCTCTAGTGCTAGGGGATAAGAAATTAGCTCAAGCAATTATCGCGACAATTATGATGTGTATTTGGAAAGGATGAAACCGGAAGTTATTTCAAAACAAGAATCAAGACCAGGAATATAATTTTAGTAGAGATAAAGGCCCAGACGTTCTTGTGGATCAAATATAGAGGGAAAGCGTTACAATTAGAGTGATGGTGTACTTTCAGTTTTTAGTATATTAACTTGTATGTTGCTTTTCTAGCTCACTGCCAGTTTTATGAAATGGTACCATTAAAAAAAAAGATATATGTCAACTCTCATATGATTAACATTCAAACATATCAAATCAATTCCTCAAATTAACAAGCATAATAGAATCGTTGTCCTAATCTCTATTTGTATTAGTCCCAACTATAAATATCATTTAAATAAAAATAATAATACTAATCATCTAATCCTAACCGATAAGATAAATACTAATTACTTATCTAGTAAATTTCTATGAAGAATTATCCAGTAAAATATAAAATACGCATGGGTCTATAACTATTTTTAAAAGATAAGAAGTCTAGGGCAGAAATGCAGATTTAAGCATTGCACAAATAAGGTTTGCTTTCAGTAATCACATTCACAAAAAAAGAAACATAAGCTAGTTCTTTAACAGATGCGTTCCCCAAATGCAAACCTAGTGACTTCTTTAGCATGAAGCTCACAAACTAGGAAATGACACAATGCTGTCAGAAAACAATACCGAGCTTTGTGATCCATTACTTACTAAGAGAAGACATTCTTCAAATGCTAACCTCATAACTTCATAGAAAGCGTACTGATAGGCAAACAACATCGACTGGGCCGACCCATGTGCCAAACCCAGGCCCGCTCCAACAGCCCAGTCAAGTGGGTTGCAATTGGATCAATTGGATCAAGTCAGATATGTGATCACATGTTACAGCCCACGTTGCACATCCCAGCTATTTTATTTCCATGAAATTTCTTTATTTATTATTTTATTTCAAGTCATGTAGTAGTGGTAAGTGGTCAAAGGTAGTTTCCATGTTTTTAGTAGCAGTTTCTTTTCTCTTTATGTATTGGTCGAACAAGCAACAAAAAGAAGTTAGTGAATTTTGAGTAAAGAATTTGTTTTGGTTAATTTTCTCTCAATGGATTTTGAGAAGAATTAATTGTGTCTATGCTAGCTCAATTGTGGCATATTGAGTGGTGTTCTTAGACCCGAATTTATAACCGGAGTGGTGATTTCTGTATCTTCGGGAGTGATTCGCAGCCCTACTGTTGGTTTTGGTGGTGTATCTGTATCCAAAACGAATCGTAGATCTATCTTTTATTGTACCGTTTTATTTGAACCGGTGATTCGGGGTCATACTCCTATCACGTACCTAGCCCACATGCTGCTCATGCTTGTGTTCCACTATTGCGCAGGGATTTCTTCCCCATGGAAGCCATAACTAAGCAACTAAGTTGAAACTACTGACTCCATAAATGAATTAGTCATCATAATACAGTGTACTTCATGATGCTGCATTCCATGCAAGCAAACTAGGCCTTGTAGACTATATGCATTCACAAGTATAATTCTAAACCCAGGATGTAAACAATAACAGAAACAAGCACCCTAACAAGTCAAGTGACCCTGTATATAACTTAAAATGACTAAAAAACCAGTTCAGAGCCCAACAGTCTAAAAGGAAGACGTTGTTTATCCTAATTAAGCTTCATTGGTGGCTTGTATTGTAATTTAAAATCTCCTTCATCGCTTAAATTTCAGTTCAAATAACCATACTAATTAGGTCAAGGCCTTAGGAGCAAAATCTGAAGCAAACAATGAAATTAGGGCTCGCTCGGTCCAACACATTTGAGGGTAAAATTGAAGCAGAAACTCACATGAAAGAACTCGAGCTGGTCCTCGAGGTTCTCGAGAGCGGTGCGAATAGAATTCAAACTCTTGGCCTCGTGAATAGCGGAGTCGTCGTCCTCTTCGATGGGGAAGTCTTTGACGTAAACGAAGCCACCTTTGACGTCAGCATCGGAGAGTTTCTTGTTGGGTCCGAATAGATCCGTGGAAGAGCGTAGGGACTTGACGGAATGGAGAAAGTGAGATCTGGAAATGGAGTGGATAGCGTCGCTAAGCTTGTCGTGTAAGTCCCAAATCTTCTCGAGAACGGCCTCCACCTCTTCCATCTCCATGTTCATCTCCCATTTCATGAGGAAAGAATTTAACAGGGCGATTCGAAGCGGGAAGAAGAGGATTGCTTGCGCTAGGGTTCAGTCAGGTGGTCCCGCGTGTGTGTCTTCTTTTTCTTTTTCTTTTTGGTATGTGTGAAGACAGCTCACAGGATGATGAATTCTTGGCAAACAAAATTTTAACCACAATCAACGCCTCCACCCGGACCAAGGGGCTCACTAGCTCCACCAAAGGAAGGTTTTATCAACTGACCCGTGTCACATGTGAACCATAACTTGAGTATTGAGCAGTGGCGGACCCAGAAATTTTTTTCTAGGATGTGAATGAAGGGTTCAACCATATTTTAAGGGGTGTGATCGGGTTTTTTTCTTAAAAAATACACTAAATTTTTTTTCCAACGGGTGCGCCCGCCCACCCTGCAATAAAGGTAGGTCCGCCAATGAACTTGAGTCAACATATACATCAATTCATCAACTTTTGCATCTATTATTTTTGTATCGGCGTGAAATTTGGTTTGCCCCTCGCATCGTAACGTTCTTGAAACCATTCCTCGCTTGCTTCGATGTCTCCAACAATCTTTAAAAATAATTCTTTGGGTAAACGAAACCGATCTCTAAACGTTTCAGCATTGTAGAGCGGATTTTCCACAAAATAATCGTTCATTAACACTTCGTTGGCACGTATACGATCACGGTCTACCATCTTCTTCTTTGGGCGGGACGACTCGGTATCAAGTTCGTTATACACCGACACAAAATATTTTAGCGTCTCATTGTCGGAAGACGAATCGGTATCGCTATCGCTAGACATCGGAAACGTCGAATCCGTAGGGAACTCCATTTGAGAAAGATGTAGATTCTGTGAAATGGGTTTAAAATGGTTTAAAGATGTAGATTGGTGTGTGTAAAATGGTTTAAAATGGAGATATAAATAGATAAAGGGTTTAAAGTTTTTTTTTATTATTGAATTTTACCGTTATTCAACGGTCAAAAGAAGCCAAACGTTCGAAATTTTTAAACTTTCAACGCGTGATGCTTTCAGCGCGTTACAAATATAACGCGTTATTTTTATGGTGACGACAGTGTTCGTTTTGTTTCCACGCGTGATGGGGTGGCCATCACGGACCACCCCGCCTCCCCTTAGATCTATACATACTTTGAATGTCCTAAATTTTAGGAATATGTTTCAGTGGACAGGTACACTATCAATTACCTTCGGCTTTGGGTTAACTGGTTTGGTTTTTTCAAATTTAATATCAACTTTAATTTATAAATACAAGCGAAGCAAGCTAAACCAACTAGGTTTTATCGTAGTGGGCCTTTGACGACGGATTTTCCTAAAACTGGTGATAGCGAGCTTGAGTTACCTAATGTTGTCTGCGGTCATCTAAATTTCACTAACCAATTCTTTTAAGGTGTTTCATTTTAATCATCTATTTTTTTTAAATCCCTTTATTTTCATTAGATATTTCAATCTTTTTATATAAATGTTAATAATTTGTAAATTTAAGTGAGTGAAATGAAAACGATTCATTTTTACTATTTAAAAATGTGTGCTTTATTAATATATCTATTATAAAATGATAACATACGTGACAAGTAATAAAGATGATACAAATTATGTGTCAAACGCTAAACAGTAAACATTTATACATACATCTCATTAGGTAAGTGTTAAAAGTCGATCGTACATAGTCAAGCATATTGTACATGTAAGTTATGTGCACCTTTTTCTTATCTTGAACAAACACTTGTCATTCCGCCTAGTGTCATAGGGATGAATCCAGTGGCCTTGGGGTATGAAAAACATTAAGGTCTGGCGACTAAAAACCGACACTCGCCCCATGGCTTCAGCCGACGACAGCAAAAGCGAGGTATGTTTTCGTAGCTTTAGTTTCTTTTTCCAATTATGGTGTTATGGCAGATCTTACGGGTTTAAGTTTTATTTTATAGTTAATCTTTATTCAATAAAGCAAAACCAAACTAAATTCAAAATGGTTAAAAATGAACCAAAAGTTAGGACTCGTATTCTGTTCGATTTCAACCTAAGGATAAAGACCCTTACAAAATTATCGAGACAAATACAATTACTAAACGAACCTCCATATACTTTAGATAATATACGTCTTTAACAAATCTATTTTTCTTTAATTTGATTTTTCT